>NC_086013.1:12199350-12861433 GCF_030014385.1 Trichomycterus rosablanca
AGCCAAAACAGTAAAATTATTTTTTGTACATTTGCCAGTAAAATACAGGTTCAAAACAATGAACAAACCACAGATTCTTGTTTTTATTCCATTTTACAAAATGTACAAACTATTCTGGAAATTAACTATAAACTAAAACAGTGTCAGCATGTTATAGCTGCTTCTTATTCAAGACAAACTGTTTGGTGATTCTTCATGTTTCAATCATTCAGTCACAGACTAAAATAGCTAAAAAATTGAAATGGAACAGGGGTTGCTCAATGATTAACCCCTTAATTGCTGGGATTATAAGTCACTGTGGATAGATGTACATTCTAAATGTAATAAATGTAATTAATCATTTTATTATAATAACAATCTACAGGGGTCAAATTGTTGGTGCACGTCTTGCTGGCGCATCTGTGACCAAGACAGCAAGTCTTTGTGATGTATCAAGAGCCACGGTATCCAGGGTAATGTCAGCATACCACCAAGAAGGACAAACCACATCCAACAGGATTAACTGTGGACGCAAGAGGAAGCTGTCTGAAAGGGATGTTCGGGTGCTAACCCGGATTGTATCCAAAAAACATAAAACCACGGCTGCCCAAATCACGGCAGAATTAAATGTGCACCTCAACTCTCCTGTTTCCACCAGAACTGTCCGTCGGGAGCTCCACAGGGTCAATATACACGGCCGGGCTGCTATAGCCAAACCTTTGGTCACTCGTGCCGATGCCAAACGTCGGTTTCAATGGTGCAAGGAGCGCAAATCTTGGGCTGTGGACAATGTGAAACATGTATTGTTCTCTGATGAGTCCACCTTTACTGTTTTCCCCACATCCGGGAGAGTTACGGTGTGGAGAATACCCAAAGAAGCGTACCACCCAGACTGTTGCATGCCCAGAGTGAAGCATGGGGGTGGATCAGTGATGGTTTGGGCTGCCATATCATGGCATTCCCTTGGCCCAATACTTGTGCTAGATGGGCGCGTCACTGCCAAGGACTACCGAACCATTCTGGAGGACCATGTGCATCCAATGGCGGTGCCGTGTATCAGGATGACAATGCACCAATACACACAGCAAGACTGGTGAAAGATTGGTTTGATGAACATGAAAGTGAAGTTGAACATCTCCCATGGCCTGCACAGTCACCAGATCTAAATATTATTGAGCCACTTTGGGGTGTTTTGGAGAAGCGAGTCAGGAAACGTTTTCCTCCACCAGCATCATGTAGTGACCTGGCCACTATCCTGCAAGAAGAATGGCTTAAAATCCCTCTGACCACTGTGCAGGACTTGTATATGTCATTTCCAAGACGAATTGACGCTGTATTGGCCGCAAAAGGAGGCCCTACACCATACTAATAAATTATTGTGGTCTAAAACCAGGTGTTTCAGTTATTTTGTCCAACCCCTGTATATAATAATAATAGTTTATTAAATAAATTGAAATCAAATGATAATGCTAAGACATTTTCTGCATATGACTAACATATGTAATGACAAATGTCTGAGTACTAAAAATATAAGTATAATTTAATAAATATAATGTAAAATGAACATGCCCCATGACCTCTCTGACTAAACATATTCTGTTTTCTCTACAGCCGTTTGTAGACAGTGATCATGTGATCCACAGTTATTTCCTTCCTCGGGAGTACTCAGTCATACTTCCTGGGGTAGCAGCGTTAATCCTCTTGCTCTGTGTTGGTAAGTATAGCTAATGTTTATTTATTTAGTTGATTTAGGCAAATGATCAATGACAGGCACTTGTGATTATGCTAGCTTAAATACTAATGAAATGTTTATTTTAATATATTTAATCTTTTACACTATATAGCAAAAAGTATGTAAACACACCTAATTTTTAAGTTCAGGTGTCTTAGTCACACCCATGGCTAACAGATGTGGAAAATATTAATTTTACCACATTTTAATTTTTTACCATACCACTGCTTAAGCTGTCAGGGTTGCAGTGCGCCCGGTTTTCCCAGCAACACTGGGTGCAAGGCAGGAATACAACCCGGACAGGTTCCAGTCCCTCGTTGAGCTTCGGCCAACCAGCCCCCAACCCCCAGAGTAATAGATCATTACGCCACCCGTGCGCCTAAAAATAAATGACATAAAACAAAGTCTGTGCTTCTAACTTTGTGGCAACAGTTTGGTAAATGGCTTTGTTTCAGCATTACTGTAACCCTGTGCACAAAACAAAGTCCATAACAACATGGTTTAATGAGTTTGGTGTGGAGGAACTCCAGTGGCCTACACGGTGCCCTGACCTCAACCCTACTGAACACCTTTAGGATGAATTGAAACATTGATTGCAAACCAGGAATTCTCATCCTACATCAGTGCCTAATATTACAAATGCTCTTTTGATAAAATGGTCACAAATACCCACTGACACACACTTGTGGAAAGCTTTACTACTGCAATACTGTATGTCCAGCCCTGTTGTATTTTAAAGATCTTTGTCCTGTTTTTGCAGGTACCTTTATTGGTATTGTAACCTGGAAAAATCGGAAACCAAAGAAAGTCGACTAGAGAGATTTTGTTCCTGTTTATTCACCTGCCCATTAAAGGACCTGATGAAAAATCAACCTGCACACTAGCTCCAGTCCTTGTGTATAACTGTTCCTTACAGTTTTCTGACCTTTCCTGTAGATTTCACATTGCACACTACTGAACCTTTCGTCGTGACACCTGTCACAGCAGATCTCATATCCTGTCATGAGTGGTTAAAATGTGTCTGATATTACAACAGTGTTATGTTAGAAGTTCCAAAAGTGATGAGCTCTCAAGTTGCCATGACAATGACTGGTACTGCTAACAACACACTATAACAAAAGCTGAATCCGTTTTCTGATCACCCATGACAAATAGGCATTTGACATCTGACAGTTTTTTGACATCTTCTGTCAGCGTCATGACACAAGGTTCATGTAAAATGGCAATGACTAATAACGGCAAATGAGCTAACAATGCAAGCTACAACACACCATTTACAAAACTATTGACCATAAGGTTTGTGGATCCTAGCAACTGACACGATGTTGTATAGTCTGTCAGAAAAGCAGTTCCTATGTTAAGTAACTTCTGGAACCACTTTGGTTATTGTTTATCTGCACTGTATTAGACTGTAAATAGATCTAAACATGTATAATTAAAATTACAGACACAAAATGCAATTTTGACTGTCAGCTAGGATGGAAACTCAAAATATGCTGAGATTACAGGGAGAAAAGTTATTCGTATTTCATTTTTATATGTTGCAATAAATAAATATTTTAAATATGTTAAATATTTTAATTATTGCCTCATACATACATTCCATGCCAGTAAGTGGATTAAATTCACCAAATTGCCTTTGAATGTAAGTGAATTTATGTAAGATCTCCTCTGTATTGCTGCATTATGTCATTCTAAACCAGTACAACCCTGCACCGGTCTTTTTTCTTTGTTCTACTGTAAGGGTTCTTATAGCCTTAGCTTGTCTCCCTTCAGTAACTTCTTTCTACTTGTTTCTGCCTCAGACTCCTGGAAAGCTTAAATAGACATGACGCGTAGTCAGAAAAAGCTCTATAGCTACTAATGCTGGAAATTTGGTGCAGGGATAAGCAAGGGAAACAAAACTGATCTAAAACAGATTTCGTGAGAAGGTCAGCAAGGTGTTTGCAGATAAAGATAAGACTATACGAAAGTCTTATTGTAGCAGCTACACGCGAGTGACCATGACTCTGACCAGGGTGTATAGTCAAAATATGTCTAACAAGGTATTTTACATTAATTTCTTTTTCTAACCTTTAACCTTCCTTTCGTGCTTTAGGAAATTAGCTTTTTTCTTTAGTGTCAGGAAAGAATAGCACAAGGTTTGAAGAGGCATTGAATATAATTAGGTCTTGTCAGCTGACAAGTGCTATTGACACTCCTTGACCTGCCTGATGAGTTGTAATGTGTTTACACGGTCTTGTTCAAAAGTTTGGACACACCTAGTCCAATTTTCTTGGTTTTCCTAGTAAAAAGAATGAACACATTCTCTGATTCATTACTGATTTATCTTGTAGTAAAAATATGAAATAAAATTATAGGACATTTAATGTGCAAAGAGAGCAGAAATTGTCATTTAAATGTTTATTCTCTGTAAAAGATTGTATCCTTTCACCAAAAAGGATTTTAAGTCATTTCTATATACTGTGGCGCCGGCGAGCGTCAGGGCCGCAAGTGAGCTGCCTTTGGCAGTTCACTCAGTGGTTTAGGGACAGACACCCATTCATACACACATACATTCATACAACAGACAAACATATAAGCTACTTACCCAACCCTCACCGCAGCCACCCCACTCCCAACAACGGGATACACGGCTACGGTGAGCTTAGACACCACTGCCGCAAGGCTTTCTGGGTAAAGCCTGTGCCGACGCTACAATACTATATGGCTAAGAGTATGTGGACACCTGACCTTAATCTTAAAGGACATCCTTTTTTTAATCCATGAGCATGAATATGGAGAGCCCCTTTCAACTATAACATCTTCCACTCTAATGGAAATGCTTACTACAAGACTTTGAAGTTTAGTCTGTATAAAAGTCAAAAGGTGCTCATTTTGGGCAGTATTCTGGCTCACAGTTATTAAAATCCTAAATTTGTTCAGTTGGGTGTGTTCGCAAAGGCCATTGGAGTTCCACAACAAACGAGTAAAACTATGTTTTTATGGACCTAGCTTTGTGCCCAGGGGCACAGTCATGATGGAACAGGAAAGGGTCTTCCGTAAACTGTTGCCAAAAGTTGAAAACATGTCATTTATTTATGTATTTGGTTTTATACACCGGTTAGCAATTGAAATGGCCACAAAAGTTTGGCCTTATTGAGTATTTAATGTAAGTAAACAGTGTTTAGCAACTGTGGAAAAGCTGTGCCAGAGGTGGGCGGGGCTTGTGGCGCTCGTGACGCAGGGTAGTTAAAACAAGCGAGAGAGAGAGAGAGAGAGAGCGCGAGCGCTGAGAGGATGCGCTAAACAGCGGGTGGACATGAACTCATGAATCACAATAATCTCCATAATGACTCAAACTGAGGTAACATTTATTCTTTCCTTTTTATAAACACTATATAAATACAATGCACATGTCAGATTATTTTATTATTGTATTATTAAGCTACAGCTCAATATTGCCAGTCATGACATTACATGTGAACCAGAGCACAATTCTGATGAACAAGCAGTGTTTTCACTATTTGAGCTTTTAGAACCAACCAGATGCACCTAACAGTCTGGAAACAACCCATTGTTCTTTATTTTTGTCTGTTTGTTTCATGTCACTGTTCTTTCATTCATGCTCATAGCCTAGATGTCAGCACATGAGGAAAAGTTTGTAGTTTCTGCTGCAGTAAATTCAGCTGCTGATTCCCGTCACTGTACACACATACTGTAAGAGACTATAGATAGTCCATAAACTATCTTAACAAAAATGTTGTCACCATACCAGCTCAACACCAGTTCCAGATTACACTCGTGTTAAGTTGAATGACTTGCCATGTTACCCCAACTCTTTAAATGTATGTGTAGAGTCTGTTGGAGATCACATTCCAAAACCATGGTCATTAATAACTATACAAGATTGTCTCTTTGTATTTATGACAGCTTTTAGTCTGTTTCTGAAAATGCTTTTTGCAAGAGTTTGGAGTCTTGGACATTTGTGCCCATTTATTTAAAATCTCCTGTTTACTTATTTGTAAGGTCATGCACCAAAGTTGAATTAGAAGGCCTGGTTCATAATCAGCATTTCAATTTATACCAGTTACTGCACAAAGAAAGTCTTCACATTCTGCCATCTAGCACTGCTGTGGTTTATTTATAGTGGTGGAGTTTTGTGTGGGGTGTAAAAACAAAGATTACTGCAGTGCAGACTATTGCAACTCTTTTGCAAACTGTTGGCTTCTCTCTTCCTTTCTCATCATTAATTTAAGAGCATGCTGTTAACCTATGAGTGGTGCACCTGTCCACCTGTCTTGATGTTTTAAAGGCTTTCTATGGCAGTGTAGCTTTTCCATCAAAGTGTTATTTAATAATTTTGCACCTGAGAGCTACATCTTTTATAATAAAACCATGTTTAATTTACACAAGAACTTTTATTTGGCATTAGTATCTAGTACTTTTATGAAAACCTTTGTGCTCTTTTGTAATGTATGTATTAATAAGTCAGAATACATTGTGTGTTGTTATTTAAAGTGGACATTTTCACTGTGAGCAAATACAATAACAAAATGTTACCTCCCTTCCCCGTAATCACACTGGCTTTTAAGACTCACCTGGCCAAAAGTCATTTCATATGTCAATCTGGCCTATGGATTAGTCAAAGGACATTATAGATGTGTTACCTTTCCATTAACACCTGTTAAGGACATATTTATATAGACATAGTATAGATTTATTACAATTCCCCCAAGACTAGTCGAAGGATATCACACGTCATGCTGTCATTAAGACTAATCAAAAGATATCATGGATTTCTTACCCTGTCCTCCAGACTAGTCAAACTTTACAGTTTTATTACGGTACCCTTACGACTAGTCAAAAGACATTACAGCTGTCACCCTGGTCTTAGTCAAACAACATTACAGCTGTCACCCTGGCCTTATGACTAGTCAAAAGACATTAAAGGGGGTAGTTAGAGTCTGTGCAGTCCATTAGATTTCTTTTTTTTTACAATACTAATTAAACTAATTCAAGGTCATTTTAATTTATAAGTAAGTAGGGATGTCTACATAGTTTGGCCATGTAGTGTATGTTTAAAGAATTGACAGCTTTGGTTATTTAAAAACTGGAATTTGCATTGCAGCTATGCTCTGCAGTGTAATCTATGAGAAAGGATGCAAGGAAGGATCCAAAAGAACTAAATCAAATGGTATGCCTATTTTTAAATTGTTTATTTAAAAGATTAAAGTGACCAACATTTGGCTTTATCAAAATGTAATCTTAGGTTGGCTGGCACTGTAAACACTTATTCTTATGAAAACTTCTACCTAATTACAATTCCTTATTGGTTTATGAAACAAGTTGCAAAAGACAATGTTTGTTACACCGTGCTCTTCGATCAGCAGTGAAGGCACACCTTAAAAGAAAGCACACTAGATTTTTGCCACTTATTCTGTTGTCACGGAGACGGGCGACCACTGGTCCTTTATAATGTACACAAGTGCCGTGTGAAGTGGCGGATATTATTGCTGGACTTGTGGCCTCTCTCCTGGCAGAATGGCAGAAACAGCTTTTACTAGAAGTGGACCACTTATGGTAGGATTGAAGAAATTATTAATTGCTTAGGTTTGCCAAAAGATCTGCATTAGCAAGATTAATTTTTTAAACATTTTTGGTAATGCACCCTTACACCTTACTTGATATTTGTGCTTTTTTCAGGACAGAGGAAGGAGGACATTTTTTTTCAACTGTTTTTTCACAGTTAATCTTTCAATCTAGTTATATTAAATTCCCTGTTCATATTCGCACCTCGCTCTGGCTGTAAGATGGCCTCAGAGTGTCACAGGCATCTGCTCAAGTCTCCCCACCGCTTAGTCGGTGTCTCATCTAGTGATAGCGTATGCAGCGACAGATAGTAGAAACTCCTGTATGGCCTCCCACCCATACACACAGTCAATTAAGTTTGTTGGTTTGTCATATTTAATTGCTGTGCAACAGGACACTTGTTCTGAACAGAAATGTGATCGTATTGTTAGTCAACTGTTTCAGGTTTTTCAGAAACCAGCTTATCAGGAAATCAATCTTAAATCATTGTTACCCCCAACAAAACATCGTAGTTAACAAAATAATTAAACATTTTTCTCTCTCCTACTTCCCTTTGTACATAGTCCATTTGTTGTTCTGCACAGTAATACCAGTGGTGTTCTGTAATGTCTGTATCAGGTGTAGCAGAGTTGTTGGGATTGCAATGTCTTTGCTTGGAGGAGAACAGTGCTCCAACCAAAAATATAAAGCTGACATCACCCTTCTGTGATCAGAAAGTGTGCACTGATAGAAGACTAGAGACAGATTCACACATTGTGCATGAAAAAAGAAAATAGCTCTAGTCTCTAATTGTACAATGAGCCTACAATGAGTGCTAACACAATGTATGTATGTGTGTGTGTGTGTGTGCATTGATATGTAAATGTACACACTGAATAGCAGCAGATGGAGATGTCAGGGCCAGGCGCCAACAGGCGAATGCTCAAGAGGAGGTTCTGGGGACGAGTGCGCCAGCGATGGAAGCTCCTTGGTGTGTTTGAAATCGACCAGCAGCATGAGTTCTACAGCCTCACCTGCATAATGAAGGAGGGTCTGGCTGCTGCTGTGCAGAATACTATCGACAACCCAATACCTGTGAGTAATAAGAAGAACACACTCATTTCCAAAAACAAAGTGGTACTGAGGAAACTTTAAGCCATACCCATTTGTTTTCTGTGTGAGAAGGGTGACATTCCTGGCTCACCTATCAATCATGTAATCAGTTATGCTTTATCCTGCTCAGAAATGTGACGGGTCTGGTTCCATTGGGAAACAGTGGGCGCAAGGCAGGAATACCCTGGACAGGGCACCAGGGTGTAGACACTAGGTCAGCCTATAGCACTGTTGTGATTTGAACCTGCATCTCAGCAGTGGTGGGATAGGGTAACAGACTGCTGTGCCACCCGAGCACCCTCACAACAGTTTCCTGTTTGTAAATTATTGTGTTTTTTTGTATTATAGATTAAATCTTTAATTAAGACAACCTTTTTTCTATATCTCATGAACCTGTCATCGGTCACACAAGTTTTGAAGTTAAAGACATCATTAGGGAAACACCAGATTCACATGTTCTGTTCAGCTGTAATTAGAGAGGCGATTAAGTCCCAAGTGTTTTAGCTTTGGTCACTTAGTGACCGTTTGTTTGCGATGGTGAAGTACGCAGTATTGTTTTTGTTGTAGATGGGTGCTCATGGTGCCTGGGCCTTTAAGATGGAGAATAAGAGAACAGGACAGTTCTGTTACACAAACACAATTGTGAAGCCTGTGTAGGAGAGGGATGAGGGAACACCACAATGTCCAGGCCCTGGGCCTAACTCTCTGTCTGCACCTTCCACTCTACAGCATTACAAACAAACCACTACTTTCAATACACATGCATTAGCATGCCTCTCACACAATGCAACAAAGCCTGCAGGCATTGTTCATCTTGTTACTTTTAATACGATGAGGCTTTAGGGCAATAAGGGGCAAAGGTGGATGGCCAAAACAGCCTAGTCATTGGCACTTGTCAGTATGCTCTCAGCACCAGTCTCAAGCCTGGATAAAAATAGGAGGGTCCACAAACCAGGCACTACTAGAAAAATAATTAGTAAACTTCAGTTCAGTACCATGTCTAACAGTGATCAGCAGTTTTGGTCATTTTTGTTTTAGAAAACAGAAAAGCACTGACATTGTGCATGCAAAGTTTTAGATAGCAACTAGGTCTTCTTCATATTCATAAGTAGCTTAAAACAACTGCAGAGACTTAAGTGTAACTTACCCTAAAGGCTTGGGCTTGTGTGTGTCTAGGGAATGCAACTGACAGCGTTTGTTCTTTTTGCTTTTTGGAATGGCATCTACCACATCATTCAGTTTTGACCTGCAAAAGGGTTAATATGTGTTAATGACACTGATCCAAATAAGTAGCACATACACTCAGTGTGTCACAAAAGCAGAAAAAAAAACATTCAAACATTTTATTGAAGTTGAAATGGTCGTTGAAAAGGCGAATAAATTGTATGTATGGCAGACAGGAAACAGTATGGCTAGTAAGAACCATTTGGAGGAATAAAAGAATAAAGTGATTTTTAGGATATGGTTAGGAAATATTCTATCACTATCTGTATAACTTGTATTTTCTGTTAATATTGGCTAAAATAATTGTACTTGATTAAAAATTACACAGACAGTAAGGAAAATGAGCAGTCACTACAAAACGTGACTAAAAAGAGGGAAAAAAGAAAATAATTAATCACTAAAGTCAGGATTTGATATGTTGCTTCATCACAGTGGATATATATATTTTTATAAGTATAGCAGTGTAAAATTACATGCCCACATTTGGCAGGTGGTTGGGTGTTAATATCAAGCCCTGAATTATTATGATTATTACCTCCTCTGTTTCAGGATGAACTCTCAGAAGATGATTACCAACTTGAGGTGACGCAAGTCCATAAGGTACCCACACTTTAGGGGCTGGGGTGCACTATATGGCCAAAAGTGTGGTATGTGGACACTTAACCATAGTCTTGTTATATATACAATTCCAGAAACATGGGTGTTAATGTAGAGCTGGTCTTTGCATTTTCATCTAGATTACACTTTAACCTACTGAAAAAGCTTTCATAAGATTTTCACAACAGTATGTGGGAATATAGGTCCATGTAGTTACAAGAGCATATGTCCAGGCCCTGTTTTAGTATGAGAAAGGTACAGCTCACAATTCATGAAGTGTTCATTCAGGTTAAGGTTACACCAGACTCCTCTAACCCTCATTTCCTGCACGGATGGCACATATTTAATAACTGGTAGCATTGACTAAGACACCTGATCTTAATATTTAGAATGGGTGTCCACATAATTTTGGCCATAGTGTATGTTTATACAGTATGTCACAAACTACACATAATCTGTGAGACTGTGTGAACTTTAGGACTTCATAATGGAAACGCTTGCTGGGCCGGTGTTTGCCAGCCTGCGCCGCTCTCTAGGCATGACTGAGAAAGAGTATCAGCATTCCCTGTCCTCTGAAGGCTGCTACTTGCAATTCATCAGCAATTCCAAGAGCAAAGCTGACTTCTTTCTAACGTGAGTCAGCACAAATCACCTGCGACACACACACACACACACACACACACACACCCCTATCTACCAGCTATGTACTGTATATATGTAGCCTACTCTTTTTTTATTTGTACAAGCATTAATCATGAGTTAGTGTGTACACAACGTCACATATGACTTTAGGCGTGTGCTTATGTGAACGTTATTTCTCTCACACAATTACTACCACCACAAACTCACTGCAATGCATTTGGCATGAAAGTTGGTACGGTCAGTTTAGTCAAATGTAGGGATGGCAAGACAACTGCATCTCCTAAACAGCAAA
This sequence comes from Trichomycterus rosablanca, assembly GCF_030014385.1. Taxonomy (NCBI): domain Eukaryota; kingdom Metazoa; phylum Chordata; class Actinopteri; order Siluriformes; family Trichomycteridae; genus Trichomycterus; species Trichomycterus rosablanca. The sequence goes on from NC_086013.1 coordinate 12,210,480, forward strand.
GGGTGCTCATAGTCAGCCATGGTGATTACCCACTGGGATGTTTAGTACAAGCCATTACATGGCAGGAGTTTGTCTATGTAGAATGCAATGCTGTTTGGTTTTATGCACCTATAAGCACCAAGTTAGCACATGGATAAAACAGCTGAATTCACTACTTAGAATGAGTGTCTGTGTTTGTTCACTTGCTATATATTTATTTTCTTCTTCCCACAGAAATGATAAACGCTTCTTCTTGAAGACTCAGAGCAGAAGAGAGGTCCGATTTCTTCTGTCTCATTTAAAGATCTACATGAAACATATGGAGAAGTACCCACATTCCCTTCTGGTTAAATTCTTAGGTAAAAGTCAAAATAATCAAAGCATTTTCAGTCTAGCATAAGTGTTTTTTCTGTGTTTAGAGCTATTTTTTCAATGCTTTTTACAGCTAAAATGTGCTTTTCATAATTTCAGGTGTTCACACAATCAGAATCCCACATCAGAAGAAGGTAGAGGTCTTTAGTTTTAACTCTAGCATACTGTAAACAACATGCAAAAATCAGTCTGTAATAAAATGCTGTGGAATGTATTTAGAAGTGTAACGCTTTTCTCTGTAGTTGTACTTTATAGTGATGCAGAGCGTCTTTTATCCTGATGAAAGAATAATCGGCAGGTAAATAAGTTAAGAGAAAAGGAGTGTTTAACCACTTCTAGTTTTGCTATTTAATAGACGTACAGTGCATATATCCACTTCGGATTTGATTTCAGTTTTGATATCTAAGCAGTAGTGAATTACCTGAAAACAAAGGTTCTATTGTTAGTGGTAAACTGCCAGAAGTAAAAATGCACATTGATACAATAATCTGCATAATTATCAGTTAAAACAAAGAAAATCTAATCTAATAAGAAATAAAATATTAAGGTGAATAGTATTACCAAAGGATGCTAAATCTGCCTAAAATGCTGTACAGGCTGATTATTTATGTTGTCTTCTCTATAGGTATGATATTAAGGGCTGCCAGGTGAGTCGGTGGACGGACCCATCACCAGAGGGGAGCCAGGTCATCATTGTTCTTAAGGATCTTAATTTTGAGGGACAGTTTATAACATTAGGTAATGACTGTGCAGGTATTATAAGAAGTAGATTCACTCACTTGAACACTGACATGATTTATTAAGTTTGGTGTGGGAAAAACCCCAGTGACCTACCCTCAATTCTACTAAACACCTTTGGATTGCATTGAAATATTATCATGGTCAGATATACACATACTTCTAGCCATAAAGTGTATGACTTGGTCTTAGGTGATCTTAGGTCTTACTAGTTATGTATGTATTTATGTGTGTGAGGCAGACCAGCAGCGACCCTGGTTGCTGCGTCAGATGCAAATTGACACTGCATTCTTGCGGACGCTGAATGTTATAGACTACAGTTTCCTGCTGGCCCATCAGCCCCTGCACCAAGACGAGCGCAACCCCAGCCTTTCTTTTGCCACCCTCATCATGCGTACCAAGAAGTGAGAGCCACATTTTCTTCTTACTACTGAAAGCCTTTAAGATGAATAGATCACAAAAGCAAGTATTATTGCAGTAGTCATATACAAGGCTGTACACTAGTTCATAAAACACTGAATTTGCAAAATTGGAAAAAATGCCTCAGTGTTAAATGATTCCAAATTCTGGAAACATATTTTACATGTTTCATTTGCCTGCCAAAACACTTTAAATGTTCCCAGTCTAAAAAAGCTGATTTGAAGTCGGTGTGCAAACAAGACCATTTGGTATGACGCTTGATTTTCCACCGCTAGTGCTAGGCTAATACACCTGACCAGTTTAAGCTTGCCCCCTTTTTTAACCTGTGGCAACTCTGTATTCAAGTCTGTGGTTATGGAATGGTGATTTTCAACAAGCTACTGGTCTGGTATCAAGTCAGATTAAAAGGTTGTTTGGCGTCCTCAGGTGGCCAACCATTAGAGGAACATTTACTTTTCTCAACCAATATTTCACTAAGAAATCGAATACATTTAATTATCACTGAGAATGAAATATTAATACCAGTAAAAATAATGAGTTATAGAGTATGGAAGACATTTACTTGTCATCTGTTTGGTAAAATCTTGGTTTGATTTGTCAAATGCTTATTGATCAGTACATAATATGTATTTTTCATGTGTATTGTGTTGATTAAAAATGGTCCATTAGAGGTTTCAAAAGAACTGAAGGGAGTGGTTAGCATTAGCCTCAGTTTAATTGAATTGGGTTGCTCAGTGGCATAGTGTACCCTAGTAAGTAATTTTTAAAGAAGACACAAGTAGTGTAATGAGAAATCAGTGACACTTATACCAGTAATCATTCTAGAATTTATCCTAATGTGCCATATATACCTTTATTACAGATCCTTCACTTTGCTCTCCAAACGGCCAGTAACAGGCAGGCATGTAGAATATCCATGGGTGATCTTTGCTGTAATGCAAAATACTATTACATAACCGCATTTAAAAAAGCTAAATAACCATTTTTACTGTAACCCTGCATGTGCGTGTTTTCACATTACTTATCCTGAAGCTGAGAGAACATTTGTTTGGATGGTCAGATCCAAGAATCACAAAAAAAGCGATCTGTCATGAATTAGAAGCTGTCAGAACTGTCCACAGTAAAGCAAGCTTTACTTCACAAAAGGAAGTCCCTCCTTTGTTTAAAGTGCTACTAAAGTTTCTTGCAGGTCACATTGTCAAAGAAAAACAGAAGCAGGCGCTTCTTACACAGCAGCCATGGTGATGCAAAGCTTGCTTGACTGTGGACAGTGCCACAATTAACTTCTAATTAATAGCACATATGTTCCTTGGTGATTCTTGGGGTATGTCTGACTATCCAGAGGTCTGACCATCCAAACAAATTTACTTTATTTAATACATAATTTAACAATTTAGGCAAAGATACGACTGTTCTATGTACTTTTTAATGGGTGCACCTAAACTAGACAATTTTATACTAGCCCAGTCACCATTTATAGTTAATCATAATAATTAACAAGGAATTAAAAAGTCATTATCTAAATTAATTATTGTACTTGCTGTGTGTACACTGTGTGACTTTTCCCTTTTAACCATAACCACCTTCACTCATCTGAAAAGGTATTTCGGTGTGTCTGTGGAAGTTTGTTCGATTTAGTCAAAAGTGCACTGACACTGGACCTGGATTGGCTTGCAATCAATGTTTCATTACATCCTAAAGGTCAGGGCTCTGTGAAGGCCAGTGTAGTTCCTCCACAGCAAACCATGTCTTCATGCACACCCATCCTAAAGCAAGAAAGGGCTTAATGACATAAAGTATATCGTTTTATACACCTTTTAGTAATGGGTGTGGCTTAAACACCTGATCTCAACAATTAGGATGGGCCTGCACATAGTTTTGGCTGTTAAGTGTATGTATTTGACTGTGCAGATGGCATTTAGTCGTAGAAAAACTTTTGACATTATCTTTAATGCAAGTGTTCAAACTAACAAGCTCTCTAAAATTGTATGAACAACTTTTCAAGTGAGTCATGTTTCTTTCTGTTTATTTTTTCTCTGTTAGATCAGTAAATTCAGGCTCCAGTGCCACTGTTCCAGAAGCAGTCCCTGATGATGACTTAACCCCACCAGCATACAAATCTAAACACAGTAAGAAGTCCACTACAGTTGAACCAGAATCAGACGAATTGCGGGACTTTCAGGCCCAGAACCGGCGACTGCTCCCGAACTTCAAAAACCCCATCCATGTGATTGACGGACCAGAGCAGCGCTATTTTATTGGCATCATTGACATCTTTACTGTGTATGGCTTCAAGAAAAGACTCGAGCACCTGTGGAAGAGGCTGAGATATCCTAGACAAACATTCTCAACTGTCAGTTCCCCGGTTTACTGTCAAAGGCTATGCCAGTGGGTAGTGGACCATACCAGGTAGACTGTGATGGAGATTATAATGACTGGAATGTGCTGACATGCATGATATACTGTTATACCAGCACTGATTTATGAGTAAACAAAATTTCTGCTTTTTTTAAAACTTAAAGAAAACACACAACTGGTAAAAGAAATTGCATTTGTTCAAATAGCTGTAATAATAATAACAATACAACTAATGAGGTGTGGTTCAAAATATTAACAGTGTAGGCACTAAATCTCATAACAGAAGAAAACAGGGTAAAATTTTACCCTACGTTGCAGCCAAAATAGAGAGTTTAATGTGAAATTATGTTTTTCATTAAAATGATTGACACATGCCACTCTTGACCAGTTAGAACAGGAAGGGTTGACTGGAACACGCCAGAATGAATTTTGTATGCATGCATGCTTGTGTGTGTGTGTGTGTGTGTGTGTTTACAAAAAATTTTTTTGTTCATGTCACATAAATCAGCTACTTAACTCCAATGAAACCTTGTCAGAACCATGCAAGTATCCAGCATTAAATATACTAAGTACACACAAAAAAGACTTGCTTTGCAGTGTAATAAAAGAGTTACATATTTCAGTTTGGTATATTGGTATATTATTTGATATTTTTAATGAACATTTTTAATATGCAACACAGTAAAACGTATATGACTGCTTGTTAATGATGTCAGTGTACATAAATGGTTTCCAACATTATAAATTAGGCTGTAACGTTAGATTTGAGTAGTCAGTAGGTGCACGGACGTTAGATTTGAGTAGTCAGTAGGTGCACGGACGTTAGATTTGAGTAGTCAGTAGGTACAGGGACGTTAGGTTTGAGTAGTCAGTAGGTACAGGGACGTTAGATTTGAATAGTCAGTAGGTATAAGAACATTAGATTTGAATAGTCAGTAGGTATAAGAACATTAGATTTGAATAGTCAGTAGGTATAAGGACATTAGATTTGAATAGTCAGTAGGTATAAGGACGTTAGATTTGAATAGTCAGTAGGTATAAGAACATTAGATTTGAGTAGTCAGTAGGTATAAGGACATTAGATTTGAATAGTCAGTAGGTATAAGAACATTTGATTTAAATAGTCAGTAGGTATAAGGACGTTAGATTTGAGTAGTCAGTATGTACAGGGACGTTAGATTTGAGTAGTCAGTAGGTATAAGGACGTTAGATTTGAGTAGTCAGTAGGTATAAGAACATTAGATTTGAGTAGTCAGTAGGTATAAGGACGTTAGATTTGAGTAGTCAGTAGGTATAAGAACATTAGATTTGAGTAGTCAGTAGGTATAAGAACATTAGATTTGAGTAGTCAGTAGGTATAAGGACGTTAGATTTGAGTAGTCAGTATGTACAGGGACGTTAGATTTGAGTAGTCAGTAGGTATAAGGACGTTAGATTTGAGTAGTCAGTAGGTATAAGAACATTAGATTTGAGTAGTCAGTAGGTATAAGGACGTTAGATTTGAGTAGTCAGTAGGTATAAGAACATTAGATTTGAGTAGTCAGTAGGTATAAGGACATTAGATTTGAGTAGTCAGTAGGTATAAGGACGTTAGATTTAAATAGTCAGTAGGTATAAGAACATTAGATTTGAGTAGTCAGTAGGTATAGGAACGTTATATTTGAGTGGTCAGTAGTTATAAGGACATCAGATTTGAGTAGTCAGTAGGTATAAGGACGTTTGATGGAAGCAGGTATAGGAACGTTAGATTTGAGTAGTCAGTAGGTATAAGGACGTTGGATTTAAGTAGTTAAGGTGTATGGTTGTTGAGTAGACAGTAAGTTTAGGTAAGTAATCAGAAAGTATGGGGAGAGTTAAGATAAGTAGTAAGTGTAGTAGCCAGATTGCTGCTGTTGGGTCCTTAAGCATTTACCCTTCAATTGCTCAGACTGTATACTGTAACTGTAATGTAAGTCGCTTTGGATAAAGGCGTCTGCTAAATGCCGTAAATGTAAATGTACATGTGTAGGGTCTGTGTGGTTTGTGACACGACCCTGTGGACAGTGTCTCTTTAAACAGGCTGTGTGGATGATTGCAGATGTAATGGATGAGAAAAGGTTTAGCGGCGCTCTTTCTTCATTCTGCTTCCCTACATCCATCCATCCGTGTCACCGGATCAGCTCTCATTACTGCAGCAGCAGCAGCAGCAGCAGCCGCTCTAGTGTACCAGTTACCAGCTCATGTCTGTTTTCCATTATGGATTTTAATGTAAAGAAACTGGCATCAGACGCGGGTGTGTTCTTCACACGGGCTGTTCAGGTAGGAGATATAACATAACATAACAAGGGTATTTGTGCTGTTTGGCTGTGTGAGGATGTAAATATGGTGAACCGCAGCAGTGGGTAAATGTGTTCGCTCCCCCTGCTGTAATAGACAGATTCTTTATATAAAGCAAATATGTTACGAAACACTGACATTGTGCCGTTATGGAAATTTCTGTATGTTTTCGTTTCCGTGTTTCCCCGACGCTGTAAGCCGATAAGGACAAGCTAAAGCCCGCATCTATTATTTATGTGCGTGTGGGCCCAGTGTTTTAAAGAGACATCACGCTTCGTCTATATGCACCTCATTATACTAACGTTTTACTTGTGTACTACATTGTACCAGAGTATATATACCAGCACTATATAATACAGCAGCATATAAACACTGAGTACTACACAGTATGCAGTATGCGACATTTCATTCGGTTTACTACTGTCACATGATTTGCACAGTCACATTCACTTGTGGATGCATTCATGGGGGCTTGAAAGGAGGCATTGGACCCTCAACACCTCAGACCCTGACTGCCTAAAATGACACCCCCAAATCAATCAGAAATATGTTTCAAATATGCATGAGTAACACAAACCCAAGTAAAACAGATTAGAATCATTTGAAAAGCCCAAACTGATTTGCTTAACAAATCTGTGCATTTAACCACATCACTGAATAAACACACATACTATTTAAAATGTAATTCAACCAATCAACAAAATACAAATTGACAATTACTTCACTCAAATTTTACTTTACTCAGAAGGGCAGGAATCTGTCACTCAAAGTTCAACATTTACAATGAACTTTTGCATATTTTTGGGCAGCAGTGGGTAGCACTGTCGCCTCACAGCAATAAGGTCCTGGGTTTGATCCCCTTTCTGTGTGGCGTTTGCATGTCCTCCCCGTGTCTGCGTGGGTTTCCTCCGGGAGCTTCGATTTCCTCCCACAGTCCAAAGACATGCAAGAGAGGTGAAGTGGAGATACAAAAGTGTCCATGACTGTGTTTGATATGAAACTTGTGAACTGATGAATCTTGTGTAACAAGTAACTACCGTTCCTGTCATGAATGTAACCAAAGTGTGTAAAACATGACGTTAAAAATCCCAATAAATAAATGTAGCATATTTTTCTCTTTTCTCCCAGTCTAGTTTTTTCCTGTTCCCTATTATAATTTTTGTTGCTTGCACCACCCCCATTCTTGCCCGAGGAGGGTTGCAGCCTAGACTAGACACCTCCCCTTCAAAACATGTGCACTCACTCAGCTCCTTCTTTACACCCGCTAGCAGTGTATTCCCACAGAGCATTGATAGCTTAACGGTTAAGGTAATGGACTAGTCAACCCCACCACTCCCAAGCTGCCACTGTTGGGCCTGCCAAGGCTCTGAACCATCAATTTTTTAGATTGTATTTGGTAACAAATGTAATTTGCTTTGGATAATAATGTGGCCTGATTAAAAACGAAACTATTTGTTCATGATCACCAAAGGTTTGTAATGAAGATTCATTTTCCTTTGTAAGCCCTGTGGTTACAGTACAAACAACATATTTCTGAGCTTGAAAGCACTATTAGACACCACAATCTTCTCCCCATAGAGTATTATCCATTACCAGAGAGCAACATGAGCTGTTTTAGATTAGTAGCTGTGTTGTAACAGGACTGCATGTCAAAAACACATTCAGTGCAGAGTGAGCAGCTGGGATTTCCTTCATCACATACAGGAAGATACCCTGCTGCTAAATATATCATATGCATCCCTTACAGGCAGGGAATACCTCTGCTGATGTAACAAAAATCAAGACCTGGCAGGATTCAAGGCAGACGGCTAGAATATTCTCAGGACAGGGTTTCTAAACTCTGAGCCAGGCACCACAACTCAGATGATAGGTTACTAGAAAATAGGTTGAAAGGAAATTTCTTAGATAAAAACAAAATACGGTTCCTCGGGGGAAAGTATAATATGTATTACATTATAGAACAATAAAAGTGTAAAGTATTAAAGCACTGCTATAAAGCGTAGAAGCATGACCATGTAGTTAATTGCAAGTATAAATCTGGCCTTATCTGATTTCTCTTTCATTTGGCATTTCACTACTTTGCCTGCTGTATATCAGAACATTGAATAACCATCCTCAAGACTACACGTCTGACTCTGAATTCTTAGCATGCCGTTGCCATTTATGATATAATCAGTACTCTTTGGGTGAATCTATGAGTGCACAGTTCTCCTTACATACCTTTGTCATTATCTACTACATTTTTTCAATTCCTTTATAATCGGTTGATCAAGAGGTGAACATTTTAATTACACTCGTGCACTTGTATGGACTATAATTAGTAGCACAGAACCAGTAATTTGTGAGAGTGACTCATGTATAAATGACTGCTAACGTCTGTGTTTAAAACGAAAAAACGCTTCTACAGTTGTTAAAAAGGAAGCCAGCATCTGAGTAGGAGAATTTCTGATGTGTGGAAATGATTGTTGAGATGATTGTGGTGAAATTTATTGCTTGTCTAACTCCCAGCTGTATTCAGATTGTCCCGCAAATTTTGATGTCTTACCTTTCCTATCATTATTTGGATAGCTAAGTCTGAAAATGTTATATGCCACTCTAAGAATTACCTGTATTTCCATCTTTCCATTTGCAGATTAATAAACTGATTTTGTTTAAAATGAGTTTTTCCTTCTTTTAATCTGTTTACCCCCTCAGTTTACAGAGGAGAAGTTGGGTCAGGCAGAGAAGACTGAGTTGGACGCTCACCTGGAGAACCTGATTGCTCGAGGAGATTGCACCAAGAACTGGACAGAGAAGATCTTCAGGCAGACTGAGGTGTTGCTGCAGCCCAACCCCAGTAAGGTTTTTGTGCTATATTGCCTTTAGGAATCAATGCACAATTATTAATATAATGTAAATGTAAAAGTTCTTCTTTCTTCCATTAGCAATTTCCATCACAAACCACCGTATTAGGATTAAGTTCAAATTACATTCAGGAGCAGTAGCTCATTAAATAAAGGTCTGCAAAAAAGGTGGGTGGGCTCCCAAATGGCATGATAGTAAAGTACCATTCAATGGAAGAGTTTAAATCACACATCCCTGAATCTAATATCAGCATCAGAACCAGCTGTCAGTGGTCGGGCATCCAGAAGAGTGTTAGTGACCTTGCTGTAACAATGATTTATTTAATGATCTTAATAAGGTGACTAAAATGAATAGTGTGTTCCTAACTTAATCAGTATTAACTATAAATTTAAATAATTCTGATTAAATGGTTGATTAATAACTGTGACAGGCTTATTTTTTTTCATCAGAGTTGATGATAAAGTTAATCTTAGCATAACAGAAATAAAATCAGTAAAAATAACCTGGTCTTTGTAAATAGAAACCAAAAATTCTTTGTGATGAACTTCCCCATGTCACATGACCTCTTGTTTTCATTCACACTTGCAGCTGTGCACACACACCTGCTGTCAGGTGAGAGACCAGCCATGTGTCTAGTTTCCGTAAATTTTGCATGGCCAAAAGTATATGGACACATTAAAAATCAAATTATTTTTTTTATGTTTATCCAGTGACACTGTCATGCTTTCATGGTAAAGGTGGCAAAAAGTTTTAGATTTAACTTCATTAGAATTACGGGGCTCGGTGGGTAGCACTGTTGCCTCACAGCAAGAAGGTCCTGGGTTCAATTCCCAGGTGGAGCGGTCCAGGTCCTTTCTTTGTGGAGTTTGCATGTTCTCCTCATGTCTGTGTGGGTTTCCTCTGGGACCCCCGGTTTCCTCCCACACTCTAATGTGAGGTGAATTGAAGATACAAAATTGTCCATGACTGTGTTTGACATTAAAAATTCGAACTGATGAATCTTGTGTAACCAGTAACTACCTGTTCTGTCATGAATGTAACCAAAGTGTGTGAAACATGATGTTAAAATCATAATAAATAAATCACTAGAATTAAAAAGCTTAGTTAAAAAGCTTAGTTTAAAAACCCTTCCAAAGCAGCTTGAAGCTCTCTCATGCATTGAGTGGAGCGTGGATATAAGCCATACACCATTCTTTAATTTTGGGTGGTGTTAAAATGTATAGCTGAGCTGTTGTTTCTCCAAGACATTTTGACATGCAGTCAGTTGAGTAACGTAATACCTGGAAACCAGCCTAGTGGTTAAGCACAGTTGCATCTTCTTTCAGGTCTCTTTTTTTTTTTGGCTGTTTGTTTTAAACATTAATGTACAAGTATGTGAGGACGTACATGAATTTGACTTGATTTTACAGATCATTTAAAGTTCCCCTCAACTGGCAAATAAGGATGCAAATGACACACATACCTGGATTTATAAATATGAGCCAATGAACATGAACTGCTAATGATCATTTGGTACTGTTTGTCACTGAGGAAGATATTAATTATGTTATAGTGGTCAAACCTACATGTTGATGTATTTGGTGAAGTCTTTGATACAAGAAAAGACATTTAGGATGGACATTTTGGTTATTTTAACAGAACAAGTAATCGACAGAGAGAACAAGTGTGTACTTAAGTATTTACACTGTGTGGGAGGAGTGTTGGGTTATAGCGATGTACCTCTTTCATCCACTTGTGTGTCACTCCTGATAAGAGCAGCTGCTTAAAGTGGTTTGAGCCTATGTTACACAATTCCTGTGAATTACCGCATGAACTTTATTGTTCTTCTTAGGTTCTTAGGTTCTTCTTAAAATTTATCATGAAACACATACATGTGCTCAGACATTTGGTATAAACCGTTTGAGTTTTATATTATAAAATATGCAGACTACATTGCTTATTGAGTAACAGCACTTTCTAAATGAACAACACAGGCTGATTAGAAGTCTGCAAAGGTTTTCTATCATCCAGGATGTTCCGAATGCCCAATAGCAGTAAGTCTAGACAACAGGACTTGTGTTATAATTTTGAAGACAATTTGCCATTCACTTGAGACGCCTCCTCACATGATCTTCTGCAGAACTGTCCCTGATGCCTCTCGGGTGAGTGGCAAAATGTCTTCAGTTATATGAGAGAACTCTAACATATCATTTTCTGACTCTTCCCATGCTCCAGTTGACAACACTGGTAAGTATTTCTGTAATCATAGCTTCCTAAATTCCAGTTGACAGTCTCAGCTTTTTCCTCCACATCTTCCATTTTAAGTACCTGAGCCAACTAAATGTAAAAGCTGGTGGTATACTTTAAATTATAAAGAAGTTTGGAACAACAAGATGTCTGTTATGTCAAAACAGAGGCAGTGGTTACAGTTTAATAAAATACACAAATAAAAACTATTATCCCTCCCCCACAAAATTTACATTTTCATGAGGAACTGAATTGAACTGAGGAACTGGTATTTGTTATCATAATAATCATGGCACATGTTGCACTTCTGTCACCCAGTAACATGGGTAATTTTACACAGAAATTAGCTCAATATCAGCTAGCCATTTGTTTACAATAGTGTAATTTAAAATATAAAAAAATTTATTTGAAATATAATAATTTTAAAATACCTTAAAAATATTATTATTTACAATAGTAACCATAGTTTTGATCCAGCCTTAGACTTACCTCTTTAAACAATATTGAGGGTAATGCCTTCTTAATATTTTGCACTTTTTGTTAAATAAGTACCGTAATTTTTTTTAATAGATTATAATTGTACATTTTTATTATTGTTTGCACTCTAAAGTCTTTAAAAGCATTATTTTTATTTATGGGTTAAACCAAACTAGACAGCTATAATCTTTTGTAAGTGATAAAAATGTCAGCCACTGTAACTACTGTAAGATTTCTACTTTTTCTTGTTGGTTTATTTACATCATGTTTCTATTCTATATACTGTACATGTTGTCTTTTTTATATTAAAATTTCATTATAATACTTTGAGCTCATTGTCATTAATCAAATAATTACAACCCAAGTAGTAAATATTACATTGTACTAACCACTTTTTTACTATTGTGTTCTTCATTTAGTTCATTTATTTGAAGTATACTACCAGCTTTGATTATCACTTATGAATGATTCCAGTGGATATCATAAGTCATACACTTTTCATTGTGTGCTTTATACCAAATTTCATATTTTGGTTGATATTTGAAGTGGAAAAAAAAAAAAAAAAAAAACATCTTCAGCAAAATATGTAACAATATTTAAAAGAAAAAACAACAGATGTGAAATGTGCTAACGTTTGGACATTTAAAAGCAATTACTAAAGCCATTTTGCAAATACCACTATTTATAGCCAGCTAAAGGTAAGGTAAAATGGCAGGGAAAATGCAGTCAAATCAAATGTATTTCTATAGTGTTTTTTGCACATCTCAAATCAGCTTAACAGACTTCAGGTCCAAAATCATTTAACAAGCAACCTGAGGGCAACAGTGGCATGGAGAAACTCCCTTAATATTATAAGGAAGAATCCTTATGAGGAGTCATCAGGGACCCATCCTCTTGGGTGATTCATTGTTATTAGACTTTGCAACTAGGATTATGTCCAAACTTTTGCATATAACACAATTACACTTCTTTACAAGTGTTAAATATTGCTAAATTAACATTTACAGAAATATATATTGATAGTTTGCTGAGAAGTTATTGCTTAAATGTTTTTACTTCAAAATCAACAAAATATGTCATTTGTTTTGAAGTGTCCAAACTTTTGCATTCAACTGCATTTTTTCAGAAGAAGTGTTTCTTGCATAGATATACATATTAGAAATATAAATAGCTGGTGACATGTTACTATACTGGGTAATATCCTAAAAAAAACTGTAATATATGGTGTTTCAAAATGGGTATGCATCCTCTATCCTATTTACAGTCCTGTCCTGACAGACACATGACATTTACATTTTGCCATCCTAACAATCAGGATGGTTTTTTTTTAATCTGACCTGGAGAACACAACATCCATTTTTTCCAAAAAATTTCCACTTTGCATCGTCACGTTAGACCAGAGAAATCTGGATTTTTTGGACGCTAATATATGGCTTTTGCTTTTTGTAGTAAAGTCTTAGCTTGCATTTGTTTTTGCTAACGATAAACTGTCCCAAGCCCATGGGATTCTATTAATTACAAAAGCATTTCAGTTTGTTTGCTATGCCATCTTACTGATGCAAGGTCACAGACATTCAGTCTCGGTTTTTGGCCTTGCCTATACACATTAAGATGGCTCTGAATTCTCTGAATGTTTAAATAATAGTATGGACTGTATATGTTCAATCTGGATTTTAAACTTTGAAAAAAAATTGCATGACTAAAATATTCAGACAGTTTAAGTACAAAGTAACTTATTCTTGCTGTGCCTTCTTCTTCTTTAATGCTCATTTTATAACCAGTTATTACAACATCACCTGTTCACCTGGTGACCTGTAAACAGTTACAAAACAGGTGTTTTTGATTATTCTACAAATTTCTCTATTTTCAACATTTACTGACTTTTGGAATTTCTTGTACTCATCAAATTAGGAGTAATCACATATTTACAAAAATCATTAAAGTAGATTTGGTAAAACATTTATATCTTTGCTTTGTGATGTTTTGAATTTAAAACCATTTGCATTTTACTGACAAGAATTGATGTTTTTTTCTCATGTGCCACTGAAGGTCTGGGTCTCTAATATGTATATCTATGGTTCTTAAACCATCTGTTTAACATTTTTCTGAACTGCACTGATTTTTAAAGGAAGTGATTCTGTAGTCTCCACTTATTGCAACTGTAAATAAAAACCAGTGACTCTTGATTTAAATCCTGCCTTTATATACAGGATGATTTCCATTTCATGTTCTGTTGCAGTGATGCCTACTTAAATTGTTACTTTATCCTTTCGTTTTTGTGATGTGATGTTGGTTGTTTTTGCCCATTTATTCTGATCCAGTGTCAGTTGCACTTTTTCTTACGATGGTTATTACAATACTGTGTAAAAGTATTTGCCACACACCCAATTTCTTTAATTTCTGCTAAATTGTCGGATCATCCAGCTAATTTTAATATAAGATAAAAACATCACATGTTTGTGTGTTTTGGACCATGTCCTGCTTTATAACCCAACTGCTCTTGAGCTTTAGGTGCTGATGGGTGGATATTTTCCTTTAGGATTTTCTGATAGAGAAAATTTATATTTAAAATAATTAAAATACTTAGCCACAGCTAAATTACCATGTTACATTTATTACCTGGACATGCAAAGATTTTACGTTCTTTTGCTTATTTTTGGCTGTTTGTCTTCTGCATCTTATTTATCATAACTGAAGATGCTGCAATTTAGAGCTCTAAATATTTTTTCCAGTACCAATAAATTGACTGGAGATGAGAGATGTTGTGTAAAGAAAATACACAACTTACTTCAGTATCCTGAAAGGTTTCAGTATCATCCAGGTGCTTTTTGCTTTTTTGTAAGTGTCAGATGTGTGCTGATGTAGTTTTCTGGGTTAGCAGTGGTTTTCTCTTCTCAGCTCCTGCCTTAATTCCCATTTTTGTCTCTTTTGTGCTGTAGGGTTGTGAACACTGACTTTAACTCACAGACATCTGCAGTTTTTCAGATGATGTTCTGATTTATTTTGTGATGTCCTGGATGAGTTGTCAGAGAGGTCTTGAAGATAGTTTAGCCAGTTAAAGACAGTTACTGAGATGTATTTGTAATACAGAGGCGGGCTGGATTTAGAGTTTGGTAAACTGGGAGATTAAGCGTAATCTGTTTTTTTGCTATTTCTTTCCTAAATTAGTTAAATGTTTCATAATATGAATTGTCATTAATCAAGTTCTCTTATTGTTTATTGTGTGTTGTTAAATTATTTTAAATAATTTTGTGTGACATATGCAGTAACATGCAATTTATAGGGGACTGTTGCATATTGAATGGTTTTTACATATATATTCAGTAATGCCCATAAATAAATAATGTGGGTTTTGGTCCTATTTCCATTAAATAGACCAATAATGGGCGTATTTTCCATTTATTTCCTTTCCCAATTTACTGTGAATTTAGAAAGTGTTCAGATAAAGGGGTTTAAATACTTTCTGAATTCAATATTGCTGTAGTTGATTTTTTCATGGCCTTTAGTAATGTAAGAGCAGAATATTGTGTACATGACAGTCTTCTGTGTTTTAGACTTTAATATCTTTCATTAAAATTGGTTGCATGTAAAATATTTTAATTTGATCTTTTTTATGTTAAGCACTAATGAGTTTTGTTTATTGACACAGAAAACTGTTCTAAAACCTGTGATATTTTGATATTTTGATTCCTCAGATGTTTTAGAGAAACAGGGACAATATTTTACATTTTGGTCACTATGAGCTTCTAATACAAGTTTCCATTTAGGTGCCCGCATTGAGGAGTTCCTGTACGAGAAACTGGACAAAAAGCTCCCGACCAGGACGACCAATGGGGAGCTGCTAGGACAGTACATGCAGGATGCTGCCAAAGACTTTGGACCTGGGACTCCTTACGGTATGTAGTAGAGGTGGACCCGCAAATTCTGAAAATTTAATTATTTATTGTCAAGCAAATAATTGTAATTAATCATTTGTTCTTTTTGTGGATGTTGTTAGTATTACAGAGCAGTTACAATCAACTTTACGGTGTAAAATATGTAACCAAAGCTTTTGGTGACCTTTCCTATTTATTGGGTGCAGTTGTTTTTAGCCAGACCCATTGCTAAAATGTGCTTAACATTTACTTATTTAAATTAAATGATGTGCTTCCCATTGAGGTTTTCTAGTTCCAGCATGTCTGTACCCCTGGGCACAAAGCAAAATCCCTTGATGAATTTAGTGTAAAGAAACTTTAGTGATTTGCACAAAGCCCTGACCTTAACCCCATTAAACATCTTAGAAATGAGATGAATGTCCAACAGGTTAATGTTCAGGTGCCCACATACTTTGGGCCTAAGAGATCAGTATATGGGGTTAAAATTGTGGTGACAAGCAGACGGTCAATGACCTTGATGGTCATGTATGAGTGTGGTGGACATTTTTTAGTCCTGGTTTGAGTCCTCTCAAGTGAAGGCAGGTATTATGACTAATGGACTGATTCATTTGATGGAACATTTCTATCCTGATTGGAGTTCCCTCTTTCTCGATGACATTGTCTCCATCTACAGGGCAAGAGCAAGAGGGTAAGAGCTTCTTGGCTGATTTAAATGTATATAGCCATATAGTGTACTGATTCATTTGTGCAGTACCCAGTAGTTGCCAAGCACCTTTGGAGTAAAGTATTACCAAACATCACTGACACAACATTTTTAATGCATGTTTAGTCAGTCTGACGCTTCTCAGTGGACACCAGTAGAGGGTGGACTTGTCTTGCCTATTAGAGATCATGCGAAAGAATTGAATTTCCACGTGTAGTCCCTCAACAGATTAATTTGCTTGCTGCAGAACATGACACTTCAAGCAGCCATACATTAGTAGACGACTCATTGTTGTATATTAAATTCAAAAACCCTTTTTTAGTACAGCAACATATTTATTAGTTTTTCATCCAAGACTGGCACCACTTTTATGTGCACAGACCTGTTAGTATTTTAAAACACAATATCAGTGAATTATCAGCACAATTTAAACTTAAATAATTTAAATATTCAGTTTAGAATTTAATATAGAAATTGTCATTGCTGGTTGGAACACAGGAGGTATGTTTGCACTAAATAATAAGAAGAACCAGTATAGTTTAAAAAAATGATTCAAGCAGTCAGGTGGCACAGCAGTTTATGACCCTGGCACACCACTGGCCAATGGCCAGGTCAGGCACTGTGTAGAAACATCTTGCATTGTGCTTGGTTACAATTGTAGGTCTCTGGATAAAAGTGCTATATGCCATGAATGTATATCTGTTCCAGGTTGGTAACATAAGTGGCAAGGGAATACTTGGAGTATAGCATGTACCTCCAAGTCATAATATTTAATGCTAATAGGGGATGAAATAAGGTCAGAATCTCGAACATGGAAATCCCTACTGTTTTAAATTCCCATCTGTAAACTGGGTTTAGTCAACCTGATACTTTTCAGTGGACACCAGTAGAGGGTGGAATTGTGTCTTATTAGAGAACATGAGGCAGAAGTGGGCGAGTAAACTGGATGAGTAAGCGTTGCTGTAGTGAAACAAAGGGTTCAGGGGTCTCTACACAGTATTTTTTTTTGCAGAAAATGACTCACATCCATACACTAGTAGACCAATCATTGTTGTAATGAAATTCAACACAGTCATGGACAATTTTGTATCTCAAATTCACCTCACTTGCATGTCTTTGGACTGTGGGAGGAAACCAGAGCACCTGGAGGAAACCCACGCAGACATGGGGAGAACATGCAAACTCCACACAGAAAGGACCCGGACCACCCCACCTGGGGATCGAACCCAGGACCTTCTTGCTGTGAGGCGACAGTGCTAACCACTTAGCCACCGTGCCGCCCCTGCTTTTTAGTACAGCAACATAAAGACATTTTGCATTACATTTACATTATTTTGTATTTTTGTCCCAAAGCTTTCTTCTTTTATTTGCACAGACACTCCAAAACCATGCCTTCAGGCATTAAATACACCCACAGCTGAACACCCCACAATAACCAAGATACAGAGTATAATAAAAGAACACATTGACCAAAAGTTTGATATAAGATTATGGTTGATACTAGGGCATTGTGAAACAGCAGGGAATGAAAAAGCCGACCACCTGGCAGGAGAATGAACTGTACAAAACACATAACTCTTAAAATACCACCCATCAGGCATCACTATAAAATAACCTGATTGATTGCCATATATACAACAAAGAGAGACAACGACTACATACAGTATGTCTAAAACATTAAAGTCGCTTAAGAAAATACAGAGAAAAAAAATCACAAATTTCTTAATAATACAAAACCTTGAGAAACAAGCACAAAACACTGTTACTGCTGTGAATATCACAAATATGTTAAATATGTTAATATGTTAAAAAACAGACAAATAAACATTTGCACAGAAGTTTATTTATTCTAAAACACTAAAAACAATACAAATTAATGAAATATAAGTTGCTGCAAATTATTAATTGTTTAGCAGCATCATTTAAAAACAGGCATTGTCATTGCTGATTGTACAAGCAGTATGGTTAAAATGGATCAGGTGCTCAGGTTGCACATCAGTCCATGACCCTACCATGCCCCTGGCCTGTTCAGGTGCTGTACAGACTTGTTCGGTCTGGGGGATGGGGTATCACCTTGTGCACTTCCTACTATCTGGTCGGCAGAAGAATACTTTATATATATATATATATATTTTGTTTATGCATTTTCTCCCGTTTGCTCCCTTTTTTTAGCACATCCAATGCTTTCTCTCCACCAATGCCGATCCTCGCTCTGATTGAGGAGAACAAAACTAACCCACGCCCCCTCCGACACGTGGGCAGCAGCCGCATGCATTTTGTCACCTACACTTTGACGAATGCAATGTGTTTCAGTACTGTGTACGGGGAGAGACAACCTGAGAGCACTCTTTTCTCATCTCTGTGCAGGCGCCATCAATCAGCCAGCAGAGGTTGTAATTGCATTAGTTATGTGAGAGTTTCTATTCGGCTTTTAATATCCCACCCCTATCTGAACAACAGGTCAATCGTTGTTCATGTGGCTGCTCAGCCCAGCCGGCTGGCAGAGCTGAGATTCAATACGACGTATTCGAGATCCCAGCTGTAGTGTTCCAGCGTGTGTTTTACCGCTGCCCCACCTGAGTGTATTGTCAGATATCAATCCTCACTTTGTCTTGATGAGCTGCATAGAATTAAACAGCTTAGTGGAAATACATCCCTACAGATATGTTCCAAAATGTTGTGGAATAACGTGACAATATTAAATGGTGGACCAACTTTATAGGTGTCAGGTGTCCACAAAAGTGACCATAATGTGTAATTACAGCTATAAAAAACACTGGGTCCAAAGCAGACTAAACTTGAATGATGATTTCAGCTTAAAAAAAAAAAAGCTTTAAAAAATGATGTTGGACTGTTTGGGACACAGTTGAATCATTCACATTGTTGTCAAACCTCAGGTATTCAGATTTCTTTGTTTGTTTTCTATAAATAAGCTGAATTAAAAGCAAACATGAAAGCAAGTGCTGATTTGTTCCATCTGCTTATGTACAGTAGTTCTTGTATTGATTTTCAAAGAATAAAAAGAAGACGTCTTACAATTCCCAGGAGTAAATTACACACTTCAAATAACTACAGGCTGTTGGAATGAGCCTCCTACACAGTTAGTAGCGGATGGTGCTTTGTTAACATGAATGCCCTGAATGTGTGGGCACAGCTAACAGAACCTTGAAGATTAGTTGTGGTTATTATTAGGACAATTAGTAAAAATCAGCAGATTTTGTTTTCATGGATTAATTTTGAGGACTTTATTTTCTTTAGACTCTTGTCACTGTAATAAATAATTTTTATCAGCTAGTTACATGTCCAAAATATATGAGGTGCCTGCTGATTATTGTGTCCAGGTGTTTCTAACAGGTTTGTACATTTAATTTCTTTCTTTTATTTTTTTTATGCATTTTTTCCCCATTTTCCTCCCGATTTAAGGCACTCAATTTTGTCTTCTGCTGCTGAGAGATACCAGATTGCATAAGGAGAGCATGTCGCTGTACACGCCTCTTCCAACACGTGTACAGCCCTCCTTTTCTTGCCCCTGCTCTTCCGACAATCAGGGTCCTTACACAGCGTGTAAATAATAACTGTGTGTGTGTTGGTGTGTTTAGGCAGTACTTTGTACACAGTTGGGGAGTATCAGAAGAGGCTAGGAGGTGCGGAGAGAGAGTTTTTACAAGCATCAGCCGTCAGCTTCCTTACCCCTCTACGAAACTTCCTAGAAGGCGACTGGAGAACCATATCGGTAGGTTATCATTGAATTCTATTTTTTTTTTGAAGGTGGGAACATGTTACACACAAAGAGAAAGAAGTAGATTAAAGTTAGATTTTAAACTAAATCTGGATATAAATAAATGAATTAATGTTATCATTTCGTTGTGATATTCAAATCGCAAATGATTGTTTTTACTGAATTGTACAAAATGCTACAACTTATCATGTAATGAAATTGGTGGTGTTTTTGTTGCAAAAACACGGTTGTTGTTTAGTACAAAGTAAAAATGTTATCCTTGTCAGAGTCGTGGCAGGTCTGGTTTACCTGAGCAGGGTGCCAATCCACTGCAGGGCTTCGGCCACCCCCGCTTCATCCTTCAGACATAGCTTATTATGTCTGTGTAGATGCCTGGCCAGACTGTAGCACCGCTTAGATTCGAACCAGGATCTCAGTGGTGGTGGACCAGAAGCCACAAAGTCAGAAAATATTGTGTATATTTTGAAGTAGATATATGCAGTAAGATTACATTCATCAACAAACACAAGTAATCACCCACATTTGTACCACTGACCTGACCTACATGTCCCTTTAAAGCCCTTGTCATAAGTCATTAGCCAAAATAAATGTTGCAGAGAAACATAATAATTAAATCAACAAAGTTTAACAGGCACAACTTGTGGAGGCTTGACGTTACATCTTGAAAACCACAGTGGGACCAGATTGCCACAATTTTTATTAATTAAGCATATTTCGTTTTGTGTTTTGTTTTGATGCATTGTTTGTGTTGCCTGGATAAGGGTAAAAATCATCGACAACATGTGGGTCACTTGAAAAAGTGTTTATGTAATCAAACTGCCTTTTTTATTTTTAGAAAGAACGCAGGCTTTTGGAGAACCGCCGCCTCGATTTAGACGTCTGCAAAGCACGTCTAAAGAAAGCAAAACTGGCCGAAGCCAAGGCTGCTGTGAGTTACTTTTACTAACTTTTGCCTAACCTTTCTGTTTTTGGGTGTAGTCCTGCTCCTTCCCAGTCCCCTACCATACAGGCATTTACTGCTTCCCACACACGATTCCCTGAGGAAGCCATCTGGTCTCTAGCCTAGGCAGTGCGGCAGCTTGAGTCAGCACGACGAGCCGTATGACGAAATGAATTTGTGCACTCGTGATCGAGTTATGTCAGGGAAGAGAGGAGGAACTCCTAATTTTTTTTTCTATTTTCCTGCCAAGATCATTTTGGGAACGTCTCCAAGCTAGAAATAATAGCGTGGCTGGGGGAATAAACAGTCCATAACAGTGTTTAGTCATGGACCCTCTTGCTATGTTTAAAGACACAGCTCACCCAGAAGCAAGTTAATTCGTATTACCTCAGGCTGTCATGGGCTGCAGACAATTATATCATCATGTGTCATCATGTGTCTTCGAGTCTTTAGCTAAAAATAGATACTTTTAACTACACTGAGCAGTTTACACTGTGTCATCAGTGCTTGTTTACTCATCATGCTGGTGTAGTCTGGGAAACTAAACCACTTTCAGAAGTCAGGAGTGAACTGTTTTAACTTCAGATCAACTATCATCAGTTTGATTTTGGACAATTACATGTTCGACATGGTTATCGGTTAATCTGTCACTCATTACGGTCATTATCCCAGTCACTAATGTAGAACACTACCCACCTATCTTGTGAGGTGGATTTCGAGTGAGTCTTTTCAGGTTAGTGGGTAAACGTGCCCCAAGTGAAGGAGTTTAGGTACCTCAGGTGCTTGCTTTCTACAGACCAAAAAAGAATGTTAGAAAATCTAGAAAAGCCCATTTATGTCCAAATGACCTCTCAGCTTTTTAGCTTCTCTTTTAGCCGCTCCTTACACTATCATAGAGACCTTCTTGTTTTGGTCATTACCCTGTGCTTATAAATATAGGTGAGAATTTAGAGATAAACTGGTACCCAGATTTACCACCAGAGCGGTTGATCCAGTCCCCTTTGTCAATCAAGATACTGCGTACCAAAGATCTGCTTCCATTAGCTCTTCATACCTGAACACCTATTCAGTACTGACTGTGCCTTGATGATGCCACAAACAGCAGTGGTGGGTCAAACACCCACCTTACATGACTTTGACTCAAAAAACAAACTTAACATGCTCTATATCATGGTTTCTAAAAGGGTCCTTAACAATAACGTTCATCATTGTGATATGTGTTTAAAAAAATTATCATGGTAACACAGTCGTTCTCATCCTTGATGGCATCTTGTGATGCCTGGGCTGCAGGTGGGGGTCACGGGTGATTTAACTCCGTTAAATATGCATTTGTTTCCAGTAATGCACTGGAAAAGTAGCTCACAGGGTTGTGGTTAAAATCCGAGCTTTATCTCACAGTCATGTTAAAGGCTTTTTAGTGGTGATAACCTCAAGTAACCCACAGCTAATTAATACAACTTATTTCCTAGACTTGGTTTAATGTTAAGGTAAATTTTGATCTGTCTATCTAAATGATGTGAATAACAAAGTAGTTTTGTTTCTTTCCTTTTTGTTGGTCCCTCTCCTGACTGTTTATTAGGTTTCCTCTATGGGACAGTTTGCCTTTTTATATAAAGTATATGCTGTGTAATGGCAATATTCTGGTGGTAGTTTTCTTTCTCAGAACTGTTTTGTTTTGTAGATACTTCAACCCAGTCATCTTGCCATAACGGTTTAGGCCCTTATAAAAGATGCTCGGGTTGTTAAACTGCAAATACTGTATGTCCTGCATTCAACACATGAACTACGATTAACTACCATCAATCTATCCCTGACTGTCACATGCACAGTTGTTACGACCTAGGCATTGCTCTACACATTTTTGGAGGGTGGTCCTAATGTTTTGGCTCTTCAGTAAATGTTCTGCTGCCTGGGAATGACAAAAGAAGACTGATTGATTCTGCACCCCATGTTTTGGCTTGCTTCTTGCTTGCTTCAGTTTGAGTTTCTTCAGTGTCCTCAGTGTTTTAAGTCTGCTGTGTGCTGAGGCAGTTTATGTGAATGCATGATTCTGTGTAAATTTCTGTTTCCCCTTCACCTATAGGCTGCACCTGATTTTCAGGAGACTAGGCCTCGCAATTATGTTCTGTCTGCCAGTGCATCTGCGGTAAGAATGCAGCAGAGAACAGTTCTTTTTTTTTTTTTTCTCTCCCTATCCCCCTCCCTCTCCATCTGGCCGCCCCAACCTAACCCCTCTGCAAAGCAACACACTTACGTCTTTAGTGACTAATGCTCCACAAACACACCCCCATACACAGTTAAATAGTTTGTACTGCTAAACCGGCAATTTTGCTCCTACACACTTTGTTTGAAGATGTCCAGGAAAAGAAATTAATTATTTTCTATAAACATAGTTAACAATTACATTTATTGCCTCACTTGCCCCAAACGCTGGGAAAGCTGCCATTAAATTTTTTCCAAACTGATGCACCAGAAGTGCTATATTGGTAGCATGTGATTGGATCAGGGAAAAAGGAAGATTGCTAAATAAATGTTGTGTAGGCTGGTGTGTGGGCCATTTCCCTCCTCTGTGATTATTTTGATCCTTACATGTGTGGTATGTTAAATGAGCCGGCCACTTTAAAGATGACTGAAAGGAAGTTGATAAGCTTTTTTGGCTATATTTCAGACAATTATTATCTCTTCGCTGTAAATATAGTCACTGTAGAACCCTTTAAAAATGTCGGAAATATTCAATAACTGTGGCCGATCAGATGTTTGTAAAGACCAATTTCATTATTTTATCTTTGTCCCAAACCATGTTTAATTATACTAAATAATATCTCCCTGACATTTAACTTTAGCAGCTTAGCATGGCATGGCAGCTAGTTTATTAATTTATTAACATTATTAATTTTTCAGCAAATTATTTATTAGTGTGGTTACAAAAAAGCTGCAAATGCTTTTTGCAGACAGCTCTCATAACTCAAAACTAAAGAGATTTTTGAACTGTAATTTCACTGTTTAATCTAGTAAATATTAAGATAAATTTTACATTGAAAAGTAAAATACAAAAAACTAATTAAGTGTTTAATAGTGTATTTTGTACAAACCTCATTTAAAAAAATGCTGACGTAGAGTAAATGCAGTGATTTATAAGCTGTCTTTATTAGGTATTTATAAGGAATTCAGAAAATGTTTGACATTATTGTCTATGTTGATCATTGAACAAAAATAATATTATGTGGTCGCTCAGGTGGCGCAGCGGTAAAACATGCTAGCACACCAGAGCTGGGATTTTGAATACATCGTATCGAATCTCAGCTCTGCCATCCAGCTGGGCTAGACCAGGGTTCCTCATATGGTACAATTATGACCTCTGCTGGTTGAGTTGAGGATTAATGCTGATCAGGGTGTGGCTTTCCATGCACAAGGCTGATCAGCATATGAACTCGCCTCGTGCAGGTAAAAAAATGCAGTTGGTACTGCGCATGTGACTTGAGGGCGCGTGTGTCATTTGCGAAGCACCTCAGTCAGCAGTGGAGGGTTGTATTGGTAGAGGTGAAGCGTAACGCAATCAGGGTTATTGGATATAACTAGATTAGGGGAGAAAATTGGGGGGGGGGAATCAGAGAAAAAGAGAAAAAAAATAATATTACAAAAGAACGCTCTGTAAATATACAACATTTTGTTAAAACATAATATATATTTAATTAACAGTGTTAATGACATGTTTAGCACTGTTGTAAAAAAATGCTAACAGAATTTAATTGGTTAACATATTTAGCCAACTAAAAAGCTCGACTTACTTGACTTAGACTTTTTGCTGTATCTAGACCACAACTTGCCATCACTGAGAAAACAATCAATTTGATCTTTATTTCTTAAAGATGTAAAATGTGAGATCATCTGTCCATAAGCTGACATTGAGGTGTAAATGACTTGCACCCAATGGAGTTTATTCCTTAAAACAGCAGGTCTGATTTACAGCAGCAAGGCTGAAAACGCTTTATCAGTGATACAAATCATTATGCCAATATATAGAAAGTGTTTGTAGCTGCAAGGGGATGTGAAATCAGTCAAAGAGGAAATTGTATGAAGCTGTTGGATAACTTTGTTCCCCAAATACATGTTTTAATGTTTAACCCTAATGATTATATTACACAAAAATAGAAACTAAGGTAAAAGCATTTAGTAAAACTAATGAATGATCAGAATCTTAAAATGTTGCCTTTACACAGACAGAGAGAAAGAGAGGAGGAGGGTTGCTCCTTAACAGTTTTGTACATGATATTGTTATTATTTAGGCTTTGGTCTCTAAATTATTTAAAACAGTTGCACTTAAACCTGATTTTTAAATCTATGATAATTATAATTAGCTTTCAGCTGTTGTTTGTATGTCATGGTGCACTCATTGAGTGTCATGGTGCACTCATTGGTGTCATGGCTGGCTGCTGTTGAATGTCTTGTGATATAAAATGTGATCTTGATGTGTGTGATGCTGTGTAAATGGTATTTGCGCATGTTAAATTACTCACGGTTGCACAAACGGCTTTTTATTGATTATTAAAACAACCTGATGGTGTTTAAGCACGTTAACAGCATCCGCAAGGACCATTTACAGTTAGTGCTTGCTGTGTATTTGTTTTTCTCGTGTCTCAAGTCTTTAATCAAATGAGCTTTTTATACTTCCAGTGCATATTTCTCTGATTTCTTCATATTTATAGTTTCTATACATCAACAAAAATGTTAGTTTGAACAGTGAAAATGGGTAAAACAATATAATCAGGTGAAAACAGGTAAACAATAATGCCTAGTTCACACCAAGATTTTTGCCCTGATTTTTGCTGGTGTGGCAGCTCGGGAGCAACTCAGCGTTCGCATTAGCAATCTAAACTTGGCTCTTAATTGCTATGTGTAAACTGTTCAACGACTTGATCTGCCAACTAAGGAGAGATATCTAGCATGTTAAATTTCTGGATTAGTCGGTTTGACTGGCAATGAGTGCGGTGAGGGGTATAATATAGTTTCAGAAGACATCGGCACACACACGCAAGCTTTACAATATTTGTGAACTTATCGTCCACGCCAAACCATAGTACCCCACACTGCATTGCAAAAAATATTTATTAACCTCCAACTACTATAGAACAATCCATGCTGGTCGTGTTGCCAAATCCACTCGGATTCATTTATTTTCCTTTTTTCTTTTACGCTGCACATCAGCGCACAAACAACTTTGATCACTCGCTACTTGATGGCGTGCATTTTTGGACATGGTATCAATAAATCCCTTATCACTTCTCGCGTTTGTTTTCATGACAAAACGTATTTTGGAAGACCAGAGAAGCTCAGTTGGTGATAGATCGTGTAGTGTGAAACCCCCTAACGCTGATCCGTCGTGTTGTGTGAAAGCCACACCAACTTGAAAGACTCCCGATTACAAGAGATCCAGTCGTGTAGTGTGAACTGTACAGTGACCTGTCGACTTGGAAAGTCGTGTAGTGTGAACTTGGTATTACACAACCACTTAATTATCTCATAGATGTTGCAAAGCTGTTGGTGACTATTCAAACTTTGAGACATTTACAGTAGAAATAAGTTCATTTTTGCAGCATATTGGTTCAGTTTTGGTCTATTTCGCATAGTAATTGTCCAAAGGTTTCAAGGGTCTTAACAACTTTTTTCATTAGTCTGAGAGCACAGCTATTAATAGTGGTTTCATGAACTTCTCACTTGCAGGTTATTAAATTAATTGTACTGACAGGGATATTTAAGTGTTTTCTATGGCTCAGTAGCTTTTCCCATTCAGATGGTGTTTAATAATTTTGTTCCTGAAAATTCTCCTTCACTTTTACCATTATTGCTACTTGTGTTGCATGAGATCTTGCTGAGCAATGGCAAAATGTTTTATAATTATATAAAATTGACAATACTTTATTTCACAGCATTAACATTTAGTAATGTATGTATTGTTTCTGTAATTCTTATATGTACTGTATATATTTTAATTTAGTGTAAACTTCAAATGACAGGATTGAGTCATGCACTGGAAGTATAATTACTTGAGTTTTTTTTAAATGGCAGTTTCTGTATGCCTGCCGGCCGTGTTTAGGCACAAAGGCAGTTGTGTGTTTGAGAGTTTGAATGAGAAATTCCGAGCTATTGTATCATCATGCAGCTTCATGAGGCTTGACATGCAATAGTTTCTGACTATCTGTAGCAGTATGCATTTGCCAGTATGTGACCCAGCCTTTTTCAGCCCTTAATGTTGCAGTAAAGTGTTTCATTAAGATTGAGCAATAAACCCAGTGCTCTCATTTTAGGCTGCTTTTCAGTAATGTTTAAACGGGCCCTTATTAATACATCCTTGTAATTCTGCTAACTTGCTTGGTTACAGTAAGTACTTTGTGGTGGTAGTGCTTGACCCTTTGACCATCTGATTGATATTGTTGTCTAGAGGTATTTAAATCATGTCATAAAGGTCCAGCTTGGACAGATATTCCTTCCTCCTCTTGGCTACAACTTAATACAGTTGGCTACACTTAATACAACTTTTAAAAAAGACTGGTCTGTGAGCCAGTACCCCAGAGCATTCTGTGTAACATGCTTGCAGGATGTCAGCTCTGTTAACAATAAGGGGGTTTGAATAGAATTAGAAATGACATCTAGAGATCATCTAGAGCTTGGACAATACTAATTAACAGATGGAATAAATAGGATCGAGCAATTACTAATACTGAGTATCAGTATTAAGAAGAGTGTTAACCTTAAATACTGGATTGGCATCAGATTGTCTTTTATGC
Organism: Trichomycterus rosablanca; assembly: GCF_030014385.1. Lineage (NCBI taxonomy): Eukaryota > Metazoa > Chordata > Actinopteri > Siluriformes > Trichomycteridae > Trichomycterus > Trichomycterus rosablanca. Next base: position 12,238,252 of record NC_086013.1, read on the forward strand.
TGTGTAGGTTTCTGATTTGTATGTCAAGTCAGAGATCATTCATGGAGCCAAACCTCTGTTACTAAGTGTCAGTATCAGGCCTAATACTGGCTGAAATGATACTGGGTTTAAACAGTACTGTCTGTTTCTGTTTCTGTTAAATAGGTAGCAACAAACCCCCCAACTGACTAACCATTGAAATCAGTAATGTCCCAAATAAAATGCTTTATATTTTTGTTACAATACCAATATTAAAGCTTTGAAGTTTTTAAAACTATCATTAAAACTGTCTAATCTTTTTTTGCATTTTTTCCCGGGCATCCAATTTTTACCCAATTGCGTTATGCTTTCTCTCTACTGGTGCTGACTCCTGCCCCGATTGAGTAGAGCGAACTAACACACGCCCCCTCAGACACGTGAGCAGTAACCGACTGCATCTTTTCACCTGCATGAGGCGAGCTCATATGCGATCAGCCTTGTGCACGGGGAGACACACCCTATTCAACATTATTCCTTATATATATATAGAGGGGTGGTTATATTACTAACTTACTACTACTTCATTTCATTGCTTCAGTGAAATCATGGAGAGCATGCTAAATTCTTATTGGAATGCCTTATTTAAACCTGAAATCTAGTAAAGCGATCTTACTTAGACTATGAAAGAGACTGGGTTAATTTTCTTATATGCGTGCTGTGATCTTGTGTAGTGCCCTGTGTAGTGCCCTGTGTAGTGCCCTATAATTTGGCATTACAGCGTACATTATCACAATGTACTTACTGGGATTCCTTAAGATGTGATGTCATTATTGCATTGCTGATAATATTTTCTTTGTTGTCCGTTCTGCTGCGTGTGATCAGCTTTGGAGTGAAGAGGTAGAAAAAGTAAGTATGCACTAAAAAAAAAGGCTGTAAAAATATTTTATTTGTTTTTCTGCTCCCCAAATACCCTCTATCTGGTTGTCTTCAAATCCCTCCTGTTCGAATCATGTCTGTAGCAACTCTCCCTGTGATGACTAAGGAGGGATAAGACTATCGCCCACTTCCTCTGGCACTAGTTGCAGGCCGGATCTTTTCACCTGCCCACAATGTTTTAGAGAGTCTCAGAAGGAGCTGCATTGCACGCTAAGCTCTTTCAATTACTCATTGCTACTATGCAATAATCCACTGCTGCAATAGGCCAGTTTTTTTTTTATATTGCAGTATTTAAAATTGCAATTTCATATTAGTGCCAATGGTTTGTAAATGGAAACCTTGGTAAAGCTCATATTCAGGTGTCCACTTACATTTGAACCCTTAGTAATAACCCATGATATACAGGGGTTGGACAAAATAACTGAAACACCTGTCATTTTAGTGTGGGAGGTTTCATGGCTAAATTGGACCAGTCTGGTGGCCAATCTTCATTAATTGCACATTGCACCAGTAAGAGCAGAGTGTGAAGGTTCAATTAGCAGGGTAAGAGCACAGTTTTGCTCAAAATATTGCAATGCACACAACATTATGGGTGACATACCAGAGTTCAAAAGAGGACAAATTGTTGGTGCACGTCTTGCTGGCGCATCTGTGACCAAGACAGCAAGTCTTTGTGATGTATCAAGAGCCACGGTATCCAGGGTAATGTCAGCATACCACCAAGAAGGACAAACCACATCCAACAGGATTAACTGTGGACGCAAGAGGAAGCTGTCTGAAAGGGATGTTCGGGTGCTAACCCGGATTGTATCCCAAAAACATAAAACCACGGCTGCCCAAATCACGGCAGAATTAAATGTGCACCTCAACTCTCCTGTTTCCACCAGAACTGTCCGTCGGGAGCTCCACAGGGTCGATATACACGGCCGGGCTGCTATAGCCAAACCTTTGGTCACTCGTGCCAATGCCAAACGTCGGTTTCAATGGTGCAAGGAGCGCAAATCTTGGGCTGTGGACAATGTGAAACATGTATTGTTCTCTGATGAGTCCACCTTTACTGTTTTCCCCACATCCGGGAGAGTTACGGTGTGGAGAAGCCCCAAAGAAGCGTACCACCCAGACTGTTGCATGCCCAGAGTGAAGTATGGGGGTGGATCAGTGATGGTTTGGGCTGCCATATCATGGCATTCCCTTGGCCCAATACTTGTGCTAGATGGGCGCGTCACTGCCAAGGACTACCGAACCATTCTGGAGGACCATGTGCATCCAATGGCGGTGCCGTGTATCAGGATGACAATGCACCAATACACACAGCAAGACTGGTGAAAGATTGGTTTGATGAACATGAAAGTGAAGTTGAACATCTCCCATGGCCTGCACAGTCACCAGATCTAAATATTATTGAGCCACTTTGGGGTGTTTTGGAGAAGCGAGTCAGGAAACGTTTTCCTCCACCAGCATCACGTAGTGACCTGGCCACTATCCTGCAAGAAGAATGGCTTAAAATCCCTCTGACCACTGTGCAGGACTTGTATATGTCATTTCCAAGACGAATTGACGCTGTATTGGCCGCAAAAGGAGGCCCTACACCATACTAATAAATTATTGTGGTCTAAAACCAGGTGTTTCAGTTATTTTGTCCAACCCCTGTAGATGGTCAGCCAGGCAGATTTATTGTAATCTACTTGCGTAACAGAATTTTTGTATAACTGGAAATGTGTTTTGTATGTTTGTTTATGATTGTCAGGCAGAGCAAGAGCTACGAGTGGCTCAGACTGAGTTTGACCGACAGGCGGAGGTGACCCGTCTTCTTCTTGAAGGCATCAGTAGTACACACGTAAGCCACCTTTCCACAATAAACCTCACAGTGAAGATATCAGAATTATTACAGCTGCTCCATGGTGTTTTGTCTTTTTGTCAATATTTGCACATATTACATTTAGCTGTAGGATTTTTCCCCTTTGAGGTTTTGTGACGCACATGGGCTGATTTAATTGTCTTTTATTCCATATTATTTTCTGCTTGAAGCAAAAACACTGTTCATTGATTGAACAGTGTTTTTGATTGATGTTTAGTCAAAACTCACATGTAGGGCATCATCATCTTTAGGAACTACAAATGATTGCAAAGTTCAGTGTAAAAAGGATTTTTTTTCATTTTGTCAACATAGCCTGTTATTCTATTTATTCCTTTACAACCTACTCACCTTCTGCACAAAGGGAGGGAATCTCCCAAACTGCTTTGTGTTTGTGCTATTGAAGTGACGAAGTATGTTGAGCTGAGCTGCAGAGCCATTATGTGTTTTTTTTTTATAGAAGAAAGAATAAGTGATCAACAAAGTCTTCTATTTATATACAATGACTCATTCGTCAAACTCATTTTATGGAATGTTTTATTTTAACCAAAACACCAAAATATTTTTTTTATTTAATTGCTATTGTAAAAGTTAACAATTCCTAAATATTTTCTCGCAATGTGTAGTATTCACATTCACCTTGAGTCACCCAATGATATAGAAACAAATAGTATTTAACAAATGTACAAAATCTTTCATCTTCTGCCAGGTTAGTTAGGGAACTGTGTTGTAATGAGCTAAAAAGGTGTCATCACAGATGTTTAATGGATTTAATGGTCTCTTACCAAGTTAATTTTTCCACTCCAGTGTGCTTTAGGTGATTGTCTTGCTGTGTTGTGCTGAACCTTATTAAATTATTAGATTTCCAGTCTCTGCTGGTAAAACTTAACGCTACCACCACCACATTTTGCTACCTGGAGGGTGTGCTCTGGTTAGATTTACACTACTCACTTTCACTCACTCACTTTCTTAACCATTTATGCAGTTAGGCTCACATGGGGGGTCTGGTGGAAGAAAGAGGAAGAAAACACATTTACAGAATATTAAAAAAGAGGAAGAAAACACATTTACAGAATATTAAAAAAGAGGAAGAAAACACATTTACAGAATATTAAAGTCGTTGATAGTAAATCTATATGACTTTAAATGTCCATTAATACATTTAAAAAATAATTTAAGCTGCTGAATATGTTTGTTCTTTCTGTCTTTGTTCAGGTGAATCATTTGCGATGCCTGCATGAGTTTGTGGAGGCCCAGGCAGCCTACTTTGCCCAGTGTTACAAGCACATGCAGGATTTGCAGAAGGAACTCTGTAGGTAAGTGACAGATAAGAGTTCTGTATTTTAATGTATCAATTTATATACGTGATGGCAAAACAAGCAACGTTTGTGAACCCTTACTCTGAAAATTTGTTTTCCATAGGTGCAGTCAAACTAACCCTGTTTATATGAGCCATAACCAGTGATTAACTATAATCACTATAATCAAATTGAATGATGATGTTGCGTTACGTATATTTTTGACTTCAGTGCCTTCAATGCCTGCATAGAGCCCACTGAACACCTTTGGGATAAGCCAACTTTAGTGCATGACCTCACAAATGTGTTTTGACTGAATAGGCAGAAATTCCCTTAGACACACTATAAAATATTGTAGGAAAACTTCCAGAAGAGTGGATGCTGTATGATTGGATGCAGGGGGTGAAAGTAAATCTATATTAATGCCCATGGGTTTGGAATAGGGAGTCCAGCAAACTTATGGTCCAGCAGGCTTTTATGCTTCTTTGGCCATATAGTGAATGTGTTTTAATTATTCAATCACCATATCGATTGCAGTTGCAGAAATAAATAGAAATTCGAAATACCATAAAACACATGTCTATTACAAGTGTCCGTGAACTTTCGACTTCAGCTGTAACGTGAGAAAGGAACTGACAGTTTGTGTAATTTCATCTGACCTTCATCTTCTTAGTTTCATAATTTGTACCACTTGGAATCTGTTTTTAAACACCACTTCCTAATCAGAGGAAGGATGTTATTCATGAGAGCAGGATTTCTTATTACCGTTTTACAGTGTTATTTTCCTTAGTGGGCGTCAATTGACAAAAAACCCACAGTATATTTTTAATCCAGAATAACTTGCTCTACTTGGCCAACATTATGTGGACACATACATCTCATTCTGCAACCGCAGACACCTCTGCTTTGCTGCTGTAGCAATCTTAATTCTTTTAATAGGTTTTTCACTAGATTTTGAAACACAACTGCAGGGATTAATTAATTTTTACTAGGTAGAAGAGCAATTATGATCAGGCACAATTATGATTTAGATCTGATGAGATCTGGCACAAAGTTAGCTTTTAAATTCATCCCAAAGCTGTTGGATAGCGTTTAGGTCAGATTTGTTCATTTTACAGGAAGTATGACAAACCAATTATTTTTAGAGGTTGTTGTATGTGTGGGAACTTCCTAAAACTGTTGCCACAAAATTAGTCAGTTAAAATTTACTTTCACTTAGATTAAAAGGCACAGCATGAGGATATGATTCCTTCTGCTTCTTCACACAACTTTAGGCAATCTGTGGCTTTGCACACAGTAATCTTAGGCTTGTGCATTGCAGCTTGACCATAAAAATACATGGAAAATTCCAGTTCACAAAAAATAGTATTAATGAGAATTTAGCTCTTAAATATGGCAGATTGTTTTAACCCTGGATAGGTGTGGTTTACTTTTGCTAATGTATGATATTTAATGCTTTGATTTAGAGTTCCTTTGTTGTATTTGTATTAGGTATTATTATTTATACTTTTATCATACAGTTGATGTAAAACAAGTACATGCACTTGTAAGGGACTAATACACTGATCAGCCATAACATTAAAACCACCTCCTTGTTTCTACACACACTGTCCATTTTATTAGCTCCACATACCCTATAGAAGCACTTTGTAGAGCTACAATTACTGACTGTAGACCATCTGTTTCTCTACACCTAAATAATACTTGCTTTGTGGTGGTCTTGTGGGGCTCCTGACCATTGAAGAACAGGGTGAAAGGAGGTTAAAAAAGCATGCAGTGAAACATATGGACTACAGTCAGTAATTGTAGAACCACAAAGTGCTTCTATATGGTAAGTGGAGCTGATAAAATGGACAGTGAGTGTAGAAACAAGGTGGTTTTAATGTTATGGCTGATTAGTGTATGTCATAGCAGTATTAAAATTTTATTTTTCTTGCACATATTCTGTTTCTGTAAATAAAAGTAAAATTTAATAAAGTTTTGTTTCATTATTTATGTCACTTATTTTAACTAAACCTTAAAATCTTTAAACTTTAAACTACTCTTTAAATCATTAATTTGGTGATGTACCTATGTTTGACTGTGACTTTGAATGTGACAACTAGAATGAGCCATTACAATTTGAAAGTCACGGAAGTGCTATACAGATATCAAAACACAAAGATTCAAAAATGTCACATGAAGGTACTTCTAAGCAACTTCAGGTCCTGAGACTACTGGTCAGGCAGTAAAAAAGTAGTCAGGGTCAGAGAAATACAACAGAATGGCATCACAATAGGCTTAGAGGCTGCTGTACAAAAAAGAAGCCCTTGATTTAAGATGAAGTATTACATGTACAAAAAAAAGTTTTCAGATTTAAAGTCAAATAAAACATCAAAAATTGGTAGTAAAATTGGTGCACTGCAAAAAGTAAATGACATTGAGGTGCTGATCGAGCTAATGAACATGTATCTGAATATTTTGTATGCTATATGTGTACTTTTAAAATCAAATGGTTTGGACAAAGCAATATATTTTTATTTTTTAGTCCAAGAACAGCTGCATAAATGCTTAAAATCCCAAAATTATCAGGACATACTTGACCCTTTCAACTTTGAACTTTAATTTACCTGTTTTATAATGTTCTGGGAAACTTTGGGATGGACATTTTATGGCATGCTTGTGATGACTATGACTAAAACCACTTCCTTTCTTTTTTGCATTTGGGCTTCCAGTGCAAATGGAGATACGTGAGTAATTCCTGTTCTCACATATGTAGCGAAGGAATACACATAATATCATTGTGTTTAAGTCCAGATTCCCCTCTGGTGTGGGGTGTAGATCTAAAATGTGTGTTGTTGGGGTTTGTTGCATTGTTGTAATTTGGAACTTCAATTTTGAACTTTTGTATGTTGTATGTTTGCTTTAAATGATTGCACTGTTTGATAATAAGGCCCAATATTTTGTATGCTAGGTTTCCTAATGCCTTTGCTGGAAATGCTTCCACATCAGGGATTTCGGTTCCCTCCACCCTTTCCAGTGCTGCTATGCCTGGGGCTTCCACTCCCACTGCCTCCTCAGGCTCTTTGGAGCCCACCCCACTGAACATTGAGGAAGTGAAACCTCCAGCCACAGGTACACGCAAGGCCAAAGTGCTGTACGATTACGACGCTGCAGACACAAGCGAGCTCTCGCTGTTAGCAGATGAGGTGGGTTCAGTTTGTATAGAAAATCCATGTGCACTGTTTAAAAAATCCAATAATTCTATTTAAAATAGGGTACACTCTGACACCCAGGACCTTGCATCAGTCCATCATAGGGTAACATAAACTCACATTCTTAATCACGATGGGCAGTTTAGAGTAGCCAATACACCTTCTGCATTTGTTTTTCTTTTTGGAAGGTAGGAGGTAACTCGAGTTACTGAAGGGAAGCACACATGTATAGAGATCCTAAATTCAAGGATTATATTTAAATTCCTGGGATCCATGTTACATCTAAACAAAAATGACTTGCTGTTTAACTTTTATTACCTATCTTTTATGTTCATCAGTTCATCCTGGCCTTGTCATAGGACTGCTGTAAATAACCATAGGGGGCAATTCATATAAATAAATAAATTAAAACAGATAGACAATACAGAAGACAGACAGACAGACATTTATTCACACCTGGAATGTTTTTTACAAGGTAAAAGGAAACCTTGAATACCTCATGAAAACCCAAATTATTACTCTGGTTAATGACTCTAGAATGTTTTACACATAATGCAGACCAGGTAAGCTGCAGGTAAATGTGCATTTGTGAAAAGTCATATACATATAAACCCTTTGAACCCTTTAAAATGCTATTGTTTTAAGACTCAGTTTTAAAGTAGAAGAAGGGCACATTTGACTCACATATTCCTCTGTCACTATTATTCATTACCTGGAACTTCTTTGGAATGCGCTACTTTGACTTAAAGGAGATTATAGTCATGTTTTCTTTATTTTACCAGTTGATTACAGTCTACACAGTCCCCGGCATGGACCCGGACTGGCTCGTTGGAGAGAGGGGGAATCAGAAAGGCAAGGTGCCTGTCACATACCTTGAGCTGCTCAGCTAAATACACATGTACAAAATTACACAGAGGGAGATGCAAAGTCTTTTAGTGCCCTTACAAAAACAGTTTGTCGTGTATTTAAGCTGTTAGAAGGTTGTCAACAGGCAAATTCAGTTTGTGAGAAAGCAAATGAACATTGCATGAGCAGACCTAACACTCTGGGACCTAATGAATATTTTTGTATTACTGTTTGCCTGTAGCTTATTCATTTATTTAACTTCTCTACACTTGAATGACCTAAGTAAGACCTTAGTTTTATGACGATTACTTAAGAGATAAGTTACCCGTCAGTGCACTGAGAAAGCCATGATACACTACAAAGATATGAATAAAGTTTGCTCAGTACCAGTTTTATTTCGTGTTTATTTATTATCCGTACAAAAACACTCAGTTAATCTGTTCACTTAATACTAATGAATAATGTTAAGTGTGTGCTTGCACATCTCAAAACTATACACTGAAATAATCTTCTCTGGTTAATGTGAAATACACAGATTTGAAAATGCTGAATGACACTAAAAATATAAATGACTGTTGAGAATTGCATTTTCTAACTTTCATTTAAATAAAAATAATCAGCTACAGACGTGTGCAAAAGTTTGGATACAAAATATTTTCTTGATTTTAAAGTATAAAGAAGTAAACACATTTACTCCAGCAATCTAGTCTTTAAATGTTCATCTGCAAATGTCAATGTGCAGTTTATGTAAACACAAAACAGCAACCCTAACTCTCCCTACTGAGTCAGCACTTCCTTGCGATTACTTTTTGTATCTAGAGTCAATTTTTCCCCACTTTTTTGTGCACAACACATCTAAGATTTACTCTAAGATGTTTAATAATATTTAAATCAGGGCACACTGAGAGCCATTCTATAATAAAAAAAATTACCTTTAGATGTTTTGACTGACTACATCACTTTTGCTTCAAGAATTTGCTCATACTTTTGCATATAATTGTAAATTTAACATTGTCGTGTGTTCGCCAATGGTTTTTTCCATTTTCAAATTAATTTCCTTATGAATTTTCTTTTATATATTATATAAAATATTTAAAATATTTATAAAATATTTGTTAGTGTCAGTGAGCTTGTTTAGTCTACCACTAAATCAATTTCACCAGCTTTAAATAGGATTACAAAAGGAGATCATGCGAAGCATTTGGGTCCTTGTTCAGGGTGTATTCCCCTAATGCGATGCTGCAACCTTTTTTGCAGCATGGACCGGTTTCATGTAAGATATGATTTTACAGACTGGCGGGGAGGGAGGATTTAAAATAGAATAACTATAGAATGGAAAATCAGTGTGAATCCTGAGCTTTTTTTGCTGTAACGAGATGCTGCTCCCACCTAGTGGTGACTGGAGACAATAACACCCGAAGAGTTTTGGACATTTAATTGCTCTTGTAGTGATCTCTAATTACTTATTCTTTCTGTGCGGCCCAGTAATGAATGACCCACGGACCGGTCCCCAACTGCCCTAATGCACACTGTGTTTCAGGGTGGCTCCTGACCCACCACAACCCTGATCGAACTAAAATGATTACTTGAGATAAATCAATACTAATAATAAATAATAATTAATCAATTTCACAGTTACATGAAGGTGTTGTAAACAGTCACAATTAATTGTGATGCTATGCCATCAATGCCAGGCTCTGACCTCTCTATATAACCCTAATATGCGTAATTTTGGACTCACATCTGGCCATACAGATAAGGTCTAATAAACCAGAGCTTCATTATGACGGTGAGTTTTGATTTGTACATTGTCAGACCGTAATAAATTATATGGAGCTTCTAAAAAAAGAAGCTTCCGGTGAATTAGCTGTTGTTATGAAAACAGGTAACATTAAAATGAGAGCCTAAATATAGAGCTGGTACAGCTGTGCTCTCAAAGAAAATCAGTCAACACTTTCGGATTAAATACAATCCAGAACATCATGGTATAAGGTATGAGTTATAGATAATGATGGATCAGCCAAAGCAAATAGTTTGACAGTTAAAAATTGTTTGGAAATGTAATAAGCAATTAAGAAATACAGTATTTCTAATTCCTTCACACACACTATTTTTTATTTAATCACATTTTTGGGACGTTTGATTCTGCAGATTCTACAGCAGCAAACACTTAAAAACTGCATATTATACTATACATTTACTTTTCCTAAGATTTGAAGAATCCCCACTGCTGAGAAAATCTATGACATAGCTACACACACTGATAAAAATAATTGTTTTAATTGTACTATATTATTGTACTGAGTTTTCCAAAATCATGTACATTTTGAACGTATAAAAATGTCTGCTTTTATAAGTTTTATATTTTACATTAGGGTTTTTTTCATCTCCTCCAACTGGAAAGGTTTTTAAAGATCACTAATGGTTTATGCACTTTTACTGTGGTGATGAAGTTGTGGGCTTTTCATGGTTATTTCGTGGCAGAAAATAAGTTAGATTTTGTCTACCTGCAGAGTGTCTTTGTTTGAATTCTTCAAATCTGTAACTTGGTAAGATATGCATTTGTGTGGTTTGTGAAGACTAAAGTTTGTGAATGTTTTGAAAATGGGTCTAATTATATGTGCTTTAATTGTGACATTCTACTTGTTTTTTTAGTAACTCCCTAAACATGTTTTTACCCCTGACCCACAGTATACAGTGTGGGTTTCATATCAGCTAGAAAGGTGGGGGTCTAGGTCAAGGGGACAAAGTTAAAGGTCATGTGGGAAAAAAGTCTAGTCAGCTAAACGTCTAGGTAAGACTTTTCGCCAAAGGTTTAAAGCCCCTGAGCACCTCAATTTCTTTTTTTTGTTTTTTGTTGTATTTTTAAACAAATAAACCTGTTATATTGCACTTGAGATACACAGTACCTATTATTCAGCTTTTCTATTTTTCATTTTCTTTCATTTATTTGCAGTAATTCACAAGAGAAACTTTAAAATGTTAATAGTTTACCTGATAAACATATGGTGTAACGTTTTCTTCAAAAAAATAGCAATATAGTGAAACATGGGTAGAAATGTAAACACAGAATGTTACTGGTAACTACGCTGATCAGCCATAACATTAAAACCACCTCCTTGTTTCTACACTCACTGTCCATGTTATCAGCTCCACAATTACTACAATTACTGACTGTAGTCCATCTGTTTCTATGCATTCTTTGTTAGCCTCCTTTCACCCTGTTCTTCAATGGTCAGGACCCCCACAGGACCACTACAGAGTAGGTATTATTTAGGTGGTGGATCATTCTCAGCACTGCAGTGACAATAACATGGTGGTGGTGTGTTAGTGTGTGTTGTGCTGGCATGAGTGGATCCACTCACTGTCCACTCTATTAGACAGTCCTACCTAGTTGGTCCACCTTGTAGATGTAAAGTCAGAGACTTTATCTATTGCTGCTGTTTGAGTTGGTCATCTTCTAGACCTTCATCAGTGGTCACAGGACGCTGCCCACGGGGCGCTGTTGGCTGGATATTTTTGATTTGTGGACTATTCTCAGTCCAGCAGGAAAGTGAGGTGTTTAAAAACTCCATCAGCATTGCTGTCTTATCCACTCATACCAGCACAACACACACTAACACACCAGCACCATGTCAGTGTCATTGCAGTGCTGAGAATGACCCACCACCTCAATATACCTACTCTGTAATAGTCCTGTGGGGGTCCTGACCATTGAAGAACAGCATGAAAGGGGGCTAACAAAGCATGCAGAGAAACAGATGGACTACAGTCAGTAATTGTAGAACTACAAATTGCTTCTATATGGTAAGTGGAGCTGATAAAATGGACAGTGAGTGTAGAAGGAGAAACAAGGAGGTGGTTTTAATGTTATGGCTGATCGGTGTGTATAAGACAGCTTGGATGTTCAGTATCATTTCTGTCATTCTTAAAATTGGGAAGTCTGAACTCTCAGTCTAAACAGTCTGTGGGTGTACTTGTTGGTGATTTTTGGTGAACTTTTCTCTTTAAATCATATGTGCTCAAATGCAATGGGGGTCTGAACTTTTGGTGAACATGAAATGTCAGTCTTAACAATTTTATTTAAAGTTTTTAAGAGCATGGAGGTCTAAACCTTTGGTATGCCGCTCTTAACAGTTTTATTTAAAGCATGTTTGCTGAAAAACGAGGAAGTCTAAACTTTTTGTGAACTCAGGATGCTAAGAAATATTTAACAGTAACAAATGTTCATAACATTCTGTATTTTGGCATATTTAGTTTTTTAATCAAAGTATGTTGGACTTTGTGGGATACCAGATATATATGACTTTTCCTCACTTTCTTTCCATGACCTTTGACCTTTCACTCTACCTGTTTGATCTCAGCTGTGAAGTTAATATAAAAGAAAGGCTGATTGTATATTGTGTCTCCTGTGTTAATCTGTCTTTCTTTTGTTATGTGTGTAATTAATGCTTGTTATACAATTAAGTGATGCCTATAGAATGACTGAATCATATTAAACAGAGCTTTATTGAAACGTGGTATTTTTTATTTATTTTGTTTTAAAGTAAAATTGTAATGTCTACTGCAGGTCATTTAAAATACCAATGAATGGTACCATGTGATTAAAATACAAATGAATGAATAACCTTTTGGCAAACTGGTGTTTCATTGTTCATGGTGTTTATTTGCAGACATGGTGGATTAAACCTGTTTTGGTATAAAGTGGTGACACAACTACTTTTTGGTGGATGACCCTTTATGGTGTTACTTTTTCTTGTTGTTACACATGCACACAACACACGTATTGCATTGCAAACCCCAGTTGGGTGTTGTTAATTAAGCTTTACAGGTTTAGCAGCAAATTAGTTGACAGTTGACATGGCATGGCGCAAAAATTCCTGATGGATAAAAATTGACATCACTCCACAGGAAAACAACAGGGCAAAGCTGATTGTATTTTGGCACACACAACTATTAGCTGACCCACCTTAAATTTACAATGGCAAGAAGAACCCTGATAATAGTTTGAAAACATCTGATTCATTGACTGGAATTTCTGTCTTTATTGACTTTGTTTTCAACAGGAAGTTCATGTGATTTATGAGGCAGTGACCTTAATTGTCTACTTGCTCTTCAGCAATCACTACATCCTTATCTAAATCAGGGAGGATCAGGGCATGAACACACCCTGGACAATGCGGCTTGTTGAGCTTGTTGGTCTTTCCATCCAATTCTAAACCATTGGCATTAATATTATCTAAATGGGTTGGGTTAAACAAAATAATAAAATGACTGTTTTGCATCTCTAATGTAATCTTAAACACTTTTTAAAGACTTTATAAATGACGCTCATGTGAATTACACTTTAGCCTAACTGTACGTTACTTATTTCAGTAAGGAGCTCTGCTTGTTCTGCTAAAGAGGTCAGAGCAAAAGTTCTACAGCTCACTGTAATGCGACTCATAGAGCTGGACTGTGTGGTACAGAAGGTAATTTTTTTCCCTGTAAAGGTTTTTGGAGAAATTATTATTGGTTGGTGAAGTACTGCGTTACCCATAATTTCAAATCAATATCATTCACAATGGTTTGCTGGATTCTTATTTACCTTATAAAATATAATAAAAAGACAGATATGTATGGATGCTTTTTTACAGCAAAGTCAGGAGGTGGATTGGGTTCTCTGAATTAGATGTGTTCACTTTCTGGTATGTAACTGGTTGTGGGTATAATTACTAACATAGCATATTCACTTATTTAGCCTGCATGTATGTGCAGTTCTGGGTTGTTATTATTATTGTTGTTATTACTACTATTGGGACAGGGGTAGCCTAGTGAGTTACCAACTAGAAGGCTGTGGGCAAGGCCCTTAACCCTCTCAGCTCCAGGAGCGCCATGAACCTGCGCCCTGAGCCCCTCTTCCAAAGAAGCTGGGATATGCAGGAACAAATTTCATTGTACTAAACATGTATATATGACAAGTAATATTAGGCATAGATTATTGGTTTTCTTTATCCTATTATTATTATTGTTATTATTATTGTAATTGTTATCATTATTACTATTATGTATTATTAAGAAGTGCCATCAAGTTGATTCTGACTCCTGACTATCATATAGATAGTACTAGCAATAACAAAATGCACTTAAAGCTTCCTGTGCAAGTCTGTCCTGACAGGGTAATAGAGATACACCACAAGACCCCAGCTAAAATAGTCCTGCTGTTTGCCACTGTGAATGAATCAAAGCCAGAAATTCCAGTAAAGGCACACACACCCCTTTGTTACGCAGCTCATACAACTTTCCATTCTTAATGCTGACAAGTTTTAACATGTTCTCAGGTGTACAATTATGAATGGATAATTGTATGTTGAATAATGATAATAATAATGTTTTTTTATTTACATTCTCTAGATGAATTAAGATGAAATACAAATTGTATTCAAATAATAACATTAGCAATTCGTTTTTAACATCCCTGACTATTAACAAGAAGCTATTAAAAGTCCTGACATTTCATCTTCTTGCCAGAGAAAGCAGTAAAGTACCTATATTAAATCACTGCTGTTTCTTTTACATGACATGATGATGTCAACGTCAGTCTCCAAACGAAAATCCAACATTCTTTAAGAGATTAATCATCAGTGATGCTGTATCTGTCTGTAAACGTTTGACTTTAACTATTTTTTCAAACACGCTAGATTTAATTCTTTTCTTTATTTTCCATGTGATGGTAAGTATACCGGTCACGTTTTCCTTGTCTTGTCAGAACTTGAGGAGAATGACGTCCCACTTCAGGGCGGTCCATTATCCACAATAAAATGAGGGACTTTATTGGTAAAGTAAAGACTCCTGAAAAGGCCGAGGATCGCACCGTAGGACTCCAAAAGGCTAGAACTTGGCTTTGGTGATTACCGAGGGTAAGAAGAGTACAGGGATTTGTGCTGGTGCAGCTCTACGGGGACATGGAGCGGCAGGAGAAGCGGAACTGGACCGGAGTCTTTCTGCTGATCACTTACTTTTCCACCTTCTTCTGGCTTCAGGGATCCGGACGCGTCATCAGGGTAACGTGACATCCCACACACTACTGTACTGAACACTATATAGAGCTTAACATCTGTATTAACACATCCCACACACTACTGTACTGAACATTATATAGAGCTTAACATCTGTATTAACACATCCCACACACTACTGTACTGAACACTATACAGAGCTTAACATCTGTATTAACACATCCCACACACTACTGTACTGAACACTATATAGAGCTTAACATCTGTATTAACACATCCCACACACTACTGTACTGAACACTATATAGAGCTTAACATCTGTATTAACACATCCCACACACTACTGTACTGAACACTATACAGAGCTTAACATCTGTATTAACACATCCCACACACTACTGTACTGAACACTATATAGAGCTTAACATCTGTATTAACACATCCCACACACTACTGTACTGAACACTATACAGAGCTTAACATCTGTATTAACACATCCCACACACTACTGTACTGAACACTATATAGAGCTTAACATCTGTATTAACACATCCCACACACTGCTGTACTGAACACTATATAGAGCTTAACATCTGTATTAACACATCCCACACACTACTGTACTGAACACTATATAGAGCTTAACATCTGTATTAACACATCCCACACACTGCTGTACTGAACACTATATAGAGCTTAACATCTGTATTAACACATCCCACACACTACTGTACTGAACACTATATAGAGCTTAACATCTGTATTAACACATCCCACACACTACTGTACTGAACACTATATAGAGCTTAACATCTGTATTAACACATCCCACACACTACTGTACTGAACACTATATAGAGCTTAACATCTGTATTAACACATCCCACACACTACTGTACTGAACACTATATAGAGCTTAACATCTGTATTAACACATCCCACACACTACTGTACTGAACACTATATAGAGCTTAACATCTGTATTACCACATCCCACACACTACTGTACTGAACACTATACAGAGCTTAACATCTGTATTAACACATCCCACACACTACTGTACTGAACACTATATAGAGCTTAACATCTGTATTAAAACATCCCACACACTACTGTACTGAACACTATATAGAGCTTAACATCTGTATTAACACATCCCACACACTACTGTACTGAACACTATATAGAGCTTAACATCTGTATTAAAACATCCCACACACTACTGTACTGAACACTATACAGTATTTACCATCTTTATTAACACATCCAACACGCTACTGTACTGAACACTATACAGTATTTACCATCTTTATTAACACATCCAACACGCTACTGTACTGAACACTATACAAAGCTTAACATCTGTATTAACACATCCCACACACTACTGTACTAAACACTATACAGAGCTTAACATCTGTATTAACACAATCCACACACTACTGTACTGAACACCGTATAGAGCTTAACATCTGTATTAACACATCCCACACACTACTGTACTGAACACTATATAGAGCTTAACATCTGTATTACCACATCCCACACACTACTGTACTGAACACTATATAGAGCTTAACATCTGTATTAACACATCCCACACACTACTGTACTGAACACTATACAGAGCTTAACATCTGTATTAACACATCCCACACACTACTGTACTAAACACTATACAGAGCTTAACATCTGTATTAACACATCCCACACACTACTGTACTGAACACTATACAGAGCTTAACATCTGTATTAACACATCCCACACACTACTGTACTAAACACTATACAGAGCTTAACATCTGTATTAACACATCCCACACACTACTATACTAAACACTATACAGAGCTTAACATCTGTATTAACACATCCCACACACTACTGTACTAAACACTATACAGAGCTTAACATCTGTATTAACACATCCCACACACTACTCTACTGAACACTATACAGTATTTACCATCTGTATTAACACATCCCACACACTACTGTACTGAACACTATACAGAGCTTAACATCTGTATTAACACATCCCACACACTACTCTACTGAACACTATACAGTATTTACCATCTGTATTAACACATCCCACACACTACTGTACTGAACACTATACAGAGCTTAACATCTGTATTAACACATCCCACACACTACTCTACTGAACACTATACAGTATATACCATCTGCATTAACACATCCCACACACTGCTGTACTAAACACTATACAGTATTTACCATCTGTATTAACACATCCAACACAGTACAGACACAGCATGGAGTGCATGTGGATTTTCAGTTTAGTATTTCTCACACTAAAAACTAAATTAGTCAAAACCTGTTGTGCACAGTCAATGTTTTCACAATGAGGAGTACAGTAAAACAGGAGTACAGTAGTTACAGTATGCATGTATGCATGTAAAAGCTGAAGTTAGATTTAACCATATTATTCTTATTGTGGCATCTACATGTAACATAATGATATTTAAAGGAAGGTAACTAGCATGTCTAATGTAAGATGTAATTATATTATATATATACAGTATATAGCTTATGTAAGTGTAATATATCAGTATATTCACGTAAATTCAAAAGCATATCTGAAGTAAAACAACTATATAATATTTTAAGTGAAATTTGTATGTGATATGTAATATATTTAAGTATTTGAAATGAAAGGAAAGTAACAGTACAATATACAGAGATAGATAGATAGATAGATAGATAGATAGATAGATAGATAGATAGATAGATAGATAGATAGATAGATAGATAGATAGATAGAAGATATGTATGTATATAAATAGACAGATATACTGTATGTATAGTGTGTGTGTGTGTATATAGTGTAAAATATTGTATGCAATGGGCATCCTATGACTACAAAGTATAAGTCACGCCAAACTGGTTCCATAAACATAAAAATGAGTTCAATGTTCTATAGTGGCCTTCCTATTCATCCAATCAGAATCCGGTTAAGCTCGTTTGAATGTGCATCTGACAAATCATCTTCATAGCATATACGTGGTTGGTGTCCCCTTAAATTATCAGTTTCTTAATTTTAGATGGTTCCAATGTTTTTTTTATTCATGTATTCAGTATTACTGCTACACTATACTCATTAGTGCATGTTGTCTATATTCAATTATTGAGCAAATTTACCACTAAGGACCTTCATTCAGTCATATGCATTTCATATTGTTTTTACTGTTTATTTCAGGAGGTCAGTGATCAAACGCAACATGAACATTTAAGTAAGTTTTATATTCTAATTTGTGGTGGTTTGGTGTTATTTTTTATCACACTTTAAACCATGTTTGTTGTACACATTTGTAAGGTTGATCTTCTGTTTGGCAGGTGACATCAAGGAGCTTAGGAGGCAGCATAAAAGACCATCAGTTCATCTTCTGGGTAAGTAACTTAATCCTTAGACTCACTTTATTTTAGGCACTCTAACATGCTTTATTAAGCACAATTCCAATGCTTATAGACTACACTTACACTGCAAGTAAAAATTTCCCAATATGATCTTGTTATCCAATGAAACACAGATCTGAAACCCACAGTCCAGTCCAATAATCTAATCTTAATGGTAAAAAAAGCCACCATTCTTCTGTGATATCACCTTGTGGTTTTGGGAATCCTTTGACAAACTGTTGTATAAAAAAAGAAAGAAACACTGTTGGTCAGAGCATTCACAAATGCAAGTTAAGACTGACCTATGCTCAGCAGCAGAAGCCATATGTCAACAACGTCAAGAAATGCTGCCAATTTTTTTTTTTTTTTTTTTTTTTTTTTTGTGATTTCTGGCCCAAGCAAAATAAAATGGACTATTCAGGTTGTTACCTACATAAAGTTTTAACCAGGTTCCTTCATCCTTCTTTTGGCCTATTATAAAAATGTGTGTAATAATTTGGAGCAGTCATTCTAATTCTATATTTTATTTTATTTTTTTAGTTGCAAAAGGAAAGGGAACTACAAAATCATTTTCTCCATGTTACCAGCAAGATGGAACTTGTATTCAGTGGATGATGCAGCACAGTGTAAGGCTAAAGAGTGAATTCAAGCTGAACGACAGCAACACATCTGTGATTATCCCACGGACAGGCTATTACTTTATTAACCTGAGAATAAATTATAAAGTACCAGATGCATATGACTGTAACAACAAAAATAGTCCTACTTTGTGGGCTGCAATTAAGCAGTATCATCCTGACTACCAAGTTGCAAGAGATATTTTAAGTACAAAAGAGACTATGCAATGTATAAACAACTGGCAACAGACTCTAAGCTTAAATCGAGTAGAGAAAATTAAAAATACAACAAAGTTGTATGTTAAAATAATTCCAGAGAACACTGAGTTTATTGTTTGTGAAAGTTTAGACATTTTTTTTGATGTCACATTTCTGCACAATAGTGACTAACTGCAGGAATGAATTGGTGTCACTGTATGGTTACGGCTGGGGGCATGCTTATACAGAAAAATTATAAGCAATAATAAAAGTGGTATCAGGAAGCTTAAGTGCTGTAATCAGTGTTTGTTACTACCTTGGCATTATTTTTTAAAAAGCATCCCCCAGAGTGCTTATACCATAATAACCTATCAGTGATTAGACACTGTTCTTTTAGAAAACATATTGTAATTTCTAACCATTTATATTTACTTAAGTACCCACTTTACTTACACAGTAGCCTGAACATTTCACATGTAGTCACATTTTGATTTATTTATTGTAGTAAATTGTCAATCTTGTTTGTGCATTGTTGTCATATTTAATGGTGTAAAAGTTTAAGTTATACAATTGTGAATGTGTTTTAGTGTAGTCTTTATGGGTATTTTTGTACTGATGTATTATTTTTGTAATTATTTAATATATGTATTATTGTATTACATATGTTACATGTTAAATAAAAATAATTAAATACAATAAAAAACTCTGTGTGTATATATAAGAAAAGAAAATAGTCCCATGCCACCCCTGCTTCACAGCATTAAAAGTAAATGCAACATTCACCATAAAGGTTAAGCATTCAGGTTTGTAAAGTGTTTTTAGTGTATGCCCAACATACATCTTGTCAAGAACGTGACACTGCTGGTCATATCACTTTGTCAGCTGAGGCATTTTGTTCTCAAGTAGAAACCAGATTGGCATTTGCTTTGTCACAACTTTGTTTGACTTGAGAAGTAGTGCTATGCAGTGTAGTGGCATTGTGGTACCTCAGGATGGAGGCAGAATCACAACAACTGGAGGATCAAGCATAAATGGGTGTGAACCCATTCTTTATCATACACTGTTATCTATTACACTACAAATATATAAGTATATCTTATTAAGTATATCTTATAAAATACGATACCCTAAGCAGTGCCATGCACAGTATACTTGTTTTATTGCTATTGTTAAATTCCAAGAATGTGGGAGTCATTTTAGTCAACTACATCCATACAACGTTAAGAATTTCAACTAAAGCGGCTGTAACGAGGTCGTGGGCACGCAATTATTTGTGTTTGCTGGTGAATTTAACCTATTAATAACGTGAATAATTAATATTATTAAATACAATGGGTTTGGTTGTTTTTTAAATACAAGACACAGTGGGCACGAGCTGCGCGTACTTCCTCCCCCTGTGTTCGAGTGTGCGCGTGCATGTGTGTGTGCATGTGCACGCCTTGCTCATGCTTTTGCGGTTCTCAAGCACCCTAAACATGATGTGAAGAAAGGTCTGATGATTTGAATCCCTGGTTTAACCGCTGTAACATCTGCATCCTGAACATGTTTAGCGGTAGTCCAGCGCTGTGTTAAGTTAAACATAGATGTGGTTAAATTAATTTGCTTTTTACTTCAATGTATTTAGTTTCTTTTACACTCACACGTCTGTTTTCAGGAGTAAATGCCTCTAAATGTCCCATTTAATCAAGCAGTTATGCCCATGTTTGTTATGATAAAACTTCTTGTGCTAAAAAAGAAACAAGAAATTCCAAGAATGAAAGTAATATAATTGTGTTGTCTGTTTTAATGGTAGTTATTTAAAGTGGATCATGACAAACCATGATCTGGTTACAGTTCAGAGTTTTGCTTTAATGTTATAAATACACATCATGACAAAATAAGCATTAAATTATGTAGGAGTCTTAAAGTGAAACATTTCTCTTTTAATGCCTGTTGTTTACTTAATACACTGCAAAAATCACCTGATTTTTTAAAACTCTTTTCCCCTGTATAAAGCAATTTACCTGATGGCTTTGACTAATTACAATGACTAATAGCTTTTCTTTTGCTCAGCAGGATAATGCAGTGAGTTTAGCCCATGCAGCGTGTGGCTTTTTTCAGGACAGCATGTTTTTTTAGGTTTTTAGAAATCAAAATGAATTGTCATTATTGAAGAAAACATTTCATTATATCACTATGTTGATAAAATTGCTCAGTAAACTAAAAAAAAAACCCTTTGTTATCTAATTATAATGCAAACTTAATTAAAAAAAACCCACACACACACCTTGCAGGTTTTACAGTGTGGTTCATTTGTTATTATTCTACCAACAGCCTTCTTATGTATGATCCGTCATTTGATTAAAACTGTTGCTTGGATTTGCTCTTTGGTACCCTGAACCAAAATTCTTGTTCGAATACTGGCCCTGATTCTAGACTGCCTGATAACATCCTGGTATTTTGGTACAGTGTATAATTATAAACTATATTTAAAATAATACAGTAAGCAGTACTATAATCATATGTCTAATTAAATAATTTATTTAGCTCCATGGTGAAAAACAAAATTTCAGTTTAATGGCAACATTCCTGCAATCTAAAAACGTGACTCAGTGTCAACTTTATTACGTGCAGTTAAAAATTTCAGCTTTTATTCTATTTTTAAGGTGTGTTTAATGTTTTTAATTATGGCAAAGTAACCAACTCAATGAAATCATGAAATCAAAGCAAAGTCAACAGCCAACTGGTTAATTGTTGTTTTATTTATTTTAAATAACAAAATAATTACAATAGTATGATAATGCCGTTATAGATAAATATAATATGTCAAATAAGCTAAATGAGAACAAAAACAACAAAAAAGTAGTCCATTGCCATCACTCAACATGATGCTTTTGTTCACATGAAATCAAGTAAAAAAGCCATATACAATCAGGTGGGTCGGAGGAGCAGTTTCTTAGCTGACGTGACATTCTGATTCATGTTCTGTATGTTTACATTTCAGTCCTCAGAATTCTCAAGCAGCAGAATTTTAAATTCACAGTCCTGGACTCCATAACAAGTCCCCAAAAATTTTACACCTCTTATCATGGATCATTATGTTACACTTTATAGCAAAATGATGCGGTTTAAATGATTTTATACACCGGTTAGCAGTAAGTATGGGTGAAACACTTAAACTTAATGACTAGAAGAGAAGAGATGTCCACATATTTGGGTCAGATAGTGTATCATCAGGTAGACACTGACAATCTCTAAATAAATAGACTGGATGTTAACTGTATTTTTAACACATTTTTTTAGCTTAACTTAACAAAAATGTTATGTAGTTATGTTTCTAACCTCATTTCATACAACAACAACAAAAAAATATTTTCCTATGTATCACATGCCTATTATTAGAAATGTCTTCAGTGGCATTAAATGGAAGGGAGATTTCCTCTCAATATGAACCACAGTTATTAAGTTGCAGTGCCATAAAAAGTATTTTCCTTATCTAAAAGTATTTACCCTTACTGTTAGATATTTGATATAGATATTACAGATAATTGTTTCAGATCTTCAAACAACATGAGAAAGAAAGTTATTAAATATACCAGTCAGACATTATCTCCAGATTCAGTGAGATCTGCAGATATCACCATAGATAAGCAAACAGCAGAATTGGTTTATGCATCGTCAACTATCTAAACCACAGAAACAAGTTCACCTCTGAATGGTTTGAAGAAAAGCACATTAAGATGTTGTATTGGCTTTGTCAAAAAGACTCAAACCCCATTGAGATGCTGTGATATGAACTTAAGTGGGCATTATATAAATAAAACACTTCAATTAAAACTGTTGGATAGAAACTGTGTTGGATAGAAAATATATTACTATTATATTATTATTATATAAAACTTTGTATAAAGATCTGAAAAGAATTGACAAATGCAATTGACAATCTATTACAATCTGCGTTTTGTGTTTCCTCTTGTTCTCAGTGTATCATAAAAATTGTACTAAAAATTGATCTAAAACCATTTAGTGTGACAAATATAGAAAAAAATTAAAAGAATCAGAAGAGGGCACATAATTTTTCATGGCACTTATATATAACAGTGGAGCACAATTGCTACATTCTCCTAAAAATAACAAAAATACAGAAAACTACAAATTGGCACCAGAAAGTAAACACATGGTGCAGCTATTATATTATAAAAAATACTGTTTAACTGTTTTAAAGATGACTTTTTATTACATGCTCATTTTTCTGTGTTTTGTATGAATATAGATATTTATACTTTGAATATTTAACTTAAAAGTACTGAACATTTTAAACTGAGGTCACTAATGTATGAAAGATCTCAGAAAGAAAGAAAAAGATTCCACCTCAAGGTTGTTGACACTGTTTTACCTTAATCGGTTATTCCTTTAAAAATATATATATTTTACCTTTACAACATTCAGTCGTATAATATGCAAACCACACACATTCCTACACGGAGAACATTTCACAGAAACATCATCCCAGAAATTTGCCAGTTTCACAAACGTAACCGGACATCGATTGCGGCAGCTTGTGGAAGTGACATTAAGTTTTGTGTGCTCGTTTTGTCTAACCAAGATATGAGAAAGCGGCATGATGCTCTTTCTACTCTGACTCATAACGATCCTGAAACAAAGTGAAAATTACTTTTGCCTTTCATGGGAGGAAAATGTGTCATGCTTCTCAGAAAATCATGAGTTGCAAGCGTCATGCAACAAAGGGGCAAAAAAACAAAACAACAACAAAAAACACTGAAACCCTCTAGGGAAACACTGGGCAGATTTTAAAAGTAGAAAGCCATTTTTTGCTGTTTAAATTCTCGGACAGTTTTGGGAATGAAAGAAAAGTAGCTGACATACACACAGCACACATTTTCAAACTCAGGAGGAACTGAGAAATGTGCAGCTTGTTTTCTCTTAGTCAGTCTACCAGTCTGCATACCGAACAATGGTGATGAAACTGCAGAACGGACGAGGTTCCGTACTTATCCACTTCTTTGGGCTAGCAGAAACTGAAATCTTTTCTCCAGCTTTCATTTCTATCAGGAAAAGGGAAGTCAGATGAGCGTCTTGGTCAGCTGAACTGAGATGCCGGGTGTCAAAAGCAGCGGCAAATTGTTGCCTATTTTCAGTAAAATTTAAATCCACAATGACTTTAAGATCAACAGTAGTACTGTCTCCATCTTTCACTAGGGCATATGTCACCTGTATGAAGATAAGGTAAACGCCCCTTTCCTTCACTGTGATCCATGTTTCTGTCTCATCCAGTAAAATTTTACTGGCACGCCACTCATCCTCCCAGACCAGAAGCCCATCCTCTGTAGTATTTTTCACTAGATTAAAAAAATTAATAAAAAATTATTAAGTAAATAAATTAAACCATTTTATTGTTATTTTCTATATGTAGAACAATAGACCATTACTACATTAGTGTAGTAATAATAATCTAAAGCTAAAAATGCCAAATTTGTTAACTGTTGAATATCTAAAATTTCACAATGTACCAAGGTCTGTGTGAATTCCTGTGATGAAGGTCACAGGCATATACTATTGTTTTTTTGCACTATAGCTTAGTAATTTCTCCTTATTCTCTTAAACTGTTAATGATCTTATTAACAGTGCAATAATATTAACTTATTAACAGTGCAATAATATTAATAATGATAATAATTACTACCCGTCACAATGTAAATACTTATTTCTCATATTTTAATATTTTTATCCTATGTTTATTTTATTATTGCTGCTGATCTCACTGAGAGCTACTAACCAAAAGTCTTGTTGTATAACTACAATGACAATAAAGTTCATCTCATCTTATCTTATTTTATCTTATCTTATCTTATCTTATTTTATCTTATCTTTATCTTATCTTATGGCCTATCAATGATGAATTCCCAATATTTCTTGCTATGCGTTGAGCAAAATGCTGGTGAACACTTTTGTTGAGGTGACATTTTACCTGATTACAATACTATTACTGGACATACATTCTGGACTGTGTTTCTGGCATAGAATTAGAAATTAGTACATATTTACATAAATCAAGTTAATACAGTAAAACATCAAATATTGTTTTCGAAAAATTATCTGTATTTTGGAGATGCTCTTTTGACTAAATGGGATGCAAAATCCCAGAGACAAACTCCAAAATCCCCAAAGCTTTACAAGAAGAATGGAGACAGCTGCAAAGCTGTAAATGAGCTGGAGTGGAGGTCCACTCTATATTACTGCACATAGTTTTTGAATAGGATGGAATGTAAAGTTATAATTTAATTTACTGAGCAATGAATGAGTGCTGAAAAATGGCAACAATTTAGACAAACTTATACACTATATTATAGAACGGTGCTAGAACCTTGTTACTGAGAGTAAATGTAGATACTCTAGTGGTTTTGCTTCTTCCAGTGATGCTACTGCCCAGCTGTGCTTACTATAAAGAGCAGTACTGTAAAAAGTGGGACACCAGACCACTTTAATAAGGAATTAGTTCAAGAAAACAAATAATTTTGTTCAGCTTGATGATTAATTAAGATATGCTAACTAAATGTCACTTTCCAGAATGATTCTAAACTATAATGTCAGGGTCTAAATGTCAGTTTAGGGGAATTCATCTCTACTGCATATCTCTCTAACCTTAAAGAATAAAGAATTAATAATTTGCATTTGTGTGTTTAGAAATGGAAATCTCTAGCCTGACCACATCTATTCCATAGCTATTAGTACTTTAATAATTTAACCATAATCTGAAGGAAAATTCTACCCACTGTACTGAAGAGTTTAGTCAGTTCTCACCTTTAAGAAGCACATGTGCTTTGGAGGAAAGAACTCTGAACATGTCTACAACTGCAGTCCCTGTTGGCCAAAAAAAAAAATGACATGTGACGTATGAACAGGTTCAATGTAACACATTTGCATAGGAAACCCATGCGTCATGCCAAGCAGTGTGCTAGAAATGGCAAAAGAGAGTGTTACGGGAAACAGCTCTACAGCTTACCACAATACTGCATGACAAATAAGCAACTCATACTCACACACACACACATGTTAGAAACACATAATAAACACATACTGAGACATGACTCTTGTTTGTAAGGAACAGCGACCTGCTTATCAGTGGATCAGCTGCTGGAAAACACTTACAATTCTGCTCTCGCTCATAATGAAAGTTTCATTTGATAACATCTTCAAAGAAAGATAATGGACCACTCACCCACCACCCAAAAACACTTTCCTATAAGACACAGCTTCCTGTAATACAACTTTTTAAAAAAAGACACTGTGTCTAAGTGAAACAGGCATGTTCTGTGCACTAGGACCTAATTAAAAAATTCTGAAGAATTTAGAAGGGTATCTGCTATCAGAAAGTTTGTACACATTAAATTCAGCTTATGTGATTTGTTTATAAGACTGACATATTTGTTATTTGTCATTAATAATAAATTCAAATTGTTACAGTTTTAAAATTACTAGTAAAAATAACAAAAATGTGTGAATATACAGGAAATAAAAAAACTGTAGCTCTTAAAACAAATGCTACTGTAAAGGCAATAGTGTACGTCTGTCTAAAACTACTGTTGTTAATATGCATACACTGATAAGCCATAACATTAAAATCATGATCAAAAATTTTGCATGTTACGGTCAGGGATAGATTAAGTGCTGGGCTGATTGTAGTACATAAATAAGATAAATGCAGCAGATATAAGCAGCCATAAAAACTTTAGTAACTTTTATATAGGCCAGATCATTTTGGCCAGATGACTGTGCTGAATTATCTCAAACAGCTATGGTGAGTAGCCACAGACAGTGATCTGTCAAGCCACAAACCACCAACAGGTTGTTGGTTGACTAATGCTTGAGGGTATAAAGGCTATGGCATTTGGTACGAACCAACCGAAAAAACCCGTTGGGCTCAAACTGCAGATATATTTAATACTGTTGATGAGGTGAATGTGTCACCACACAGTGCATCAAATGCTTCTGTGTATGAGCCTGACAGGTCGCAGGCCAGTGCATCCATGCTAGCTTTTGAGGAATTTCGCAAAATGGGAAACTGAATTGTTGTCTTAGCAATATTGAGTCCTACTGTTTGGTTGAGATGACGGCACAAGTGGCAGAAAAAAAACAGATGCGACTTTATTCTTATTAAAAGATGTGTGTGCTAGACTGTGGACCTGTTTGGTCAGCCATTTCTTTCTTGCAACTGGTAGTTTGCCAGATTAAACATGGTAATACTAATATTGTTTGTATTCAGTAACCATATGGAAAACTTGTAAAGAATAAATAGAGATTTAACCTAAAACATGAGCAAAATACACAGCAAAGCAAAAGCAGCCATATTAACACTAATGGATAAAAAGGCACAAAAGAACACTGTATGTTTTGCACCGTACCATCACGCTGACTGGAAGTATAACACATATGCTTTTATTAAATTACAAAAAGTTTTCTTTTTGGAGAATTCTTTTTTAAAAGTCAGGTATATCTCTACTAAAATGAAACTTGGATTGTAATCTGGATCTAAAAAGACCTGGCTGTTGATAAATTAACAATTAAACAAACGTTCAGTATTACTCGTTATGTGGGCATTCTGCAAAGATCAGACCAAAAACACAGAGTGCAGGAAACATCACAATTTGCGTTTGTTCACAAATATTCTAAATAGTTCTATTGGTTTAATAAGAATGTGTTTGTCTAATATTATGATTTGGATAAAGAATAAACAGATTTAAGCAAGTACAGTAGACCCTTGAGTAACGGTTTACCATACGGACATTTTGGGTTACAAACGATCTTTTTCAACTTAACGTACGAACAAACGTACTGTACTGAAATGTGATGTGATTTAAGATTTAAGGGAAAATACACTTGTATTTATAACAAAAGAAAACTATTTAAGACATTAGAAAGGTTAGGTAAGGGGTGGTTTGGCAGGTCTGGCACAGATGAATTCTATTGACATTATTTCTTATGGGAAAAATAAGTTTAACTAACGAACATTTTGACTTAAGAACAGCCCTTCGGAACCAATTAAATTCGTAAGTCAAGGGTCCACTGTTCTGTATAAGCAAGCATTTTGGTCATTTCAAAGAAATGACATTTTTCCCACAATTATAGATTTCCATTGCATATTCACTCCATACAAATGATGTACAGACAAATCAGGAATCCAAGACGTGTACGTATCTAAAAAATAAATAAATGAATTCAGGTTTGAACCTACCATTTCTGATTATTAATTCTCTGGGTTGGGTTTCCTAAATGGAAAAGAAAAAAAAAGTTTAGTTTCATCCAGTAATCAGATAATTTTGAGGTTATTTACTGTAGATAGCTTGGGCAAATAAAAATTGCTTAAAGGTATTGCACCACATCTGACAAGCAGAAACTTGCAAGCACATTATCTGACTGGGGAGGTCAGGAGTTTGTTGAAGTATTTGATTTGATACTGCAATGGGAGGCAGGATAGGCGGGTGCATTGTTCCTCATGATTGTTGCCTGAAGTACTTAACATTGTGCCTGTCTATCCCTATCTCTATATTCACCTTACAATATAAAAATAAACTGCAACAACAATCTTGGACTTCCTCCCTGCCCCCAGAAATGCTACAATAAATAATTATGTATAAAGATGCACTGCACTTTTTGCAGTCATACAGTGGGAAAGTGGCACATGTAAAAACACATTATAGTTTTGCCCCATATGGTAAAATTGCACACTGATTAGATTAACAGATGAATAAGAATCACTGTAAGCAGTGCAGTAACACAATCCAGGCAGGATGCCAATCCATAGCAGGGCGTTCACCACCAACAGGGCCTTCGCAGTTACATTAAGGCGGTGATTGTAGGAGACTATACTGGTAAATAAACAATACGTTTGGTACATCAAAATTATTCTGCGTGGCTATTTTAACAGTAAACACTCATAGCAAGAGTCCCAACAGAAAAAAATTTTTTAGAGACCGCTCGTGGTGTGTTGGTGGTTCTTTTTCTTATCAAGATGCTTTGACGTTTTCCATTTCATCACATTTGTAGGGAAAGTTTTTTTGTAAGGAAAGTTTAAGCTTAAGTTCACATTTAGTTTATTCATACAAACGTTTAATATAGTCACTCATTTATTTCAAGCATACACCTGAGAAAGAACATATGCAACAAAGGTCTGTAAAACTAGGTAAGTAAACATGTTAAAATACAAAGAGTACCTCAACTGGCACATACAGTATATATATTTACTAGATTATTATTATTAAGATGCTTTGCTTTATTTCTTTCTTTCAGGAAATGATAATACAGTAAAAATGCTTGTTTTGTAAAGTTAATCAGTCGGGAAAACAGAAAAGGACACACAGTTTGCATTAGTCAGAAAGTATTTAGACCCCTTCACCTTTTGATTAGATTTTAAATGGATATTTAATTTTCTAAAATTAGTTAAAAACAAAAAACTGAAAATTCATATTTACAAAAGTATTCGGACCCTTTGTTGTGACACTCCAAATTGTGGTCACATGCATCCTGTTTGCTTTAAATAATATTGAGATGTGTCCAGAACTCAATTCGATTCCACCTGTTACAATGTGAATTGATCACACATAGTATGGAACGGCACCCACCGGTTTCTATGAGAGCACTTTTAGGACAAAAACCAAACCATTAAATCCAATAAACTGTCTGTGGACCAATGCAATCAAATTGCAGCAAGGAATAGATCAGGGTAAGGAGATAAAACATTATCTAAGGTTTTGAGTGTTTCCAGGACCACAGTGGGCTAAACAATTTTGAAATTGAAAAAGCGTGGCACAACCTCGAACCTTCCTAGAGTTGGCTGTTAAGCTAAATTAGGCATCTGGGAAGGAAGGGCCGGTTTAGGCAGAACAGCATTATGCACTAATATAGACAGTTCTCATCACCTGACTAATATCCTCCCTATGGTAAAACATGATATAGGCACCATGCTATAGGGGTGCTTCTCCTCAGTTGCAGCAACAGCGAGCCAAGTAAGAAGGCCAGATGAATGCAATAATCCAATGCCCACGCAAAATTAGACTGACACTTTACTTTTCAACACCAGAGTGGCTTCATAACAAGTCTCTGTATGTCCTTAAATGGCCCAGACAAAGCCCAGACATATCCGATCATGTTTTCACTTCATCATTATGGGTGATTACAGATTTTAGGCAGCATGCGATGGGGGTGCTTCTCAGCTGCGGCAACAGGTAGACGGGTGAGAACTGAAGGCCAGATAAATCCAGTCATCTAATGCCCACGCAAAATCAGACTAACAGTTATTCTTTCAACACTAGAGTCACTTCATGACAGTCTCTGTATGTCCTTAAAAGGCCCAGACAAATCCCAGACATATACGATCATGTTTCATCACATCATCACTTCATCATTATGGGTGATTAATTACAGATTAAACTTAAACTAGGGCTGCTTGATGACAGTTGTCCACTTTATTTATTTTGTTCCACAACTGTCTACAAGTCATAAAAAAACATTATTACCAGGTTTCTGCATGTGGTAAATTTTACATTTACATTTTCAGCATTTAGCAGACGCTTTTATCCAAAGCGACTTACACAATGAGCAATTGAGGGTTAAGGGCCTTGCTCAGGGACCCAGCAGTGGCAACTTGGTGGTGGCAGGGCTTGAACCGGCAACCTTCTGTTTACTAGTTCAGTACCTTAACCACTGAGCTATCACCGGTGATATCAGGTGAACAATTTTACATTTAGATATTGGCACCCCAACATGCTTGTTTTCTAGTAATGAAACAGGACTTTTTGCCACATCTGAATCCAGTATGCAAACCAAGCGGTCACAATAAGTCATAATAAAGTTTTTACAATGTGCTAAAGAAGTACAACGTTGCAAATGACACATTTTGTAGCCATGTACTTGTGTTTGCCGTGTTTTATTAACACATCTATAATGATACGGATCAATATATACTTTTTAAATCATCCTAGATTTATTCAAGTCTCAACCGCTGGTGTAATTTATTACTAAAATTTAGTCCCTGGTTCATTTTGAGCAGACACTTAAATAGTAAAAGCTAATTTTTAAGTATCCTATTTAGTAGTACATTGTGAGAACAAAAAACAAAGAGGATGCACATTACACATTAAATGCTACAATGGTCTGGGTCCTTTCTGTGTGGAGTTTGCATGTTCTCCCCGTGTCTGTGTGGGTTTCCTCCGGGAGCTCCGGTTTCCTCCCACAGTCCAAAAACATGCAAGTGAGGTGAACTGGAGATACAAAATTGTCCAAGACTGTGTTTAAATTGTATTTATTAAACTTGTGAGCTGATGAATCTTGTGTAATGAGTAACTACCGCTTCTGTCATGAATGTAACCAAAGTGTGTAAAACATGAGGTTAAAATCCTAATAAATAAATAAATATTACACTGACTTGCATATAGTTCATTAACAATTCACTAATAAATGGCAATTGCATGGAGCACAAAAACCTGACGTTACATGATTTAAAACTGTTCAGTCTAATTGATTACTTATTTTGCTCGAGATATCTCGTTAATAAAGTTCACAGTTGTAAACAAAACACTTTGTCTAACCTATTTTTACTTTTTTTCTTTAGTTTGTGCTACAGGTGGCCTAGATATTATGGCTAAGTCTGAAAACCTCTAGAAACCTCTGCCTTTTAGACAAAACACAGTCGATTTGAAACAACATGTCTCAAAATAATCCAATTGTAATTAAGAATAAACATAAACAACGAACTTTACACTTTTTGACTTTACACTACATACTTCACACACACACACACACATATATATATATATATATATATATATATATATATATATATATATATATATATATATATATATATATATAAAAACAACATGCCTCAAAATAATCCAATTGTATTTAAAAAGAAACATTAAAACAAACTGTACACTTATGTATGTGTGTATGTATATATATATATATATATATATATATATATATATGCCTCAAACTAATCCAATTGTTTTTAAAAATAAACTGCATACTATATGTTTGCATGTATGTATGAATAAATAAACAACATGTTTATTAACATGTTCCAAATAATCCAATTCCAATACAATAAACATAAACAACGAACTTTACACTATTTGCCTTTACACTACATACATACATGTGTGTGTGTGTGTGTGTGTGTGTGTGTATGTATGTACAGTGTATCACAAAAGTGAGTACACCCCTCACATTTCTGCAGATATTTAAGTATATCTTTTCATGGGACAACACTGACAAAATGACACTTTGACACAATGAAAAGTAGTCTGTGTGCAGCTTATATAACAGTGTAAATTTATTCTTCCCTCAAAATAACTCAATATACAGCCATTAATGTCTAAACCACCGGCAACAAAAGTGAGTACACCCCTTAGTGAAAGTTCCTAAAGTGTCAATATTTTGTGTGGCCACCATTATTTCCCAGAACTGCCTTAACTCTCCTGGGCATGGAGTTTACCAGAGCTTCACAGGTTGCCACTGGAATGCTTTTCCACTCCTCCATGACGACATCACGGAGCTGGCGGATATTCGAGACTTTGCGCTCCTCCACCTTCCACTTGAGGATGCCCCAAAGATGTTCTATTGGGTTTAGGTCTGGAGACATGCTTGGCCAGTCCATCACCTTTACCCTCAGCCTCTTCAATAAAGCAGTGGTCGTCTTAGAGGTGTGTTTGGGGTCATTATCATGCTGGAACACTGCCCTGCGACCCAGTTTCCGGAGGGAGGGGATCATGCTCTGCTTCAGTATTTCACAGTACATATTGGAGTTCATGTGTCCCTCAATGAAATGTAACTCCCCAACACCTGCTGCACTCATGCAGTCCCAGACCATGGCATTCCCACCACCATGCTTGACTGTAGGCATGACACACTTATCTTTGTACTCCTCACCTGATTGCCGCCACACATGCTTGAGACCATCTGAACCAAACAAATTAATCTTGGTCTCATCAGACCATAGGACATGGTTCCAGTAATCCATGTCCTTTGTTGACATGTCTTCAGCAAAGTGTTTGCGGGCTTTCTTGAGTAGAGACTTCAGAAGAGGCTTCCTTCTGGGGTGACAGCCATGCAGACCAATTTGATGTAGTGTGCGGCGTATGGTCTGAGCACTGACAGGCTGACCCCCCACCTTTTCAATCTCTGCAGCAATGCTGACAGCACTCCTGCGCCTATCTTTCAAAGACAGCAGTTGGATGTGACGCTGAGCACGTGCACTCAGCTTCTTTGGACGACCAACGCGAGGTCTTTTGTGAGTGGACCCTGCTCTTTTAAAACGCTGGATGATCTTGGCCACTGTGCTGCAGCTCAGTTTCAGGGTGTTGGCAATCTTCTTGTAGCCTTGGCCATCTTCATGTAGCGCAACAATTCGTCTTTTAAGATCCTCAGAGAGTTCTTTGCCATGAGGTGCCATGTTGGAACTTTCAGTGACCAGTATGAGAGAGTGTGAGAGCAGTACTACTAAATTGAACACACCTGCTCCCTATGCACACCTGAGACCTAGTAACACTAACAAATCACATGACATTTTGGAGGGAAAATGACAAGCAGTGCTCAATTTGGACATTTAGGGGTGTAGTCTCTTAGGGGTGTACTCACTTTTGTTGCCGGTGGTTTAGACATTAATGGCTGTATTTTGAGTTATTTTGAGGGAAGAATAAATTTACACTGTTATATAAGCTGCACACAGACTACTTTTCATTGTGTCAAAGTGTCATTTTGTCAGTGTTGTCCCATGAAAAGATATACTTAAATATCTGCAGAAATGTGAGGGGTGTACTCACTTTTGTGATACACTGTATATATAGTGTGTGCCTGTATAGTTGTAATTTGTCACTACTGTACTTACTTTTTTTACTTTTATTTAAATCTACTCTCTTTTATTTTCTATAATTCTCTATTATTTTCTGTATTTACTCTGTGCTGCTGTAACACTCGAATGTCCCCCAATAAAGGAATCTTATCTTATCTGAACAGGTGTTCATTTCTTGTATATATGATCTAAGCACCTTTATAAACAACCACAGTAGAAAGTGAAGATGAATAATAAAGACTCACCTTCGTGGTGAAGAGCCAGGTCAGACTGGAAGCTGTTAACGACGCTATAATCACTACAGACACCCATCCCGCGAGCGCTCTGACCGCGTGCGCCATCCTCACTCACCCACTACCAACCACTGAGTACCAGCGCAGCGTGTAGAAAACCTAATAACCCAGCGAGACAGAGATCAGGGGGATAAAGTGGCTCTCCCACGCACCTCATCTCTGCCTCCTTCACTCCCCTTCACTGCCTCTGTCATACACTGCCTGACTGACTGAGGTTTTGGGTGCAAGGGTGCGAACGCATGACACAACAAACACTCACTGTAACTTACACTGTCTGTGGAACTCAATACTTATCCAGTAATGTAAAGAATTTAGATACTGACGGTTCACAATCACACACAACTTACAGTTACACACACAGGCGGGGTCTGTCCTGGGCTTATGTGCACTAGGGTCCCTCCTGGGTAGCATCCACAAGGGGCGCGATTCTGCAAAATATTGACATTAAAGGTTGTGCAATAAGTTGTTGTCATCACTATCTTGCAGATTCACTGTGCAAAATCCTACACTGACAAACTTCAGTTCTTTTAGACTTTACTGGATTTTCCCAGTATAATTGAAACAGATAATGTATTTATTGTGTTTATTTATTAGGATTTTAACGTCATGTTTTACACACTTTGGCTACATTCATGACAGAACAGGTAGTTACACAAACACAGTCGTGGACAATTTTGTATCTCCAATTTACCTCACTTGCACGTCTTTGGACTGTAGGAGGAAACCGGAACTCCACACAAAGGACCCGGACCACACCACCTGGGGATCGAACCCAGGACCTTCTTGCTGTGAGGCGACAGTACTATCCACCGAGCCACTGTTCCGCCCTAATGCAGTCTGTGTGCAGATGACAACATTATGACAACCATTTTTACAAGAAAAACATCCAAACATCTTTATTTCATTAGTGCTCTGCTGTTATTGTTGAAAATGTATTGAAACCTGTTTTTTGACAACAATGATGTGGATTTAATTTTACATAAATGGATATAATTGCTAAAGTTATAATTTACCCATCAATCAAGCATACAGTAAAAAAAAGATTTTAACTGTCCTTGAGTGGCCCAGCTAAAGAAAAGCTTAAACCCACTGAACATCTGTGACGAGTCCTAAAAACCACAGCTCACAGATACAAAAAATTCTGCATCTGCATTTGTAATTGCTGCCAACAGGGCTTCTACAATGTAATAATTAAAGGGTTTGAATAGTTTTGTTAACAAGAGAGTAAATCTACTGTATGTGTACTAAACAATACCAATGACAGGTGAAAGTGAAAAGTACACTTTGAGGATGAGTCACTTATCTACCTGGTTAAATGCTGAGTTGAGTCAGTGTTAGATTTCTACCTGCTTAATGCAGAAACAGTGATGCCAGCTGTTCAATTTTTCTTCATTTTAATGTAATGTAGTTATTTGGAAATGTTTAACAATGTCTGAAGCTGAACTTCATGGTTGAACTCAACAGCATGGACAAATAAAAAATAAATCATAATACAATTTTTCTTAATCCACACTTCTCGTTTCCGCTTTTATTCTTTAAAAAAATCCCAGGAAGTGAAACTTCGCAATATGCTTGTTTGTAAATCAAACCTGGTGTTGTGCGAGACCTTTTATCAGCCCAGTTTGTGTTGTGTCTGAACGCACTGTCTGAAGTTCAGTTCACATTACATCTAACAGAATTATTAGTCAGGCACTGAAAATCAAACTCATTTACAATAAAATGACACTGACACTGCCAATGTATGTGACACTAACAAACCAAAAAAGTTAAAGAGTCAGGAACAGGTTTACCTCACCTGCTCGGCAAACATGCAACCAGGCATAAGTGTCCAACCAACTTGGACAAGTAACAATACTTTATTTTTCTTTTTGAGCGTGGGTGTTGGGTTAAAACAAAAATATACCAAGAATGCATATATTTTTACTAAAACATGTTACCACTGTGAGGTAATATAATACACATTTTTTATTTTAACCCAACATTTTATATTTTACCTACTAGTTAAAAATAGAATAAACCTTACATAGCTACTCAGTTCATTCTAATCGAGCCAACCACTGTTTCACAAACACCCCAAATTACATTATTTGTAGCCCAGCTGATATAAAGTGTAGCTATTCTATAGGTAAATTGGTAAAGATTAATATCACATATGGCACTGCAATAATATAATCATGAAGTTTTAGCACATCTGTATAGTAAGTAATACACACATATTACCAGCATACTCAGAGACAGCTTATTTTGACACCATCTTTAAAACATTATATGATGAGATTTGTTAAATCTAAGTCTTTTTTGCTTGCATGATAGCAAAAGTAATCTTACAAAATGATCTTTTCAGAATATGAAATTGCTTCGTTCTATCTACTTTAGTGGATTATGTTGGAAACATCACTCCAAGCAATTCTCTATGAAACCAATATAAAGTAATTTAGGATTCACCTACTACTACATTTATTACTTTTCTTGTTGCTGTTCTTGTTTTGTCTATTTTTTAGATAAGAAAGAACTTTTTGTTCTAAAGTCATTACATGGTTATTATTTACTTGTATTATGTACCCTACATTACTGTTAGGTACTTCTCCATGTAAAAATATTTGCTAAATTTACAAAAGACATAGCCTTAAAGAAGAAAGAAACAAGAAAGGTGCATTTACTACATTCATTTTAGAGAGTTTATGAGTTAAACATGTGGCTCAGTTTGTTTCTCTTAGGAAATACTAGAATTATTATTAGTGGTACATTTTCAATTTATAGTTGCAGTATTATTGAAAATGCATTATAAATCTATATTTGATGAATAAAAACCAGAAACTTTGTACATTGTTAGTAATTGTTGTGTTTTGGCTCTAAATAACAGAAATATACATTGAGCTTTTAGTAAATTGTTTGGGTTGCCACATTGATCAAATTAAAACCATCCATGCTGCACGCTAAAACAACAGGGACTGCTTCTTTTTAAAAGTAAATATATTATACAGAGGTGTTACTAAAAAACCCATACCAATAACAGTCATAACAAAATAAATCACGCCACAAATCACATGAAAGGCTAGATATGACAGCAATAGTTCACGTTGTGTCATAGCAGTAGACATTATTGGCCAAAGTGTGTTTAACCTTGGCCAGTAATCCCACTTATCCAATGAAATGTCACACAGCTCAGCTCAATTCTAAGGCCTCATGACTAACACATAGAAGCCCCCTCCCCATTACAATATACTTAAAGCCTGTGATTACTTAGATAAACAAGGTCAGCACATGCTCAGTGTGGGTGTAAAGCAAGCGTCTGCACATGCTCCTACCATGAGGCATCAGGCTCTGATTAACTTTCATTGCAAATGTTTGATTTCCTGTTTTATTTTTTAGATGACTCATATTTATCGGTCAAATCTATTCACACAGACCCGTTTACAGAAAAAATCATCCTTTTATTTTAGAAACGGGGCCATTTCCAATATCAACCGAGAGGAAAATTAGCTCCTCTGACAATTCTCGTCATGTCGGAAGCCACCAAATTTATCAGCCTCATCCGTAGATGCCGTGATGATGTCAAGCAAGCTGCCATTTGAAGATTACTATTCCGCTGACTATTACTGTCAACTTCCTTACTGCAATTTGTAAACAACCACTGAATGACTGAGGGAGTTAGACTTACAGAGGAGACACTGTCTAGTCTTTGGTAAGATCGGAATCCACCGCTTAATGGGAATTCACCACTAAACCATGACTGATCTAAGCACTTTTGTGCAATAGCAACTCTTTCGCTACTTCACATTTAAGTACCTGTTATTTAAGTACCCCGTCCTCGTAGCGCTGAAGTCAAAAGTTTACATACACTTGCAATGGGCCTGTAAGTCTTATGATTTTAATGATTCATGTTTTTTCCTATTTGTTAATTTTACGGCACATACTTGACTTTCCAGTACAGTCTAAACACTGCTAACAGAGTTTGGGACTTTGCTTAGTTTTTTGGTCCGGATCCTTTCTGTGTGAAGTTTGCATGTTCTCCCTGTGTCTGTGTGGGTGCTCCGGTTCCCTCCCACAGTCCAAAGACATGCAAGTGAGGTGAATTGGAGATTCTTAATTGTCCATGACTGG
This sequence comes from Trichomycterus rosablanca, assembly GCF_030014385.1. NCBI lineage: Eukaryota > Metazoa > Chordata > Actinopteri > Siluriformes > Trichomycteridae > Trichomycterus > Trichomycterus rosablanca. The sequence continues at coordinate 12,276,816 of NC_086013.1, forward strand.
GTTCGAAATAACCTTGTGAACTGATGAATCTTGTGTAACGAGTGACTACCGTTTCTGTCATGGATGTAACCAAAGGGTGTAAAACATGATGTTAAAATCCTAATAAACAAACAAACATCTGAATGGTGGAAAAGAAACAGAATTAACATTTTGGTGTGGCCTTGTCAAAACTCCTTGTTCCACAAAAAGTGAAATTATGTTTTACAAAATGCTTCCATGCAAGGTTGTTTTGTGTAATTTTATAATCTGTTTTATAATCTGACTGTAATAAGTGTACTACATAAATTGCTTGTTTTGAATGGCTGAATGTGCAATGGCTGATATTATGCAACATTGCATTGTATCTGTTGCTCATTCTTAAGTATTCATGACAGAACTAAAAGCTTATTTTTTTAACCAACCACACAGCCCGCTATGGATGTGGTATCGGTTGCTTTAGAACCTTAAAAACTTTTAGTTTCACAGAAAGCCGAGGGAGACAGAAAGGTCTCAGTGCTCTTAGTCTAAACAAAAAACTACATTTCAAACTGGGACAGCACGACAAAGATTAATATCAGTGAGAGCCACTTCATGGTCGAACTAATTTGAATCTGGTTTCAGTTCAGATTTTCTGTAAAATAAACAGTATTCAGTAACTATTAGAGTGATAACTATAATCATTTTGTTACAGCCCTAGATCTAGACATTAAAGGCTGTAGAGTTTATCCACATATTCAAAAGTCTGACAGATAATAGTTTAAATTGTATTTCTAAATATAAGTACTTATATTCTCTGGACTACAAAAATGTTAAAAATTAAAGCAAAATAAGACAGCGGTCTGGCATCTACTCTAGTAGATACTCTTTTACCTTTCCCAGTTTTTCCTGGGTAAAGAAGAAATTTCTACATCTATATGTTGTGATCTATAGCTAGATACATTTCTGATTTGTAGATATATATGTATTGGGCTTTAAACAGAGAATAATTATAATATTTTAATTATACACAACAAAAATGACAGTAAGCTTGCTTGCACTTATGAAGTAAAAGCTCATTCTTTAAGTACAACAAGTATCATCTTATTTGGAATGTTGTTACCACAGCAGCCACACTGGAATCCACAAACCTGTTGGGACTGAAAATGAAGAGAGTGAGATTCCAGGCAGAGCAAATCGCCTCAAAAACGTTCATGCTAATGCCTGTCACTTCAGTACCAGAATGAATTAGACCTTACAGTTTAAGTCCAAGTTTGTAGCAAAAAAGTTTCCTAGAAATCACTATACACTAAACTAAATAAAAATAAATGGGTCGATACTTGTACAGTTCCTTGTAAATTAAACTTTGAGAAACTACTACTACAGATATGTAATGTCATTTAATTAGTCGCAGCAGAATTGAAATGTTGGCTTTCTTTCAAAGAAAGAAAACAGTAAAAGCTTTATATTAAAAGATAATGAAAGGTTTATGAACATAAAATAATCCCTGTTAACGATATGTATAACGATTAGTCCTATTGATATTTTTGACAAAATGTACTCTCTTAATTTTTTAATATTAATAGTGTTTGCAACAGTAGCCTGTAACAAGGCAGAATTGATACAAGCAACAAGAGAACTGCTGTAGTGAAAAGCATACTGGCTTACTGGCTACACCATTCTGTTATAATACAGGAGTCTGTGTTTGTTTAGCTGTGGTTAACACGTAAAGTTAAAAGAAATTAAACTTATCGGATTAACAATACTAGCCTATGAAAATGTAATTCAATTCTAACCTCGTACTTAATCATAAAAACTGACTTTGAAAGTATATGACAGCAAACCACCTTTCCACACAAATCACTTCTTAAAACCAGACAGGTAAGCTTATCTAAGTACAAACAGTTCCAAACATCGAGGTTTCATACCGTCGTCCGGAAACACACAACATTGCTAATTCTGGTAGCTGTTGTAAGGGTTTGAATCGTCACTTTGTTCTTGGATAGGGTATATGGTTGTATGTGGTTCAAATTAGTAGTTTAAGTAGTTTCACAGTAGAAATAGAATAGAATAGTACAAAAAATATGGCAAGGCTGTTAGTTAAAAGCAAACAGCTACATAAGTCAGCCTTCACACAGCCATGCTTCTTTTAATCCATGTTCCAATAATGAGACAAACAGAGCTGATTGTTTAAATGAAATTTAAATGTATAAGTGAGCATGTAAGCTGCATTCTGAGCAAATTTCTGTATATTAAGCAAAGGAATCAGGAATCAACTCTGTATATACTGTACATTTGCTTTGTAGAGTTTAATGCAACGGTGTCACAAAAAAGTTAGATGCAGCTTAACAGAGTCTTAAATCTAAACCCAGCACGACCCAAGTCATGATAAAGCAAAAGTGAATTAATAAATTACAGCTTTATATATATATACATTTACAGCAAAGTAACATATGGTTTAATAATATAGTAATATTAATATAATAATAATATATTATAGTAATAATAATATTATAGTATAATATATAATTTAATAATATAGTACAATGTTTAGGTGTTGGAATCCATTTAAAGCTTTTCCTTATGTGCTTTCTGTATTAAATTGTATTAAATTTCTGTATTAAATTGTATCTCTAATTTCCTTCGGGATCAATAAAGTATCTATCTATCTGTCTGTCTGTCTGTCTGTCTGTCTGTCTGTCTGTCTGTCTGTCTGTCTGTCTGTCTGTCTGTCTGTCTGTCTGTCTGTCTGTCTGTCTGTCTGTCTGTCTGTCTGTCTGTCTGTCTGTCTGTCTGTCTGTCTGTCTGTAATATGTAACTTCACATTATTAACCAGTGCGATATAGCCAGAGCAAATATATTGTGGGTGAGACATTTAGGGATTTTCCTTCTTGTCCATAACAACAAAAGGTTTTTATATTAAAGGCTTGTTTAACTACATTACAAAAATATAATAATAATTGTTTTATTAATGTGCATTTTTTTATAAATACTGATTTTTAAAACTTGCTATGTTCCTATGCACGTAGGGATTTAACTCAAAATAAAGGCACGCAACACAATTCAAGACTATAATTATTTCAAATTATTATTGTAATTAAAAGCTTAAATTAACAGGATTATTTAGAACAATTATTGTTGTTGGGGGTTTGAAAAAATAGAAGCAGGTTTTTCTGTAAACGCATGACTCATTATGTACCAAAAAGACCCCTTTTAAAGGTTCCTGAGTGGTTCCAGATCTATCAGGTGTGATATTATGATTGAAGATGTAGATGCGTCTCCTACAGTTTCATTTGCTAATGGAAGAAAGAAAAAATGGGGGTGGTGTGGGATTTTGTCACTTCTGATGAAATGTGCAATGTACAAAGCCACATGTGTACCTTTCCACCTCGCTTGTTTCTTCGCATCATCCAAGTTTCACTGAGTAATCAAAGCTTTATTTATTTCTTACAGGTCTAGGTGAGAAATGTTGAGTGATTTCACATATGACCCATGGGTGACAGGATGTATAAAGGAAAATGATCTTGTTTATCTAGGTTTGGGCTAGTTTTATTTCCACCACAATAGACACTATTAAGGAAACCAACAAAACAATATTAAACTTCTTGTAATGACATGGATTTTAATAATAATTATTTAGAAAGTAGTGTTTGGATGGTGCTGTGCTTTATCACTCTAGCCCACAGCTGTTGTAATCAAAACAATCAATTTGATCCACTTCACCATAATACCTTTAAAGGTCAGGGGGTGGAATATTCCCGATTCGAATACAGTAACTAACCTTTCACTGTCGCTCAGTGATTTCTGTAAGTTGTTGTTACTGGTTTTCACTTGTTTCACAACCATGAGGAGATTTTTTTTCAGCCGCTTTGCTTTAGATCCGAGATGGCACTCGGTTTTCAGGATTGAACTGCTTGTTTCGTGTTTCACCACACAGTATCTCAGTTGCGTTGACGGAAGGATTTTAAAGGCCACGTTTTGTTTCGTTTCATTTCTCTTCAACTGTAAACTGTCTTTTTTGGTCTGCTGAATAACCAAGTGAACACTCCCACACTATTAAACTCCCATCACCATGTGTGACTATCATGGCTGGATTACTGACCGGGCCAGTGGGGCCAGCGCCCAGGGGCCCTTGAGGTCAGGGGGCCCCGGGGGGGCCCTGGCCCAAAACATTTTGCGATTCCTATCAACATTTATGATACAATATATTTTTATTTCCGAGGGCCCTCCATTTTAAGTATCCTCTGACTATTAGGGACTTTGACCCCAGGGCCTCTTGGGGGGCCTTAGCCTTGCTTTTGGGGCCCCTAGCCATGCTTTTGGGCCCCTTATGAAAATGGATGAGGCGTTGTGGCACTGCTCTGACTTCGACTTCTGGCTATTAGGGGTCCTAGGAAAGAGGGGGGCATATTTTTAGAGGGCTCTGGTTATGAGAGCCCCTACCAGGGGGCCCTAGAGAAGAGCAGGGCATACCATTAGAGGGCCCTTGATCACGAGGGCCCCTGCTATGGGGCCCTTGACTTCCATAGAAGTCGTTTACCATGGCTCCTTGACTTTCTAGGGACCTACAAATTGCCAGGCAAGCTACCATATTTCATAACAGACGTTTTGTTGCAAATATGCGATTCAACTCTTTGCCCAGGGGCCCAGACTATCCTTAATCCGTCCTTGGTGACTATTGGTATTAATGTTATTACTATTAAATACAGTGGAGCCTCGATTTAACAGCTTAAAGGGGGGGGGGGGGGGGGGGGGGTGGGTGCACTGGTCCATAAAATGCTATTTTTTTTCCAGGGGGTTCGACAACAAACGAAAACACAGCACTAGGGTCCACAAAAGTGCTAAACATGCACGTATGACAAACTGTAAAATAAACAACGTAAATATGTAATGTAAAACTTGTAAATACAAATTGAAATGATGTACTGTACTACTGGAGAGAAATTTCATTTACCTTGTCTGGTGGAGGAGATTTTTTTTTGCTGTGATCATATAGTAGGGACTCAGAGTATCTATTATTCTATGTCTGAAGCACCGCTGGTGGCTTCTGGAGCAGCGCTGGTGCAGAATTAAGCCCTAGAACTTGCAAAAATTAAGCATAAAACACAGAGAAAAAGGCGAGAATAAAGTGAGCCTCCCGACAAAACAAAGCCTCTCACTCAAGTAAACAGAGATAGGTTGCTTGGCTAGCAGACAATTACTGAACTAGTGGTCTGGATATGCTTCTTGCAAGAATTTTAAACAATCGGACCGGACATTTGGTTTTCCAGTTTTTGTCTTTTAAATCCAAAATCTGTTAAATGGAGGTCCGTTAAATCAAGGTATTGTTCAAATGTTTTTTTTTAGTCCTCTTTTAGTAGGCCGACTCTCCAAGTACAAACCCAATTTTCAGAGAAGTTGGGACTTTTTGTAAAATGCAGTAACAACAACCTGTGATGTGTATATTCACTTGAACCTTTATCTAAGTGATTAAGGTACAAACATCACTTTTAAAGTTTTAAAGTAAAATAAGTGTAGTGACTCTGGGATAAAGTGTTCCTTTAAGATGACTTTGATGATACATAAGATAATTGCAATTTATATTCTAAAGCATTGGCAGAACTTACACCTGGCTGTGCCTAATAAGCTAGACTGGCTTATAAAAAACCTGATATAGGTGTTAAACATTTTTTTAAATAAAAAGATGTTTTACAAACAATTTTCACTCAAATTTCCTTCTGTGTAATATGTTTTGTTTATTAAACTAAAAAGATTTAGTGTCACCAATGTGCAATAAGAGACGTTAGAAAAAGCCTGTTAGGATTTCACATCCCTGTACAACAGGGACAATGTGAGGCAGCTCAGTGTTATAATTCAGACAACAAGCAGTTTGTAAAGTCTTTAAATGTAACAGATTAAATTTAAAGATATATTTAACACATTGTGAAAATGCTGATAAAATATCTCTCTCAGCTTTCCACATTCTCACCTCTGAATGACGAAGAGACACTGTGGCTTTCTGTGAACACCACAGTGTACTTATCTAACACCATCCTGCAGTTAGAAAACAGTTCTGAAGAAAGTGCTGAGATTTTCCTTTCTAAATGTAAAGACACTCTTATTCTACACACAGATCAATTCGTTCAGCTTTAAAACAGGTAGGTGAGCTCTTTCTGAAAAATTCCACATTGCAGTAGTGGAAAGTGAAGACTGATGACTGATGGATGGCATTTGGAACAAATGATCACTTATGTGCTACGTTTACAGTACAAAAAAGTTCCATTATTTTAAAGAAATTAAAGACAGTCTTACTGGAATTACTACACAGATGTGATTCAGATTCCTTCTGTATGTTCAGATGATCAATGATGCATTAATAAAAAGGAAATAAGAAATTGGTGGGGGGAAATCTGTCACAGTCTGTGGGAAAATCCAAAGTTCTATATCATTCCAAATAGTCCAAGCTGTTCTAAATTATCCTAATTACCCTGATTCATTGGGAACAGCTGTTTTAATCAACTCAACAGGTGAAAAACATCAGCTCTCTGCAGTTGGTTTGTGGACAGTCAAGACTAAGACAAAGGAGCTCAATAAGGACCTGCGGCTGCGCATTGTGGCTGCTCACAAGTCAGGAAAGGGCTGTAAGGCCATATCTAAATGTTTTCAAGTTCCAGTGGCTACAGTGCAAAGTATTATTAAAAAATACAAGACGTTCCGCACTGTGGAAAATCTCAGATGACGTGGTCGGAAGCCAAAAGTGACACCTGTGCTGGCCAGGAGGATAATGAGAGAGGTGAAAAAGAATCCAAGAATCACCACCAAGGCCATCCTGGTGAATCTGGGCTCTGCTTGTGGCAACGTCTCAAGGCAGACAGTCCAACGGACACTGCACACTGCCGGGTTCCATGGATGCAGACCAAGGAGGACGCCACTTCTCCAGAAAAGGCTCACAAAAGCCCGCTTGGCCTTTGCAAATGCTCATCTGGACAAAGAAGAAGACTTCTGGTCTTCTGTTTTATGGTCAGATGAAACAAAAATTGAATTGTTTAGCCACAATGATGTATCCTTTATTTGGCGTAAAAAAGGAGAAGCCTTCAACCCTAAGAACCCCATCCCCACTGTCAAACATGGTGGTGGGAACCTAATGATTTGGGAGTGTTTTTCAGCCAGTGGACCAGGGAACCTAATCACAGTAAATGGCACCATGAAAAAAGAGCAATACATCAAGATTCTCAACAACAACATCAGGCAGTCTGCAGAGAAACTTGGCCTTGGGCACCAGTGGACATTTCAGCACGACAATGACCCAAAACACATAGTAAAATGGTGAAGAAATGGTTAGCGGACAAAAACATTAATGTTTTGCAGTGGCCCAGCCAGAGTCCTGACTTAAATCCAATTAAGAATCTGTGGAGGGAGCTAAAGATTAGGGTGATGGCAAGGAGACCCTCCAACCTGAAAGAGTTGGAGCTCATTGCTAAAGATGAATGTGCAAAAATACCAGTGGAGACAGCTGGTCAGCTGGTCAGCAATTATAGGAAGCGTTTGTTTGCTGTAATAGCCAATAAAGGCTTTTCTATTGATTATTGAGAAGAATATGAATAATTTTGGACATGCCACTTTTTGTTCAAATGTAAATAGAAGCTGAGAAAAAAAAATTTCCACAATGATGCCTCTTGTACATCGTCTTATTATCTTCTGGGAGACGCCAGCAACCAGTGACTCATTTGTGGTCATAAAAAAAATAGCTGGTTGAATAAAAGTAACTTTAAGTCAAAATTTGCCAGGGGTATGAATAATTTCGGGCTTCACTGTATATATACAGTAGTGTTAAAAAAAAAATAGCAGTGATTTTAAAAAAGCGAATAAAGCACAAATTCATTATAATAACTTTTATTTCCATAAATGCAAATGCACTGAAAATACTACACTTTCAATTCTAAATCAAAACATTAACAAAATTGAGCCAGTTTGTGTTAATCCTTTACAGAAAGTTAAGAAAAATTAATATTAGGCTGTTCAATAGCAGTGCCAGCATTTTTCTTTAAAAACTCAAAAAACTGAAAAAAATGTTTGAGGTTTTACTTTACTTTAAATTGCTGAACTAATATTTAGTGGCATAACAATTGTTTCCGAGATCTGTGTTGTATGGAGTCGACCAACTTCTGGCACCTCTGAACAGGTATTCCAGTCCAGGATGATTAGACTACATTCCACAGTTCTTCTGCAATTTTGGGTTTTGCCTCAAAAAAATGCGCTTCAGATATCAGCCCACAAGTTCTCTATGGGATTGAAGTCACGGGACTGGGCTGGCCACTCTATTACCTCAATCTTGTTTGTCTGTAACCAAGATGTTTTGGCTCATTGTCATGTTGAAACACCCATTTTGAAGACATTTCTTCTTCGACATAGGGCAACATGATGATCTCAAGTATTCTGATATATTTAAACTGATCCATGATCCCTCGTATGTGATAAATAGACGTAACACCATGATATGAGAAACATCCCCATATCATCATTTTGTACCACCATGCTTTTACTGTCTTCACAGTGAACTTTGGCTTGAATTTAGTGCTTGGGGGTCGTCTGACATACTGTCTACGGCCACTAGACCCAAAAAGAACAGTTTTGATTTCACCAGTCCACAAAATGTTGAGCCATTTCTCTTTGGACCAGTCAATGTGATCCTTGGCAAATTTGAACCCATTCAGGACGTGTCTTTTTCTTAACAACGGGACTTTGCAATGAGTTTTTGATGGTAAATTGGCTTCATTTAATCATCTTCTGTACTCACTGGTAACTTCACATGTTCCTTGATCTTTCTGGAGGTGATTATTGACTGAGTATTTGCCATTTTGGCTATTTTTTTGATCCAATCAAACAGTAGTTCCACGCTTCCTTCTGCGTCTTTCAGGTTTTGGTTGTCACTTCAAGGCATTTGAGATCATTTTAGCTGAGCAGCCAATAATTTGCTGAACTTCTCTGTATGTTTTTTCCCTCTACAATCAACTTTTTAATCAAAGTATGCTGTTCATCAGAACAATGTCTGGAACAACCCATTTTACCCAGTATTTCAGAAGGAAATGTGCTATGACCAACATGTGCAACATTTGCCACCCTCCTAAATTAAATAAGGGCCAAAATTGACACCCATTCTTCTGCAGAATGAATGATTTCACCAATTGAACTCCTCACTGCTATTATTTTGAACAACCCCCTTTCAATCAATGTTTCGATTACTCAGAATGAGTGGCATGCATGTCCTAATTGTTGGGTTTGTTTTGTTTTCATTACTCTACTACACGTTCAAGTAAATTATTTGCTATGTAGAAATAGCATGTCTACTAAAAACAGTGATTTATCAGGTTAATGGTGTTGGACTGCTATTTTTTTGAACACCACTGTATATATACACTGATCAGCCATAGCATCAAAACCACCTCCTTTTTTCTACCCTCACTGTTCATTTTATCAGCTGGATCAGACACAGCAGCGCTTCTGGAGTTTTTAAACACCTCACTGTCACTGCTGGACTGAGAATAGTCCACCAACCCAAAATATCCAGCCAACAGCGCCTGTGGGCAGCGTCCTGTGACCACTGATGAAGGTCTAGAAGATGACCGACTCAAACAGCAGCAATAGATGAGCTATCGTCTCTGACTTTACATCTACAAGGTGAACCAACTAGGTAGGAGTGTATAATAGAGTGGACACAGTATTTAAAAACTCCAGCAGTGCTGCTGTGTCTGATCCACTCATACCAGCACAACACACACTAACACACCACCACCATGTCAGTGTCACTGCAGTGCTGAGAATCATCCACCACCTAAATAATACCTGCTTTGTGGTGGTCCTGTGGGGGTCCTGACCATTGAAGAACAGCATGAAAGTATGTAGAGAAACAGATGGACTATAGTGCTTTTATATGGTAAGTGGAGCTGATCAAATGGACAGTGAGTGTAGAAACTAGTAGGTGGTTTTAATGTTATGGCTGATCAGTGTATAGTCTGATGAACAGTTATACACAGCATCAAAAAAACCCTGTAAGATTGGGAGAATGTAGGTCAGAGTTCACTACGTAATTACAAGCATAATGAAGCAATCCATGTAGACAGTAAATCTGGTCAAAAGGATTTTATTGAAATCATTCACAGAGTTAGTTGTGTAGTTGTGTGTGTGTTCTGCCAGGGTTGTAATTCAAGACAAAGTCAATGGTTCTCTCTCTGGTCGCTGTGACGTGTGAACATGAGTCTAGCATCTTCCCCATCGCACCTATACAATAGCAGCATCTTTATTTACAACATAATTTCTCTGTACAACCTGTATTTACAATTATGAACACACCCCGAGTATGGGGGAGTACCTGATTCTAAAACAAGAGCTAGTGAAAGTAGCAGAGGATGCCAGGTACCCACTGCTCAGTGCTTCACTTAAAAGCTGCCTAAACCGAGCAGCTGACGTTAGGCATGTTGTAGCAGAGTAAACGTCTGCTTTAAAGACACACTTCAGGGCTTGATTTTATACTGACTGGAACGTGTTTTCAAACACGACTTACCAAATTCTTTTGGTGAGGCAATAATTTCTTGCTCAATAACTGCAGCTGCCCAGTCAGCGGCTTTCTCTCGTTCCTCAGCTCAGGAAGTCACGCCTTGGCCAAACATGCCTAGTTTTGCTCAGCCAGAGGCTAAACTGGTGCCAAAAGAAAAGCTTTACCCACAGAAATTCCTCCACCTTCACGCTCAGTACCATTTACCAGATGAAGACTTATTATGAACAGTAGCAGAGGGTGAAATGAATTGTAGAGTTAGAACTCCGAATGTAACGTCCAGTGAAAATGCGTATTGGTCCACCACCACCACAGGGAACTAAAAAAATAAAAGGAATAATAATTAAATGTGCACTCAGTGAGAGTCTGTGTCAAACTGTGGTCCCTGGAGAGAGTTTTAATCTCCTTCTCTGATCATTCCTGATGCCTTTGTGTGGTTCGCAAAAGCATCGGGTGGTATCGACAGTGGCCAGCATTTCTGCCGAGCTTGTAGTTTTCTGTTCCCTCTTACAGTCACACTTATGAAATCAAGTCTTTTGTTCTACGGAGTGATTGATTCATAACTTTTCGGGTTTGGCTGAAAACATCTGTTGGCACTAAACTGTAGATCAAACTGTAGATCTTGAAACACATTTTTATGATCACAGGTTGCGACGGCATTAATTGCACATTGATCCTCATGACATAAGACGGTAAGAACCCAAACGTTCCCCATAATGACAATCGTAGACAACACAGACAAAACCACATGACCTGGTGCTCAGCTCAGAACTGTCCTGCAATCACTGACATCTCATCCATACGTGTACACTCCCCTTACACATTCTGTTTCTTTACATAGATATTTGTGAGTTCTATTTCAGACATATCAAAAGCATCAGTCCATGTCCATTATTCCTCCATAGTGAAAGTAAAACTGTTCAGAGGGAAGTGTGCCATCAAGTCACACCAGCAGAAACTGGCAGAGCTGCCAAGACTGTCTGAGGTTATTTTTATAATCCATTTTTGTGCACTGATTTCCCTTTTTATGTGTGTGTGTGTGTGTGTGTGTGTGTGTGTGTGTTTGTGTGTACTCTTCCTCAGTGCATGGCATCTTAACCCTAAATTAAAAGTAAAAAACATTCAGTATGGCTGAATAATCCAGAATTATTCACATTTAAATGTGAATTAGAAAATCAGACAATAAATTACAATAAAAACACATTACTAACTATTTACAATTGCATTTCCCAGGTGAGGATTCATAATATTATGAGAAATTCAAATAATCCAAAGATAAAACACATTTTTGAGTAGCTACCCAATTATTATATTGAAAAGCAGAGTCAAGTCATAATTCTTGTTTTTACAAAGGAAAAAGGGGGAAAAGGGGAAAGAGGGATGTTTTTATGTTTGCACTGCTGTGGACTGATACGTGTGTAGAAGAGATTCAGTAAAGGCATCAGAGAACATGTTTTTTGAGGATGTAAAAGCCCCAAATATCACTCACTTTCTTAACCACTTATCCAATCAGGGTCATGGGGGGTGGGGATTGCTGGAGCCTATCCCAGCTTTTCAGTGGGCGCACGGCACACAGTAATACCCTGGACGGGGCGCCAGTCCATCACAACGCAGACACACATACCCATTCATCTATAGGGCAATTCAGTGTCTCTAATTAACCCGACTGCATGTTTTTGGACTGTGGGAGAAAACTGGAGCTCCCGGAGGAATCCCACGCAGACACGGGGAAAACATGCAAACTCCACACAGAAAGGATCCGGACCGCTCCCCGTCTGGGGATCGAACCCAAGACCTTCTTGCTGCGAGGCGACATTGCTACCCACCGAGCCACCGTGCCGTCCATACCCTAAATATTTAAATTAAAATGTGTGCTTATACATGCATTCGTTTTTCCTCCTATTTATAGAGCCCCGAAATGCATCTGTATGTATAATACACAGATATGATTAAGTGTAAAAAATGGGTAGCAGCCTAAAATAATTGATTTTATTTGTGTTTGCTCACCGGCACAGTGCACTCCAGAAAGTACAATTTATTGGCAATAATTTCTTAGGTTCCCAAATATTATGTGACTCAACAAAAAAATGTAAATAAAAAAATATGAATCATTTCACTAAAATTATGAGACCAAAATGAAGATTAAAAACACCAGAAAACGCTGGTTGTTTGAAATGTAAATCTATAGGAAAACACGTGTTTCTGTACTACACTAGGTTTCACACCCTGGTCTAAGGTGTAGACATGTTACAATCAGAGCTTGTTTTAGCGAGGCGTGCCACTTAAATCTGAACAAACAAAAGGGTGTGTGCTTAGTAACAGTAGCGTTGGCCAAAAATATATAAAAATCACCAAAAAGTGATATTAAAAATATTAAGAATAATACTTTGCAGTTGCACTTTGTCATGGTTGCATACCAACTCGGTCAAAATTCTAAATGAACAAGAGCCAATTGATCCTTTTTGATTTACTGCCACTTTGTGTTAATGGCAAATATTGCAAAAACAATTGTGCAGGATTTTTTGTTTCAGAGTTGGATTCTGACACTGAGGAAGTGCAAATCCGAGATGGCATTGCTTCAGTTTTTAATTAGGCACAGTTAAGCTTTGCTAAGATGCTTTTGTTTTAAAATCTGGTGGCCATTTTTGTGCATATGAACATATTTAATTGAAGTCGCCCTCACAGTGCGCTGAAAATGCAATTGCAAATACACCACCGAACTGGAAGATTCTATTAACCATCCAAAGTGAAATAGTTCTGTTTATGCAGCCATAACTCATCTAAAGTGTCATGTCATGCCCTGTATATACTACCCGGGCTGCTGAGCGTGAGCTGTCCGTTGGACGCGGCCTCGCAGCCCTCGTCGTCCAGCAGCCCTGAGGCGTCTACGTTGGCCAGGCTGTCGTGGTAACTGCTGAAGCTGATGTTGTCTTCTTTCAGCTCGATGGTCCAGAAGGGTGCGTTGATCTTGCGGTTCTGGTACTGACGGTAGGTGTAGGTGGCACCCGCCGCACCTAGCAATACCAGCACCAGTGTTATGATGACGGCCAGTATGATCACGTTGAACTGAGCCCAGGCGACGGAATGGGTGGAGGACGTGCTGTTGGCGGTCGGGCTGGCCAGGCTGGACAGGAGTGTCGTGGAGGTGATGGTGTGCTCATCGGTGATGTTGGTGCTGGGGGTCATGGTGGAGGGGGGGACTGGTGTAGTAGGCACTAAGGAGAAAGAGACAGAATGTATGAACATAATGGTACATTTTATAGACTGTTTGTGCTGATAGAAAACATTTAAAGCAGCGTTTCCCAACCGTTTTTGTACCACAGACCGGTTTCATATAAGATATAATTTCACAGACCAATGTAAATGATGTAAAATGAACTTTTCGCTGCGACGCTGCTCCCACCTAGGGTGACAATAAGACAATAACACCTGAAATAGAAGAAATAGATCTCTAATTATTCATTCTTTCTGTGCGACCCGGCAATAAATACCCCACAGACCAGTGGTTGGGGACCACTGATTTAAAGGGTTTATGTGAACACACATTACATTACATTGCCAAAAGACTAAAGTGGAAGCAAAATCACTAATCAACAATTAAAATCTAAAATATAACAGCAAGTTGACTTGAGTCTCGGGGATTTGAATCCCAGACTGGGCTTACAAATACAGAATGGCGCATGGGTGTTAAGTGAACCTAGCCACTGAGGAGGACGATTATTACTGCACCCTAAGTCAGTCAAGTTTGTTTGTTTGTTTATTAGAATTTTAACGTCATGTTTTACACTTTGGTTACATTCATGACAGGAACGGTAGTCACTCATTACACAAGATTCATCAGTTCACAAGGTTATATCAAACACAATTCACCTCACTTGCATGTCTTTGGACTGTGGGAGGAAACCGGAGCACCCGGAAGACAACCCACACTGACATGGGGAGAACATGCAAACTCCACACAGAAAGGAGCCGGACCGCCCCTCCTGGGGACCAAACCCAGGACCTTCTTACTGTGAGGCGACAGTGCTACCCACTTAGCCACCGTGCCGCCACAAGTCAGTCAAGTCAAGTTTATTTGTATAGTGCTTTTTACAATAGACATCGTCTCAAAGCAACTCTACAGACCAAACAGAATTTGTTACTTTTAATGTGACATCAAAGTCAAGATGCTAATGATTAAATCCGACCACATAAACACGGGGAAGCACTTTTTGTTTTGCTACGATTCCAAAGCAGTCATTAGAATAATCCCAGTCTATGAAGTATGTTTATTAAAAACTCTCTTTTAACATTGATACAACATTAATGTGTACAGTGGGGTCAAAAAGTATTTAGTCAGCCTCTGATTGTGCAACTTCAACTATGAGAGACAAAATGAGAAAAAAAAATCACATTGTAGGATTTTTAAAGAATTTATTTGTAAATGATGGTGGAAAATAAGTTTTTGGTCAATAACAAACAAGCAAGATTTCTGGCTCTCACAGACCTGTAACTTATTCTTTAAGAAGCTCTTCTGTCCTCCACTCGTTACCTGTATTAATGGCACCTGTTTGACCTCGTTATCTGTATAAAAGACACCTGTCCACAGCCTCAAACAGTCAACCATGGCCAAGACCAAAGAGCTGTCGAAGGACACCAGGAAGAAAATCGTAGACCTGCACCAGGCTGGGAAGAGTGAATCTACAATAGGCAAGCAGGTTGGTGTGAATAAATCAACTGTGGGAGCAATTGTAAGAAAATGGAAGACATACAAGACCATTGATAATCTCCCTTGTGGTCAAGATCTCATCCCGTGGGGTCAAAATGATCATGAGAACGGTGAGCAAAAATCCCAGAACTACACAGAGGGACCTGATGAATGACCTGCGGAGAGCTGGGACCAAAGTAACAAAGGCTACCATCAGTAACACACTACGCCGAGAGGGACTCAAATCCTGCAGTGCCAGGCGTGTCCCCCTGCTTAAGCCAGTACATGTCCAGGCCCGTCTGAAGTTTGCCAGAGAGCATATGGATGATCCAGAAGAGGATTGGGAGAATATCATGTGGTCAGATGAAACCAAAATGGAACTTTTTGGTAAAAACTCAACTCGTCGTGTTTGGAGGAAGAAGAAGAACCCAAGAACACCATACCTACTGTGAAGCATGGGGGTGGAAACATCATGCTTTGGGGCTGTTTTTCTGCAAAGGGGACAGGACGACTGATCCGTGTTAAGGGAAGAATGAACGGGGCCATGTATCGTGAGATTTTAAGCCAAAACCTCCTTCCATCAGTGAGAGCATTGAAGATGGAACGTGGCTGGGTCTTCCAGCATGACAATGATCCCAAACACACCGCTCGGGCAACGAAGGAGTGACTCCGTAAAAAGCATTTCAAGGTCCTGGAGTGGCCTAGCCAGTCTCCAGACCTCAACCCCATAGAAAATTTGTGGAGTTCGTGTTGCCCAGTGACAGCCCCAAAACATCACTGCTCTAGAGGAGATCTGCATGGAGGAATGGGCCAAAATACCAGCTACAGTGTGTGCAAACCTGGTGAAGACTTACAGGAAACGTTTGACCTCTGTCATTGCCAACAAAGGTTATGTTACAATGTATTGAGTTGAACTTTTGTTATTGACCAAATACTTATTTTCTACCATAATTTACAAACAAATTCTTTAAAAATCCTACAATGTGATTTCCTGGTGTGCCTATGATGAAAATTACAGACCTCTCTCATCTTTCTAAGTAGGAGAACTTGCACAATCAGTGGCTGACTAAATACTTTTTGGCCCCACTGTACATGTGTGACTCTGTATTTAAAAATACAGCACATTTCCAAGCAAGAGGCCTATACTGTCTGTACTGTAAACAGTCCACCAACCATGTTCCGCTTTGTGGTTTCTTCCAGTCAGCACACTAACCGTAATAAATGCATTCATTTATTTTAACTAACCGCTTTATCCAGGTCAGGGTCATGATGGGTCTGTCTCGCCCACTCACTTATTTACTCACTCACAGCCTGAATCCACACAGCAAAAACATGCAAAACTCCCTACAGACCGTGACCAGATGCCAGTGATGCAACTTGCTGAATGGAATTAAGGTGCGCCACCAGACGGCCAACTGTTATAATCGTCTGTGTTCATTCCAAACTATGATATTTAACTCTGATACTGCACAAATGCAGTGCTACCCACTTAGCCACAGTGCTGCCCTGGTGTTAGGATCTGCACCATTCTAATTTGCATATATTTCCAGTATTACTGTAACAGGTGGAGATCGTATGATACCCAGAATGCCATGAAACCATTAGAAAATAAAACAAATATAAAATGTTCTCTTAAATTTGAAACCTTAACAGCAGTCTAAGACAAGATGCCTAACACAAATCATGGGTTTTTCGAGCAGCCACATGAGTGCAGTGCAGTGTGTATTCTTTCTG
This sequence comes from Trichomycterus rosablanca, assembly GCF_030014385.1. Taxonomy (NCBI): domain Eukaryota; kingdom Metazoa; phylum Chordata; class Actinopteri; order Siluriformes; family Trichomycteridae; genus Trichomycterus; species Trichomycterus rosablanca. The sequence continues at coordinate 12,293,723 of NC_086013.1, forward strand.
CAACTGCACCCACACAAGCATACACAAGTGGGGCGTAACAATAAACTCAGCTCATCATCTAATAGAGTTTACCCACAAATAATACACACACACACACTCATTTTAGCCACACCCATTACTACATTTTGTACAAAATGAATTATATTAAACTGATGCTAAGCTTTATACTTTGTGGAAATAGGCTTTCAGGCCTCCCTGTGCAAAACGCTGTTTGGTGTGGTGTGGAGGCACCAGTGTTCCGCACAGGTCAAACTAAACAATTACAGGCAGGTTTATTAGGTTTATTAACCTTTTTTATCTTATGCCCCGAATCGAAATGTCACGGCAACCTTTCAGCCAGGCTGGCTGATGGGGGGGAACTCCCTACATATTTATTCATAAACCTTTGCTGCTGGCCCATACTGATTAATTATGCAAATGATGTTTTTGCAAGTGTGTCCTCCCTGTTGATATAGATAGACTGCCTTTAGGTATTTTATTTTTTTTAAAGATTTTATTACATCTTTTAGTGTATTCAGTGATAGACTGCTGTCTCTGTCCTGCTCAACAGACTGTATAACACCACACGACGACAAACACACGTAACTTGTACCGCCATTTCCAAGACTACATATTCCCCCTTGATATTTAAATTCTTGTATTCATACCTGTATATGTATATCGGTTCTAATCTATATTATTTTATCTACATATATTGCTATTATTATTATCCATATATTACCACTATTATTATACTATATTATTATATTATATTATTATACTAATTCATATCTACTGTATATCTGATATACTTTATATCTGACATACATATTTTATATTCATACCTACATCTATATATTCATACCTACATACCTTATATTATATTTTATATTCGATGTACATGTTTTTTGTATATATATATATACATATATATGTATGTATGTATGTATGTATATAATTGATACATTTTATTGTATATATTTATGACTATAACAATATCTTTATTTCTATATTTATTCTTATATATCTGTATATATTGTTTATAATAGATACACTACTGCTTCTATTACATGTACCAGATGCACATACTGTTTTTTTTGCATACCATATATTGTATATATTATTATACTAATTCATATCTATATCTGATATACTTTATATCTGATATACATATTTTATATTCATATCTATATCTGATATTATATTTCTATTATACAGTATTTTATTACCGATTTACTGTATATACAGTATATAGTATATGTATGTTTATATACACACACACACACACACACACATATATATATATAAACCATGTATATTAGACTATGAATATTATTGGTCATATTGTCTATAAATAAATATACCCATAACTATCCATCCATCCATCCATCTAGAGTACTTTTGTGTTTTATAACCCTCACATCTTCTGTTAAACTCTGGGCTGTTTCAGTTATAAGTAATTACTCCAGCTGGATGAATAAGCTGAAGTGTTAGTTGGTATAATGCTCACCAATAGGCCTGCAGTTTCGGGACAGTGCGTCTCTGGTGAACCCCGGGGCGCAGTGCTCGCAGTGAAACCCAGTTGTGTTGTAGCTGCAGTTCAGGCAGCGGCCGGTATCCGGATGGCAGATACGGGGTGAGCTGCTTGGCTTGGTGTTCCCATTGCACTGACATGGTACACAGATGCTGTCGGCATTGTAGAAACCGTCGCTGCACTGGAGGCAGTTGGGGCCCTTGTACTGAGGTCGACACTGATCACACTTCGGCTGCCCTTTTGAATCTGCACAGAGGAAAAAACACAGATATTCAAACTTCTGTTGTAGCAGGTAAAATGGTTGTGTTTTACTTGAGTATAGTATTTTCAGAGTGTAGTAATGCTGTGTTCAACCACTAGATGTCAGGATTTAATATGGTGTGGTCATAACTATCCTACTGTCAATCAAAAAATAATTATTGACCAAAAAAGAAAAAAAGACGATGTTTAAATGATGAAAATTAAAGGTTCAGTTATGGATTCTCAGGCAGAGGGATGCCATGAGCATTAGGGCTCCACTATCCTTGAAATTATAAAGACGGCGGTTCATAAAACAAGGTCTTGTAGGTGGAATACCAAAGCTACCTACTGGGAGAAGATGAAAACAACTCTTCAATGACCAGGATGACCAACTCATCTGAATGTCACTCAACACCCAAAGGATGACATTAAGTGATCTACTAAAAAGTGCAGAGCAAGAATGATAAGAATTAGACTCCTGTGGGCAGGGCTGAAGTCATGCAAAGGAAAAAATCCTCCTGTAAGAAGCATCTTTCATCAGAAGCAAAGACGTGCCAGGCTGAAGCTTCCAAAGATCATAAGATTAGACCGTAGAGGACTGGAATAAGGCCATTATCTTTGATATCTTTGAATTTTTGGCCTGGTCCAACACTTCTAATGCTTAGACAGACATCTGGAGAGACCCACAAGTCAGAGTCTGGAACCCACTGTATAACTCAGTGGAGGACCTTTGAAGATCTGTGGGAAGTAATCGCATACAAGGTCATACTGAGGTGTGAATAAAGGACCACTAGATTAAGACCATAATGATCAACCTAATATCCAAATCAGAACCACCTTAAAAACCTTGGGAATGTGGTTAAGAGAAAGATGGATGATCATCGGCAATCAAACAAAGCAAAGCTGCTGAAATGTTCACCTAAGAAGTGGCATAAATTCACAGCAGTGTAAAAGACCGGTGAAAATGTTAAAACCAGTGTTATTCCACCAAAGATTGATTTCCAAACACTTCCTAAAGTAAAACTACATTTAAAAATGATTATAAATTGTTTTCCGTGCATTATTTGAGATCATAAAGCAAGTACATGCTCTAAATGACAATATTTTAATGTGGGAAATGATGTCAAAAGTTAGTCCATTAGTCCGAAAATATTTAGATACTCCTCCTTATGACCAAGTTTAGGTCTTGTAGTCACACCCATCACTAAATGGTGTATAAAATGTATTCTATTAAATCAATAATAAGCTTTAGACTTTGTGGGAATAGGCTTTCAGCATGTTTTGTGTGGTGTGGAGGCACCAGTGTTCTGACCTCAACTCCACTGAACATTTTGAGATCAGTTAAAACTTTGATAGCAAACATTAGTGACCTCACGAATGCTTTCAATGGTCTTTTAGAACAAAGTGGGCACAAATTTCCAGGCAGAGTCCGAAACCAGAGGAGGAAAGGATGTTGAACTTGAACAGTTGCAAAAAGCATGGGTGTGGTTTCAGTCTTTCCTTGACAGTCACAGCGCCTCTCTTGGACAGTAAAAAGAAGAAGAATGGCTTTATAAGTCATATATATACATATACAGATGTACAGTACAACAAAATTCTTTTTTCGCATATACCAGCTTGGGTCAGAGTGCAGGGTCAGACATTGTACGGAGAGCCTGCCGCAGACAGGGTTAAGGGCCTTGCTCAAGGGCCCAACAGTGGTTGCATAGCAAATCCTGGATTCGAACTGGCAATCTTCCAACTGATAGCCCAAAGCTCTACCCACTAGATTACCACTGTCCCCTTAAAATAAAATCTGCATTTATATATATATATATATTTTAGGCAGCTGCCTAAGTAGACAGAGTTGGCGATCTGAAAATGCTGGACAGACAGGAACCCTCCTTGGACAGGAAACCAGTCTATAGCAGGGCTTCAATTACACATTACTCACACATTTCCTACAACAGATTCACAAACTCGGCTGCAAACTTTCAGCACTGAACGCAACAACCAACACATGAAGTTTTGCAAATGATCGCCACTTATTTCCCCAACAATGAGGGACATTAATTACACTGTTAAAATAATGTTCAACGGTTGATAAGTAATGACTGAGCGATGTGAACACTTGCACCTTTAGATTTATGTGCAGCTGCTTCTCTGCCTAATAAATCCAAATCTTAATGTTCCGTGATGCCGTTAAAAAGTTTAGCTATTTCTAGCAGAAGCGTAAAGTTTCCTCGGCTGTAAGATTCGGCTGATTGACGATGATTCCGGAATTTTTTGACAGGTTCCATCTGTCAGGAATTAAAATCCAGTTACTACTGCTAGACTTAAAATATCACTTTTTAAATGCCAAAAACGGTGCTGCCGTGGTTTTAAGTAACTCAGAACTTGTGTTTGTCTTCTAATCTGTTTTCTTCTGTTTGAAATCCCTATTCCCTATATATTTCTATAGTTTATGCTATTATGCTATATGGGACAGTGATAGCCAGTGTGTACAGCTTTGGGCTAACAACTGAAAGGTTAAGAGTTCGAATCCCAGCTCTGCCATGCAGCCACTGTTGGGCCCTTGAGCCTGCTCTCTAACCTCAGCTTCCAAACAAGCTGGGATATGCGAAGAAAGAATTTATACTGTACATGTGCATATGTATATATGACAAATAAAGGCGTTCTATATTTCTGTATACTATATTAATAACATGCTATATAAAGTAACCTTCCATGCACTGTTGGTCCTGGGTTTTTTTAATCATACCTGCAACTGTTTTTGTAAGTAAATAATTCAAACAAAAAATGTGCTGTGTACAATTAATTTACATCAGTTTAAACAGTAAGCATATTCACATGAGCTCCTAATGCCTTCTTAGTGATTGGAAGGTTTGTGCACCTGTTAAAACTTCATGGAACAGTGGTGTTTTACCAAGTTCATAAAGAAAACGCAACCTTATGCTGAGAGGATTGTGTTTTTTCTTCCAGATGGTCAAATTTAATCCAAGAATCCTCACATAAGAGTCCTTTATGAACTGAAATCTAAATGAACCTTTACATTGCCACAGGCAGGGAACAAGAAGCTACTGCTTAAAAATCTGCACCATTGAGTTGTGCTAACGTTTGTTGCTGATCATATGGGTAAACAGAAGCAGGAGCTGAGGCTTCTTTGTTGCAAAGCTCACTGGTGATGTAAAGCTCACTTAACTGTGGACAGTGTCACCCATATGCGGGCAGTTTTTGCTTTTTTAGGGGAAATTTTGAAAGGTTGGGATTTCCTAGGATTTCCTGCTTTCTTTGTTCGGTTTGGTTTAAACAGAGCTGGTTTAAATCAAGTGAGTTTGCTTATTTTTGATGTGCAAAAAAGAGATGGAAATGGAATTGATGCAATTACGTTCCAGACCGCTGTATAAATAAATAAATAAGAATACAATGTTGCCACCTTGTGGACAGAGCAAGTGATGCAGCAATATTAAAAAACTATATACAGTGTATCACAAAAGTGAGTACACCCCTCACATTTCTGCAAATATTTCATTATATCTTTTCATGGGACAACACTATAGACATGAAACTTGGATATAACTTAGAGTAGTCAGTGTACAGCTTGTATAGCAGTGTAGATTTACTGTCTTCTGAAAATAACTCAACACACAGCCATTAATGTCTAAATAGCTGGCAACATAAGTGAGTACACCCCACAGTGAACATGTCCAAATTGTGCCCAAATGTGTCGTTGTCCCTCCCTGGTGTCATGTGTCAAGGTCCCAGGTGTAAATGGGGAGCAGGGCTGTTAAATTTGGTGTTTTGGGTACAATTCTCTCATACTGGTCACTGGATATTCAACATGGCACCTCATGGCAAAGAACTCTCTGAGGATGTGAGAAATAGAATTGTTGCTCTCCACAAAGATGGCCTGGGCTATAAGAAGATTGCTAACACCCTGAAACTGAGCTACAGCATGGTGGCCAAGGTCATACAGCGGTTTTCCAGGACAGGTTCCACTCGGAACAGGCTTCGCCATGGTCGACCAAAGAAGTTGAGTCCACGTGTTCGGCGTCATATCCAGAGGTTGGCTTTAAAAAATAGACACATGAATGCTGCCAGCATTGCTGCAGAGGTTGAAGACGTGGGAGGTCAGCCTGTCAGTGCTCAGACCATACGCCACACACTGCATCAACTCGGTCTGCATGGTCGTCATCCCAGAAGGAAGCTAACGCACAAGAAAGCCCGCAAACAGTTTGCTGAAGACAAGCAGTCCAAGAACATGGATTACTGGAATGCCCTGTGGTCTGACGAGACCAAGATAAACTTGTTTGGCTCAGATGGTGTCCAGCATGTGTGGCGGCGCCCTGATGAGAAGTACCAAGACAACTGTATCTTGCCTACAGTCAAGCATGGTGGTGGTAGCATCATGGTCTTGGGCTGCATGAGTGTTGCTGGCACTGGGGAGCTGCAGTTCATTGAGGGAAACATGAATTCCAACATGTACTGTGACATTCTGAAACAGAGCATGATCCCCTCCCTTCGAAAACTGGGCCTCATTGCAGTTTTCCAACAGGATAACGACCCCAAACACAACCTCCAAGATGACAACTGCCTTGCTGAGGAAGCTGAAGGTAAAGGTGATGGACTAAACCCAATTGAGCACCTGTGGCGCATCCTCAAGTGGAAGGTGGAGGAGTTCAAGGTGTCTAACATCCACCAGCTCCGTGATGTCATCATGGAGGAGTGGAAGAGGATTCCAGTAGCAACCTGTGCAGCTCTGGTGAATTCCATGCCCAGGAGGGTTAAGGCAGTGCTGGATAATAATGGTGGTCACACAAAATATTGACACTTTGGGCACAATTTGGACACGTTCACTGTGGGGTGTACTCACTTATGTTGCCAGCTATTTAGACATTAATGGCTGTGTGTTGAGTTATTTTCAGAAGACAGTAAATCTACACTGCTATACAAGTTGTACACTGACTACTCTAAGTTATATCCAAGTTTTATTTCTATAGTGTTGTCCCATGAAAAGATATACTTAAATATCTGCAGAAATGTGAGGGGTGTACTCACTTTTGTGATACACTGTATATTTTTTTAAATTACACAGCAATAATTGATTGATCTTTAGTAGTCACTTAATCAGTATCAGGGTGGGTTCAGAGCCTATTTAGTTACACAGGTTGGAATATAATACATCAGAGTGCATCACACCCACCTACGGCAAATTAGAGAAAAATATGTGTATGTATATGTTTTTTGAAGGTGGGAGAAAATACATGAAAGAACATGTAACGAACACGTGCTGCCATGTGGAGGGTATGCCAAAAAAGTCTGAACCCAGGTCCTTGGTACCTGGAATTATGTGGCACCCACATTACCTTCTTTGTCACTGTTTAAAATGCTGTGCTTGGTGGAGTCGACACCAATAAACGTGTCGTGTTTATGGTTCACTACTGTGCACGGTAAAGTAAAATCTGTAAATTTGCAAATAAAATTGCTAAGTAATGACGTCACTACATCAATATTAGAATATATAACTACACTACAATATAACTAGCCATGCTACTTGTTGGAAAAGGTATTAACTTAAATAAAAACCCAAAACAGATTGACAGGATCAGCTGACATGATGATATAAACTCCCCCTAATAACACCACAATTTTTCAGCTGCTCCGATATTAGAAGTCGCTACAGTAGATCATTCTGGTCCAATCTGCTGAATTGGCAGAGTTATGATGCCTTTAAATGCTTTATCATGACAGCTTGCATAAATGTTTACATAAATGCTTTGTTACCCACACTGCTACTCATCAAAATGTCAAACATGAAGGGCACCACATCCATGTAAATAACTGGATGAGGTACCACGCTGCGTGCCTGCTACTCCTCCTCAGCCTGGGTGTGAAAATCCTCTGGTATTTCATATCTCGTAGCTGTGTGTGATCAGATGGACAGCTGTTTGCACGGCGTGAAACAGAAGCGCAAAAACTGTTATGTTGCTTTTATTTTGGCGAGCATCGGTGCATGAAGAAGCAACCGCACCGTTAATAGTCCTCTGCCTGCAGCGTGCTGTTCAATGACCCAATTATAAACACGTTCCTTAAGCCTGGCACAATGTGCTGTGCTGCACCAATTTACTCTTTGTTGCTCTTAAAAGAAAAGCAGCTTGGTTGTGTTTGAGCCTCTGTGTTTTTGCTATCTCTAAACTTGCCTTCTGTTGAGCAATTACTGCTGCTTGGGGCATATCTTACTTCTCACTAGACAAAATCAGCCCTGTAGCTTCAACCGCATGCTGTGTATTTAAGAGAACACGTAGCTAAATGATGAACCTAGCTATTTAAATGTACTTATCAGTACACTTTCAGTGCTGGTCCCAGGCCCAGGTAAATAGAAGGGGTGCACCAGAAAGGGCATCTGGTTTAAAAACTGTGCCAAATCAAACATACATAGTGAATCAGTCGAGGCCTGGGTTAATAACATCCACCTCCAGTACTGTGCTGGTCAGCAGGGTCATAGTGGAAAGTATGCTACTGTTGGGCCAAGAAGGAGAATGGGGAGGAGGGGAAAATAATGTTCTCAGGTCAGGGCAAGAAGGGGATGAATGATCCTCTGTGGCGACCCCTAATGCGAATTGCCGAAAAAATAACATGTAGAAAAATGATGATTGTACAGAGTAGTGTGGTCCTCTGTGTGTTAGGGCTCTCTGTAGGAATCCTCCACTGGCTGATGTAGTGAAGCTTCTGATGTCTTCATACTTGTCAGGTATATATGCAAGCAAGTGAAGTACCTCAGCCAGCAAAATCATCTTGCAAGTGGCAGGGTGTGAATATATATGAATCTGAACAATACAAACAGCTGGAGAAAAAGCTATATAAAGAAACCGCTAAGCACTGCAGCATGCTAAAGGCTGGTAACGTTTTATCACTTTAAGTCTATGCTTTATCCATGATCAGTAGTCACTCAAATGCGACAAGTCAAGTTCAACTAAAGATTAATAAAGAGAAAGGAAACTTAAAAGCAGTAAGAGAGGAAGGAAATAAATGAACTGGTCTTGTTGGCGCAACGCTGGTCCGCTACTGCTGAGATTCAGGTTTGAAACTAGCGCTGCAATCGTCTGGCCAGGCGTCTGCACTGACTTGACTGGCCCTGTATGACTGGGAATGGTGAGAGCCCTGCGATGGACTGGTACCTTGTCTAGGGCAGAGTTTTTCCTGACCAACCTAAAGGTTGCGAGCCAAAAAATGGGTCGCAGAGAAAAATAATAAAAATAAAATAAACTTGTATTCAAACGCCCCCTTGTGGAGACCAGATTGTACAAAGAGAGAGAGAGAGAGAGAGAGAGAGAGAGAGAGAGAGAGTAAGAATTGAAAACCCTGAGCTAGGGTATTCCTGCTTTGCGCTCAGTGTTTCCCAGTGGAACTAGATCTTCCGTGACCCTGACCAGGACAAATCGGCTTTTGAAATAGAATTGAAAACATATTCAGATCCCCATGTACATACACATATAACCCAAAGATCTTATACATTATCTTGACGTCAGATGTCAGTTTAAAAAACACATTAGTTCTGAGACGGCTGTTATGTTAAAACATGGACGGTGAACAAAGATGACGATCGCTGTTACATCCCTGAGCTGTCTGTGTAGGACAGGTTCAATATTACAGACTAATATAATCTGTACTCCCAGTAGGACAGGACACGCTGAACGCTGGTCTGCTTTTCAAAATCTTTCCAAATCAATCACAGCAGTAAAAGCTTTTTGCACTAAATAATAACAATAATAACAACTGCTGTAGGAACGGTTTATGTGGCTCAGCTCAATTTATGTTTAGGTAGCACATCTATATTAAAGCTGCTTTCATTTTTCTGATTTATTTCGACGTATTTGGTGAAATATTCCACTCCTCTGAATTAAAGTGGCAGTGGAAAAAACTTCGTAACTATCGTATCCTGTACAGAGAGCCACACTAAGCTCCATGTGACTGCTGTCTGATGTGAAAAATATAAAAATGAATGGCTCACATGGTTCATATTTTAGAGATGTTTGTAAAGTTGTTTTGATGCGTCCAGATGGGTCTGGGATGCAGGGTCATTCTTTCCATTAGAAATAATGGAAAACAGGTTTCCTCAGTCTAAAACTCTGTTACACATCAAGTTTACTGTATTATATCGTAACCAGAGTTATAACGTCTGTTGGTAAAATGGGTAAAATTTAGTTTGTTAAGCTTTCCTTTTAAAATATAGAAAAAACAACGGCACCTCTATACAGAACCTCGATTTAAACAGTCACAAAAAGTTTCATTTAATAAGACTAACATAACCTATTTAACTTCCTAATTTTCACATGTTATCAGTTGTGATCATTTATTTTACACCAGACCAGGCTTTATACCTCCTTCCCGCTCCAGCAATGAGTTACAGCAGTGGTTCCCAACCACCGGGTACTGGTCCGTGTGTCATTTATAATTGGGCCGCACAGAAAGAATACAAAATTACAGATCGCTACAAAAGCAATGAAAACACAGCTTTCATTCCCAACACACTTCGGGTGTTATTGTCTCGTATCACCCCTAGGTGGGAGCATTTCGTCACAGCGAAAAAAGCTCAGGGTTCCCATTGATTGTCCATCATTTGTGAGCATTGTTATTCTATTTTAAATCCCCCCACCCCTGCTGGTTCGTGAAATCATATCGTATATGAAACCGGTCCATGGTGCAACAAAGGTTAGGGATGGCCGAGTTACAGGATCATTCTAAACTTCATTCTAAGCTCATTTCGTTCCTCACGTCTCAAACATAAGATTCTATCTTAGCTTTGTTAAAGTGCCACAGGATCGAGGTTAGTCGATCACTAACCTTCGTTACACAGCTGCCGGCGACGCCTGTGATGTTTCCTTATTCGCTACACACACACACACACATATTAGATCTTTCAGCTCACACGACACAGTTTCCTGTTTAAACACTAGAACAGGAACCTACATGCACCAATACACCGAACGGAAAACTGACCCCAAAACACACACGTTTCTGTCCCTCTTTAGGTCGGTTACATAAAGTGTTTCCGCTCTGCGGTTAGGGTTCTGTTACAACAACTAACCAAACACAAACACACACTTTTGAGGAAATCATGTCCTTCATAGGTAGACATAAAAAAATAGTCACTTGTATAATGCCAGAACTGAATTTAGTTCATCATTTAGTTATCATTTAAGGATGGATAAAAAAACCCACAGCCCATTACAGCATCATTATATGTAATCACCAGTAACTGCTTCATCCCAGTCAGGGAATCTACACGGCCACAAGAAAGAAATACATTTTGGACAGAGCCAGCTCATCACAGAGCATTCCAGATGTCACCTGAATAAAGAAGCACTCATCTATTTTGAGTTTTTAAATAGAAACGGAATATGTGCTAAACATCTGAATGGTTTATCTAGGTTCTTTAAATCATGGAGAACAGCAAAGCATCTCAAAATGCACAATTTGTCAAACCTTGATGAGTTTAGGCTACAACAGTCAAAGATTAAATCCTAATTCCACTTCTGTCCAGCAAGTACAAGAACAGGAATCTGAGACTACAGTGGGCACAGGTTCACAGAAACTGGAAAATGTTGCCTGCTCTGAGGTAGGATCTAAATTAAGATGAATACATGAATGGACCTAACATGCCACGGGTTAATAGTGGAAACCTTTGGCACTCTAATACCAAGTGGTCTGTGGATCTCTGTGTTCAAATAGTGGGAAGGTAACAATCTGGGAAACATATAGAAAAATATCCAAGTCTTTGTTATCAGGACTATATACAATAAGACACTCCAAGACAAATAAATAATCCTGTTTGTCTACCTTTACACATCTGACATCTAGCTTAGTAGATCAGACCACGAAGTAAGCCGGCAAACCTGAGCTCGATGCAAACGCTGGCTGAATATTCAAATCAAACAGAGGATTCACAGAAGAATTCCTGGTACAAACAGAAACTCTGTTCTACTCCTGTTAGAACCGTAGAGCAAGCAGAATTATAAAAACCAAAAAGTATCAGAACAATTAAATGAATCAATGACTGCACGGCTGTGTTTAATTGGACATGAACGGAGATCTCTTATAATCAATCTCACAGGGCAGCAGGTCTGTCTGCTTTTCATTTCATCATTAGTAACACTGCTCTCTTTCACGAGTCTGCCTGTTACCAATTTGGGTGTCACGTGACCCATTTCGTTAAAAGCCCATCGCTCCCTACCTGAAGATCACGTCCTCAGTCTGACCCTGACTGGAGAAAAGAGGTTCTCCAGAGCAATGTGAAGGACTAAGAATAATAATAATAATAACAATCTATGGCAGATGGAAGAATCTATCAGAGACTGTAGCACAGTGTGGCTTTATTTTCCTCCACGCTGTTATCACTGTACTGATTCTGATTACAGACAGCTGGCTTAATCATTTTGGTTCCCAGCATTAACACTGAGGTGTTTACAAATCCCAACACTGCTACGACTGACACAGCACACCAGTAATATGCACACCAGCATGTCCTTATTATTAATGTTAGTTTTGTTGCCTTGCTGAAAATAGTCCACCAGCCAAATAATATCGAGTTTGTTTGTTTATTAGAATTTTAACGTCATGTTTTACACTTTGGTTACATTCATGACAGGAACGGTAGTCACTCATTACACAAGATTCATCAGTTCACAAGGTTACATCAAACACAGTCATGGACAATTTTGTATCTCCAATTCACCTCACTTGCATGTCTTTGGACTGTGGGAGGGAACCGGAGCACCCAGAGGGGAGAACATGCAAACTCCACACAGAAAGGACCCGGGCCGCCCCACCAGGTAAGACAGAGGTCCCTGCTGAGTCTGGTTCCTCTCAATTTTTTCCTCGCCTCTGTCACCCTCGGCTTGGTCTGTCCATCCTGGATTCTATAAAGCTGCTTTATAACAATGTCTATTGTAAAAAGCTCTATAGAAATAAATTTGACTTGACTTGACAAAGTGTAGCTCTTAAAGCCAATAAATGTATGTACAAATAGTCAGTGAGCACATGTTAGAATCAGCCAACTGTTAATTCACTTATGTAAAAATCTATCACGCTTATTATGCATTAAATTTCATTTAACCCATGAGCCTTTATTTTGAGATACATTAACGTGACAGGGTAAAGCTGGTAATAATGACAGGTGGCGACAATAGAAACAACAACGCCGACTGTTCTGGGTTTTAATTCATACTGACGGATGTGAAAGAGCAATCAAGTCTGCATGTTTATGCGTACAGCGGGCTTTGTCTTGACAAGCGCACAGAGCTAAACATAAATGCCAGGACGGATTTGTGTAGCGGATTAAACCCGAACGAGATTCCCATTAACACGACAATAGGAAGCAGCCGTTATTACTTCAGACCGATTGATCCTGCGTAATTATGAAGCTAATGCTCATTTGCAGGGAATACATTATTTAGGCATTGCTACAAGAGATGAATTATGCACACGAAACAAACTGCAGCAAGGACACAAGTGATTCATAACCAGAGTTCTGCAAAATATTAACTTCATAAATATTTATCACTGTAAAAAAGTATCTGCCCCCTTCCTGATTCCTTATATTTTTATGTGTCCAATTTACATTACATTTAGTCTGAAGATCTAAAACAATCAAGACCAACACATGCTGAGAAAACAGAGTACAGTTTTAATTAGGGATGTAACGATACACTATACCCACGATGCGATACGATTCACGATACCAGGTTCACAATATGATTTTTCCCCCGATTTTTTAAACAAAATGAAATTAGACAAATTATGACAAAGTTTCCTTTTAATATTTCGCCTAAAAAAATCTAAATCTTTTGTTTATGTCAATAGTGAATGCCCTTTTATTTCTGAGGTAGGTAAAAACCATGCAAAACAATGCTTTTTTTTTAAAAAGAAATTTTAAATCAAATCATTAAATAAATAAATGAATAATACAAATAAAGGAAGTATCCTCACATAAATAAATTTGGCTGGAAAATTCCGAACCTGGCAACCCTGTAGTGATGTCAACCAGGCGAGGTAAATAGCACCAGTGCCCTCTGCTGTTTAAAGTAAATATCAATTCATTTTACATGAATTACTGATTCGAATCGTGGCACATGTGCACCGATTTCTAACTGCCTTGTGGTGCATCCCTAGTAATTTGGCATTTCATTTATCATAGGAGAAAAGTCATCTACCATGCAGGCACAATTGGCTGTGTCTGAGGGAGGGAAGGTCAAATGGGTTCCTCAATGCTGCTGCAATTGTGGCCTTTGCTGGCTGGTCGAGGCATCTGCACATAGGATGGTTGACTTTCTTTTCTCTCTACATAGACAGATTCCATGCCGTCCTACACTCCCGAGAACTAGGCATGTCTACATTCTAAAATACCTTAAAATGCTGCCTACTGAGGTGCCTTATTTCAAAGCGATAATCAGACTGAACACAAGGGAGATGTTAGCTGGCATAATAGCAGGTTGTGCCGCCTCAGCCCATTGGTTTGAATGGCCTGAGGCTAACTGCTTTAGCATAGTAAGGCAAAAACTGTGGTAATGTAATCTATGTAATTGCTGTATAAGTAGTGCGTCTAAATAATCTGCCTTATAAGTCAATGTCTTAAAATCCTCTCTATTTCGGCAACTGCCTAGATAGGCAGTAAGGCAGCAGGGCAGCTCTCTAGGTTTTCAGACAGACCCCCTGTCCCTGGCAGGTGAAAAGAAGTGCGAGTCAGAGGGGGATACAGTCTGTGGCCCCGGAAAAATGTATAATTAGGAATGGGAAATGACTAAATTTGGAGGAAAATGGAAAACCAGCCTCTTCAACCAGATGTAGACCTGCTCAGCTGACAGACACGCATGGACTGCATCAAAGTTACTGGCGCTACGGCAGTTAGGCTTTACTGTTGCAGGCTTTGTTAGTTTTATAGTGTTAGTACAGAAGAAAGTTGAAGCGCAGGGTTTTAGAGGTGTGCCAGATTTCAGCGCTTCCAGTGAAGAATGACTAACAGTCTGAAGCATGCAGGAGTAAAGGAACTGTGACTGTCAGGGTGGGCTGCGGAAGGAATCTGGATCAAATCAGGGATGCTTAATGAGCTGTGTAATGTTTTTCTGCTTTCCTCGTAATCTCCAGTTCCAAAGAGTCCCGCTCAGTCGAGGCGTACAGTCAGCTTATACACCAGGCTTTTAGAGAAAATCACATACGTGTGCACAATTCCAGAGTTTCTCTTTAATCCGTCACCTAGACAATAACCAGACTGATATATACAGTGATACACTGATGATCCAAAACCACATCCTGATCACTGAAAAGGTCATCAGAACGCCTAGTTTATAACAGTCACCATGGATATGTTACTTATATGTTATGTTACTCAAAGTACACGTTTAATGCAGCAGATATGGGCAGTATGGAAGAATCTAAATGACTTGTAATCATAGTCATTATAGTATATTAGGGCTGCAACTATCGATTATTTTTGTAATCGAGTATTCTATCGATTATTCCAGCGATTAATCGAGTAATCGGATAAGAAATACTTTTGCTTTAACAAAGAGCAAAAACAAATACATATTAGATTAAATAAGACATGTTTCTTAAACCAAACTGTACATTTGTATTCCTTGCATACAGGACAGTTTAACATTTTTTAAATGCAAAAATAAATAAATCAAAAATAAATCAATTTACTTTGAAAATGTAAACAGGCAACCTGAAACATCAGGTCATCAAGTCATAAATAATAATAAACAAAAATACATGAACATAAGCCTGTAATTTGTGCAACTTTCAAAACTCAAAGTTTCAGCTACAGCTCACGCAGAACATAAAGCTTTAATATTTTGTTGGGAGGTTTTGTGGTGTTTGTAGGGGGATAAAAATCTGTCAGGATTGTGTCTCTAGATGAGGTAGATCTGGTGTGTGTGTGTGTGTGTGTGTGTGTGTGTGTGTGTGTGTATGTGTGTATGTATGTGTGTGTTTGCCTAAATCTTCATAAAAGCCTGTGGTGGTTGAAACGAAGTAAAGTCAGTAAACATGAGTAAAGTAAACACGACGCTCTGATGGTGTGGATGTTATACTGAGTTTTAGTTTTATCAGCTTAAAATGATCTCAAACTTTCTGTGGTTTTCTCTGTCCAGTCTCCTCCTGTTCGCTATTTTCTCTCTATATTTTGCAGTCCGCGCTATCAAATCTCGGCTGCGTCCTAAACCGATACGTTCAGTTCGCAGGAGCGGCGAACGTGTCCAAATACGTAGTGTTCATTAAACTGTCCGCAAAAAGAACCCGGATTAAGTCCTGTTAAGTTCTGTTTATGTTTAAGATATTTGGGACGCAGCCCTCAGATTCTTCACGTCACCTGCACACAGCGTTGAACACGCTGCGCAAAAGTGAAAGTCGTCCGTGTAAAAGACCGTGAGCTGTATATGGTTGTGCGGATTAAACGATTCCTCGATGCAAAAAATTTGAATCGATGATTTTTAGTAATCGATTTACTCGAGGAATCGTTTCAGCCCTATAGTATATACGAGCGATCTTCAAAAAGTTTCCGCACTTTTATATTTTGGTTGGAAGAGGTGAGTAATCGGTCGTGTCTGAGAGATTGAGAGACGCTTATAGTCCGGATTTAGCTCCATCTGATTTCCACCTTTTTGGACCACTTAAAGAAGCTTTAAAAGGAAGAAGATTTTCATGCAATGATGTGACACAACAAACGTGGTGGATGAATGCAGAGCAATGAAACGTAAATAAATTCTCATTCATTTTTCTGTCAGGACACAACAAGTAGATGAGAACTGGCTAGGACTAAACTGGATGAAACTTCTGAGCAGAAGTAAACATGAAGTCCTCTTTCATTAATATCAGTGACAGTGTTATCCGCTGAGGACTGGCAGAGCTCTGCAGTTTTGCTACGGTTTCTACTGTTCTGAAACGAGCTGCACTAATGAGCAGTCGAGTAAACGAGGATTAATCCATCACCGTAATGCTCTCCTGCGCCGCATCACGCTACTCCATTAGTGATTCACCTTAGCATTGAATTCAGGGATGTCAATTATGGAATAAAAATCAGCTAAATGTACTAAAGTTAACAGACCTTGAGCTCAGAAATAATAATAACCAACGATGACTAACCCCATACCTGCCACCCAATCATCCATCCTTCAGAGAAGGTCAGTTGTGTCTGTAGGACACTCAGCTAGGTTGGTAGCATTGCTCCAAGAGACCTCGAGAGCTGGTGTAATAAGACTGCTGCACCACCCGAGCACCCAGATGTATCATTATACTAAGTACATTCTCACAGGCATTTTATTTTCCGGTCGGCTGGGCACCCTCTGGCAGGCACGGTTGACCATCGGCCTGCTGCGAGGGAAAAGACAGGACTAGTAGGGGGGTGGGGTCTTGGACCCTGAAGCACCTGTGCAGCGGTGGAGCAGCATGGGGATAAAAGCGTGTCTCTCCGTGTGTGATATCCGGCCTTACAAGCGTGTCCACCGTAGCACGGGCGAATAAGAAGGGGTCGAGGGACAGCGCATGCGTTAGAGGGGGAATGGGGCAGGCGAATATACCCCCACTTTGCAGGTCACAAAATGAACATGCATTGTGGGAGATGTAGTTTATGTACGATATTACAATGTACCCTGTAAAGCAGCATAGACTTTAATTTTAAGACAATCATCTCGCAGGCCACATAAAACAACGTGGTGGGTCGGATTCGGCCACCGGGCCTCGAGTTTGACACGCGCTATAGCATGTCTGAAACGAGCATGAACCGTTTAGGAAAACATCCAGTCATATCGAGACGTTACTGAAACAGAATCCGTCCTACATCACGTCTCGGGTCTCACTGTGCCAAGTTTTGATATGAGTGTATGAAAATAAACACACTGTACAATATGAGCATCTGCCCTTTATCTGGCCTACAGGGTTTCCGTTCTGCACCTGAACACAGCTGCTGTCAGCATGGCGTTTACACTCAGGGTGGTGGGAGGAAAAAAAAAAAAAGCATGCACAGCTGCACGAGAAAAAAAAAACTACACAAATGTAACACATATAAGACGTGAGAAAAACTAGGAGTGATGGTACAACAGCAACAGAAAACCACGTTTAACAGGTGAGAAAGAAAAACAATAACAGATCATATTACAGAATTTTCAGCATTGCACTTTTGTTCCGGGGACAGTGGTAGTCTAGTGGCCTAGTGGGCAGAGCAGTTTTTGAGCTCTGCTGAGCTTTGGACCTTTGTTTGCATTTTCTCCCACTTTTCCACCTAATTTCCAATCATAACTCCTCTGTGGCTTACACTAACCTTGCAGCACATTAGCCATTTAACATGTATGCAGTTGCCAGCTGCCCTTTTTTCATCTGGCAATAGTGGACTCTCACAGACAATACGTGAATCAACCAAAAGTGATCAGACAGCAGAAAAAGCATTTGCAATAGTAGTAAGAACCCTTTTGACCAGATAAAAAAGCAGTGTTGCTTCAGGAAATGCATCTGCACTAAACACTGGTGGGTTTTATTTATTTATTAGGGTTTTAACGTCATGTTTTACACACTTTGGTTACATTCATGACAGGACAAGATTCATCAGTTTCAAGTTTAATATCAAACACAGTCATGGACTGAACTTGAATGTCTTTGGACTGTGGGAGGAAACCGGAGCTCCCGAATGAAACCCACACAGATACAGGGTGAACATGCAAACTCCACAGAGACAGCACCAAGCCACAGTGCCACCCTAAATCAAAAATACACCCTAAATTACTAGAAAGTATAAAAATTGCCAGACTAACACATAAACTAACGTTTTTGTTGTTTATCATTATTCATGAACTTTAGTAATCAGATGGTTGCTGGTTCAAGCCTCACTACCACCATGTTGCCACTGTTAGGCCCCTAAAAGAGGCCACTGTCAGGCCCCTCAACGAGGCCACTGTCAGGCCCCTAAAAGAGGCCACTGTCAGGCCCCTCAACAAGGCCACTGTCAGGCCCCTGAGCGAGGCCACTGTCAGGCCCCTGAGCGAGGCCACTGTCAGGCCCCTAAAAGAGGCCACTGTCAGGCCCCTCAACGAGGCCACTGTCAGGCCCCTCAACAAGGCCACTGTCAGGCCCCTCAACAAGGCCACTGTCAGGCCCCTAAAAGAGGCCACTGTCAGGCCCCTAAAAGAGGCCACTGTCAGGCCCCTGAGCGAGGCCACTGTCAGGCCCCTCAACAAGGCCACTGTCAGGCCCCTGAGCGAGGCCACTGTCAGGCCCCTCAACAAGGCCACTGTCAGGCCCCTGAACAAGGCCACTGTCAGGCCCCTGAGCGAGGCCACTGTCAGGCCCCTCAACAAGGCCACTGTCAGGCCCCTGAGCGAGGCCACTGTCAGGCCCCTCAACAAGGCCACTGTCAGGCCCCTAAAAGAGGCCACTGTCAGGCCCCTGAACAAGGCCCTTAACCCTCAAAGTAAGTTTAGAATTACTGTTTACAAATAACCAGTAATAAACATGATTTAAGAAAAATAAAGACACAGTAATTAAAAGATAAAAAGAGAGGAAGGAAGAGAAGAAGGGGATCACCCGAGCCCAAACAGGTAAGTAAATGATCCCTGGCTTTCCCTCCTTCATATTAAATAAACAAAACCTGCTAGGGCTTTCTCCTCCCGATGACTAAAATAACCCTTGTGGGGCGTGGGCTGGAGGAAAATAAAAAGAACTTTCTGTTTCAGGTTCTTGTAAACACACCCGTTTTAAGCCGTCGTTAACGGATGACATGACATGAGGGAACTAAGTCACGCTTGATCTGGTGTACAGAGACGTTAGAGATGTTAGATCTCAGTCTGGGTTCACGCAGCAGACAGGAAAGCTTGCAGACACTAATAACAGATATGGTTAGGGAGCTAGGCTATGCTAAGCTAATGTAGGAGTTAAAGCAGGAACTTACTGAGTGTGCAGCTGCCCGTGGAGGTGATGCTGGAGCAGGGGCACGGCGAGCAGGAGCTGCTTGGGCTGGAGCTTTGTGCCCGGTAGAAGGTCAACTTGCAAAACTCACAGTTTGTACCATTGGTGTTGCCCTGGCAGTTCAAACATTTGCCTAAAAAAAGAGAGCGCGAGAGAGAGAGAGCAAGAGAGAGAGAGAGAGAGAGAGAGAGGGCGAGTTAAATAAACAGAGCTCTGACTGACAGGACTTCAGGCCAGTGAGATAAGTGAACAGAGTCTGGGGGTGGGTGGTGGGAGAAAAGCGAAGTTCATTAGCAACAACCAAAACAGACGCAACTATAGAATCCAACTGAAAGTGTGTGTGCCTGCCAGACAGAAAAAAGAAAAGAGGAACTAGGAGAGGAAGACTGCTGGAGAGACACGTGCTTGAGAACAGGGTTCAAACAGGAAAAAAAGGCACACTGGGGGGCATGTGAAATCTCTGCTTAAAGCAAAACAGTCCTCCATGTGCAGAGGCAAGCGGAGCATGCTAATAGGATTTCTGACGAATGCTCCTCCGCCTCTGGGCTCAGACTTCAGTTTCAGTTTTTATTTGAAAGGCGACAACAAATGAGGACATGAGATCTCTCTACATGGGCATGAGAGGACACCAAACAAAATCCTCACCCAAATATACACTCACTCACTGTCTTAACCGCTTATCCAGTCAGGGTCGCAATCAGGGGGGGGTGCTGAAGCCTATCCCAGCTTTTCAGTGGACGCAAGGCACACAGTAACACCCTGGACAGGGCGCCAGTCCATCGCAGGGCAGACACACACACACACAATTCAGTGTCTCCAATGAACCTGACTGCATGTTTTTGGACTGTGAGAGAAAACCGGAGCTCCCGGAGGAAACCCACGCAGACACGGGGAGAACATGCAAACTCCACACAGAAAGGACCCGGACCGGCCCGCCTGGGGATCAAACCCAGGACCTTCTTGCTGTGAGGCGACAGTGCTACCCACTTGGCCACCGTGCCGCACCCAAATATACACTCGAAATATATTTATTTTATTCTTTTATTTTATAAGGATTTTAACGACATGTTTTACACACTGTGGTTACATTCATGACAGGACAGGTAGTTAATTTAGTGTCCCCGATTCACCTAAATTGCACGTCTTTGGACTGTGGGAGGAAACCCACACAGACACGGGGAGAACGTACAAACTCCACACAGAAAGGACCCAAACCTGGGAATCGAACCCGGGACCTTCTTGCTATTGTGCTACCCACTGAGCCACCGTGCTGCCCAGATGAGACCCGAGTGACTTTGATACAAGCCAAATCAAATCCTAATGGCCAGATGACTGGGTTAAATAATCTTCCAAACTACAAGGGGTTCTCACACTAATGTTTTGGCTCATCGGTATAAAGTCACACAGTCACCAAGACATTCTGTTTATTTTAGAATTTGAGAACTGTTTATTGCAACCCTACAGATAAGAATAAAAGGGCGTGTCAGACTTTTGTTTCTTGAGTTATAAGAACACAGAAATAAGAGAGACAGAAAAGCATAACGAAGGCAGAACACACCGGACAGACGAAGATAATCCATTTATGAAAGAATACAAATTCAAACAGAAAATAAAAGTGCTAATGAAAGAAACAGGAGATGACCGGGACAATTCGGCCATTCACATGCTGATGAACACCTGCAATACGGATGTCTGAGTGTTATTTCCCAGCAGGACGTTTGATATTTTATATTCAGCCATTTTTCGCCCGTAACAGCACTTTTGGCCCCGCTCTCTGTCTGAGCAGGTGCTCATAATGAGCAATTAGCTCAGAGAAAGAGAGATTCATGTCTGCAATTAAAGCCGAATAAATATATAAATATATCTATAAATGCAGATTATTGCAGTGTAGAGAAAGAGTACTGATTAAACAAAAACAGAAATCATGGGGCATTGATGTGATGTGAGCCGGCTGTATGTACAATTTTGTTCAAGCGGGTCAAATACTTTCACCAATAAAGGCAAATGTAACATAATTAAATAGTACATAGACCTGATTACATATGCATTACATAACTGATTACATAAATACACATATTCATCGTCTGTTTTACCACTGCTTTCTCCTATTCAGGGTCACGGTGGGTTCATTTACAGGGCAAAAGCCAGGACACACCCCAGACAGGTCGCCAGTCCATCACAGGGAAAAGACACACACACACACACACACACTCATACCTAGGGGGACCGTAGTATCTCCAATTCACCTCACTTGCACGTCTTTGGACTGTGGGAGGAAACCGGAGCACCCGGAGGAAACCCAATCAGACATGTAAAAAACATGAGAGCTCCACACAGAAAGGACCCAGATTGCTTCACTTGGGACTCAAACCCAGGACCTTCTTTCTGTGAGGTGACTGAGTGCTACATTCAAAATGCAATAATTAAAATGATTAAGCACTCTATCAGGTACACCAATCTGGTATTCCTTTAGTCCATAAAATCTGCTGCAGTAAAGTGTGGGGGGGGGGGGGGGGGTCTGTCATAAAACAGACACCCATCTGGTATTAACCAGTGACTACAAAGACTGTTTAGCAGGGTCATGCAGCATCCACAGACAGTGGTAGCCTAGTGGGTAGAGCTTTGGGCTATCAGTTGGAAGATTGTCGGTCCAAATTCAGCCTCTGCTATGCAGCCACTGTTGGGCCCTTTAGCAAGGCCCTTAACCCTGTCTGCTCCAGGGGCGCCGTACAATGGATGGGATATAGGAAATTTAATTGTACTGTACACATGTGTATATGTATATATTACAAATTAAGCCGTTCAAATATGTAGAGCATTTCATATTTTCCCCAATTCAGATTTAAACAATCATCAGTAGATCTTTTCCATCCTTCATCACCTGAAGACCAGAACGGGTCGTGGTTTTTATATATTTATTTATTTTTGAAGAATAATCCAACATTCCACCATAAACAATTCAAACTTCTATGAGAGCATTCAAGGAGAGACTAAGGCTGTACATTTCCCTGCTTTATCCACCCAATACAGACTGTGTCAGGTAAATGAGGAGGATTTTGGCAAGTCCAATATGCAGTTGCAATTCTTCATGAGAACACAGAGTCTTTGTTCCCTAGTATCATAAATGTAAACGTTAAACTGAATAAGTGGCTATCAGTTATCAGCTTATAATAAAGATTAAAAAGGTGCGTTTGTGTTGGTGCGTCTATCCCCACTGCATGTCCCGAGCTGTCCTGAGACTGAAGTGTAAACAATATCATTAGTCCCTGTGTCAGGACAGATGAGTGCAGGAAGTACAAACAATCCCTGTGGTGCGCGGGGCTGACAGCAGGTCAACACACACCGGTGGCAGACGGGCTGGAAAGCGTGAGCAGACATTAGTAATCAATCCATGGTGTCACGTGTGCACAGGAAGAGTGATGAGAGAGAGGAAAAGAGAGAGAGAGAGAGAGAGAGAGAGGGAGATAGAGAGAGAGAATGTTCAAGTTCAGGACAATAAAGAATCAACAACTGCTCCATTAGCTAAATGAGCTCTGATGACTGCTGCAGAAACGTCAGCGTAGATAAATGCAGGAAGCAGCAGAACATATTCACTATTCAAAAATAAAGTACCAATTTGGGCAGTTTATATCATACATTATTTTATATAAAAATTCATAATACATCAAAATATTCATAATAATATAATGTATAATTATAATATAATATAAAGCCAACTACTGCAGGGATCCAGTGCTTGAATCTGCTGGTCGGGCGTGTACATGCATACATGATTGGCTGTGTCTAATGGGGCAATGTGTGTGAGGCCCCACTATAGATTGGCGTCCTGTCTAGGGTGTGTTAGTGCATCGTGGTTGGTGATTCTGTGGAAACTGGACCCAGCGTGACCTGGCTGGTTTTCTTCCTATCTGTGGCAGTTGTTAAGCCTAGCTGTTAAGGTACTGAACTAGTAATCAGAAGGTCACTGGTTCAAGCCCCACTACTGCCAGGTTGCAACAGTTGGGCCCTTGAGCAAGGCCCTTAACCCTCAATTGCTCAGAATGTATACTGGGAACCTGGACGGGGCTGCAGTCAATCGCAGGGCAGACACACATACATGCACATCCATTCACCTACAGGGCAATTCAGTGTCTCCAATTAATCTGACTGCATGTTTCTGGACTGGAGGAAACCTACACAGACACAGGGAGAACATGCAAAGTCTGCACAGAAAGGACCCAGACCGCCCCGGCGACAGTGCTACCCACCGAGCCACCGTGCCGCCCTTCACTTTGATTAGTAAAATGCAAAATGCCTAACCGGTGCTTTTATATTGCTGAAACACATAGCATGTGGTAGACAGGTTTGCTGTGTGTGTCCATAACTATATGTATGGAAGTATGGAAGAAAAAGGAGCTCATCGCAGGTTGACGCAGAGACCAGGTGCAGCACTATTAATCTTAATGTCCTTTCAAGACACTCATGTTAGACTGAAGTACAGACCTCACATAAAATAAAAAGAAATCATTTCTCCATTTGGTTAAGAGCTAAAAGACTATAAAATATGATAAAAAATAGTAATATATGATATTATGGCTGTAGTTAGCAGACAGTATCGATTCCATAACCTTGCTTTGGCCTCATGGGTTCATTACTCAGGCTGGAACTCTATCCTCGTGATGAATATACGCTCACAAAGTCACGTCCTTGTTTGATTAAAGCTCAAATTGTGCTGCACTGGTGGAACTGCACCTTTTTCTCCTATTACAAGGACAATCAGCAGGGCAGATATACAGAGAGAGGAGCCAGCAGAGTGGATGCCATCGAATCTGCAGCATTGATCCAAGCGCACAATCTGGTGTGATTCCAAACTGTGTCGATTTCTGACTAGAGCTGGATTTCACACCTTGTAATGAAGCTTTTGCTACAGACTTGGTGTTAAATCTACATTCTGAAGGCTGAACTGGTTCTGCTCACAATGTTTCTGTTCAGCTTACTGTTCTACAGTGCTGCCATGTTCATTGGTTACACTGTTTTAATTTAATAAAGCATGAAGACTTGGAACTTAATGTGTTTTATTTTGGAGCAGGACACTGTATGCTTGTCAGTTCTCTGTTAAACTGGAAAAATTAGAATCAACATATTGTTCTACATTACTGTCTTGTTTGCTACTTAGTGATGTGTTTTATATTTTAATAGCATTAACAGTCGAGTAATGATGGATTATTTGTAAAAAGAAATGTGTCAAATATTCTGGACAGGTGTTCATCAAATTGTTCAGAAAATACTAGATAAAACTTAAAGAATCAATGTGTACATCATCTTAACTATATCCTTGATGTATGTAAATATGCAAAGAGCAAAATCAGTACCCACGGTTTAGTAATCCGAACTCACAGTTTATAAACTGTACCCACGAATTTGTGTACCCACGGATTTGTAAACTGTACTCTTAGATTTAAAACCTGTGACCTTCATAAACAGCTGGTTCCTCTAAGATTTCAGTGCGTCCGTGGCCACATATGTAAGTTTAATACCCAGATAGATAAATAGACAGATAGATAACTTTATTAATCCCATAGAGAAAGTCAGTTATTACAGCAGCTCAAGATACATTAAAGTACACAAGTATTAAAGTACAAAGTATTAAAGTACACAAGTAATGTTGTACACACTATGTAATTAAATTAATAGAATAAAATGTAGTATGTAATATAAAAAACTTTATCCTGGCAGTAAATATTGTTAGATGAGATATATAATACATAATATACTAAACTGTTGTAAAGTGTTCATTGCAGTAAAATGTTATCAGATGTGTAATATTTGATGATACATGTACTTATATTTATTATTGCTACGTATTTATTAACGTTAGTCCAATATAACCACCATGTGAACTTTAGAATTGGTGACACAGTACAGTTTACAAATCCGTGGGTACAGTTTTGCTAAATTGTGGGTACAGTTTACAAATCCGTGGGTACAGATTATAAACTGAGAGTACTGATTACTAAACTGTGGGTACAGATTTTTCTTCACATATTTTTTCTCGTTAGTAACCCCTTAGGGTCTCCGTTAATTAATAAAATGGTTGACTCTCCAATTTAGTACAAAAGCAGAAATGACATTAGTACAAAAGTACGTCTAAACGTGGCTTCCATCTATCAATCTTTACTGTTATTATTGTTATGAGTTACTGCAACCACTAGGGGCCGTTAGGAGTTACGGGCTATTGCGTGCCAACAGAATAATTTATTGATAATGATACAATTTAATAGTCACTCTGTATTCACCCTCTCATTTGTATGGAATTTGAATTAAGCTGTCATAGATTTAAAACCAAATTCATAGAACTGAAAGGAAAAAAAAGTGTGTGTGTTACAACCTAAAGTAATACAAATTTTAACATCCCCGTTTAGACTGTAAATGTATTTTACGACCTGTTGTTTAAGTGGGCACCGTGGCTAAGTGGGTAGCACTGTCGCCTCACAGCAAGAAGGTCCTGGGTTCGATCCCCAGGTGGGGCGCTCCGGGTCCTTTCTGTCTGGAGTTTGCATGTTCTCCCCGTGTCCGCGTGGGTTTCCTCCGGGTGCTCCGGTTTCCTCCCACAGTCCAAAGATGTGCGAGTGAGGTGAATTGGAGACACTAAATTGAACTGATGAATCTAATGAGTGTAATGAGTAACTACCGTTCCTGTCATGAATGTAACCAGAGTGTAAAACATGACGTTAAAATCCTAATAAACAAACAAACAAACAAACAAACAAGCCTATTGTTTAAAGGTAGTTAGCTTAGCCTGCGAGCTGTGACTCGGACGGGCAAAGCAGACTGCCAACAAACACCCAATGTATAAACCTTAGACCTCAAATTCAACCTCGAATTTCTAACTATGGAGGAGCAGTTCTGGGTCAAATATCAAATATAATATGAAATGTCTCAGCTTAAATATGGAAACTTTGAAAAGTAGCGCTAATGTTAAGATCCTTAAGATCAGTGCAGCCATATAATCAATATTATCTAGATAAGACTTAGAGACTTAAAACCAACTGCAACTTCAAATATACTACAGTCTTAGTCAGAAACTTGTATTTGGATCATTTCCCTGCATATCATCCAGCCGTGGTGTTAATGTCACCCTAACTTACTTTTTAAGATAAGTACATGATAAAAGCACTCCCTTTTAAATAACTGCACACATTTTAAGTTTATGGATTTTGGCGTGAACCTGGAGGGCTCTTGGCCACCTTATTTATCGTGCTATACTTGCCACTGAGCTTGATTTTAATCCGGCTGCAGTAACTCACCTCATAACCTTCCATTATACACGAGTGTGAGCGAATGATTAAGTCTTCAGTAGTCCGTAGCCGGTGGAGCATAATGCAGCAGTGTGCTTTCATCCATTTGTTACTGTATAATGTGGGAGTGCAGCTGATATCAGAGGGAGCGGCTACTAATATATACACTGATCAGTCATAACATTAAAACCACCTCCTTGTTTCTACACTCACTGTCCATTTTATCAGCTCCACTTACCTACAAGCACTTGTAGTTCTACAATTATTGACTGTAGTCCATCTGTTTCTCTACATACTTTTAACCTGCTTTCACTCTGTTCTTCAATGGTCAGGACCCCCACAGGACCACTACAGAGCAGGTATTATTTAGGTGGTGGATGATTCTCAGCACTGCACTGACACTGACATGGTGGTGGTGTGTTAGTGTGTGTTGTGCTGGTATGAGTGGATCAGACACAGCCGCGCTGCTGGAGTTTTAAAATACCGTGTCCACTCACTGTCCACTCTATTATACACTCCTACCTAGTTGGTCCACCTTGTAGATGTAAAGTCAGAGACGATCGCTCATCTATTGCTGCTGTTTGAGTCGGTCATCTTCTAGACCTTCATCAGTGGTCACAGGACGCTGCCCACGGGGCGCTGTTGGCTGGATATTTTTGGTTGGTGGACTATTCTCAGTCCAGCAGTGACAGTGAGGTGTTTAAAAACTCCAGCAGCGCTGCTGTGTCTGATCCACTCATACCAGCACAACACACACTAACACACCACCACCATGTCAGTGTCAGTGCAGTGCTGAGAATCATCCACCACCTAAATACTGTAATACCTGCTCTGTGGTGGTCCTGGGAGAGTCCTGACCATTGAAGAACAGCATGAAATGGGGCTAACAAAGCATGCAGAGAAACAGATGGACCACAGTCAGTAATTGTAGAACTACAAAGTGCCTCGATATGGTAAGTGGAGCTGAAAAAATGGACAGTGAGTGTAGAAACAAGGAGGTGGCTTTAATGTTATGGCTGATCCGTGTATGAATATATGACAAATAAAATGCTAATTCTCTGAAGGTGAACCCACTCACCTGTGTGCTCGTCACAGTTACCGCTGTGATTGTTGCATCGGCACGGCTGACATCCTGTGCTGCCGAAATCGAAGAAGCCCGGGCGGCAGTCGTCGCACTTGTCTCCGTGCACTCCTTCTTTACAGCGACACACTCCCGAGCTGAACGGCGACAAGAAAGAGTGCGAATTAGACTTTATTTCATTTACATTTACAGCCATTTTATACTGGTGTGGGTCTACTGGGAAACACTGGGAACAAAGAGGGGAATACCTTAGGCAGGGTGCTAATCCATCGCAGGGCTTCGACCGGCCCTTTCTCAGACACTGCCAATCATGTCTGTGTAGACGGCCGTCCGGCCGTCTACACAGACATGATTGGCAGTGTCTGAGAAAGGGCCGGTCGAAGCCCTGCGATGGATTAGAGCCAAGTTGCTTCATGGTAAACCAGTGCATGTTTCTAATGAGTTCCAAACTGCCTCTGGAAGCAAAGTAAACACTAGACCTAAAATCACGATAAACACTGGAGCCCGGCTCCTAGTCCTATAGGTACGTTTATCTGCTATTTCCCGACCACGTTACATCCCACACCGCTCTCTTTCCTCCGAGCTGTCAGACCGAACCCAGCCTGCCACAACTCTCCGAACCCCCACAGGCTCTCCCCCTAAACCCTTCTCTTCACAACCGGTCACAGTTAGTCGTTCGTTCTGATCTGGGATCAGTTCATCAGGTTTGGTGATGTTCTGGGTAGAACATCAAACAGATGTGACTTAAAACGGAAACCTTTTCCCCTCTGACTGGCTGATTTTCTCCCCCTGTTCTGAGAAGAAACGCTGCTTTCATCTTGTGTGGGTAGAGCAGAGAAGATTCAGGTCCTGTTACCCAGTGTGAACCTGAACCTCACCAGAGCAATCAGAGCAGGATCGGGGTGTTTATCACAGGGTCGTTTCTTTGAAATGAATGATATCCAGTGGAGGAGTAACTGGAAGATTAAAAATAAGAATAATGCCGGGCACTCGGGTGGCGCAGGAGTAAATTCTACAAGCCGGCTACTGTTTGGATCCAGGGTTTGAATCCTCAGAATAGCTATAGGCCGTCTATGTGTCTGAGAAAGGGGTGGTCAAAGCCCTGCGATGGATAGGAGCCACGTTGGTTCACGGTTGACCAGTAAAAATAAGAATAATGCCGGGCGCTTGGGTGGTACAGAAGTAAATTCCACTAGCATACTACCACCGGGATCTAGAGTTCAAAAATCCGGCGTAGCTATAGGCCAGACGTGCGTCTACATACAGACATGATTGGCTATGTCTAAGATTAGAAAGGTGGTGGCTGAGGCTTTGCAAAGGATTGGCGTCCTATCTGGGATGTGTTACTACACTGCGCCCATTGATTGTGACCCTGACCAGAAGTAAAACCCACTAGTGTACTAAAACGTGGATCCAGGGTTCGAATTTCCAGCGTAGCCGTCTGCCGGACGGGCGTCCACATACAGGCATATTCGGCTACGTCTGAGAGCAGAAATGGGGAGGCCGAGGCTCTGCGATGGATTGTGACCCTGACCAGGAGAAAAGAGAATAATGCCAGGTGCTTGGTGGTGAAGTAAATTCCACTAGCATACTACCACCGGGATCTAGAGTTCAAAAATCCGGCGTAGCTATAGGCCAGATGGGCGTCTACACACAGACAGAATTGGCTATGTCTAAGATTAGAAAGGGTGTGGCCGAGGTCCTGCGATGGATTGGTGTCCTGTCTGGGATGTGTTGCTACACTGTGCCCAATGACTGTGACCCTGACCAGGAGAAAATGAAAGAATAATTCCAGGTGGCGCAGCAGTAAATTCCGCCAGCCCACTACTGCTGGGATCAAGGGTTCCAGGGTTCAAATTTCCAGCGTAGCTGTCAGCCGGACGGGCGTCCACATACTGGCTAATTCGGTTACGTCTGAGAGCAGAAATGGGGAGGCCGAGGCTCTGCGATGGAGAGATCACAAATATCTGGACAGTGTTGTAATGTACTTCATTATCACTGAGGCACTGGCTTGGTGGTGCCATTGTGGAAGAGATGGCACAGGATGCACTGCATGATGGTCCACCCTGCAATGTACAAAACTTGATGGACCTGCTGGTAATGTCCTGGTACCAGATACCACAGGTAACCTTCGGATGTCTTGTTGAGTCCATGTAGCGGCTTGTCAGAGCTGCTTTGACAGCACAATTAGGTGGATCATTCAAATGTTATAGTGCAGTGGTAGCTCAGTGGTTAAGGTACTGGACTAATAACCATAAGGTTGCCGGGTCAAGCCCCAACATCACCAGGTTGCCACTGCGGGGCCCCTGAGCAAGGCCCTTAACCATCAACTGTATTCAGTATATATTAATAATATATTCATTCAAAATGAAGCTGCCCGCCTGGTTCTCAATCAATATAAACGCTGCCATATCACCCCACTGCTGCCTTCTCTACTGGCTTCCTGTAGCTGCCCATATTCAGTTTAAAACACTGCTGCTCGTCTACAAAGCCAAAAATGGACCAGACCAAAGATACCTTGGAGAACTTATCACATGCCGCTCTGTACCACTCAACCTCTGAGCCACTAGTCTCTCTTGTCTTGATCCTTCACCCAGAACTCAAGGAAGACGGGCATCAAGACTCTTCTTCGTACTAGCACCCAAGTGGTGGAACAAACTTCCCCTGTCCGTTCATACATCTCTAACTGTCTTCAAAACGATTAAAGAGCTTCATCACCTCTTAACTAAGCACTTTGGCTGAGCAATAACATGCACTTACTAACCTTCTATAGCATCTTATTTAAAAAGCAGATTTGTATCCTTGGACTGTTGTCTACTTAAACTAGAGTATGGTAATGTTCACTATGGAAGCTCTTCTGTGTGTCACAAGTCAAAGAAAAAGTAAATCTATATTGCTGAGTAGTGACTGGAAACTCAAGAAGTCACAGTAATATGTTTGGTACTGATCTGAGACACATCTACATAATGACACGGTTTGCGTACACAGGACATGATGCCGCACCACAGTAAAAAACAAATAACACAAAAGAAACAAGCCGTGATCACCACACCGGTGCGCTTATGATGAACCTGAGACGAGCCAAACACTGCAGTGATTTTTCTACAAGACTAAGAGGCTCATAAAAGTAAGTGCAACATCTGCAATTATTCTATTCTCCACCCCCCAACCTCCCTCGTCCCACACACACAGAAACTAAAAACCCCTGCTATTTAGCTCAGTGTAATATACCCCTTGCAGGTACAATCATACCCATGCATCTCCAGCACGCTGTAATTGTCCTGCCTCTGCTCTGCTGAACGGACAAAATGCGGCCGACTTTTCCTCTAATGGCACCTCGGCGCTGAAGGTTCATTAAGAAAACGCAGGAGAAAATGAACCCCCGACTCACGCCAGATAAAACGCTCGGCGGCTCCTGAGCCAGTCAGCAAGATCCTCGTTTAGATATTTACAAATGAGATTCAATCAAAAAATAAATAATAAAACATGCTGATCACAAATATCTGTCAATACAAACTACACCTACATCAGTCATAAAACGTTCGTTATTTTAATGATTATTTTAATGGATTCTGTTTTTGCTGAATTCTTCAAATGAGACGGGTTTCACTTAAAAGCTATTACGGTGATATGTATAGTGTCAAATGGAAAAATACAACAAGAACTCTCAGTAAACAGAAGGAGGATTTATTGTTAACATAAGTCAACATTATTATTTTACAATTTGTATTTATGCATTTTCTTCCTTTTTCTCCCAATTTTGTCTAGCCAAATAGTTTGTTAATTTTCCGCTGCTGGGGACGCCAGTCGAGTCTGATGAAGGTGAAGGTTGTTTGCCTGACACATGCTCCCATCGACATCTGCACAGTCCACCAACTTCTTCTTATTCACCCAAACTTTGACAGATCGGCACCAAAAGTCTCGTGCTGGTCTCCATTATCCTCCACCTCTGTACTAGCAAATTGGGTTACCAACCAGGATCCTTATGCCTAGTTCTCACTACACGATTTTTGCCCTGATTTTCTGTTTGCTTGCCGATCGAAACTCGACTTTCAATCAATATGGATCGAGAACCAATATCTGGATATTAGTCGGCCGACTGGCAGTGAGTGCGGTGTCGAACTTGAGCTAATTAAGTTAGCGCAAGATACAGAGTTTGGAAACCCGGGGGAGGACTTGTTTTACAGTATTTGTAACCTTATCGTCCACGCCAAACCATAATACCAATGCTGCATTGCAAAAAATATTTATTAACCTCCAACTCACTACAGAACAGATGCCCCCTGCTGGTTGCATAGCCAAATCCACTCAGATTTATTTATTTTTCCTCTTTGATTTTACGCTGCAAATCAGCATTGGACATGGTATCATTAAACCTCCTGTAAAAAAGCTACTGTAGCTCAGATTGCTGAAGAAGTTAATGCTGGTTCTGATAGAAAGGTGTCAGAATCTATGATAATAATACCACAAGACAATAACTTGATCACTTGGTACTACCTGTTCCACAATTTACACGTAGTAATGTTCTTATTTGCACAGCTTTAATTGCACAATTTATGTAACTGCACCTCTAGGCTCCCTCCTTTTCAGTTTTTATTTTTGTTCTGTTAGATGTTTTATATTATTATTATTTTTAATTATTATTATATTCTATTTTCTTTTTTATATATTTTGTAGATTTTATATCTTAATTCTTATTCTTCCCTATCCCATTGTAATGTCGTTGTGTGATGTTTGTTTGATGTTTGTAATAATTGTAATTGCTGCTGCTACACCACAATTTCCCTTTGGGGATCAATAAAGTAAAATCAATCAATCAATCAATCAAGGAATACACAGAGCATCACAGTTGCAGGGCAGCAAAAGGGGGACCAACACTATATTAGGAAGGTGGTCATAATGTTATGTCTTATCGGTGTATTTATCAAGCCAAGCCTTGATTTCTGCATCCAGCTGAATTTAGATATGACTATTGTACTCATATAACTGTTTTCTGATACCCATGCAAGTACAAATAAAAGACCCAGAGCTTAAACACAAAATCTGCTTCTTGGCCTCCTGGGCGACCGATTTGTCTACCCTTAGGTCTTTCTCTTCAAAGACCAAGCTCTGAGTTTCAGCCTGGATGTCTGAGCTGCCAGCTGACTTCTTAATCCTCCACAGCACCGCTTAGAGGATTTGATGCCTGGCTGTGTTTAGTTTCACAATCACAGGAAATAAAATAATACAGAGACAGAGAGAGACAGAGATGGCTGGATACCAACATTCATGCTGAGTTTATACACAGATAGAAGCAGATCGAATAAACTATCCCACAGCAGTAATGAACAGGAGCAGAGCTTTGCTTTAAAGCAGTAATGGACGCAGCTCAGCATGGCGACATGGGGTCAGTGCTGATGACAGGAAATGTACAACATGTACTGGTAGAAATTTGGCTAGTGACACAGATAAGGTCCAACCAAATTCACAGCCGTGAAAATTCCATCACAACCCGTGATTTAACATTTTTCATTCGTGTAGCGTTCAAGTGCCTCACGTTTACTGGTTAATCTGCACTATGAGGCGTCCTAGCAATCTTACAGCAATTCAGTTAGTAGTCGGTTAGTCCAAGATGTCAAAGTGTAAAGCAGCTAAAACACGACGGGTAACTGAGTTAGGAAAACTCCCAATCAATTCTATGGACGTGGCGGGGGGGGGTGGGGGGGGGGGTGGGGGGGGGGGGGGGTGTTCGGTCACTGGATGTTCTAGGTTTATATTCAACTGACCACACGGGCCAGCCTTTGCTTCCCACGTGCATCAATGAGCCTTGGCCACCCATGACCCTGTCGCCGGTTTACCACTGTTCCTTCTTTGGAGCACTTTTGATAGATCTTGACCACTGCAAACTGGGAACACCCCACAAGAGGTGCAGTCGTCTAGCCAATCGTCAAACACACTCAAATCCTTACGCTTGTTCATTTGTCCTGCTTCGAACACATCTACCTTGAGGATAAAATGTTCACTTGCTGCCTAATATATCTCACCCACAAACAGGTGCCGTGATGAAGAGATAATCAGTGTTATTCACTTCACCTGTCACTGGTCATAATGTTATGCCTGGTCAGTGTATACTGTAAAAATCATTAGGAACAATTAGAGGAACCAATCACCCAACCATCCAACCACTTAATCAATAAATAAATGATTTGCAACACATCTTATCCTCTAACAACTGAGTCTCTGCTTGGGAACAGAGTTTGGACCAGGTGCTTAACTGTGTCTGAGAGAGGGGAGGCCGAGTATGGATTCGTCTTCGTGCTGTGACTTTCTGTACGAATCCACTGTTGGTTGGTGTTTAGGTGCTTTTGGCTGTTTTAAATGTGTTGGAGAAGCTGGGTGTGGGTGGTGTGTCAGGCAGAGGTCTTCAGAATGTACAGGAAAATATGAAGCCTATGCAAATCCCCTTTAAAATCCCTATTCACAGATAAATCATGTACCTCCTAGCTCCTGCATTTAAATCTGTGAAATTAAGCACATTTTCCCATGAATTTATTAGGACCCACTATTACTATATTATTGCATTTTAGTTTGTTAGCATGTCCGTAATTGAAGGGGGTTTAAACCTCATGCATCAGCAGCATCTAATGAAACAAAGTGTGACATGATGAACAGGGCAGAACCAGGTCAGAGACAGAACGGAAAAACACACAGACACCCAGAGGACCGACGACAAACAGCCCAGCGCGCCGACACCGTCATGTTATCCCGTTTTGCTATCCGTAATACTTTACTAAGCTGATCTAAAAGTGCCAAGCTTACCACGTCGCCCCCGAAAAGCCCGGGGAGTCCATGTTTCCATGGTGACAACCCCCTAGGAACACAAGTTGCTAAGCCCAGAGGTTTAAAAATCCTGCTGTAATTCCCCAGGCATGACTCGGTTATAACTAAAGCCCCTTCTGTTCACTACAAGTTTAGTTTATGTCTGTCCTTGGGTGATGTTCATGGCAGGAAAGGTTGTGATATGTCTTTTATTTGCTATTCTGTTGTACGTATTTAGTAAAGTTACGTTTGTTGTCTGTGTGTCCAGAATATACACAGACGAAGCATAACATTATGACCACTGACAGGTGAAGAGAATAACACTGATTATCTCTTCATCACGGCACCTGTTAGTAGGTGGGATATATTAGGCAGCAAGTGAACATTTTATCCTCAAAGTTGATGTTAGAAACAGGACAATTGGGTGAGCGTGAGGATTTGAGTGAGTTTGACAAGGGCCAAATGATGTGATGGCTAGATGACTGGGTCAGAACATCTCCAAAACTGCAGCTCTTGTGGGGTGTTCCCGGTCTGCAGTGGTCAGTATGTATGAAAAGTGCTCCAAGGAAGGAACAGTGGTAAACCGGCGACAGGCTCATTGATGTACGTTGGGAGCGAAGGCTGGCCCGTGTGGTCCGATCCAACAGACGAGCTCCTGTAGCTCAAACTGCTGAAGACGTTAATGCTGGTTCTGATAGAAAGGTGTCAAAATACACAGTGCATCTCAGTTTTTTGTGTATGGGGCAGCAAAAGGGGGACCGACACAATATTAGGAAGGTCATTATGTTATGCATGATCAGTGTTCCAAGATCAAGCATCCGCGATTAAGAAGCATAAGGAAACAATAAAGAAATAAAGTGCAGGTTTTACTGTTTTTAATTGTATTTCAGTGTTTTTTATATTATATTTGTGTTATTTTCAGTGTATAAGTGACAAAACGACCCCATTATTTTACATTACTCTAAAATATATGCAGTTCCACAGGACCATGGAACACATTAACAGCTTTCCTATACATCCTTATGGGAAAAAACACCTTGAAACTCAACGCCTTTTAAACTCGACGCCACTCCCAGAACCAATTGATGTTGAGTTTTAAGGTACCGCTGTACTTTGGTTCTGATATGCATGAGGCTTTTGTTTGCTGCCTGATCTGCTCTCATTGTTTACTAAAAACCCAACAACAAGGCTTACGGCTGTCTGACTGCTACCGTCGGTGGGATGTGCTGGAATGTGTCACTGCTCATCCCAACAATATCTGTAACACTGTATCTACCGACCATCTCAAAAAACAATTAGTGGCAGAATTAGCGAACAATGAGCGCTCACAGCCGGGAGGGAAAACCTCTTGGAAGTTCTACAGATAGCTCAAATGCAAATGAGGCTTCTTTTTTTTTTTGCTTTTACAGCTTTTCACTGTCATTTGGTTCGTTTCCAGCTCATTAAGAAATAGGCACACTCCCCTCGAGTCTTTCAATAAGCACGCTCAGCTGCTGAGCATTTCCTGATCTACTTACACACCGATTCTGCCCCACATTTCATAGAATAGAATTGAATAGAATCTTACGATGAAATTGTGTATGGCATCTGTCCAATAGAACAGGGATTTTCAAACTTTTTTCCAAGCGACCCACATTTTGTCCATGATTTTTTACATGACCAATGCATCTTACTCTCTCTGCTCTGTACAATCTGGTCCCACTGTGGTTTACAAAATGTTATATAAAGCTTACACAAGGGTCCCCAGTGCCATTAGGCTCTACAACTTCAGCATTCGGGGACAGCGGGTGATAGAAAAGGACTGAGGGCCATACATGTAGCCATACATGTACACTGATCAGCCATAACATTAAAACCACCTCCTTGTTTCTACACTCATTGTCCATTTTATCAGCTCCACTTACCATATAGAAGCACTTTGTAGTTCTACAATTACTGACTGCAGTTCATCTGTTTTTCTACAAGCTTTGTTAGCCCCCTTTCATGCTGTTCTTCAATGGTCAGGACCCCCAGGATGATTCTCAGCACTGCAGTGACACTGACATGGTGGTGGTGTGTTAGTGTGTTTTGTGCTGGTATGAGTGGATCAGACACAGCAGCGCTGCTGGAGTTTTAAAATACCGTGTCCACTCACTGTCCACTCTATTAGACACTCCTACCTAGTTGGTCCACCTTGTAGATGTAAAGTCAGAGACGATCGCTCATCTATTGCTGCTGTTTGAGTTGGTCAGAGGACGCTGCCCACGGGGCACTGTTGGCTGGATATTTTTGGTTGGTGGACTTTTCTCAGTCCAGCAGGGACAGTGAGGTGTTTAAAAACTCCAGCAGCACTGCTGTGTTTAATCATATGTATCTATCCATCCATCCATCCATCATTTTTCTCTGAAACCCATTTTTTATGACTCGCGACCCACGTAAGAGTCGTGACCCAGGTTTTGAAAAACGCTGCAATAGAGGTAGAAGCAGCAGTGGAGAAAAATAGCAGTAAAATCATAAATATCATAAATATTAAATACTGGCTATGTGTGCAAATGCTGCATAGTCTGTGTGGGCGTGTATGTATTATACAGATAAAAAAAAGTGTATAACTGATTCTGTTTATTTTTTACATTTATATAATATAGGATATTATATAATGACACATTCTTATTAAGGCTGTTTTTTGCACGTGCTGTGGTTTAAACTTTTCTGGTGTTTTGGAAAAATGTTCCAAAAAAACTGTAGCATGACCACGCTTAATATCAGCACCATTCAAGCTTTTCCCTTTTATTAACAGACAAACTCTCTTCAGTTATAATAAAAGCTGACCTTGCAGGTCTAGGTGTGAAGGATCTCCAGTGGCCTACACCGAGCCCTGGCCTCAACCCCACTGATCACAGAATAAATCAAAAGACTGACCGCAGACCTCAGTGCCTGGCCTCACAAATGCTCACACAGATATAGTCCACGATCCTGTAAATACACTTCCCAGATAAGTGAAGGCACTTAAGGTCATAAAAAGGGCCCAATGCCATATAAATGTGTATGGTTTGGAATGGGATGTCCAAACACACTCAAGCACACTTATGAAGCTTTACCTTTCTTGTACATTTAGCCTTTTTAGGAGCTACACCTACCATGACCGAGTCCAACAGTTGCTGTGTAAACCTTGTCACCCAGTTTTACCCCATCCATTAATTAAATAGAGACTTTAATAGGACCTGTACTGACCTAATATTAATTATATGGGCTAGGCGGTCCTAGAAATCCTACCGCAATTCAGTTAGTTATCGGTTAGTCAAAATGTCCAAGATGTTGAAGTCTAAAGCAGCTATAAAAACATGAATCAGGTAACTGAATTTGGAAAACTCTCGACCAATTCTGTGGATGCAGAGAGGGTGTGTGTCGAAACACGGAGGAGAATTTTCATATTTGAGACAGAACATGAAGCCTTGTACCGTCGCTGGATGTTCTAGGTTTACATTCAACCATTAAGGTAGCTGTGCTGTGTGTTGTAGATTCAATTTATTCTTTCATTCAATTTATGAGTGTAATTTAACGACCGCCGTGGAATCTGTGATTTTTGAAAAACGAGGTCCGTGGAATGAAGCACATTTTCACGTGAATTTAGTAGGACCCTAGTCATACCTGTACAACACACACTATCATGTTATTACCATGTTAGTGTCATTGAGAATGATTCATAGCTAATGTAACATCTGGGCAGAAAGTGTGTCCTGTACAGAAAGTGGAGGAGCGCAGAGATTGGGGCGTGGCTCTCCGTACGCGAAGCTGACCTCACGTGTAAATCCACCAAAATACAGGAGAATAAGATGGGATTGCCAAGTGGACTGTGCACACAATTCGGAGGCGAATATACACCCTTCTTGGAGGACGCTGACGGGGTCTCCAGCAGCGGACTGGCTGTGCTAAATTGGGAGAAAAAATGCATAAAAAATACTACAAAAAACTTCCAGCATATTACACAGAATATTCCTTTTATTTCCACAAGCAGATTGTATTTTGCTGGATTTACAGACTCGTGTTTTAGTTTCTGCCTGTAATGTAAATATCATTCTATTTAACATCTAGTGCGAGACAGTGTGGGGTTACAACCTACACCTCCTTTCATCTGTCTGTGTTTACAGAAACCTATGAATTCGTAATTCAGTACGAGATGCAGCTTGTCATAAATTGTCTAAGGTTGTCTGTGTCAAAAATAATGAAACTGCTTTGTCCGATGCCTTGTCAGGGTTTCGTATGCAGCCGCAGGCAATTTTATTACTAGAAAATGGAAAAATCCCACAGAGGAATGACTGTATAAATAGATATTTGTATTATTTATTAGGATTTTAACATCATGTTTTACTTTGGACAGGTAGTTACTGGTTACACAAGGGTGGCACGGTGGCTAAGTGGGTAGCACTGTCGCCTCACGGCAAGAAGATCCTGGGTTTGATCCCCAGGTGGGGCGGTCTGGGTCCTTTCTGTGTGGAGTTTGCATGTTCTCCCCATGTCTGCGTGGGTTTCCTTCGGGAATTGGAGATATTAAATTGTCCATGATTGTGTTTGATGTAACCTTGTGAACTGATGAATCTTGTGTAATGAGTAACTACCGTTCCTGTCATGAATGTAACCAAAAGTGTAAAACATGACGTTAAAATCCTAATAAACAAACATGGGCAATTTTGTATCTCCAATTCACCTCACTTGAACGTTTTTGGACTGTGGGAGGAAACCAGAGCTTCTAGAGGAAACTCCACACAGAAAGGACCCGGGCCGCTCCACCTGGGAATCGAACCAAGGTTCTTTTCGTTGTGAGGCGACAGTGCTACCCACCGAACCACCCTTAATATTTTTTAACATTAATCACAATGACTGCATGAATGCTGAGCTTATAAAGCTGTTAACTGTGTAAAATAAATGCCGAGTAAAGCACAAGATTCTGACACAACGTGCTTAATAGTTAACCTGGATGTGTTCTATCAGCCTATTTAGGTTGCTAAACCACTGGAAGCACTGCATCAGTGGTGTAGTTCCAGTCACAGTATGGCTGAATCTTTGAATTAAACAGTGGACTATTTTCTAAGCATGTTCATTTTGAGGGTTGAAAACAGACACCCAATCTTTGTCATGCACCATGTGTAATAAAAGTCTGCACTCTTAATTGCACATTAGCTTGTATAATTTTACAGACCCTCTGTTGTCAGTATGAAGAGAAAAAAGCAGCTTCAAAAATAGTGCTTGGTGAAAATGTTCAAAGTGCGGGGTGAGGAACTGGGTACACTGAACAAAGAGGCTCTGTCCCGAGACCTGGGCTGCGGAGAGCCGACAGCCCCTCCGCCTCGGTGCCAGAGCTGGCGTACGTGAATGCAGACGACTGAGAGAGGGAGGAATGAAGTGAAAGCATGGAGAAGATGAACGTCTTTAAAAATGACCGTGTTTTTACTCTTTGTTTCGGCCTGGTACAGATGCTAGAAGGTTGATAAGACGATGAGGAACCTAAACAAAAACACGTGCTCAGGATTTCTGGTGGAATAACCGGCTGTCAGGTGCATATTTTGGTCACTTTGTCAGGTCTCATTAGTGCCTCAGAACACGGGCCTTCCTCCTGGCACTACACAAGGGTTTTGACCCAATCTGGAGAGTGTAGAATATAAGTGCAGCTGAGACAAAGCAGGGAGACGCCATCCAAGTTTCGACATTATTGATCAGGACCGTTTTTATGCTTTTGAGCCGAGGTATGGCCTACAGCTCTCTATTCATTACCTGAACAGAACTGATCCAGTTACACGAGCAGACGTGTCTGGGAATTGATGCCTGGATTAAATTCAAACTCCATTCAAACCATTTTTAAGGTGATGGTCCAGAACACAATTTCTCCTTTCACAGTTTATGACACATGCCTAATTTATAGAATAATAATATTTAATGTTTGTTTATTAAGATTTTTCACTTCATATTTACACACTTTGATTAGATTCATGACAGGACAGGTGGTTACTGGTTACACAAGATTCACCAGTTCAAGTTCACAGTCATGGACAATTTAGTATCTCCGATTCACCTCACTTGCATGTCTTTGGACTGTGGGAGGAAACCCGGAGCTCCCAAAATAAAACCCACACGGACACGGGGAGAGCATGCAAACTCCACACAGAAAGGACCCGGACCGCTCCACCTG
The DNA here is from genome assembly GCF_030014385.1 of Trichomycterus rosablanca. Classification (NCBI taxonomy): domain Eukaryota; kingdom Metazoa; phylum Chordata; class Actinopteri; order Siluriformes; family Trichomycteridae; genus Trichomycterus; species Trichomycterus rosablanca. The sequence continues at coordinate 12,334,726 of NC_086013.1, forward strand.
GGTATTAACCACAGGACCTTCTTGTCGTGAGGCAACAGCGCTACCCACCGAGGCACTGTGCCGCCCTTAAAGATTGGAGCATTGGCTAATCCAAAACATGTCAGAGACAACACAGGGAGTAAATAGCATGAGTCTACATGAACAACGGGCATCTCTGGGGGAGGGAAGGCTGGAGGTATTCCTCAAAACTGATCTATTCCTCAAAACGGGCTCTACTGGCTGATCGATGGTATCAGCATAATGAGATGGGGAATAGTGGAGATCAGTGCATGACTCTCTTCAGATCCACATATGAACCCACCTGCAGGTGAAAACAAGCAGTCAGCTACTAGGGGGCAAATAAATCATTGTCCTTTCGGGGTCAGGAGTGGAGGTCTGCAGCAGTGGAGGCAAAATATAATTGGTTACAAGTAGGTTGGAATAAAAATTGGGGGGAAATGCATTACAAAAGTAGTAAGCTAGGTAAAATGTATAAAATAAAAAGGGCAATAGAGAGAAAAGCGCTTTTACCAGTGGCTTACAGAATCATACAGTACCTTTACTAATCAATCACATCACAATACACAGAGGTGCTTGAAAAATAGATGTGCATATGTACAGTATATGCTCTGCTCTTATAAGCTAATGATAGACATAGGGCAGGGCAAAAGTCATGCCCAACAGAGAAAGGTCTTGATCCAGCATAGATCACTGCAGAGCTACAGAACCATCTGGTTCTCAGCATGGAGAGTCGATGAAGAAAAATATTTTACAAGCACCGGACTGTCGGTCATGATCACTGACCTACGTGTGCATACAAAGACAGAAAACAGTATTTTCAAGTTGCCACAATAAACGTCTGATAGCTCTGTGACTGTAGATGCTGAAATATTCCTGAACCAAGAGAAAGAAAAGCTTCCTGTGGAACATTAGCATGACTTTCCCTCTGTGTTTACTTTGTCGGCTGTTCTGTGAACTCAGAATTCAGCTGAGATTAAAACCGGAACATTGCTTCACAAAGCTATTAACACGGTCTGCTTTGATTTAGGAGAGACCTGCCACTGGAGCTGAGCTTTTCATCTCAGGAACGCTGCCGCATGCACAGGCTTTTTATTGCACTAAAGGTAACGACTGCATCCAAAAAAGACATTCTGTCATCCTTCAGCTTCTAAAAACCCAAAACCTTGTCGCTCTGAGGAGACACTCAAAGCTGGGTGTGCTTGTGAAAACTGTTCTGTTCATGTACGAGTGCCAGACTCTCAAAAACCCTTCGTGTTGAACAAGACAGACAGAGCAGCAGGAGGTCTGACCCTGAGAAACCAACATGGTGAGATAAGGACAAAAGGATTTGAACTAGAATTGTCATGTTTTAATAGAGTCTGTGTCATTTAGGGCTGGGCGATATGGATCAAAAACAATATCTCGATATTTTTTCGCTGAACGGCGATATACGATATATATCTCGATTTTTTTTGATCCCATAAGGTAATAACAAAAAGACACTTCTGAGACAAAGCTACATGTTCCAATTTTTTTACAGGCACTTTTATTAAAATTCATGCTGGGGAAGCTTCACACAAGAACTAAAAAAAAAGAGCTTTTCTAAGAAAAAGAAAGTTGTTTCTAAGGCATCTCCTGTCGTGTAATGTGAATTACAAATATAATGTCTGGCCCTTTAAGAACGTTAAGTGCACTAAAGGGCGCAGGGAGCGAGTGTGTAGGGAAGGTATCAGAATTTATCGTTTCCGGCTGTGCTCATGTTCTTCTGTTGTTTTGCACTGAGCTTGTGTGGTATTAAAAGTAGCGTTCTCGTTAATCCCCCCTCACGTTTGGACTTTGAATTATTTTACATCACCGTCGCCAGAACATTTACATTAATATTTTCTTTTACTGTATAGAACTCAGTTCTGTAATACAGGTTGAACTAATCGTCCCCCAACGTTTCCCCCCGAACGTTCCCCCCAATGTTTCCCCCTGAACGTTCCCTCAACGTTCCCCGAACGTTTCCCTCAACGTTCCCCCCTGAACGTTTCCCTCAACGTTCCCCGAACGTTTCCCTCAACGTTCCCCGAACGTTTCCCCCCGAATGTTCCCCCAATGTTTCCCCCGAACGTTCCCTCAACGTTCCCCCCGAACGTTCCCCCACAAATGTTCCCTCAATGTTCCTTCACGAACATTCCCCCACAAATGTTCCCTCAATGTTCCTTCCCGAATGTTCCCCCACAAATGTTCCCTCAATGTTCCTTCACGAACGTTCCCTCAACGTTTCCCCCCGAACGTTCCCCCAACGTTTCCCCCCGAACGTTCCCCCAACGTTTCCACACAAACGTTGCCCCAACATTTCCCCCCAAACGTCCCCCCAACGTTTCCACACAAACGTTCCCCAAACGTTTACACACAAACGTTCCCTCAACGTCCCCCCCCCGAACGTTCCCCCAACGTTTCCCCCCGAACGTTCCCCCAACGTTTCCACACAAACGTTCCCCCAACGTTTCCACACAAACGCTCCCTCAACATTCCCCCCCAAACGTTTCCCCCCGAACGTTCCCCCAACGTTTCCCCCCGAACGTTCCCACACAAACGTTCCCCCAACGTTACCCCCGAACGTTCCCCCAACGTTTCCACACAAACGTTCCCTCAATGTTCCTTCACGAACGTTCCCCCAATGTTCCCCCCACGTTTCCACACGAACGTTCGCCCAACGTTCCGCCCCGAACGTCCCCCCCCGAATGTTCCCCCAACGTTCCCCCCGAACGTTCCCCCAACGGTCCCCCCCCAAACCTTCAGAGGCATGCTAATACATACCGGATAGCAATGGAAACGTTTGCCAGTAGAGAAGTTTACCAGCATAAAGATGAGCTACGAAGTATTTATTTATTCATTTATTAGGATTTTAATGTCATGTTTTACACACTTTGGTTACTTTGATGACAGGACAGAGAGCCACTTTTTACACAAGACTCATCAGTTTAAGTCTTTAATGTCAAACATGGTCATAGACAATTGTGTCTCCAATTCACCTCACTTGCACGTCTTTGGACTGTGAGAGGAAACCGGAGCTCCCGGAGGAAACCCACGCAGACATGGGAAAAACATGCAAACACAGCAAGGACACAAACCCCTTTACATGGAAATCAAACCCAGGACCTTCTTGCTGTGAGGCGACAGTGCTACCCACCGAGCCACAATGCCGCCATGTTTTGTAAAATAATAATTATAATAATTATAATAAGCTTCTAATATAATTATATAATTATAATGATATAATTATAATAAGCCGCTTTCCGCCATACTCGTTGCTGTGCCCAAATGACCCACGTAACGAACGTACGCCATTTGCGTAGCTGTGTGACATCATTACGTAAACAACGCAGAATATCGCTAATTATTATGATATGGGCTTTTTTGTATCGTTTTAAAAATTATACCGGTATTATCGTGAACGATACGATATAGCACACCCCTAGTGTCATTTACACGTCAGTGAAGGGAATTTGTCAGAATTAAACCTCTATCAAACTGTGCAGACTTTGATTTTGGCTCCTAGGTTTATGACATTCTCATGGGTGAATGTGAATACGTACTTAAATCTGTGGAAATTTAGGAAATCGAATAGTGCCACCAACCTGGTTGGCAGAATTCATTTAGACAATCGAGTGGTGCCACCACCCTGGTTGGCAGAGCTTAGGCAAGTGGGTGCTGCTACCAACCTGGTCGTAAAATTTATTTAGGCAATCGAGTGGGGCCACCAACCTGGTCAGCAGAAATTAGGCAACCGGGTGGTGCAAACAAACCTGGTCGGTGAATTTAGCCAATTGGGTGGTGCTACCAACCTGGCCGGCAGAATTCATTTAGACAACCGGGTGGTGCCACCAACCTGGTCGGCAATCTGGTTGGCAGAATTTAGTCTTCCTTAAATAGAGTGGATGACAGAGTCACAGTTTATAACCTGAAACTTAGTTCTAATATAAAACTGAATATACAATGACAGATACCAGGTACACACTCAATTTCAGTTCTGCTTATCAGTTCCTGATCCTGATAACCCCTTATTATAGTGAAAATGGGATACGTATCTGCCAGGACCTGTCTCTGATACTACGTCATGGAATACAAGGAGAAATTAGTGTATCAAAATTGGGACAGAGCAAGAACACAATTCTAACACACAGCGCCTTTCCAGTTCGAGTCCCAGAGCATCAGCAGCAACAACATCTGCTAGTTCATTCCGGTAGAGAACTATCCAACCAAAGTCAAAAAAGAGGGAGGCATTTGCTGGCAGTAACTGAGGAACTGGAAGGGGGCTTGGCAGAGATAGAAGATGTGGCGAAGGTAGAGCATGTGGCAGGTGTTGGAATAAACACAAAGTAAAGTTCATCTTTTAATCCTCTCTTTTTAACTGCGTACACTTGTGTGTTTTTTTAAATAAGAATTCATTTTCTTTTACATGTTAAAATTAAGGGCTCGGTGCTGCAGAAGGTAGTGCAGACAGGATGCTGCAGAAAATTCGGGTTCTGGTTCTTCCAGGTGCTGCAGTTTTCTCAAACTTCCCAAAACATGCTCATCTTAATCAGTCCCAAGTTATAGTGGATTGGCACCCTGTCCAGAGTGAATTCCTGTCTTGTTCCCTGATGGTGCTGGACCCACAGTGACCCTTTATCTGATTAAAACAGATGTCAATGCTTATGATTACTGTTACAGCAACACTACTGTTTCACGAGTACCTCGACCCCAAGTTTATTCAATTAAATTTAATACATTTCTCCCTCTTTAAATACTGCCCCCTTATAAAGACCGCAAAAAGAAAGAACTCGAGGGTTTTTCCAGCGATATGTCTGCAAAATGTCATGAATTATGATTCTGCCTACTGGAACCTAACACAACAGGACCACATTATACAAGCAGCACAGCATGATGACGGCAACACTGCAGTAGAAAAGCCCTGTGGGTGAGAACAGAGGACAGAGCACAGCTTGATCTGAGAAGGACCTCAGGGAAGTCAGATATGGACCGGACTTTGCCTTTTGTCACCCGGCATGAATAAGGCGTTTAGATGATATCAAATAAAGCCTGTTTGTTCACATGCAGCCGTGACCGCCCCGAGTATCAGGCGTTGGTCGGCTAAGGCACGGGCAACTCTACGTCACTTTATAAGCATGTAGGCTCATGAATGGCTCTTTTAGGGCTCAAAGAGGAGCAATTATGTAGAGAAAAAATGATTTGTCAGAACTGGCAAACTTCAACCTGCTCCAGTGTCCAGTTCCAGTGCCTGAGTGCTCATTTAGACTGTACACACAGGTCCACTCAGGTGGTGCAGCGGTGTAAAGTATTAGCCCAACACTGATGAGATCACAAGCTCTCAAGTTTGCATCCCAGTAACAGGGGACACTTGGCAGAATGGCAGCATGGGCCAGATAGACACCAGCTCTGGTGGGAAGGTTTGCTTCGGGGGCTGGGGGTTTTGGAGGAGGGGATGGATTAGCAAACAAATTTTATGTATTGGTGGCACCATGGCAACGTGTATATTGTAGGGGTCTAAATATTTGACCATGCAACTATGTTATTGAACTTTCAAAAATAAACATCTACTTTTAACAAGACAACCAATGAATATATGGTCAGATAATCGTATTCCCTTCTATTCAGGGTTTAGCCATAAACAATAATAACAACAAATAAAATAGTTCATCAGTAGAGCTATTTCGACAGAATGTGGTGCCATCACGGTATCGACAATGACCTTTATCTTAGTACGAGCATTTGGAAATGTTTACGCTGTTTCAGAATCGGGGAAAGACTTTCTAACAAGGCAGATGTGCCGACCACTGATCTGTTGCTGTTGTGATGCTTCATAGTTTGAAATGCAAAAACTCCCTCTGCAGCAGTAACATCTTCTGTTTTACCTGGTCTTTACCTGGCAAACTCTCTCCTTAAGCTGCGGTTCTGTGTTTTGCTGAACTGACACCTTTATTGGACACATTGCAGATCATGCATTCTGCTTCCCAAGGATCCTGACCAAGACAAAAACACTGATTTTTTTTTTTTGTAATTCGTCTTTGAATTTTCATTTGCGCTTGGCCATTTTTTTTTTTTTACCCCTTTTTCTCCCCTTTTAGCGCATCCAATTGTTAAATTAGCATCGTGCTTCCTCTCGGTCTATGCCGAACCCTGCCCTGACGGAGGTGATTGAAGCTAACCCGTATCCCCTCCGAAACACGAGCAGCAGCCAGATGCATCTTTGCCACCCACACATTGACGAGTTTGGCGCCACCCAGCGTTGCATGCGGAGAGACACACCCTAAGGGCACCCTCTCCCATCTCTGTGTAAGCGCCTCCAATCAGCCGGCAGAGAACGCGATCGCATTCTGACAGAGAGAGACCCACATCCGGTTCTTTGTCCCACCCCCCACATGAGCAACCGGCCAATCGTTGCTCATATAGCCACTCAGCTTCGAACCGGTAAAGCAAGGCTGGATTCGATACCACGTTCTCAGAATCCAGCCCTGGTTGCAGCGCGTCTCTTTTTACCGCTGCGCCACCTGAGCGGCTCGCTTGGCCATTTTTAATAGAAGTGTGAGAAGCGGGACCTAAAGATGAACAAGCAAAGAACAGCGCATGCAGACTACAAGTCAAATCCCGGACATTTTTGCTGATATAGAAATCCCAACTAGATGCATTTTTGGGTCCATCCCTCCACCCTTTTCCCAGCACTGGACTCTACATTTTATTATACACACACACATATGTATATATATATTTACAAATAGAATATATAGTGTTTTTATTATATTGTTGTAATTACCATACTGTTGTATAATAGTAATTGCATAGCATAGCTAATTTTTTCTATAATTTCCTTATTTTTTATTTTAGTTACTCTATTTACTGTACTTACTGTACTGGAGCTGCTGTAACACTCAAATTTCCCCCATGGTGATAAAAAAGGAATCTTATCTTAAAAAAGAGGACATGTCCGAGAAAAAGAGGATGTAAGGTCACCCTAGTAAAATATTAAGGGCGAGTAAGAATAAAAGTGTTAGTTTTCCACCATGTGCAATGCAAATCCATGTCATTTATCTGAGTGGCTGTTATAGCATTCACAGATGAAACTATGAGAACAGACTCATGCATGACAAACACTTTACTCAGTCGTTGGCTTTCGGATGTAATATTGCACCGGGGATTTGTTTGGCATGCGCTAAAAGCTTCGATGCATCAGACACAATCAGTGTTGTGCCAGCCGTGTGTGTTAAAGCGCTAACACTCAACAAGTCACAGGAAGTTAAGAGCTAACAGCTGGTGTGGGACCGAGGAATAATTCTGCAGTACAGACAAGAGCGACATCCCGGCGGAACCAGTTCACCGAGTGCTAACCTCATCTCTAAAAACCAGAGAGAGGAAGAGAGCAGCAGCGATGGGAACGACAGAACATCAAGAGAGCTGGATGATTAGCAAAAAATCAAAGCTTGAGTTTTTACTCCGTGCTTGGTAGCTCGCCTTCGCTCAACGGAACCACGAATGAAACGGAATCAAAAGCACATTCAAAGAGGACAAAATAGTCGATCATCTCTCCCACCGGAAAGTTCAAAGAGTAATAAAACGAGAGCCAGTCCAAGCAGGTCATAAAGTCAGGACTAATCACGTCACGTGAGGTCAAATCGTTCAAGCTTACCCTTCATTCCTCTCTCATTCCTTTTTAGTGCTGAGGCTGAGCCACTGAACAGCAGGAAAATGACGGTACATGTGTGTGTGTGTGTGTGTGTGTTGGGGAAGTTCATTCACAATGTCATTCACAGCTGTATCTGAAGAACCCAGTGACCTTGTTGTGACTGTACATCACGCAACCAAAACTAGAGGACATACAACACCCCCCCCTTCAGAACACACCAGGTTTGAATCCCACAGGGACGCAGAGAGAAGACTAGATTCCATGTGGACATTTGCCACTGGCGCAGATCAAATCCAAGACTGTATAAGTTGTGCAGCACCAACAATACCTGCTATACACTTACATTTACATTTCTGGCATTTAGCATACGCTTTTATCCAAAGCGATGTACAGTACTGTGACAGTATTCAGTCTAAACAATTGAGAGTCAAGGGCCTTGCTCAAGGGCCGAACAGCAGCAACCTGGCAGTGATGGGGCTTGAACCAGCAACTTTTCTTATTACTAGTCCAGTACCTTAACCACTAGGATACAAAGTCCCTATATACTATATACCAGTGGTCCCCAACCACCGGGCCACGGACCAGTACCGGTCTGTGGGCTATTTATTACCGGGCCGCACAGAAAGAATGAATAATTAGAGATGCTAGAAAAGCAGTTTTCACGGCAATATTATTAAATCCTCCCGCTGCTCCGTGAAATTATATCTTAAATGAAACCGGTCCATGGTGCAAAAAAGCTTGGGAAACACTGCTATACACTGTGGATTCAACATGTTTTACTCAGACCTGCAGGATGCACATAGAAGCCAAACGGGCTGATTAATAAAGAGTAGAAACAACAACAACTGAAGCTGCAGGGGGTATTGTATATCCTCCAAAAATCAAAGCTGGAGTTTTACTCTGTGCTTGGCAGCTCGCCTTCACTCAACGGAACCACAATGATTAGAGATGCTGCAATGAAAAGGAATCAAAAGCACATCCAATAAGGACAAAATAGTCAATCATCTCTCCCACCGGGAACGTTCAAGAGGTAATAAAGTGAGAGCCAGTCCAAGCAGGTCATAAAGTCAAGACTAAATACATCATGTGAGGTCAAATCACTCAATCTTACCCTTCATTCCTCTCTCATTCCTTTTTAGTGATGAAGCCGAGCCACTGAACAGCAGGAAATCCAAGAAGTTGTGCAGCACCAACAAAACCCTCAATACACTGCAGGTTCAACATGTTCTACTCAGACCAGCAGGATGCACATAGAAGGCAACCGTGCTAATTAATAAAGAATGGGAAATGGGGTATTGTATATCCTCCAAAAATCTAAGCTTGAGTTTTACTCTGTGCTTGGCAGCTCGCCTTTGCTTAACGAAACTAGAGATGGACCGATCAGCGTTTTTGAGGCCGATTCCAATCGCCGATCACCTTTCAGCGCGATCGGCCGATAGCCGATACTGATCTAGGGCGGGGCTATATGCCACGGCAGGGCAACATGCAATTTTTAGCGCAAGCAAGACATGAAACATGGATAGTGAAAGATTGTTTAGCGTCGCTTCAAATACACTGACTGAAAAGAGGAACAGACTGTCATCCCAAAAAGCTGAAATATTACTATTTGTGAAAAGAATTAAAACAGGCCCAGTTGTTTAATTTCAAACGCTCCATATTTTATATAGCTGCTGTTATATTTCATCTATAATTATTTCAAGACCCACGACGACTGCGTGATTTCAGTGACGCTATGCAGACATTTGTTTATTTAGCTGTTTTTCGTTTAAAATAATTCAATATCTACATTTAATGGTTGCAGTTTTTCGTTTTAAAATAATGAGTTTAATGACTGTAATTTTGACTGCATTTAAGTAATAAACTGTTTCTCCGTGTTAAAATAATGAATGGTCTACATTTAATGATTGCAGTTTTCTGATACTCACTGTATTCAGCCGCGTGCATGGTGTACTCTTAAGTGCCGTAATCAGATTAGTAGTGTTAAATGTCTTTGTTTTTGGTTCCCCTGCGAGACACGTTGGTTTCACAAATTTTACAAAACGTCCTGGATGAGTCTACGTCATATACGGTAAAAAACTGCCAGACTGACGACATGTTTCCTGTCCGCATATGCAGCTGAACACCATAATCGCGATCGGCTCTCGGGATCGGCTACATTTGAGAAATATCGGCCGATTGCATATTTTGATTAAACATCGGTCGAAACCGATACATAGCCGATCGATCCTCCCATCTCTAAACGAAACCACAATGATTAGCAATGCTGCAATGAAACGGAATCAAAAGCACATCCAAAAAAGACCAAGTAGTCAATCATCTCTCCTACAGGAACATTTAAGAGGTAATAAAGCGAGAGCTAGTCCAAGCAGGTAAAAACTAAACACATCACGTGAGGTCAAATCGCTCAATCTCACCCTTCGTTCCTTTTTAGTGATGAGGCCGAGTCACTGAACAGCAGGAAATCTAAGACTGTAGAAGTTGTGCGGCACCAACAAAACCTTCAATACACTGCAGGTTCAACTTGTTTTACTCAGACCAGCAAGACAGACATATAAGGCAACCTGGCTAATTAATAAAGAATGGGAAATGGGGGATTGTATATCCTCCAAAAATTTAAGCTGGAGTTTTACTCTGTGCTTTGCAGCTCGCCTTCGCTCAATGGAACCACAATGATCAGCAATGCTGCAATAAAACGGAATCAAAAGCACATCCAATGAGGACAAAATAGTCAATCATCTCTCCTACGGTGAGAGTCAGTCCAAGCAGGTCATAAAGTCAAGACTAAACACGTCACGTGAGGTCAAATCACTCAATCTTACGATGCAATACACTGTAGGTTCCACATGTTTCCCTCAGTCCAGCAGGATGCACGTAGAAGCCGAACGTGCTGATTAATAAAGTGTAGACGGCATGGCTGAGAGCTCTCGCACGCTGATCAGTCTGAGCTGTTGCTGCATCATACATCTGCATGACAGAAATGCTGCACTGAAGGCATCATTAACTCATCAATGAAGCTCCGGTGCAGCATGACATGTTGGAGAAGCCGAATCATTAGGTCTGGCTGAAGTCACTTTAGGAAGGTGGTCATGACTGTCACCGCTACGTCCTGATGGATGAAGAGGGCAGCATATGAGCGAGCATTTGCCCTCTAGAGGGGATCGATAACATTCCGGTTCCTGCACATAGGGACGCACCAGCTTGATTTGATCTACAGTAGTTGGTATCTCTGCCAACATTAAAAGCCAGTGAAACTCTTTGACAGATCATGAGCTTTGAGCAATGACACAAATATAAGGTCAGGAAAGCGGTTAATCTATGAGTGGCTGGGCTTACTCATCAAATATTTGTGTTTACATACTTGCTGTAAGCTTGTTTAAACTCAGGTTTAGGAACTTGGGTCAAATCCCAACAGTGGCAGATTAACAGAGATGGGGCTTGAACTCTTGACCTTCCAATTCCAATTGTTTGTTTGTTTGTTTATTAGGACTCTAACGTCATGTTTTACACTCTTCATCAGTTCATCAGTTCACAAGGTTATATCAAACACAGTCATGGACAATTTAGTGTCTCCAATTAACCTCACTTGCACGTCTTTGGACTTTGTAAACCCACGCAGTCACAGGGAGAACAAGCAAACTCCACACAGAAAGGACCCGGACCGCCCCACCTGGGGATCGAACCCAGGACCTTCTTGCTGTGAGGCGACAGTGCTACCCACTTAGCCACTGTGTTGCCCTCCAATTCCAATTCCAATTCCAATTCAGCAGACGGCTTACAGTATACTGTACAGTCTAAGCAACTGAGAATTGAGGGCCTTGCTCGAGGGTCCAACAGTGGCAACCTGGCAGTGGTGGGGCTTGAACAAGCAACCTTCTGATTACCAGCCCAGTACCTTTTCCACCAATCAGTCTAGTACCTTAAGCACTTTAGCACAGTGGTAGCTTAAGGTACTCGACTAGCAATCAGAAGGTTGTCAGTTCAAGCTACCCTACTGCTGGGCTCCTTTATCCTAGTAAGCAGAAGGTTGCTGGTTCATGCACACATTCACCAAGTTGCCACTGTTGGGTCCTTGTGCGAGGCCCTTATCACTTAATTGCTTAGATCATCATTAGGGCTGCACGATATTGGGAAAAAACTGACATTGCGATTTTTTTTTCCCCCTGCAATATATATTGCGATATTTAAAAAATGCAGGAATTTTCACCACATTATTAGTAATATTAATAATGCATGTATCTTACTCTAAATAAGGGGTTCATCTGTGAAAAAGCGTGGTGCCTACAAGGGTTACAAGAGATTATGACCAGCTACATCTTTGTACTTGGTTGAAACTGAGCATTAAACTAAGAAAGCTTCAATATCTCTTCTCTCACAGAAAAATAAACATGGCTGACGGTGCGGACAAAGTTATTTTCAAACGTAAATAAATAATTATTGATTTTTATCGAGTGTTTTTATTAGCAAGATTGGGCTTGTCAGCAAATGTAACCGTTTTCTGTACACGAATCGAGATGTTATATTGACATGTTAGCGCTGCTAGGGTTGCCAACCGTCCCATAGAATACGAAATCGTTCCGTATTTGAAAACTAAATGTCGTGTTCCGTATTGAACTGATACGGGACGTGCTTTGTTCCGTATTTTTATCAATGGGAGAGAAACGCTGCAGATAAGACTGTTCAATACTAGAGCTGGGCGGTTCCTGAATCAACCGGGTTAATGATTCGAATCTTTGTACTGAATCAGGAATCACGAGTCCGAAATCTCAATGAACCCGGATCCTATGAGTCCTCTGACTGGCTGCTGCTCAGTACACAAGGCGGGTGTGAGCCGTCATTGAAAATGAGAACGGTGTGAATTTTCGTTTTGTGTCAAGCAGCAAAAAAGTTGTAGCATGACGTATTTGATATAATTTGCATTAAGAAACATCGCACGTCCTGCGATGTGACTATCGCGCATGCACACATCGCGATGACGATGCTGAAACGAAATATCGTGCAGCCCTAATCATCATGCATTTATCACAATTGTAAGTCGCTTTGGATAAAAAGTGTCCATTAAAACTGTGTACACACTAACTAGTGACATGGTTCCAGTACAAGAGTTGCTGCCAAAATCATGACCGCAGTGTGGTTAAAGACTCAATCGATCTGGAGATTCAGTCTCCACTTTTTCCTCCATCTGACCACAAAAGAAATTTTTTCAACACTGAGAGGCGACAGTGCTACCCACTTAAGACACCGTGCTGCCCTCCAATTCCAATTCAGCAGACGGCTTACAGTATACAGTCTCAGCAACTGAGAATTAAGGGCCTTGCTTGAGGGTCCAACAGTGGCAACCTGGCAGTGGTGGGGCTTAAACAAGCAACCTTCTGATTACTAGTCTAGTACCTTAACCGCTAGGCTACAACTGCCCATCTCTAGTACCTTTAGCACTTGTGTAGGTGTAGCACAGTAGATAAGGTACTGGACTAGCAATTAGATGGTTGTCAGTTCAAGCTACCTTACGGCTAGGTTGCCACTGCTGGGCTCCTTAATCCTAGTAAGCAGAAGGTTGCTGGTTCATGCACACATTCACCAAGTTGCCACTGTTGGGTCCTTGTGCGAGGCCCTTATCACTTAATTGCTTAGATCATCATGCATTCATCACAATTGTAAGTCGCTTTGGATAAAAAGTGTCCATTAAAACTGTGTACACACTAACTAGTGACATGGTTCCAGTACATTGCATCTGTAACATTAACAAGTTGTGCTGGTTCCAAAGACTTGCTGCCAAAATCATGACCGCAGTGTGGTTAAAGACTCAATCGATCTGGAGTTTCAGGCTCCACTTTTTCCTCCATCTCACCAGAAAAAAAGACAATTTTTCACCACTGAGTACTCGATGTTGCTCTGTGAAGCATCCTGGGCTAATTACCGCCAGTCTAGTAGATCCGTGTGGCCAGTATCAGTCTGCTGATGGCTTACTGTGCATAAAAAAGTGAAGAGCTGCAGGCTAGCAGTCAACTGGTTCTTCCACCACAGGCTTCTAATGAATTTCTAATCTGTGCCCTGGGAAAGTGGTACATCAACCCAGCCCCCCTTAAAGGGCAAAAAGAGAGTGGATGGAGTGGGCTGAAACAGAAAGGTAATTTAGAGGTGGAAGCTGTGCCATGCAGAAGATGCTCAGCACATGTGCAGGATAAATGCATAATTTAAATATAGATTTTCTTTTCCCTACCAAAATCGATGTGAGGCAGGCAGACATCAATCAGGTTTTATGTGCTGAGCTGTGGGTTCTGTATATAATATTGTTAATACTTGAGGAATCCTCCAACAGAGCATCCATACAGATCAGCCATAACATTAAAACCACCTCCTTGTTTCTACACTCACTGTCCATTTTATCAGCTCCACTTACCATATAGAAGCACTTTGTAGTTCTACAATTACTGACTGTAGTCCATCTATTTTTCTACATACCTTTGTAACCTGCTTTCACCCTGTTCTTCAATGGTCAGAACCTTCACAGGACCACCACACAGCAGGTATTATTTAGGTGGTGGATCATTCTCAGCACTGCAGTGACACTGACATGGTGGTGGTGTGTTAGCGTGTGTTGTGCTGGTATGAGTGGATCAGACACAGCAGCGCTGCTGGAGTTTTTAAATACCGTGTCCACTCACTGTCCACTCTATTAGACACTCCTACCTAGTTGGTCCACCTTGTAGATGTAAAGTCAGAGACGATCGCTCATCTATTGCTGCTGTTGGAGTTGGTCATCTTCTAGACCTTCATCAGTGGTCACAGGACGCTGCCCAAGGGGCACTGTTGGCTGGATATTTTTGGTTGGTGGACTATTCTCAGTCCAGCAGTGACAGTGAGGTGTTTAAAAACTCCAGCAGCGCTGCTGTGTCTGATCCACTTATACCAGCACAACACACACTAACACACCACCACCATGTCAGTGTCACTGCAGTGCTGAGAATCATCCACCACCTAAATAATACCTGCTCTGTGGTGGTCCTGAGCATTGAAGAACAGCATGAAAGCAGGCTAACAAAGCATGCAGAGAAACAGATGGACTACAGTCAGTAATTGTAGAACTACAAAGTGCTTCTATATGGTAAGTGGAGCTGATAAAATGGACAGTGAGTGTAGAAACAAGGAGGTGGTTTTAATGTTTTGGCTGATCGGTGTAAAGTTTTCAGAGCTGTTGTCTTTTTGTGAGCCTCTATGTGTTGTGGATTTGATCTTAAAGAAATATAACGATCATTTTAAACCATCAATCTACACCGCCGTCACCAGCAGCACTGTGCAACTTCCTTTTCATTTTTCAGAAATGACACAGGCCAGTCTGTCTTTCATTTCAAATGAAAGGGCGGTGTGCACCAAGTATCACAGTACTGTAATAATATCTGCCTACAATCCTTCAGAAACATCAGCCAAACAACAATCGGTAGCATATTTATGTCTTAATTAACTGCCAGATGTGCTTTAATGAAACACAGAGGTGGAACCACCCAGGAAAAGGCCAAATTCCCCAGACATCAACCAGCAACGGTAGCAGATTGCTAAGAGCCAGTGGTATAAAGGGTATTTCCAAAACAAATGGTCACACCAACTGCTTCTCTATTATATACAGAAGTAAGTCTGCAATCACAATTAAGCTCACTGATTATTCTCCACAGTTAAAGTAAAAATAAATCAAATGTGAAATGAAACCGGCTTCATGTGTCTGTGCAGAACAAAGCATGAACAACAGCGTGGCAGGAAGGTTTCACAAACAGTCGTGCTACTGCAGCCGGTCAGCAATGATACTGGGTGAATTTAATACGAGTCAAGGGTGTGAACGCTGAGTCATTAGCAAGTAATCATCTCTATATTTATTATCAAGCAACACAACAAGAATAAACTCTTAATCTATGTATTTTTGGAACTTCCTGCTGTTCTTCTGATGAGTAATGAAAGTTACAATATTTTGCACAGCCCCAAAGTGGTATGAAAGGTACTTTTCCTTCAGCACAACTGGTCACATGTTGTATAAAACCCTACTGAACACTAAGAAAGCAAAAGCACTTAGCAGTACAAGTGCAGAACTGAACATACCATCGAGCTAGACTTTTTGTTTATTTTATTAGCATTTTAACGTCATGTTTTACACTTTGGTTACATTCATGACAGGAACGGTAGTTACTCATTACACAAGATTCATCAGTCCACAAGGTTAGGGTCACGTACAATTTTGTATCTCCAATTCACCTCACTTGCATGTCTTTGTACTGTGAGAGGAAAGCGGAGCACCCGGAGGAAACCCACGCGGACACGGGGAGAACATGCAAACTCCACACAGAGAGGACCTGGACCGCCTTACCTGGGGATCGAACCCAGGACCTTCTTGCTGTGAGGCGACAGTGCTACCCACTTAGCCACCGTGCCGCCCTCGAGATAAACTACTGATTCCATGACGATACTTTTTAAAGCCAATACTGCCATCCTACACCTGCCCAAGCTAGCTGTAAACAAGCTTTGTGACTAACACTAATCCGCTCACTATGTACCAGCACAACACACGCTAACACACCACCACCATGTCAGTGTCACTGCAGTGCTGAGAATGATCCACCACCTAAATAATACCTGCTCTGTGGTGGTCCTGTGGGGGTCCTGACCATTGAAGAACAGCATGAAAGGGGGCTAATAAAGCATGCAGAGAAACAGATGGACCACAGTCAGTAATTGTAGAACTACAAAGTGCTTCTATATGGTAAGTGGAGCTGATAAAATGGACAGTGAGTGTTGAAACAAGGAGGTGGTTTTAATGTTATGGCTGATCAGTGTACATCTGCTGTATTAACTGTGATAGGAAAAATCGAATCTGGTACACCGAATGAAGCGTCATACTGCCCAGCACTAGCTAATTTTCCACTGGACAATGATGAGGGCTGCAGGCTAGCACATGGCAACAGGCTCAGATGTCCAGGCATGTACAGTACAAGACCCATAAACCATGCATGGTGACCCTGAGTCCTCAAGGACAGGAACAACGATAAAGAAGTAAAATACTGATCGATTAACAATACACGGTTTACGATTTACATGGAAGAGTTTTCAGTGCAGCTAAAATTTATATATATTTGACTGATTTCTGAAGCTGTTTTGAACCTCTGACTGAATCCATGTAGACAACCTTGCACGGATGAGACGAGTCTGCCGGGTTAAAATGTTAATACAGCAACTATATCATTAATTAGATGATGTAAAAGGTTTTATGATGTGATGAAACTCTGTGGCACGACCTCTTTATGATGACTGCTGAGTATCCTAGTGATGCTGTACAGTAGGCTGGTTTAGGTGGTTTGATGATTCAGCAACATGAAGAGAGGAACAAGGTTCTGTACGCAGCTCCACGCCAGAGTTTAAATCAAACGCCGACAGGTCACCATAAAAGTACACATGTGAGGAGCACAGAGCCGCCCTTCCTCTCCACCAAGATCAGAGACTCACAGCAGTGCAGGATCACTAGATCTGGTCTAACTGATCTCAGCAGTGTGGAAACACGCAGCGATATGTCGCAACATTTAACATAGAGGTTCACTGATGAAGCAGACAGCAGCACTTCACTTCAGAATCCTCCACGTCTGGTGCTCAGTAAAGAATCAAATGTAAATGCTGGTTACTGCCTATCAGGAACTGTGATGATCTACTAAACTACAACAGAGAAACACTCGCTTCCTTCAAACTTCACTTACACCCCCCCCAATGCACTCTCTACCTCGCTCACTCCCTCACTCACCCCCTACTTACCTCACTCACTCTTTTCCTCCCTACCTCAGTAACCCCTTTACTCACTCGCCTTCTCCTTACCTACCTCACTTACTCCCTACCTACCTCGCTCACTCGCTCCATCCCTTCCTCATTCACTCCCTACCTCGCTCACCCCCTCACTCACCCCCTACTTACCTCACTCACTCTTTTCCTCCCTACCTGAGTAACCCCTTTACTCACTCGCCTTCTCCTTACCTACCTCACTTACTCCCTACCTACCTCGCTCACTCGCTCCATCCCTTCCTCATTCACTCCCTACCTCGCTCACTCCCTCACTCACCCCCTACTTACCTCACTCACTCTTTTCCTCCCTACCTCAGTAACCCCTTTACTCACTCGCCTTCTCCTTACCTACCTCACTTACTCCCTACCTACCTCGCTCACTCGCTCCATCCCTTCCTCATTCACTCCCTACCTCGCTCACTCCCTCACTCACCCCCTACTTACCTCACTCACTCTTTTCCTCCCTACCTCAGTAACCCCTTTACTCACTCGCCTTCTCCTTACCTACCTCACTTACTCCCTACCTACCTCGCTCACTCGCTCCATCCCTTCCTCATTCACTCCCTACCTCGCTCACCCCCTCACTCACCCCCTACTTACCTCACTCACTCTTTTCCTCCCTACCTGAGTAACCCCTTTACTCACTCGCCTTCTCCTTACCTACCTCACTTACTCCCTACCTACCTCGCTCACTCGCTCCATCCCTTCCTCATTCACTCCCTACCTCGCTCACTCCCTCACTCACCCCCTACTTACCTCACTCACTCTTTTCCTCCCTACCTCAGTAACCCCTTCACTTACTCGCCTTCTCCTTACCTACCTCACTTACTCCCTACCTACCTCGCTCACCCCCTCGCTCACTCGCTCCATCCCTTCCTCATTCACTCCCTACCTCGCTCACCCCCTCACTCACCCCCTACTTACCTCACTCACTCTTTTCCTCCCTACCTCAGTAACCCCTTCACTTACTCGCCTTCTCCTTACCTACCTCACTTACTCCCTACCTACCTCGCTCACCCCCTCACTCACTCGCTCCATTCCTTCCTCATTCACTCCCTACCTCGCTCACCCCCTCACTCTTTTCCTCCCTACCTCAGTAACCCCTTTACTCACTCGCCTTCTCCCTACCTACCTCACTTACTCCCTACCTACCTCGCTCACCCCCCTCGCTCACTCGCTCCATTCCTTCCTCATTCACTCCCTACCTCACTCACTCTTTTCCTCCCTACCTCAGTAACCCCTTTACTCACTCGCCTTCTCGCTACCTACCTCACTTACTCCCTACCTACCTCGCTCACCCCTCACTTACTCGCTCCATTCCTTCCTCATTCACTCCCTACCTCGCTCACTCCCTATCTACCACACTCACTCCCTCCCTACCTACCTCGCTCACCCCCTCACTCCATCCCTTCCTCATTCACTCCCTACCTCACTCACTCGATAACTCATTCCCTATCTTCCACACTCACCCCCTCCCTACCTACCTCGCTCACGCCCCTCACTTACTCGCTCCATCCCTACCTCACTCACTCCCTAACTCACTCAATCACTCCCTACCTCACTCACCCCCTCACTTACTCTTTTCCTTCCTACCTCACAAACCCTTTTACTCACTCGCCTTCTCCCTACCTACCTCACTCACTTGCTCCATCCCTACCTCACTTACCCCCTCACTCTTCCTCCCTACCTACCTCACTCACTCTCTTCCTACCTCACCCCTTCACTCTCTCTTACTCCCTACCTCACTCACTCACACCTTCACATACTCATTCACTCCCTCCCCACCTCACTCACCCATTCACTCACTCACTTCCTCCCTGCCTCACTTACTCCCTCACGCACTCTCTTCCTCCCTACCTCTCACCCACTCACTTCCTCCCTGCCTCACTCACCCACTCACTCACTTCCTCCCTGCCTCACTCACCCACTCATTCACTCTTCCTACTTACCTCACTAACCCCTTCACTCACTCGCTTTCTCCCTACCTTACTCGCTCACACCC
The DNA here is from genome assembly GCF_030014385.1 of Trichomycterus rosablanca. NCBI lineage: Eukaryota > Metazoa > Chordata > Actinopteri > Siluriformes > Trichomycteridae > Trichomycterus > Trichomycterus rosablanca. Next base: position 12,354,183 of record NC_086013.1, read on the forward strand.
TCACTCACCATCTTCCTCAGTAACCCCTTCACTCATTCTCCTCTTCATTACCTCACTAACCCCTTCACTCACTTGCTCACTATCTCACTCACTCTCTCCCTCTCTCAAACTCAACTCAAACTCAAAAGAAGCTTCTCACTCACTCCCTACCTCACTCACCCCCTTCCTCCCTCCCTTCCTCCATCCCTAACTCACTCACAATTATCCCCACACTCGCCCCCCAACCCCTCTCACCCCTTCCTCCCTCACGCCATCCCTAACTCAGCCACACACCCACCCACTCACTCGCCCCCTCATGCACTCTCTCACTCACTCCCTCAGTGGTTAGTGTAGAAACTCGTAAGAATTTCCATCACAGACGGAGGGCTTCCCCACTATTCTCACACTGCTCGTACTATTATAACCTTACAGTACTATAAGGTAGGCTGGCGGTATTCCCTTTGGCAGTTGCTAAGCAACACAATGGATTTAATCTTGAACCACACCCAATTTCCACAATTCACCTTTTCTTTGCTTAGTAAGGGAAACTCTAAATAACTGACCAACTCCTCCTTCCTCTTTCAAACACATAACACAGTCTCACACACACACACACACACACACACACACACACACACACACACACACACACACACGACTGCACCATGTCCGGCATTCTGATGGGCTTTTTTTCCCCTGTGGTCAGGCTCACTGCTTAATTTATGGTGAGCAACCATGTGTGTGTGAGTGTGTGTGTGTGTGTGGCTAAAGAGTTTGTAGCTGGCTGGATTAAGTTTCAGTTCTTTGCTTTATTTATATCCACTTCTGACAGAACCGGTGAGGACCAATCATAACATGATTTATTGGCGCATCTCACTCATGCTAACAGTCACTTTGGGAATAGTCCTCAATACGCTAATTTTGCATTATAACCAGCTGTGTGTTTGTAATGAAGCCAAGACACAAAGATTAATCATCACTGTAATCAAACTGGACAGATGAACGTTTATGGTTTTCCGTGGTGCGGTATTACATACAGCCAAGGTCAAAAGTTATGAATACATGACATGAAAGTCTACTTTTTAATACTTTTACAAACATTGTTATGGCAGTTTCTGAAAATATGAAGTCAAAGTACACACCAATGAGCCAAAACATTATGATCACTCGCCTTAAAAGCTGTCAAAACAGCTCTGACCTACAGAGAGTCACAAGTCCTGTAGTACCTGGTACCAGGACATTATCAGCAGGTTCTTCAACTTCTGTACATTTCAAGATGGATCGTCCTACAGTGCATCATGGTGTCTTTTCTTCCCAGTGGATCATTCTGGTCTGATCCTGTTCTTCAATGGTCAGGACCACTACAGAGCAGGTATTATTTAGGTGGTGGATCATTCTCAGCACTGCAGTGACACTGACATGGTGGTGGTGTGTTAGTGTGTGTTGTGCTGGTATGACACAGCAGCGCTGCTGGAGTTTTTAAATACTGTGTCCACTCACTGTCCACTCTATTAGACACTCCTACCTGGTTGGTCCACCTTGTAGATGTAAAGTCAGAGACGATCGCTCATCTATTGCTGCTGTTTGAGTCGGTCATCTTCTAGACCTTCATCAGTGGTCACAGGACGCTGCCCACGGGGCAGTAGGCTCTTGGCTGGATATTTTTGGTTGGTGGACTATTCTCAGTCTAGCAGTGACAGTGAGGTGTTTAAAAACTCCCTCAGCATTGCTGTCTGATCCACTCATACCAGCACAACACACACTAACACACCACCACCATGTCAGTGTCACTGCAGTGCTGAGAATGATCCACCACCTAAATAATACCTGCTCTGTAGTGGTCCTGACCATTGAAGAACAGGGTGAAAGCAGGCTAACAAAGCATGCAGAGAAACAGATGGACTACAGTCAGTAATTGTAGAACTACAAGTGGAGCTGATAAAATGGACAGTGAGTGTAGAAACAAGGAGGTGGTTTTAATGTTATGGCTGATCGGTGTATTTACCACTCAAAGCTAGTTTATTTAGAATCTATACACAGCGTAATCACACATTTATAGAAATGAGGTAGGGTATGAAGGTAAATTTTTATGGTGGTTCTAGCATGTATTCTAAACATCACTGCTTACATGTTTCCTCAGAACATAATAATAAGTTATGGACTTTTATGAGTTTTTGTAACAAGGCAATCAGATGATGTAGTTACAACATCACCAGTTCTTGAATCCAGACCAGAAGAATCTTGGTGGTGGAACTAAAAACATCTTTTGCAATGGAAAAGCACAAGAGAGTCCAAGATCAGGCAATGGCACCAATACTAAGATCTCAACAGACACACATGGTGGTCTAAAATCTTTCCATGTCTTAAAAGCCAAATTAGATAGCTTTATAGATTTACTGCAATATGACCCCCCCCCCCCCCCCCCCCCCCCCCCCCCCCCTATATACACACACACACACACACACACACACACACACACATACACACACATACACACACACACCACAGATATTCCAGTCCAGCATAAATACTGACAGCTGATTTTAAAATGTAAGAATGCTGCATTGACTTCTCCACTCCCGCCTGTTTCTCATTATAACTGCATGAATGACACTGAGGCACAGAGACGTCACAAACAGCTATAACTTAATAGAAAACACGCGGTAAAGCCTGTTAAAATGATTTAAATGGGTAATGGAATCTGTGCCTGTCCCCTGTGACTAGATTTGACCATGAAGATAGGTTACACAGGGGTTACGGAGCAGAAGGAAACATCAGTCAGGATGATGCATGATGTACATGTCGTCTAGTCATTTAGTCCTGCCTGATGGTGGAAGAGAGAAAGAACTGATCCAGGATCAGCTTTAATCTTTTCTCCTCAGTGGGTGAAACAGGAAGGGCTTGAGTAGAATCTGATCTTGGATCAGTACTTTAAATCAGAAGGCTGGTGACACTGATACAGTTTGGTTTTGTTGCCCTGTTGATGTTTCTTCGTGAAGACACATAATACTTTTCTGTTTATTCTTTGATCATTTATCTTATTATAATATAAGACACTATTAGAAAACATACTGAGCACTTTATTAGATACACATATCTGGTACATTCCTTTAATATATACTGTACAGTGAAGCCTTGATTTAACGGACCTCCATGTAACGGATTTCAGATTAAACAGACAAAGTCTAGAAAACTGGACGTCCGGTCCGATTGTTTAAAATTCCTCTCAAAGCGTACCGAGACCAGTAGTTCAGTAATTCTCCGCTAGCCTGCGCACGTCTCTCTGTTTACATGAGTTATAGGCTTTATTTTATCGGAACGCTCGCTTTGTTCTCGCCTTTTTTGGTGTTTATTGCTTAATTCTTGCAGTTCTAGTGCTTAGTTCTGCATCAGCACTGATCAAGTAGCCACCAGCAGTGCTGTAGACTCTCCTAGATAGTCCCCACTATACGATCACGGCAACAAAAAAAAAAAAAAAATTCCAGCCTCATACACATCAAACTGTGATGCTCTGTGTATTCTGACACCTTTCTATCAGAACCAGCAGTAACTTCTTCAGCAATCTGAGCTACAGTAGCTCGTCTGTTGGATCGGACCACATGAGCCAGCCTTCGCTCCCCACGTGCATCAGTGAGCCTTGGCCGCCCATGACCCTGTCGCCGGTTCACCAATGTTCCTTCCTTGGACCACTTTTGAAAGATACTGACCACTGCAGACCGGTAACACCCCACAAGAGCTGCAGTTTTCGAGATGCTCTGACCCCTCACAATTTGGCCCTTGTCAAACTTACTCCAATCCTTAAGCGTATCCTTTTTTTCTGCTTCTAACATCAACTCTGAGGATAAAATGTTTACTTGCTGCCTAATATATCCCACCTACTAACAGGTGCCGTGATGAAGAGATAATCAGTGTTATTCACTTCACCTGTCAGTGTAGAATAATGTTACGTCTGGTCAGTATATATATACTGTACATATAAATATATATACATATATAAATATAATGAGGTTATTTGCTCTTGCCTTTAATATTAACACTGTAAAGTGTCCTTGGGTGTGTGAAAGGCTCTATGTAAATATTTAAATTGCAATTATTATTATTATTCTTAAGACATCGACACAGACAAACACACACAGGTCTTCATATCATGTACCCTGTGCTGCACTGACAGCTACTGACAAGCTTCAAATACTCAAGTAGGTCTAAGGTCCCAGCAAGCAACATCAGCTGTTTAGAGCTATCAGTGTGGTACTCTCTAAAAAGCAATAAAACTGTATTCTTTCCACACTTTAGTCTCAAATGATCCTACGAGCAAAGTCAAACCCTTGAGGTCCAAACCACACACGTAGGGTGTCAATGTCCGACAGCCAAGCATGGCAGTTTCCCTTTTGGATGCAGCGTGGGGGGTAAAGGAAGAGCGAGCTGATGCCCGGATTCGGACAACCGAGGCGGCTCGGCGCTTTCTGCTTTCTCCGGCTCAAACAGAAGCTGGTGGCTGAGTTGCATGACTGTGGTTTTCAACAGCAGGCGGTCTGCTGCTGCCAGGCTATAATTACTCACACTGCCCCGGCACACGGAGCAAAGCGAACTCCATCTCACGCTCACACGCCGAGGCAGTGGAGGAAGGAAAAAAAAACACAATTCCTAACTCGAGTCAGCATGGTTGTTTTTTACTGAATAAAATAAGGATGCCCAAGTACTCGCAAATTGTCCATTATAAATACAATAGTGTTACTAAAGCTCCAATTATCAGCTGTAACCAACACTGACTGGCACAAGAAAGCATTTGCCCTGATAGTTGGAGTTTGAGCACCAGCAATACAAAAGCCATTTGTGGCTGATAGTCTATAAGCCGGGCGCTACTAAATGTGCTTCATTTAACGGACCGTCATTAAATTACACTCATAAACTGAATTATAGAATTTATGAATTTACAATACACAGCACAGCTACCTCAACAGTTGCATGTAAACCTAGAACATCCAGCAACGGTGCGAGGCTTCATGTTCCAGCTCTAATCCGAAAATTCTCCTCCGTGTTTTGACTCCGTGTCCACAGAACTGGTTGGGAGTTTTCCAAACTCAGTTACCAGAGTCGTTACCAGTTACCAGAGCTACCATTTTGACTAACCGATTGCTAACTGAATTGCCGTAGGATTGCTAGGACGCCTCACAGTGCAAATTGACCAGTAAACGTGAGACACGTGAACGCTACGTGAATGAAAAATGGTAAATCACTAAACACAAACCTTAAAGTTCACAGCAAATAGCTATTTTCACGATTTGAGACGCGATTTTCACGGACATGAATTAGGTACTGCCTTATCTATAAGGGCATAATTTATTAGACTCTGGGATGGCATTCATGTTTTTGCATCAAAGCAACACAAAGAGGTGCCCAGGTGGCGCAGCGGGATATTCCACTAGCACACCAGCACAGAGATTCTGAACTACTCGGTTAGAAACTCGGTGTTGCCACCGGTTGGCTGGGCGCCATCTGCCGGGCATAATTGGCAGTGGCTGCAGGGTGTGGGCCGGACTATGTGTGGGTGGGTAAGTGGGTCTTCATACGCTGTGTAAGGACCCTGATTGGCGGAAGAGACGCCTGTGCAGAATGCAGGGGCGAGAAGAGGAGGGCTGTACACGTGTCGGAGGAGGCGTGTACAGCGACGTGCTCTCCTCGGATGCAATCTGGTATCTCTCAGCAGCGGAAGACAAAATTGAGTGCGCTTAATCGGGAGGAAAATGTGAAGAAAATGCATTAAAAAAAAAAGCAACACAAAGCAATATGAGGCGGTCCTAGCAATCCTACGGCAATTCGGTTAGCAATTGGTTAGTCAAAATGTCCAATATGTCGAAGTGTAAAGTTTGGAAAATTTCCAACCGATTCTGTGTCCACGTGGGGGATGGGTCAAACCACAGACAAGAATTTTTGTATTTGAGACGGAGCCAATTTCTGAGTGTTATTTAATGACTGCTGTGAAATGTGGCTCTTATATCTGATTTTTGAAAAACGGGGTCCGTGAAGTTAAGCACATTTATTTGTGAATTTAGAAGGTAAATTAACTGTTTACCCTGTCCACCCAGCTCTGGCCAGTGTTATTTGTTAATATGATAAGCCGTCCAGTGTGGATTTACACATACAGGTGTGACTCTAGTGAAAATGAACAATGAACAAGTTAAGTGCCAATAAACAGAAATATGTACATGTACAACATTTAGTCCTATTGTATATACTTATACACATAACCACTATATTGTATATATTTATAACTAATATTTATAACTATAACAACACATTTACTTCTCTATTTACACTTATTTATCTGTATATATTGTTTATAAGTATAGATAAACTACTGCTCCTAATATTATTATTATTATGCCAGATGCACAATTTGAACATACTGTACTTTTTTGCATATGGTATGTTGTGTATATGTTGTTGTATTAGTTTCTCTTTTATTGCTTATTCAACTACTGGAGGCCAATAATTTCCCTCTGGATAAATAAAGTATCTACCTATCTATTTATTAATTGTTACTGAACACTGAAGTCCAACAGTGGCAGCTTGAACCAGCAACCTTCTGATTACTAGTACCTTAACCACTGAGCTACCACTGACCCATAAGGTAAAATTTTTTATATTTACTTTGTAAAATTAAATGTTACAATGACTGAATATAGTTAAAGCAATTGAGAGTTAAGGGCCTTACTCAGGGGTCCAACAGTGGAAATATTGTAATGGTGGGTCTTCAACCAGCCAGTGCCTTATCCACTGAGCTACCACTTCTTATTCCTTAATATTAGATTGGTACATCCTTATACAAATGTTTCATTAGGCTTTTTAAATGCAACTACTGAAGTATTTTAGGAGCTCATGCTCTTACCCTCCGAACCCACACACAGTCTAAAATGTCACTTCAAAACTTGACTCATGCTGGTGATTAATGCTGATGTTTGGCATCAGACCAGCTCTATTCTTGTGTGTTCTTGAAAGCAATCACAATGAAGCAACACAAAGTACTGGAAGTGAGTCACATGAGAGCACAAAACACTCCCATTCATGTTTAAGAATTAAAAATATGTTGACTTAAAAAAAACAGGGACACATTAAATTAATAATGCTTCATGCTGACAACTGACGACGCCCCGACTAAGCTCGTCTATCAAGCACGCTGTAAATTAAATTATACTGAAGAGCTACACGGCCACTAGAAGTGATTTTATGATTATTGCACTTGATATCTTAAATGTGAAATTAGGAAACCGGGTTTGCACTTCACAAGTCGCCAGGCTGGATTTTTTCTCACATCATGATGTTAGATTTAGTGTTGAATTAAACCGTTCATGGTTTTGTGAAAGTAAGAGTTTATTTTTTTTTTTTTATTCAGTCATGGACAATTTAGTATCTCCAGTTCACCTCAATGCATGTCTTTGGACTGTGGGAGGAAACCGGAGCTCTCGAAGGAACATGCAAACTCCACACAGAAAGGACCTGGACCGCCCCACCTGGGGTTTGAACCCAGGTCCTTCTTGCCACCGTTGGTTTCTCTGTGGCATGTCTGTGCTTTGCATTTTACATACATCACTGGTGGCACTTTGAAGAGATCAGAAGCAAACTGAGCCAAAGTTCAATTGGATTAAACTTTGAGTGCAGCGACAAGCGGTAAAAACCGAGCGTCGAAGTGGTAAATGTGTCCGTAGGACACTTTTGTGTACTTGTACTGTACATGTATATATTTAAAAATTACTTTCCAAGGATCATAAGAAAATAGCAAAACAAATAGTTGAAGTAAAAGGAACATGGCATAGCTTCTATGAATAAAAATAAACTATGTATGTTGGGTCACAACTGATAAACGGCTCATAATTAGGCCTCTACTAAATTCAGGGGAAAATGTGCTTAATTTCAAGAAAAGAAAAGTGTCACATTTCACGACATTACATTACACAGTCAATTAAACTGAATGATAGAATAACTGGAAGCTACAATAAAGAGCACATCCAATGTTAATAGCTGAATGTAAACCAAGAACATTCAGCAACAGTTTCAAATACGAAAATAATCGTCCGTGTTTGGACACCCCCCCTCTGTGTCCACATAATTTGGTTGGGAGTTTAGTGTTTTTAAGCTGCTTTACACTATCACATCTTGGACATTTTGACTAAGTGATTGCTAACTGAATTGCCATAAGATTGCTAGGACCACCTCATAGTTACGCGAATTAAAAATGTTAAGCCCAGGTGGCGCAGGGGATATTCCGCTAGCACATTGGGCGCCGGGATTCTGAACGCCTTGGTTCGAAACTCGGCGTTGCCACCGGTCGGCTGGGCGCCACCTAGCGGGTATAACTGTCAGTGCCTGCAGCAGACGTGTCTGCTAGGGTGGGATGACCGGACTATGTGGGTGGGGTCTTCACACTCTGTGTGAGGACCCTGATTGGCAGATAGGGTTAGAGGCACCTGTGCAGAATGCATGGGGGGAAAAAGGGTTCCGCTAAGGGCTGCGAGCGGGTCGGAGGAAGCGTGAGCAGGAAATATATCCTCCTCGACTGCGATCAGGGATCCCCCAGCAGCGGAAGACAAATTGACTACGATGAATTGGGAGAAAATGCGTAAATAAAAATAACTAAACACAACAATTTCAGAGCAGACTGCATATCACACCGGAAACGGCTCGTTTCATGGTCCGTGACGTGGTAGGGCCTTACTCATGAGCACAAATCAGCTTGTGGAAAAAAATGCTACTCTGCTATAAATGGTCCAGTCTGCAAAAGGTTGATACAATCAAAGACATCAAAGAAGCAGAAGAACAGGTCGACTGTTTGATCCTTGGAACAGAAAAGAACAATTATGACGTAACCACAGCAGTGATCCAAAGAGGTAAAAACAGAAAAGCTGAATGAAGCAGGTTGGAAGGACGGCTGATATGTACACAGTGAGAACATCGTATTATAAAGGACGAGCTTCAATCAGCTGCGGCTCATTTAATCTGAACAATGGCTGACTTTCCAATTAAATGTTTCACAAAGTTTATAAAACACTGGCGAAAGCAAATGAATCTGTGTTTATCAGCCACGTTTATGTAAAAATCTGCAATATGACACAGGATGATTAAGGCGCACTGCTGAGTTTAAAGCTACAAATGTACCATTTAGGATACGTTACATTAATGGCCTGCACTTCACAGACACTTCCACAGTACACGACACGACACGACACAGCACCAGTGTGGCTGGAAGCACAACAACAAAAAGTCCAAATCTTTCCCATGACCTTTTTTGCTTGTGCAGACAGGATTTTTTTAATGCCAAATAAGAGAGAAAAATGTGTACAGGTGACAGCTCAGATAAAGGTGATGTTTTGATGTTGACAGTCCTGGTCCTGCACCTTTCAGACATAAGGCCATTACATGTGGGAAATCACTGCATCGTATAAGGTCAGTATGAGGCAGGTTAGAGATACAGAAACAGAAGAGGCTGGTCGAGTGGCAAAAATGACTCTTAATATGATTTGATTCATTTTAAAGTAACAGTACACTCAAGTAATTATTCAAATTAGAGATGGACCGATCGGGTTTTCTGGCATCGATTGCGATCTCCGATCTCCTTTCAGGGCAATCGGCCGATAGTCGATTTCGATGGGGTGGGGGGGGGATGACATGCAATTTTTAGCGCAAAATCAGCAGTAAATAATAAAGTATCCAAACAATTATTCTTTTCACCCACAGGAGACATATCTTATTAGTCTAACTGACCACACACACACACACACAGGTTTAATGTTATCCAGTTTAGTCTGAAAAAAACTTAAAAGATAAACCGAAAGCAACAGCGTGTGTGTGTTTCTTTAAAAAAACGCTTTGTTCACAGTGTCGCTTTAAATGATTCTGATTCAGGAGTCGAATGTGACGCGTAAGTTTCTCTCTCCGTTTTTACTGTTATTAATAAATGCTGTGGTTTTAAATAAACACCAGCTACTACAGAACATTGTGTGTGACTTTCTTACATTAAAAAGCTTCATTAAAAAGCTTAATTAAACCGCTATTACCACAGAGCGGTCACCGAGTCAGACTCGTTCCGTCTGTGGAGCTAAAAGTTCTGATTACCCTAAAAGTTCAGCAGATGATCCTGAACTAACGAATTTGGTAATGAATAAACTTTTGCCTCTGATTGGCTCTGTAACGTTTCTGTTCTCATTTACATCAAAAGCAAGAACCACTTACGAGTTACCAAACTGAACACGAGTTTGAATAATGTGCTGATAGAATCGGCTCAGATGTGACCGGGTTGTATTATCTTTTTAAAGTAAATATTTCAGTCAGCAAAATTGCATCGTATGTATGATGCACAACGTTAATTCTGTTATTTTAGGTCGTGAAGAGCTTTCATGATGGTTTCTGTATGATGGTTGATGAATGGTGATGTGATGGTTCGTGTTTTGTAGCGCAAAGTCTGGATCAATTCACTGAGCTGTTAACTTAACATGATCTTTATATATCAAGTGATCGGATCGGCTACATTTGGGAAATTTCGTCCGATCGTCGATAGCATATTTTGATTGAAAATCGGCCGATATCGATTGAAAGTCGATCGATCGTCCCATCTCTAATTCAAATAATTAATGCTGGAGAATTTCCTTGTCCAAGTCAGTGGAATAAGACACCTGTATTATTATTAGGGCTGATTAGTAAGACCCTACCTAATTCACGGCTGTGAAGATCGCGTCACGGACCGTTTCCAGTGTAATATTCAATCTGCTGTGAAATTCAAACTTCAAGGTTTGTGTTTAGCGATTTAACATTTTCTTTTCCTGCAGCGTTTAAGTGCCTCACGTTTACTGGTTAATCTGCACTATGTGGCGCCCTAGCAATCCTACAGCAATTCAGTTAGCAATCGGTTAGTCAAAATGTCCAAGACGTTGAAGTGTAAAGCAGCTAAAAACACGACTCAAGTAACTGCTCCCAACCAATTCTTTGGATTCAGAGGTGGGGGGGGGTCTTGTTTGTTTATTAGGATTTTAACGTCATGTTTTACACTTTGGTCACATTCATGACAGGAACGGTAGTTACTCGTTACACAAGGTTCATCAGTTCACAAGGTTATATCGAAGACAGTCATGGACAATTTTGTATCTCCAGTTCACCTCCATTTGCATGTCTTTGGAATGTGGGAGAAAACCGGATGGGGAGAACATGCAAACTCCACACAGAAAGGACCCGGACCGCCCCACCCGGGGATCAAACCCAGGATCTTCTTGCTGTGAGGCGACAGTGCTACCCACTAAGCCGCCGTGCCGCCCGGGGTGTGTGTCAAAACAGGGACGTGAATTTTCGTATTTGAGACAGAACCGCCTCGCACCATCGCTGAATGTTTACATTTAACCGTTAAGCTCGGCTGTGCTGTGTATTGTAGATTCCATTTATTCTATCGTTCAATGCATGAGTGCAACTCAGGTCCGTAAAATTAAGCCCATTTTCCTGTGATTTTATTATGGTCCTAGTGATTAGTTACACAACCCTGTGCTTGAGGCTAAAGCTTAAAGCAGAGATATAAGCAGACATTTCCAAACTGATCGTTTTGCCGATTGAAACTTCAGCCCTGAACATTTCCTTCTCTATTCTTACCACTGGGTCTACATGTAATAAACAAGGCTCTAGCATTACCCACAACAAGCACATTGCAATCTACTTATCTGATATCACATCTTTTTAAAGCGAAAGTGAAAAACAATGTGTGAAACGTAAAGTTTGCTAGATGAGACAAAGTCAGTAAGGGTTAAGAAGCTAAACAGAAACTTCTGTATATAGACGCATTAGCGTTGGTGGAAAATCCCTTGATGGACCCGTGCTCAAAGAGCTTTACACTAATTTCCAGGAAATGTCAAATCTCCTCGGCTGCATACATTTAATAAAGTGAGCTGACTGCTGCAAAGTCAAAAAAATCACAATTTAAACATATACGTACTATACAGCTAAAAGTATGTGGACACTGGTCATGAGCTGGTTGCTACAAAGTAGTCGGTATATAATTTATATTGTTGAAACACCCAGAATGAAGTGTCTATACACACAATATAATAAGTCAGGATTATTGACCTGGCTAGATTAGACGATGCATAATGTATGGATGGATGGATGGATGGGATGGATGGGATGGATGGATGGATGTAGATATGTATGTATGTATGTATGTATGGATGTATGTATGGATGGATGGATGGATGGATGTAGGTATGGATGTACAGTGTATCACAAAAATGAGTACACCCCTCACATTTCTGCAGATATTTAAGTATATCTTTTCATGGGACAACACTGACAAAATGACACTTTGACACAATGAAAAGTAGTCTGTGTGCAGCTTATATAACAGTGTAAATTTATTCTTCCCTCAAAATAACTCAATATACAGCCATTAATGTCTAAACCACCGGCAACAAAAGTGAGTACACCCCTAAGAGACTACACCCCTAAATGTCCAAATTGAGCACTGCTTGTCATTTTCCCTCCAAAATGTCATGTGATTTGTTAGTGTTACTAGGTCTCAGGTGTGCATAGGGAGCAGGTGTGTTCAATTTAGTAGTACAGCTCTCACACTCTCTCATACTGGTCACTGAAAGTTCCAACATGGCACCTCATGGCAAAGAACTCTCTGAGGATCTTAAAAGACGAATTGTTGCGCTACATGAAGATAGCCAAGGCTACAAGAAGATTGCCAACACCCTGAAACTGAGCTGCAGCACAGTGGCCAAGATCATCCAGCGTTTTAAAAGAGCAGGTTCCACTCAGAACAGACCTTGCGTTGGTCGTCCAAAGAAGCTGAGTGCACGTGCTCAGCGTCACATCCAACTGCTGTCTTTGAAAGCTAGGCGCAGGAGTGCTGTCAGCATTGCTGCAGAGATTGAAAAGGTGGGGGGTCAGCCTGTCAGTGCTCAGACCATACGCCGCACACTACATCAAATTGGTCTGCATGGCTGTCACCCCAGAAGGAAGCCTCTTCTGAAGTCTCTACACAAGAAAGCCCGCAAACAGTTTGCTGAAGACATGTCAACAAAGGACATGGATTACTGGAACCATGTCCTATGGTCTGATGAGACCAAGATTAATTTGTTTGGTTCAGATGGTCTCAAGCATGTGTGGCGGCAATCAGGTGAGGAGTACAAAGATAAGTGTGTCATGCCTACAGTCAAGCATGGTGGTGGGAATGCCATGGTCTGGGGCTGCATGAGTGCAGCAGGTGTTGGGGAGTTACATTTCATTGAGGGACACATGAACTCCAATATGTACTGTGAAATACTGAAGCAGAGCATGATCCCCTCCCTCCGGAAACTGGGTCGCAGGGCAGTGTTCCAGCATGATAATGACCCCAAACACACCTCTAAGACGACCACTGCTTTATTGAAGAGGCTGAGGGTAAAGGTGATGGACTGGCCAAGCATGTCTCCAGACCTAAACCCAATAGAACATCTTTGGGGCATCCTCAAGCGGAAGGTGGAGGAGCGCAAAGTCTCGAATATCCGCCAGCTCCGTGATGTCGTCATGGAGGAGTGAAAAAGCATTCCAGTGGCAACCTGTGAAGCTCTGGTAAACTCCATGCCCAGGAGAGTTAAGGCAGTTCTGGGAAATAATGGTGGCCACACAAAATATTGACACTTCAGGAACTTTCACTAAGGGGTGTACTCACTTTTGTTGCCAGTGGTTTAGACATTAATGGCTGTATATTGAGTTATTTTGAGGGAAGAATAAATTTACACTGTTATATAAGCTGCACAAAGACTACTTTTCATTGTGTCAAAGTGTCATTTTGTCAGTGTTGTCCCATGAAAAGATATACTTAAATATCTGCAGAAATGTGAGGGGTGTACTCACTTTTGTGATACACTGTATGTATGTATGTATGGATGGATGGATGTAGGTATGGATGGATGGATGGATGGATGTAGATATGTATGTATGTATGTATGTATGTATGTATGGATGTATGTATGGATGGATGGATGGATGGATGTAGGTATGGATGTAGGTATGGATGGATGGATGGATGGATGTAGATATGTATGTATGTATGGATGTAGGTATGTATGGATGTATGTATGTATGTATTAATGGATGGATGGATGTAGGTATGTATGTATGTAGGTATGTATGGATGTATGTATGTATGTATGTATTAATGGATGGGATGGATGGGATGGATGGATGGATGTAGATATGTATGGATGGATGTATGTAGGTATGTATGGATGTAGGTATGTATGGATGGATGGATGGATGGATGTAGATATGTATGGATGTAGGTATGTATGGATGTATGTATGTATGTATTAATGGATGGATGGATGTAGGTATGTATGTATGTATGTATGTAGGTATGTATGGATGTATGTATGTAGGTATGTATGGATGTAGGTATGTATGGATGGATGGATGTAGATATGTATGTATGTATGGATGTAGGTATGTATGGATGTATGTATGTATTAATGGATGGATGTAGGTATGTATGTATGGATGGATGGATGTAGGTATGTATGGATGGATGTATGTAGGTATGTATGGATGGATGTATGTAGGTATGTATGGATGTAGGTATGCATGGATGGATGGATGGATGGATGTAGATATGTATGTATGTATGGATGTAGGTATGTATGGATGTATGTATGTATGTATTAATGGATGGATGGATGTAGGTATGTATGTATGTATGTATGTAGGTATGTATGGATGTATGTATGTAGGTATGTATGGATGTAGGTATGTATGGATGGATGTAGATATGTATGTATGTATGGATGTAGGTATGTATGGATGTATGTATGTATTAATGGATGGATGTAGGTATGTATGTATGTATGGATGGATGGATGTAGGTATGTATGTATGTATGTAGGTATGTATGTATGTATGTATGGATGGATGGATGTAGGTAGGTATGTATGTATGGATGGATGTAGGTATGTATGGATGGATGGATGTAGGTATGTATGGATGGATGGATGGAGGTAGGTATGTATGGATGGATGGAGGTATGGAGGTATGTATGTATGTATGGATGGATGTAGGTATGGATGGATGGATGGATGGAGATATGTATGTATGTATGTATGGAGATATGTATGTATGTATGTATGTATGTATGTATGTATGTATGGATGGATGGATGTAGGTATGTATGTATGTATGTATGTATGTATGTATGGATGGATGGATGTAGGTATGTATGGATGGATGTAGATATGTATGGATGTATGTATGTATGTATGTATGTATGTATGGATGGATGGATGGATGGATGGATGGATGGATGGATGTAGGTATGTATGTATGTATATTTGTAGGTATGTATGGATTTATGTATGTATGGATGGATGGATGTAGGTATGTATGGATGTATGTATGTATGGATGTATGTATGGATGGATGTAGGTATGTATGGATGTATGGATGTATGTATGTAGGTATGTATGGATGTATGTATGTATGTATGTATGGATGGATGGATGGAGGTATGTATGGATTTATGTATGTATGTATGGATGGATGGAGGTATGTATGGATGGATGGAGGTATGTATGGATGTATGTATGTATGTATGTATGGATGGATGTAGGTATGTATGTATGCATATTTGTAGGTATGTATGGATGTATGGATTTATGGATGGATGTATGTATGTATGTATGTATGTATGTATGTATGTATGTATGTATGTATGTATGTATGGATGGATGTAGGTATGGATGGATGGATGGATGGAGATATGTATGTATGTATATTTGTAGGTATGTATGGATGTATGGATTTATGTATGTATGTATGTATGGATGGATGGATGGATGTAGGTATGTATGTTTTTTTCCTCTCTTTCTTATGCAAGAGTGGTGAAGGATTTACTTTTATCAATGAATACATTTATAATGAGGCCAAATCCTGGAAAAACTTCAGCAGATCGATGACTTAGACTAATTCCAGAAAGCCTACTGACAGACCAAATTAGTATTGACCCCAAACTGCATGTTTTACTTTATGAAACTCCACACTGCTTTGGTTTACGTTACTGTGTGTATTAAATGAAACTGAATTTTATTAACCATTGAAGTTCCAGAGTTGTCCACAGAGATGGTGCTTAACTGAAGGTTTTTTTGTGATATTCTGTTTGAGGTAGACGTACCTTATTTAGAATATTCTTTTATTTGGGAAAGGGGCAGGGAGGAGCTGCTGAAATTTGAGATTATGAACATAAAATGAAGTACTTGAACTGGTAAGTATGACTACGTATGACTAGTACAGTGCTAACTCATAAAAAACATATAATCAGGCCGCTCAGGTGGCGCAACGGTAAAAACACACGCTGGCACACCAGAGCTGGGATTTCGAATACATCGTATCGAGTCTCAGCTCTGCCTGCCGGCCCGGGGGCGTGTGTCAGCTCGCTCTCCTCAATTGGGGTGGGGGTCAGCACCAGTAGAGAGGAAGCATAACGCAATTGGGTAAAAACTGCATTTAAAAGATGGAGGTATTTGAGTTTGTAAGGAAACCCCCTTGTTTAAAAAAATATTGCTAATAAGGGGGGCAGGTATTTAATGCATGTTGGAAAATAACAATTGTAACCCGTCAACTTGATAATTATTTGCAAATGATTATCCCTATATTAAAAACCGCTTTTTAAAACAAGGGACATTTGATCAGATTAGTAATAAATCCAATACCAATGTAATCACTGGGAGTAATTTCAGTTTGGGACTTTATCCCTTTATTCTGCTCAAGTTCCTTCCTCTAATCTTCTTTTAAAAGCATATATTATCAACCTTGACTTTCTAATGTTTAAAGAGCATATTTAATTTAGTCAGCTGTCCATAAGGAATTGATTACTTTCTGGTTGATGCCAACCTGAGACCATATTCCCTCTATGGCTCATTAGTATAACACAGTGCTTTCAGATCATGCTTCTCTTATGTTTTCACTGGGCCTGAGGAACATTTCTGAAGTTATAGTTCTAGAAAACTAGAGTTATAACTCTTTACAGAGCCAACATTCTGGAAAATAACCAGGGTTGTGACAGGAAGGGCAGCCAGCATAAAATCTGTGCCAAATCAGGTACGAGGAACAGAATGATCCACTCTGGTGACCTTAAAATGTGCAGCCAAATGAAATAACATTGGAATAAAATTGGAATAACATTTTTTAAAAGATAGATTATATATTTCTCCAAAAAAATCTCCTCTGACCCCATGTACATCTGAGAATCTAGCTTCCATAAAAGATTGAGAATGATCGCTCTAATGAGTGCACTATGTAGCCAAAATGATAACGACAGTGACTCAGCCCTCTGTTTTTACATCGTCTGCTATGTACCATTATATGTACCATTAGAAAAGTTAGAATTGAAAGATGACAGGTGAAGTGAATAACACTGATTATCTCTTCATCATGGCATCTGTTAGTAGGTGGGATATATTAGGCAGCAAGTGAACATTTTATCCTTGGGTTAGGGTTAGGGTTGAGGTTAGGGTTAGGGCTAACCCTAACCCTAACCCTAAATGTTAGAAGCAGGAAAAATGCTCAAGTGTGAGGATTTGAGCGAGTTTCACAAGGGCCAAATTGTGATGGCTAGACGACTGGGTCAGAGCATCTCCAGAACTGCAGCTCTTGTGAGGTGTTCCCGGTCTGCAGTGGTCAGTAAGTATCTATCAAAAGTGGTCCAAGGAAGGAACAGTGGTAGATCGGCGACAATCCAGCATCTGTGGGATGTGCTGGACAAACAAGTCCGATCTATGGAGGCCCCACCTCGCAACTTACAGGAGTTAAAAGCATCTGCTGGTAACATCTTGGTGCCAGATACCACAGCACACCTTCAGGGGTGTAGTGGAGTCCATGCCTCGACAAGTCAGGGCTGTTTTGGCAGCAAAAGGGGGACCAACACAATATAAGGAACACACGTGTCTGTGTGTGTGTGTGCGTGTGTGTGTGTGTGTGTGTGTGTATATGTACACACCGATCAGGCTCAACATTATGACCACCTTCCTTATATATAAAACACTGCAGTGAACACACAGCTTTGTGAATCATGTACTGTCTGACTTACCCATTACACTGCGGCCCCTCAGCTCCTGATACGTTACATAAACATGGCTGGCAGCTGCCTGTGCCAGTGGTGAAGTAGCCACTCTCACAGTCCGCACAGTGGAGTCCCGAATAGCCCTTCTTACACATACACTGACCGGTGTGCTGGTCACAGCTGTCTGTGTTCACCGAGCCCTCTGTGCTGCAGTTACACTGAGGTCCTGCAAGAGGATGGAGAGACGTCTATGTAATAGTCAAGTAGTAATTTAAGTGGAAATGTCATCAAAGCAGACAGACGTAAATCATACAGTCACACCAGAACCCACAAACATATAAAACCTGAAGATTATTAAAATAACCAAAACATTAGACCAGATGGCACATTTAAAGTGAAAAGCCCAGCAGTTTTTGTCTGGTCGCTGCACTGTGCAGATAAAACAGCTGCACTTTTCACACTGTTCAAATCAAGCAGCACGGCATGGCACTTTCATCTCCTAACATAAAAAAATGGCATTGCAATAATGTAGCAAAAACAAACATTAAAAAAACTATTCATGCTATTTATCAAGCGAAGAGAGGAACAAACACGCCATGAAACGTTAATGACAGCAGAGAGGGGCATTTTACAGCCAGCAGGGGGGAAGCGTCTGATACGATGCAGAGCACAGAGTGAAAAGTGAAATGTAATGCAGGATAAAACAGCATGAGGAACACCTTGTTCCAGTGTGCTCAGAATGTTTAACACATGTAACAAAGTGTCCTCTCCTGTCCACAAAGCTGACCATTACCCAGAATACAGCAGTAGACAACGGTCATGTGGGTGTGTTACAACGTACAGTTGAGCATTTTGGCCAAGTTTTCCAAACTTTTTTAAAGCGACCCACATTTTGTCCATGACCCAGGCAACACAAACAATCCATCAAATATTAAACACAAAATGAAATAAACTTAATTAATAAAATTGTGGCAATCTGGTCCCACTGTGGTTTACAAGATGTAACATAGAGCCTCCACAAGGGGTGTTAGTGTACAAGTTTCTCTGCGACCCCTTTTTGTTCTATTTTATTTATGCATTTTCTCCCATTTTCCACCAGTTTAGCGTAGTCGATTTGTCCTCCGCTGCTGGGGGACCCCTGTTTGCAGACTGTAATCGAGGAGGGTATGTTGCTGCTCACGCCTCCTCCGACCTGCGTGCAGCCCTCGGTGGAACCCTTTTTCACCCACGCACTCTACACAGGCGCCTCTCCATCTGCCAATCAGGGTCCTTACACAGCGTTTGAAGACCCCACCCACATAGTCCGGTCATCCCGCCCTAGCAGAAGTGTGTCTGGTGCAGGCACTGCCAATTATGGCGGTTAGATGGCGCCCAGCCGACCGGTGGCAACGCCGAGTTTCGAACCGAGAAGTTCAGAATCATATTGTTGCACCACCTGGGTGCCCGAGCCAAAAATATTAAGGGGTTAGAGGTGTCAGTGATTCATTCTTTGTTGTTATTGGTTATTTTGATTGACTAATGCTGTCTAATGCAATTTGCTTCTTCTTGTTTTAACGTGTTGAACAAAAAAAACCCTCTGTACTGCCCCATAGTGGTCGGCATGCATGCATACTCACATCTGTAATATTCTGACGGAAATTAACAGTGAAATATTTATAGGATGCTGCATCATTATTGGGTTTATTCAGACTGTATAATTAACTGTATAATCAGAAGCATCCCTAGTACTAAACATGCATTTAATATTGTATTTTTTCCACATCTGTTCACACATCTGGCATGAGGAGGTAGGTGGCAAGTTCAGCAAGTATTTAGACTCAAAGTAAGCTGACCATTAAAGGGTTAAGTAAGGGAAAAAAGGTGATTTTTGCCAGAAGAAACATTTTCTGCAAGTGAGGGGATGAAAAAGGAGGAAACGGAAGTATCTGAGAAGCTCGATGCTGAAAGAAAAGCCACCGGCAGGCAAAACTGCTGGAAAGTTTTTCAGAATCTGCCTAAAGCTGGCTGCTGTGCTTGGTGTGGAGGTCAGAAGGAAAACACGATGATGAAGCAGCACACCAGAGGGGGTAAGGGAGCACACTGATGATTTTGCAGCATAATTCATCATTATGAAATTGGGAGCCCCTGCTGGCACAAACAACGGACAGCAGACGATTGTGGAGTGCGAGGCAGTTTTACGGTCACCTGGCGTTCCAGTTATGTGTAATTTACGCTCGAAATTAGTGATGTGAGGGAGGGCAGTGGAGTGCGGTGATATATTTAGAAGCACGGAGTGACTGTGGTTCCCACTGGAAGACTGAGGGACTGGAGGTGACCTTGCTAAAGATAAGATTACACAGTGGGAGAAGTGTGCAACACACCAGAAAACCATCTGACTGGATCTGTGCCCTCCAGCACATGCTCCCATTGTTTAAAAATGCCTGCAGTGAGTGTAAACTCAGGTCTACTTTTATACTGCAGAATCAATGTTATCTAGGACTCATTCATACTGGAAATAGTGAGGAAGGATTAAGGTTGTGAGAGTGACAAGTTGGTCTGGAACAATCCTTACATAATGATCTGACTGACAGTTATTTGAGCTGATGGCATTACATAGTTGGGACATGGCAGAAATAATCTGGGAGCCTGGTACTGCCAACGAGGGGGCACTGACAAGTGAATCTTTCAATAACAAGGCTATCTCCACCAGCCCTTCCTCAGAGTAGACCTCTGACTGGCCAAAACCCCCGCTGAGATCAGGGGTTCAAATCTCAGCGGCACCGAGAGTGCATTGAAAGTGTATCCCAACGACAAGGCCATCTCCCCCACCCCCTCCTCAGGCACAGCCAATCCCAGCCAGTCTGTCTAGATGCCCAGCTGGCCTCCAGCATGACTGATATTCATGGTTCGAATCCCACTTAGTAATTCCTTGCTCAGGGAGCTAAAAATGGCAGCTTGGTAGAGTGGAGATTTGAACCGTGCATCTGGTTAATCTAAATTAAGTCATTTGGGGGCCTAGGACTGGCACTGAGGGCGCACTGACAAGTGCACCTTCCAATAGCAAGGCCATCATCCCCAGCCCTTCCTAGATGCCAGACTGGCCGACAGCATCGCTGGGATCCGGGTTCAAATCTGAGCAGCACTGAGAGCCCGTGAAAGTGTACCCCAATTTTAGGCCATCTCCACCAGCCTTTCCTCAGCCAATCATAGCCAGTCTCTCTAGACGCTCAACTGGCCACCAGCATTATCCCAAATGTGGGTCCAAAAGTGGCAGCTTGGCAGAGCTGAGACTTAAACCCTGGACTTGGTTAATCTGAATGAAGTCATATTTAAATAAATAAATGAATAAATAACTAAACAGCATCTAGACAGTGAGCGTAGAGCAGCACACGTGCTGGTGTAAGTGAGTCTGGATGCAGATTTCTAAGCAAGGATAAGGTTACTGATCCACACAGGACAGAAGGAAATTAAGACACCTGAGCCTTTAAACAGCCCGGCATCCGGAACAGGAGAGGAAACAACGAGAGGTTTATTTTTAGTCAGCCTACAAGCGGGAGGTAACATTTTGGTGAGGTGCGTGATTTACAGATGTGGTTAAAACTCCAGCCAGAAGCTAAAGTGGAATTTGACTGATTATAGAGTTTAAAACCACTTAAGGTGGTTCAGAGCGTAAGATTAATGGCATCTACAAATGATGCCCTCTGAGGAATCCGCTCGCCGAGTCTCTTTTAGTCTCACACCTGTCACACTGCAGGAGTGCTCCGTGCCGTCAAGTGTACAGTGGTACAGAAAGAGGTTCGACGCTCGATCTGATCAATAACAACACATACTGCAAACCTAGACGTGTATAACGTGCACGAAACGCTCAAAAATACACTGAATGATCAAACTGGCCGTGTAAAGCGTCCCTCAATATACTGAATCAAACTAATTAAAGTGTCGGACTAGGAAACTGGGTGATAAAATGAAATGAAAAATACGATCACAGCATTTATCGGACGCTTTTATCCAAAGCGACTTACAATTACGACCGTTTATGATTTAAGCCACACCTGGGTATTGTACGGCCCCCGGGCCATATCCGGCCTAGGCTGTCCCTGACCGGCCCACATGACTGCATGTTTTTGGACTGTGGGAGGAAGCCGGAGTTTCCGAAGGAAACCCACACAGACGCAAGGAGAACATACAAACTCCACACAGAAAGGACCTGGACGTTTCACCTGGGAATTGAACATATGGGTAATTTAATGGCAAAATACTGTTCTTGTGTTGTCTTGTGTAAGAGCTTCTTTTATGGTTTCAGGCATGTGTCTTTATTTTGTGTATTTGGGGCGAATAGTAGGGTAGTCAGAAAGAAATTCCACACAGGTATGGAAAGAACACACAACACTCCTTACAGACACTGCCCAAAGATGAATAAATTCCGGATAAAAAAGCTTTAGGATAAAGCAGACAACGTTCGATTTATTCAAGACATTTAAAGAGTTAAAACAACCCAACATGCAGCTTTTCTCACCTGATAATGACCTAATCAGATATTCATTGGCATGAAACAAGTTTGCACTGAATTAGATGCCCGGTTCTGGCGTCGGGCTGATTTTATTATTTGAGAGTCTATTTCTGTCTCTCAGCTGATTTCTCATCTCTCAACTCTTATTTTTTTTATGCCTCCGCCGC
This sequence comes from Trichomycterus rosablanca, assembly GCF_030014385.1. NCBI lineage: Eukaryota > Metazoa > Chordata > Actinopteri > Siluriformes > Trichomycteridae > Trichomycterus > Trichomycterus rosablanca. The sequence goes on from NC_086013.1 coordinate 12,376,882, forward strand.
TTACCTCACCGGTCTCGATTTTCAGCCGAGAGGTGGATAATGAGCACGGAGGGAACCGGAGGAAGGAAGAGAGCACTCAGCCTCCTTCAACATCTGGGCAATATTAAAGCAGGCTTTGATAGGCTGGATTCTTACTCGGGCACTACATAAGAGCGTGCTGATGGTTTGAATCGTATGTAGTCTGTAGTGAATAGGAATGTGTTTCTGTAGCAGTCAGCCATAGCACAGGGCAAGGAGCCTGAAAAAACAAGAAGTTCAACATCATATGAGCAGATGCATTAAGATCCAGCAGGGAACTATACTACTGTGTTTGTTTTTTTTTTTTACTGTTCATGACTTTTAGGAGCATAACGGGAGCTAATACACAGAAACTAATGGCAAGGTGTGTAAATATGTGTCTTGTGGAATTGTAAAAGCAGTCGACTTCTATTGGTCTATTGTTTCTTTAAGTGTAATTGTTATTAACCAGGTAGGTCTATAATATTTTTATTGTTTTATTACAAAAGAATCTGTGGCCCGTGTTTGCACATTATTACTCCATCTGGCCCCCCAACATGAAAAGTTTGGACACCCCTGGGCTAAACACATATAAAACTGGCACATACACCGATCAGCCATAACATTAAAACCACCTCCTTGTTTCTACACTCACTGTCCATTTTATCAGCTCCACTTACCACATAGGAGCACTTTGTAGTTCTACAATTACTGACTGTAGTCCATCTATTTCTTTGCATGCTTCGTTAGCCCCCTTTCACGCTGTTCTTCAATGGTCAGGACCTCCACAGGACCACTACAGAGCAGGTATTATTTGGGTGGTGGATGATTCTCAGCACTGCAGTGACACTGACATGGTGGTGGTGTGTTCGTGTGTGTTGTGCTGGTATAAGTGGATCAGACACAGCAGCGCTGCTGGAGTTTTTAAATACCGTGTCCACTTACTGTCCACTCTATTAGACACTCCTACCTAGTTGGTCCACCTTGTAGATGTAAAGTCAGAGACGATCGCTCATCTATTGCTGCTGTTTGAGTCGGTCATCTTCTAGACCTTCATCAGTGGTCACAGGACGCTGCCCACGGGGCGCTGCTGGCTGGATATTTTTTTGGTTGGTGGACTATTCTCAGTCCAGCAGTGACAGTGAGGTGTCAGTGTCACTGCAGTGCTGAGAATCATCCACCACCTAAATAATACCTGCTCTGTGGTGGTCCTGTGGGGGTCCTGACCATTAAGGAACCGGGTGAAAGCAGGTTAAAAAAGCATGCAGAGAAACAGATGGACTACAGTCAGTAATTGCAGAACTACAAAGTGCTTCTATATGGTAAGTGGAGCTGATAAAATGGACAGTAAGTATAAAAACAAGGAGGTGGTTTTAATGTTATGGTTGATCGGTGTATACTCTGAGGGTGTCTGATTTCAGTACAACACCTTCACATTCAATTAAAATCACCAATCAGCTTTTGGAAATAAGAAATATTAACTTGTCAGTAAATGGTTCATTATCAAAATTTCCAGTGTCCATGAAAAATTAGAAGCTCTGTAATGAGATGTTAATAAACGAGCTGTCTTATACTTTCTTATGAGCTTAAAACATTCAAATAACAACTAACGGTTGAGCCATTCTGCTTCAGAGAGCTCGCACTGTGTCCCACTGTTTTTAATAACGTGTTCTATAATCTCTATACGGAAGCATTCTGAACTCGTATCGCCTCTAAACAAATCCCCTGAAGTGCTGAAGTAAGAGAAACCAGCGTAGCTGCATTTGTGCTACAGCAGACCTGCAGTGTTCACAATTTATGAGACTCTCTTGCTTTGCTTCTCAGTCACATGACACACGTGTCTATCACACTTAAGATGCAGGTTTCGGCAAACGGGTACAGAAGAACCTCGGTTTAATAGACTAAAGGGGGGCGCACTGGTCTGTTTTTTTTTTCTTCCAAGGGGTGCAGAAATATGGGAAAACACAGCACTGAGGTCCACAAAAGTGCTAAATGTGCACATAAGATAAACAGTAAAATATGTACCACTCCTTTCTTATCTTACTTTTTCTACACTACATTTCACTGCTTACTGCTTTAGTTTTTCTTTAGACCAACGTACACTGATCAGCCATAACATTAAAACCACCTTGTTTCTACCTGTTCATTTTATCAGCTCCACTTACCACATAGAAGCACTTTGTAGTTCTACAATTACTGACTGTAGTCCATCCATTTCCCTACATACTTTTTTAACCTGCTTTCACCCTGTTCTTCAATGATCAGGACCCCCACAGGACCACCACAGAGCAGGTATTATTTAGGTGGTGGATGATTCTCAGCACTGCAGTGACACTGACATGGTGATGGTGTGTTAGTGTGTGTTGTGCTGGTATGAGTGGATCAGACACAGCAGTGCTGCTGGAGTTTTTAAATACAGTGTCCACTCACTGTCCACTCTATTAGACACTCCTACCTAGTTGGTCTACATTGTAGATGTAAAGTCAGAGACGATCGCTCATCTCATTGGTGGACTATTCTCAGTCCAGCAGTGACAGTGAGGTGTTTAAAAACTCCATCAGCGCTGCTGTGTCTGATCCACTCCTACCAGCACAACACACACTAACACACCACCATCATGTCAGTGTCACTGCAGTGCTGAGAATCATCCACCACCTAAATGATACCTGCTCTGTAGTGGTTCTGTGGTGGTCCTGTGGGGGTCCTGACCATTGAAGAACAGGGGAAAAGGGGGCTAAGGAAGCATGCAGGTAAGCAGAGCTGATAAAACGGACAGTGAGTGTAGAAACAAGGAATTTAATGTTATGGTTTTAATGTTATGGCTGATCGGTATATGATCCGGACATGAACGTCTGGTTGTTGTTTACAGGGTGGGCCAGACGGGACTTGATAACGAATGCAATTACGACCTCTACTGGCTGATTGATGGTGCCTGCACAGAGACGAGGGATAATGCGTTGATCAGGGTGTGGCTCTCTGTACACAAAGCTGATCCGCATACGAACTCTCCCCGTGTGGGTGAAAAGATGCAGTCGGTACTGCACACATGTCGGAGGGAGCGTGTGTCAGTCTTGGCTCTTCTCAACCAGGGTGGAGATCAACATCAGTAGAGAGGAAGCGTAATTCAATCGGGGAACTGGATACGACTAAATTGGAAGGAAAATTGAGAAAAATGCAAAAAAAACAACAACACAAAGCCTATCACTCTTGTTAACAGAGAGACGTGCGCTGGCTAGCAGACAGTTACTGAACTACTGGTCTTGGTTTTGCTTCTCGCAGGAATTTGAAACAGTCAGAGCGGACTTTCGGTTTTCCAGAATTTGTCTGTTAAATCTGAAATCCGTTAAATGGAGGTCCGTTAAATCGAGGTGCCTCTGGTACATTCGACCATGACTAGTGCTTTAAATTAGCCCACGTCACCTTGTTTGCAGTCTCGCTGATAGTTGTGACATTAACATTCAAACATCCTTTAAGTGAATTTCTGTGCACGGATACACAGCACGACCGGACGTTTATTTATAGCCGAATTTCTGACGCCATGCAATAGCAGGCGTTTGTTGGAAGCAGTTTAGCGACTAGTTTCTGAAGCACAGAGTCATTATTGGTGTGAAACCTGGTATGGCTGAACTGACCGAGTATTGACCATTCTAATCTTTAAGAAATGAAAACCCAAACACTGTTTCAGAGCCACAGCTTTATTTGCTTTCTACAAGCCAATGTTGCACCGAAGCGCTCAGTTAAGGGGGGGCAGGTTTGGGGTATTTTCAGGCTGTCCTGATAGCAGACAAGTGAGTGGTTTGGGAGGGGGGTTGAAAATGTCAGCATAAATCGAGAGATGTGGAGAATGCTGACTTTCAGGGGCCTGTGGCTTGCGGCCATGTGCCATTTACACAGAATGTGAGTGGAAATAACGACGGCTAAAGCTCTTCTGCAGGCCAGTGTGTTGTTTTCACTTCCACTGAGAGAAAAATAATACAATGACATCATTGTGGCGGCTATTACTGAGTTCCCATTATATCTGAACATTGTTCGTAGATGAAGTAAAACGGGCAACTTGTCAGAACAACTTAAATTCTGTTCAGTACCAACCCACCATTCTAGTGTTATAATGATACCAAATTTGAGCTTTTTGATCAGAGGACAGAAGCATGTTATCTCTTAGCCACAGCTCTCCCAACCACTGAGAGCTGGGGCATCACTGGAACACAAATCTCCTAATGGTAAACCACTAGTGCCTATCAGAGGTGCATTTTGTCTAGTTGTTTTACCAATAATCAACCTTCATTAAGCGAGTTTTATGCTTTATTGAATGAAAACAGCTTAACAGGGCGAACATGGCAGTAAAGTGAACTCTAAACATTAGAATCAGAGAATATAAACACAGCCAGCAGCTTAAAGCTTTTCCTGTTGAGAGTATAACTAATATAATTATACAAAATCTTCAAAGCATTTTTGGAATACATTTATCAAAAGTGAGGGTTTTTATGTTTTAGGCATATGTAGTCTTTGGGCGGTAGTACAGTGGCTCGGTGGGTAGCACTGTCGCCTCACGGCAAGAAGGTCCTGGGTTCGATCCCCAGGTGGGGCGGTCCGGGTCCTTTCTGAGCAGAGTTTGCATGTTCTCCCCGCGTCTGCGTGGGTTTCCTCCGGGTGCTCCGGTTTCCTCCCACAGTCCAAAAACATGCATAATTGGAGACACTGAATTGTCTCCTAGGTACCTAGTCGCTAGAATGCATAAAACTAGTGCATTGTAGTGCTGATCCCAAGCCCGGATAAATAGGGAGGGTTGTGTCAGGAAGGGCATCCGGCGTAAAAACCGTGCCAAATCAATAATGCGGATCACGATCCGCCGGCGACCCCTAACGAGAGCAGCCGAGGAAATAGATAGAGGCATATGTAGTCTTTGTCTTTCACTTAGGGATTCATTCAGAATGTGTTTTATGGGATGGGTCGCTGACAGTCTTCACATAGTGTGAGGTCTTCCCCTCGTATTAGATGTTGGTACGTCAGTCTGGAATGGTCTATTCTACATCTAATGCAGGTTACTTGATCTACACGTTTTCTACAGTGTATTTTTGGTTACTCCTGATATCGGGGAGCTGGCTGTCTGGTAAGACCCAAGAAGTACGTCTAGGATTCAGCAGGACTCATAACGATCATAACACCACTATTAGAGAAAGACTGAAGCTTGACTTTTTGGAAGAGTACCAGCGAGAAAGCATCCGTTTCCAAAACGAACACGCTACCCCAAACATTTATTAGTAAATGAGTTAATGACATTTTAACAGATGAGACAAAAGTGGGAATGTTTGGTTATGCACGGTCCAAACACATCATATCACATCACATAGCATCTAAAATTATTCGTTTGTTTGTTTATTAGGATTTTAACGTCATGTTTTACACTTTTGGTTTCATCAGTTCACAAGGTTATATCAAACACAGTGATGGACAATTAAGTGTCTCCAATTCACCTCACTTGCACGTCTTTGGACTTTGGGAGGAAACCCATGCAGACACAGGGAGAACATGCAAACTCCACAAAGAAAGGACCCGGACCGCCCCACCTGGGGATCGAACCCGGGACCTTCTTGCTGTGAGGTGACAGTGCTGCCTACTTATTTAAAATTGTGAAGGAGCACCAATCTGGTCATGTTCTGAAGCCACAGCACATGGAATCCTACTGATAAGCATTGTGGAGACAAATATAAACAATCTGCCAGAAGCACACCGGCTATACACAGCTGAACGGCTAGGGAAGAAAGAAGTAATTTGTGGTTTTGAAACGGTCAGTAAAATCCGAAATGACTTTTAAACACTACATCCACACTTACATACTGTTCCTGCATCATACTGGGTTTTATAATATTTCCTCCTAGTTGCACTCCATTTGTCCAGCACCCACCCATTAAATCCTGCTGAAATGCCTTTCATACATTTACCACTTTGATATTTCATCTAATTTCATAAGCACAGCAAGTAGGAAAGCAAAGAGTATCAAGAGAAGCTCGTTTTTCCACTTGCACATTACAGAAATCATTTATCCACTATATATTGATTTACAGAAGGCTGATAATCATTTAAACCCTTGCCTCGAGTTAATTGTGTGTTTTGAAATTAGTTAAATGTCACAAGCTGCTGTGTCAGGACATGTGGGAGTCAGGCTACGATTGTAAATATTAATAAACTAAAGCAAGCTGGTAAGCAAGTGTGGGCTGGTTGTTGCTGCTAAGGGTGTTTTTTATAGCAACAGGATAATTAGCATGACTTCCACATACTGACTGACTAGTTGTTTGTTTGTCTGGGTTTTTAATGCCACAGTTCCACCGAGGTTACATTCATGACAGACTTTTTGGTTTATTATTTTGGTCCTATTATATTTGGATATTTATTTATATTTGGGTTTTTTGGAGCTGTCCTTAACTTGAGATTTTAGATATGTGGTTTCAGTCCTGTGTTTGTAAGGAACCTGAGCACTTCTGAGGCATTTTTTGTTTAAATTTGTCTTTTATGGATTTCAGTATTTAAAGTATTTGTCAGGTGCGTTTGTATCTGAGCCATTGGATTATTTATTTATTTATTTATGTATTAGGATTATAACTTAAAGTTTTACACACTTGGGCGGCACGGTAGGCGGCACTGCCGCGTCACAGCAAGAAGGTCCTGGGTTCTATCCCCAGGCGGGGCGGTCCGGGTCCTTTCTGTGTGGAGTTTGCATGTTCTCCCCGTTTCCAAAAACACGCAGTCAGGTTAATTGGAGACACTGAATTGCCCTGTAAGTGAATGGGGGTGTGTATGTGTGTCTGCCCTGCGATAGACTGACGCTCCATCCAGGATGTTACTGTGTGCCTTGCGCCCATTGAAAAGCTGGGATAGGCTCCAGTACACTCCCCCCCCCGCCAAGCGACACTAATTGGATAGCACAAGATTCAAGTTCAATATCAAACACAGTCTCCAATTCACCTCACTTGCATGTCTTTGGACTGTGGGAGGAAACCGGAGCTCCCGGAGGAAACCCATTCAGACACGGGGAGAACATGCAAACTACACAGAAAGGACCTGGACCGCTCTACCTGGGAATCAAACCCATGACCTTCTTCTTGTGAAGCAACAGTGCTACCCACCAAGCCACCACCATAAACCAGTAAGCAATTAAATCTGATACGTTTTGTTCGATTTCTTACTTTTAAGATCTGCGAGAACAACTGATGTTTAAAATGGTTATTTTTAATTTAGAATTGAATTTTCTTATCTTACTATAGCTAACAGCCTTTAATAGCCATAAGCCATAAATAACTACCCGTATGAATCAAAACCACCTAACAAAGTCATCCAGTCAGCAATAACAAGAAGCCCTTGAACAATGTCTTTCCAGATACAGAGGAAAACATGCCAACATGTATCACTCCCCCTTTTGTCTTATTGACCCACTCTTCACCAAGAGCCCTAAATGCCTCATCCATTATAAATCAGTGCAGTGCAGGCAGAAAAGAGCGCTCAGTGAGAGGACTGAGAAGAATGTGATAAAGGGAAACAGACAGCAAAGAGATTGAGGAGCAGACAATTACCAGTTTGTCACATGGAATCTGCTACGCCGATGGCTAAAGACAACAACAGATTAGCATTGAGTAAGGACATGATGAGAGAAAATATTGCAGAGGTCAGTCTGAATACGAGTCACTGAATTCCTACTTGAATGGGCTAAGTGAAAACATTGCACGGGACATAAAAAGGTGAATGGGGGCATTTTAGTGGGTACAAGGGGTGGCTGCATAACAAAATAGTGTCTACAAATTTCCAGCTCGATACATATAGTCATGTTCGCCTAATGAAACAACACATTTTAAATACAGGAATGAAAAGGGGACAGATTTGGGTTAATTCTTTGATAAAGCAGTAGTAGCTTAGTGGTTAAAGTACTGGAATTAGTTTGTTTGTTTGTTGATTAGGATTTTAACGTCATGTTTTACACTTTTGGTTACATTCATGACAGGAACGGTAGTTACTCATTACACAAGGTTCATCACTTCACACAAGTTTATATCGAACACAGTCTTGGACGATTCAGTGTCTCCAATTCACCTCGCTTGCATGTCTTTGGACCGGGGAGGAAACCGGAGCACCCGGAGGAAACCCACGCAGACACGGGGAGAACGTGCAAACTCCACACAGAAAGGAACCGGACCGCCCCACCTGGGGATCGGACCCAGGACCTTCTTGCTGTGAGGCGACAGTGCTACCCACTTAGTCACCGTGCCGCCCACTGGAATTAGTAATCGGAAGTTTGCCAGTTCAAACCCTGTCACCACCAACACTGCTGGTAAATTCTGTACGCACAGACTTCAAATTCAGCAAAAGTAGAGCATCATGCAGTAGATCAAAAAAATGGCACTAGCTATAGAAGTGTACAAACTGAGATTTGAAACAATGCCCAACGTGGCTTTAAATTATTCATGAAAATCTAGTGACATGGCTCAGAGAACGTCATTTCATTTTCATTTATACCACCACTTTATCCTGGTCAGGGCTGCAGTGGATTGGGTTCCTACAAAAACAGTGGGCGCTTCTGCCACTCCCCTTTCTTCCCAGACATAGCCTTATCGTGACATTTTTGGCCCCCTAGATATCAAACAATCAAATATGAGTGGTATAACTGATTATTGTAAAGGTGTTTAGGAGAGTGCTGAGACGCATAGTGCATAAAAGTCACTAATTCTATGCTGACTCAATAACTGCAGGGTTCCAAACCTGCTCTGGCACTGACATCAGCAAAAAACTGTACACCATGAGCTTAACTGCAATGATTTCTATGGCCGAGTAGCTGCACGCAAGCCTTACATGGCCGATCACAATGCAAAGAATCAGATGGATTGGGGTAAAGCACGCCGCCACTGTACTCTGGAGCAGTAAAGAATCACGCTTCTCTATCTGGCAGCCTGACAGACAAATCTGGGTTTGACAAATGCCAAGACAAATGCTATTCTGGAAAAATTCCCACAGACACACTTGAAAATCTTGTAGATAGAATTCTCAGAAGACTGGAAGCTGTTAGAGCTGTGAAGGGGGGCCAACTCCATATTAATGTCTATATATTTAGAATGGGATGTCATAAAAGCTCCTGTACATATAATGTGTAAGTGTTAAGGAAGTAACGATTCACCACAATACAGTTAATAACCAATTCAAAAATTCCACGATTCAAATCGATTTGACATGTAAAATGAATCGATATTCACTTGAAACAACAGAGGGCACTGGCACTATACACCTCGCCTGGTTGACGTCACTGGCGCTATACGCCTGGTTGCCAAATTCGGGGGTTTTCAGCCAAATTGGGCTTAATTCAAAATTGTTTTGCATAGTTTGTACCCACCTCAGAAATAAAAGGACATTCATTATATAGCTAAATAAAAGATAAGCACAAATACAGTATTTTATTTTATTTTTTAAGAGAAATATTAAAAGAAAACTTTGTCATCATATTGTGGGTAGAGTGTATCGTTACATCCCTAGTAAGTGTCCAAATACTTTTGTGCATATAGTGTGTAACATTTAAGCAATGGAACGTATTGCAAACATCATCATGATGAGGGCCAGTGATAGCTCAGTGGTTAAGGTACTGGACTAGTAAACAGAAGGTTGCCGGTTCAAGCCCCGCCACCACCAAGTTGCCACTGTTGGGTCCCTGAGCAAGGCCCTTAACCCTCAATTGCTCATCGTGTTCTGCTCATTGTGTAAGTCGCTTTGGATAAAAGCGTCTGCTAAATGCTGAAAATGTAAATGTAAATGTAAATGATTGTTATTCAGTCACATATGCGAAATGAAATGTTTGCTTTTATTTGCCATACGAGCAGCTACAATGACCTGCAGGAAGTAGAATACCTACTGCATGTCATAACCATGTTCATCACCATAACCAGGAAGATATACAGCAGACCGTTTTTAACTAAAGAAAGATACTTGGTATGCCAAAGACCAGAACACCAAACTCAGTTCATCATTATTACACATGTGGTCTACCAGGAACCACTGAATAACGACTGTTGAGCAACTAACGTTACCATACCACAGCGCAGCAATCTTCCAAAATTGCACGTCTGCTTTGTGTAACATCAGGAAGGTCAGAGCAAAGCAGAAACGTTTACCAGCTAGGAACGGTTGGATGACGTGAGATGAACAAATTGTGCCGGGATATTAAGATAAACTTGAAAAACTGGCTAGTTCACGACTACCTGTACATCTGATTCAATCTGTGCTTGCAAACACGGTGACAGGACGCATGCTTAAACATGTTATTCGTCACTCATCACACAACAGACGTTTAAAAACAGAGCGCGGACACTAAACTGGAAGCCACTGTAAATGTAATGTATTCGTCTGTACCAAGAAATTATATAAGAATCATAAGTCTTGCTTAATCATCTACATTCCCCTTCACCCTCAGTGCTCATACCTACAGTAAATTGAACTTAACAGGGTCCACAAATGCACAGAGGGCTTTAGAAGTCAGATCCCTCTCTCTCTCTGACAGTATCATTGATCCAATAAACCTGTAAAGAACTGTTCCCTCCATGGCTGATTAATTCCTGGTTAGTTCTAAGAGAAATGTGTCTCTATGGTCAGCTGTAATCCAAGAACAAAGTCTGGAAAAGACACGGGGAGAACATGCAAACTCCACACAGAAAGGACCTGGATCGCCTCATCTAGGGATCAAACCCAGGACCTTCTTGCTGTGAGGCGACATTGCTACCCACCGTGCCACCCTGCAGAAAGAAGCATGCCACATATTATAACCGTATATTTCTGTACTTTATAATAATGAAAAGTCAGGTGCGGATGTTAAGCAAGAAAACCTGGCTCCCAGTCGAAGTTCCAATTTTTCCCCAAAGGTGTTTAACTGAGTTGAGGCCAGACCTCTGTTCAGGCCACTGAAGTGCCAATGCCAAACTTGTACAACCATCTCTATATGGACTCCACTTTTCACACAAGGGCACAGTCATGCTGGAACAGAACAAGGCCCTTCCCAAATGGTTGCAACAAAACAGTTGCACGAATAAAATGTATCACATTATGTTAATTTATTCACCTTAGTTAGACACAAGTGTTGCCAAAACAACTTAACTTGATAGAATATTGATATGGGTTAATGGTAGCCTAGTGGGTTGAGCTTTGGGCTATCAATCGGAAGCTTGTGGGTTTTAAGCCTGGCTCTGCCATGCAGCACTGCTGGGTCAATGACTAACCCTGAAAAAAACTGGAATAGGCTGCACATGTGCAGATGTGCAGTTGTAGCCTAGCGGGTAATGTACTGGACTAGTAATCAAAGAGTTGCTGGTTCAAGCCACACCGCTGTCAGGTTACCACTGTTGGACCCTTGAGCAAGACCCTTAACCCTCAATTGCTCAGACTATATACTGTCACAGTACTGTAAGTCATTTTGGATAAAAGCATCTCCTAAATGCATATGTATATACAACAAATAAATGCGTCTTAATTTAATAAACAAAGGTGTCCGCTACATTTTGCCGGGTATATGAACGTGTAAACTTCAACATCTGCAGACAGATTGGTTGATCAAGTTCTCAGGAGGAGTCGTCAACCTCTGCATTTAAAACTTTTTTTACATACACACCTTCATCTTATAATAAAAATGATTGAGTTCCGATGCTTTTTGTTCAGTTGCTATTCATTCCTATGACAACAAAACATGTTGATTAACATTTAGATTTCCTGGCACCCTGTCGCCCTGACATGTTAGTACATGGCAGACCAAATCAAAAGTATTAGTCCGGAAAAGCCAGATATTCCGACATTAGAACAAAGGAAAGCAGGAATAAAACTGAAAATAAGTCAACAGCATGAGAAAATAACTGGGACTTAAGTGTGCCATGTTGTGTGTACACAGCCAGCTGCAGTCCTTATCTTATGAAAGGACCGTGGAGCTCAAAAATATAAGCTCAGCATATTTGGGACACGTCTATCCCACTCTGGAATGTGGAATAAACAGCTTTGTGAATGTGACATTTGTCATAGAGACTTGTAAATCTTATGAATGCAAGAGAGAGAGAGATGGAATCATGTCAGGACCTGTTTTTGTCTCTTTTGTCCATTTTTTCTCTGTTTAAAAATGGTGTTTCACAGTGCACTCCAGATAACCCACCTTTGTCATCAGAGCAATAAAATATTCACCATGGCAGCTTTAATATAACATTTAATCATAAAGGTCCATTATGAAACAGTGTGAATTAAAACACTGTGACCTTAATTGACATTTAATTAAGCGTTGATTAGACCCGTGTGCAAACAACTATTTTTAAGCTTATACACAAACAATATGGCCAATCGTATGTGAAAACCTGACTGTAACAGCTCCCAGTATTGTGGGAAAGCTTTTCACAAATATTGAAGCCCCTGTGTGGAAGCAGTTGTAAAACGGAGCACTGATCATCAGCAAGAAGGCCTGGCTCGCAGTCGATGTTCCAATTCATTCCAAAAGTGCGGGCCACTGGAGTTCCTCCAACTGACAATGTATTAATATACCTTGCTTTGTACACAGTGCCAAGCCTTGCAGGACAGGAAATGGGCTTTCCTAAAGTGTCACAATGTCTGAAGAACAAAATGTATCGTATACACCTGGTAGCAATGGCTGCGACTAAATATCTTAATCAGTAGTAGAGGTGTCCACATGCTCTGGAGTGTAGAGTAGATAGAATGTCTTTATTGTCAAATATACTTATATATATTCTTTGCATATCTCAGCTTGTTTGGAAGCTTGGGTCAGAGCGCAGGGTCAGCCATTGGTCAGCGCCCCTGGAGCAGAGAGAGTTAAGGGCCTTGCTCAAGGGCCCAACAGTGGCAGCATGGCAGAGCCAGGATTTGAACTCTCAACCTTTCGATTGATAGCCCAAAGGCTACCACCGTCCTCTAAATAATGCATACAATAATACTATTATAAGGTTAAACTCTACATAGAATTAACTTGGTTTAAGTTACATTTAGTAGACACTTGATATAGTTTGGAGTTACCTGGCTGGGTGGTGAGGGCAGGAGTGCTGGTGGTAGCTGTGGTGGTGGTGGTTGTATTGGTGGTGGTAGTTGTGGTGGTTGTGTTGGTGGTGGTTGTTGTGTTGGTGTTGGTTGTGGTTGTATTGGTGTTGGTTGTATTGGTGGTAGTTGTGGTGGTGGTGTTGGTTGTGGTGGTGTTGGTTGTATTGGTGGTAGGTGTGTTGGTTATAGTGGTGGTAGTTGTGTTGGTAGACTCCACTGTAACGGTTGTATTGAATTTGCTCGGTACACCAGTAGCAGTAAAAGTAACTTCAGGTGCTGCTGAGATGTTTCCTCTGGTAGAAAGAGTTGTAGCCGTTTGGACGGTTGTTTTGTGTAAACGAGCCCCTGTGCTCGGTACCAGACTGGTCTGAAGTACGTTGGTTTGACTGGTAGTCCTGGTATTGCCGGTTGTTGGTGTGGGGAATGGCGCAGGGGTGAACCGAGCCAGTTTCTCCTCAGGTAAGTGGTTCAGGATGGTGGAGTTATCCAGCACAGACCGCGGCTGCCTGACCACGTTCCCCCCGCGTACCCGGAGCGCAGCCGTGCACACCAACAAAACTAGCTCAAACACTGGAACCAGTAACATTGTGGACCGCACACGCTTTAGCTCCCCATGTGAAAGTCGGTGTAGTAAATCCTGTAGTCAGAAATGGCCGGTTCAAAACTCTGTTTATCGCTCCAACTCCTACAACACCGAGCTGCTCCTGTCTCAGCGTTACTACTGAGTAATGACACTTCTCCTCCCTTCTGTCTACTACTAACACTCCGACAACCAATCACACAACGCGCGCGGCTTCATCTTCAAAGACGGACGTTTCTCAGGACCAATCACAACCCGCGGAGGAAGAGCTTAAAAAACGGCTGCCTATATAAACCCTGTGAGTTTCGCTACTTGAACGGTCCTGTAATCTTATGAACTGATCCGCTGTACTGTACGTGTAACTGTCCGAGTGGGGAAAAATCACTAAAACGGACAATTAAGTAGTGAAAAGCAACTTAGAATTCAACTTGAATGGTACAGGACTTTCATAATCGTTTTATTTTCGCTAGCCGCTTCATCCTGGTCAGGATTGCGGTGAGTCCTGCGCGGTACAACACGCGTTCATTCACTCGTAGTTAGTCTGGGCGGCACAATGGCGATCAAATTCGTTTTCTGTCACTGTCCTTCTCACCTCCCACTTAAACATTAACTAGATTAACTAAACCAGAGCTAAATTCATATATATACAGGGGTTGGACAAAATAACTGAAACACCTGTCATTTTAGTGTGGGAGGTTTCATGGCTAAATTGGACCAGTCTGGTGGCCAATCTTCATTAATTGCACATTGCACCAGTAAGAGCAGAGTGTGAAGGTTCAATTAGCAGGGTAAGAGCACAGTTTTGCTCAAAATATTGCAATGCACACAACATTATGGGTGACATACCAGAGTTCAAAAGAGGACAAATTGTTGGTGCACGTCTTGCTGGCGCATCTGTGACCAAGACAGCAAGTCTTTGTGATGTATCAAGAGCCACGGTATCCAGGGTAATGTCAGCATACCACCAAGAAGGACAAACCACATCCGACAGGATTAACTGTGGACGCAAGAGGAAGCTGTCTGAAAGGGATGTTCGGGTGCTAACCCGGATTGTATCCAAAAAAAACATAAAACCACGGCTGCCCAAATCACGGCAGAATTAAATGTGCACCTCAACTCTCCTGTTTCCACCAGAACTGTCCGTCGGGAGCTCCACAGGGTCAATATACACGGCCGGGCTGCTATAGCCAAACCTTTGGTCACTCGTGCCAATGCCAAACGTCGGTTTCAATGGTGCAAGGAGCTCAAATCTTGGGCTGTGGACAATGTGAAACATGTATTGTTCTCTGATGAGTCCACCTTTACTGTTTTCCCCACATCCGGGAGAGTTACGGTGTGGAGAAGCCCCAAAGAAGCGTACCACCCAGACTGTTGCATGCCCAGAGTGAAGCATGGGGGTGGATCAGTGATGGTTTGGGCTGCCATATCATGGCATTCCCTTGGCCCAATACTTGTGCTAGATGGGCGCGTCACTGCCAAGGACTACCGAACCATTCTGGAGGACCATGTGCATCCAATGGCGGTGCCGTGTATCAGGATGACAATGCACCAATACACACAGCAAGACTGGTGAAAGATTGGTTTGATGAACATGAAAGTGAAGTTGAACATCTCCCATGGCCTGCACAGTCACCAGATCTAAATATTATTGAGCCACTTTGGGGTGTTTTGGAGAAGCGAGTCAGGAAACGTTTTCCTCCACCAGCATCACGTAGTGACCTGGCCACTATCCTGCAAGAAGAATGGCTTAAAATCCCTCTGACCACTGTGCAGGACTTGTATATGTCATTTCCAAGACGAATTGACGCTGTATCGGCCGCAAAAGGAGGCCCTACACCATACTAATAAATTATTGTGGTCTAAAACCAGGTGTTTCAGTTATTTTGTCCAACCCCTGTATATATATATATATAGATATATATAGATATATATAGATATATATAGATATACTGTGTGGCAACCACTACAGCAGCGCCACCGTGAGGTGACAATAAAAAACAGATTGTAGTAATTCAATGGCAACTCTAATTTATTCGAACATAATGGCATTTAGTGTAAATTAAAGACAAAATGAGTTAATTTATAAATTAAATATCGAATGTTTTTTGTTTCATTTGTTAACATTTATTTATTATCATTGAAACGTCATGTTTTACACATTTTGGTTACATTCATAACAGGTAGTTACTGGTTACACAAGACTCCCCACACAGAAAGGACCCGGACCTATTTTATCTTGGTCAGGGTCACGGCTGGTTTGATTTATTGGGTGATGACAGGAAACACCCCCACAGGCCGCCAATCCATCACAGTGCAGACACAGACACACACACACACACACACACACACACACTCACTCACTCTTAGGGCATTTTTAATAGCTCCTGTTGGCCTGACTGCATGTTTTTATACTTGTGGAAAAGAACCTGAGCACCCAGAGGAGAGCCATACAAACAAAGGGAGAACATGCAAACTCCACAGAGAAAGGAACCCAGAATCAAACCCAGAGAATTGAACCCAGGCTCTTCTTGCTGTGAGGCGACATCTTCTACACAAATAGTAGTTTAAATAATCACCTCTGTAAAATGCATTTATTTACAGTCTTGCACTGAAACAAAAGCCATGGACTGAGGTTGTGGTGGGTTCTGGAGTCCTGTGGAGTTCTGTGTATTCATGACAAAAACGTTTAAGACTCTCCTAACCAAGCCTTTATTACAATTTTGATTATTTGTCGTCCTCTGGTGACAGCCAGCATTCATTACAACTAAAAGTCTTTTTCATTAGCAATGGAGTTTTCCAACTGTACCTTTGAAGTTTACTTTCAGAGACTGCACATTTTATTAATTTTGCTTCTCTAACTCACCTGATTTAATTTTAGAAACTTGCCTGTAGATGTGTATGGGGTTTCGCCTTATGGAAATGGAAAAGTACAGTCAATCTCTTTAAGTACATTAAAACAGTGTTACAAGGTTATTTTCATTAATTTCCCAACTTTGAAACATGGTTAAGGGTGCACCACGGTTTTGGACTGCTTTGCCACTTTATGGTATAGACAGCTTGAAATAATTGTAGGAACAATTTACAAAAAAATGTGAAGCTTTGCACCATCTTGAACATTCTTAGAGTTGGCTGGCTGACCAAACTGAAGGTTAAGCAAGGACCCAACAGTCTCTAAATGAGCTCCAAAAGTTCTGTGCCGAGAGGGGAGAACTTCCTCCAGAGTACTCGGAAATTCATACTGGGGTGACAAGTCATCTTTAAACAACAGTGACCCAAAGCAAACAACCAAACCAACCCCGGGTTGGCTTAGGGGTGAATCTCTGACAGACAGACAATCATCTGTGCATCATTCCAGGTTCTGTGCAGATTCTCTGGTTTGATAAAACAAAAACTGAATAATTTTGGCCGTGTATGTTGTGTGTGTATGTGTGTGCACATCATCTTTAGTGACACTTATTATAATGCATGTACTGAACTATTGCCAGTAAATGCATTATGTATGTAATTATTATGACCACACATGAAAAACAGTATTTAAATACACGCACATGCATGAATTTGCACATTACACAATCATAAAAAAGCCTGCCACAAGCAAAGAGCCCTTAGAAAAGTGCTTCTCCTCTTTAGATTCCCAAGTACACACGAGGGGTTTGATTTTAATCTGGTTTAGCATCTGTTTTAGCCTGTTATGTTTTAGAAATGCTAGACCTAGGAAGGTCTAGTTTAGCCACCCAGTAGAGACAGATTATAAAAACAAACGTAAAACATAAATAGCTAAAAAAATTTTTATCTATCTATCTATCTATCTATCTATCTATCTATCTATCTATCTATCTATCTATCTATCTATCTATCTATCTATCTATCTATCTATCTATCTATCTATCATTTTATCAGCTCCATATAGAAGCACTTTGAAGTTCTACAATTACTGACTGTAGTCCATCTATTTCTCTACTTTTTTTAGCCTGCGTTCACCCTGTTCTTCAATGGTCAGTACCACCACAGAGCAGGTATTATTTAGGTGGTGTATGATTCTCAGCACTGCAGTGACACTGACATGGTGGTGGTGTGTTAGTGTGTGTTGTGCTGGTATGAGTGGATCAGACACAGCAGCGCTGCTGGAGTTTTTAAACACCGTGTCCACTCACTGTCCACTCTATTAGACACTCCTACCTCATCTATTGCTGCTGTTTGAGTTGGTCATCTTCTAGACTTTCATCAGTGGTCACAGGATGCTGCCCATGGGGCGCTGTTGGATGGATATTTTTGGTTAGTGGACTATTCTCAGTCCAGCAGTGACAGTGAGGTGTTTAAGAACTCCATCAGCGCTGCTGTGTCTGATCCTCTCATACCAGCACAACACACACTGACACACCACCACCATGTCAGTGTCACTGCAGTGCTGAGAATGATCCACCACGTAAATAATACCTGCTCTGTAGTATGTAGAGAAACAGATGGACTACAGTCAGTAATTTTAGAACTACAAAGTGCTTCTATATGGTAAGTGGAGCTGGCTGATAAAATAGACAGTGAGTGTAGAAACAAGGAGGTGGTTTTAATGTTATGCCTGATCAGTGTATATTTATTATTATAAACACACATTACACAAAGAAATGCTAAACAATGCTGCTGTTATTCAATATTCTTAAATTTGTTTCCACACCCTAACCCTAATTTTCTTGAATGTCATGTAATACTTCTTATGGTTACACACACGTATACATTATAACCTCCAAGGTCACTCTGGTCAGAAGTATTGCATGTATATACATTATGAAAATACCTATCAAGATCACACTTGCAAAGTTATTTAAATGATAGAACATACTGTACACACCTGCACATTACACAATCATACCAAAGCTTGCCATGGGCAAAGATGCTCTTTAAGAGGGTAAAACATTTAACTTTCTAAACCACAAAAAATTAAATGTGTTTTATTATATTTTAAGTTGAAAGTATAATATTATCTATTTTTATGGCTTCTCATATATTTCTTATGTGTACTGTAAGAAAAGTGTGAGCATTTGTAATTGTTTTTAATAAGAAAATGAGTTTCTGATTCAAACATTCAATTATATAGACAAATTATATAAAAGTATTAAGTCCTAAACCTACCAGAAACACATGGGAGCAAGTTTTATGTTAGATTCTGGTCAGGGTGTTCATTTATCACCAGGGATCACAGACTAACTAATAATTCAATCACTTATGCCAATCCACCTCCTGTTTTGTGGAAGGCAGGAGTGGGGTAGAACCTGGAGTACCTGGATTGTAAATGTCAAATGCATCACACAGATAATGTCTGGAACCTAAATTCATTGCATACCTTTCCCTGCTTGTCTGTTTAGACAATATTTAAACATGAAGGTGTGTTAGAGGTACCAGAGGGGTGTCTACAGAAGAAAGGAGGAGGGTTAAACATGATCTCAGAGAGGGAGAGGGACAGTGACTGTGGGTAAAAGAGTAAAGAGGGAAGTAAGTGATCACAATGTTTCAGCAGCTTCTCGGGTCACACAGCTCTCTCTCTCGGTCACTCTCTCTCGGTCTCTGAGAGCCGATGCAAAGGGTGTGAGAGGAGAGTGAAGGAATGAGACTCCTGCCTCCATCTCTTCAGACAAAATGAAAAACTTCTTCACAGAAGTGCTTTCGGACTTCTTTTTCGAGTATGAGACCCCCAGGCAGGTGCTGGTGAAGAACCGGAAAGTGGGCATCGCCTGTAGGATTATCCAGTTGGGAGTCCTGGCTTACATCATAGGGTAAGAACTGTGTATACAAGTCTTATAAAGGGGGTTTTGAAAGGGGGAGGAGAAGAGACGGTCATTGCTATCTGAGCAGCTCTGGTGCACGTCTCTACACGTGTGGACTAGATTTGTGTCTAGAACTTTCACTGATGCAGATGTTTTCTTTGTGGATGAGTATTTGCCCCTAGTATTTGTGGTTTTCTTTGTCTCCACAACATGAAATTGTGGAATGTGTGTTCCGGCAAAAGTGTGAACTACATATTTCATTCACAGCTGAGGGTCTATTGTGTCTTTTAAACTGTCTTGTTCAGAAGTGAATATTTGGATTCCTTGGAAGAACAAATGCAAGCAATCTCAAGGTGGGATGTGTTGCAGCTTGAACAGCGGCGGCTCATTCATTAGGGCGATCGGGCGACGCACCACCAAAGGGTGAAAGGGAAGAAATTTTTCTATCACATTCAACCAGTGTTAAACTAGCTGTGACTGTATTATTTTAAGTAGTGTTCACTTTTAGTCTTAGTAACGCCGTGTGTAGGGCGAAAGTAAAGTAACACAAGCAGGTCCGGCACTTTTCTCACTGCCCCCTAAGCAACGCAGTCCAGAACCGGGGCTGCATGTCAGTGTGAAGATGGATTATGTAAAAATATTGTTTGCACTATTGATGCACTATGTTACATGATGTTCTTTATGTTGTTTTGTCTAAAATATGGTTCTGATTTATTATTATAAAGAATGAAAATAATAAATGTTAAACAGCCTAAATAAAACATTTTGATAATGTTCCCATGACGGTGTAAGACCCGTTATATTTTTTATAGGTGCAACCCTAACCGCCTACTCCCCGCTCCCGCTCAGGTAAACACCCGCCATACCACCCCCCACCCTATGCCTTACACCAACCCGTCAGCCCAGGGTGTTCCTTATTTCCAGTTCTGAAAGTTGGCAACCCTAATTGGAGCAGCTAGCACCTAAAATAAAATGCTGATGATGACTGAATTAAATTGTTAGTGTGAAGGCTTTACTTAATTTTATGATTAATGGTAAAGCTGGTCTCTCTCCATGTTCAAAGTTATTTGTGAGGGCAAACTGACAGATGACTTAAGATGTTAATTATTTAAGCTTTAATTTACCCATTGAACGGGTCACCTTGGCCATCATCGAAACAATTGCCCCCCTGAGAGATTTGGCAGGAGCCGCCACTGAGCTTGAACATGTGTGTAAGAGCACAAGAAAACAAACACTTGGAAGAGACATGTATGCCATGGTGGTCTTGGGGTTTCAATGATTTCTGCAACATTTTTTCTATCAATCAAACTAATATGTAGAAAAAAAAACTTACTTTTGAACTTTTCTTCATTTATTGTGGCTGTTCTGAGTCAATTTCTCAGCAATCATAATTTAATCTTGTGTCTCATAATCACTGGTTTGTGACGATTCTCAAAAGCAGCTGGTGACTTCTCTTTGCCAATGTAAATAAGTCTAGTGTCACTGCACCTATTCTGAAATACATAAAAAGGTGTGCTTTGGGTAATCAGCAAGTCCTGGGTGTGCCTGACAATGATTTTCAACTTCATTTACAGTCTCTCCTTTGAGATTCTGTAACAGGGTAGGTCGCTTGCTGGTTTAAGCCCTACCACTGCCAGGTTGCCTTTGTTGGGCCCTTAAGCAAGGCTTTTAACCCTCAATTGCTTAGATAATATATTGTCACAGTACTGTTAGTCACTTTGGATAAAAGTGTCTGCTAAATGCAGGAAATGTAATGTGATGTAAATGAGTTTCCAGAAAGAAAAAAGTCTGCTGCCATTCACAGCTTCAGAGAAATAGCAAGTTTGCCAAAAAAGGAGCTGATCAGTCCAAGAGGGAGAAGCCGTGAAATATAAAAAAAACTCCCACCTGGTGCAATTTTATGCTCACAGGCTGCATGTAATTGTCAATTAAGAGAAACTCCTTAATTATGTATGCCTCCGTGCCCCCTCTGCTGGACACAACTCACTGCCGTGACTCACTGCCGAACTCCTTAAGCATTCTGTTACAGATTCTGTTTGTGTTTGTTATGCACGATCATGCTAATACAATTAACAATTTTCTACTTTTTTTTCTGACTGGGGCATCTGCCATCCAGACACCTGCTATTCGGCTTATATTTGGCAACTCGTAAGTTGGGTTATGTTGCCTTGAAATATCACATATCAAAGAACTAATTGTCAAAGCTCTTGTATAGCTGACACCTGCTGTTATTTGACAACTCAGTCTTTCCACACATATCCTATCTTCCCACTGCAGAACTGTCAATAATTCAATACTTGCATATTTTATCAAATATTACCTCCATCATTTTCTTATTTAAATAATAAAGGTACGCTTTTTGTGTCTTGAAAAATTAATTTGTTTTCATTATATAAAATGTTGCAATTGGTTGTAAAGATTTAAATAATAAAAGCACAATTTAGAAGCTTCATAAAAGTCTAATGGACAAAACTATTAAACAAACAATGAAAAAAGCTAGAAAGGCATTGCATCCTAAATATTTCAGTCAGTATAGCTGGGTTGACAAACCACAAGTGGAAAGTGGAAATGATTCACAAATCATTCCTGAACAGGGTGTATCACACAGGATTGTACATCAGGCTCTCAGATAACGATGATAAGGAAGGTTGGAGAGGAGCCAGCTGTCAGTTAAAAGAAGTTACAGGAGGATCTGAAAGCACAACCCCAAAAATATAAAGTTTAATCTTTATAATCTATATTCATTGTCTATTTACATTTATGCATTTAATGCCCTTACCAGAAAACTAGAAATATACAGTGATGATATTTAATTATTGACTTCAGAGCCAGAGCAAGTCTACATTTCCTGCTGGCACATGGTTACAGAGTAGCTGATATTTATTTGTAATATATTACAGTTTACTTTCTACTAGGAAAGAAATCCAGCCTAAAACTAAACCTAAATGTGATCCTCTGCACCTCTACTGTAGTTCTTATGCTGAACATCTTATCTGTCATTAACACATACATAAACATAAACAGGTTCAGTACGAGCATGTCAATACTCAGACTTTTCATATTTCATATCACAAATAGGGAAGTGTTTTCATGCTAATATACTGTAGATCATATCTGCTATATATGGATTATGAAGGACTATCAATGTAAAAATCTTTGCTTATAATAGGGACTAGTGTAAAAGTTTGACTGTCTAATGCATGAATTTGTATCTCTGTTTCATTGTTTCATTGTCCTGGATGTCGCTTTGAGACAATGTCTATTGTAAAAAGCACTATACAAATACATTTGACTTGACTTGACAGTACACTAAATAGAACACTAAAGGTTTAAAAAAAAACTAAAGGTTTTATTTTTAACAGACAGGTGACTGATCTTTGGCAGAAATTCCAAGAACCAGGGTTATTACAGTTTATTCATAGGATAATAGTATAATTTAATTAGTATACTTAACTGAGTCCATTCCAGGGCAGACACTTGCACACATGGCAGTTTGTAGTAGTTACAACTGGCCTGACTGCAAGTCTTTGGACTTCTGACAAAAAACCAAAACACCTGGAGAAAACCCACATTGACACAGGGAAAACATGCTGAACACACAGATAAAAACCCTGACTTCCTAAACCAGGCCCCTTCCAGTGCTACCCAATCCACCACAGTGCTGCCCCACACCCCTCTTATTAACAAATCTTTGTTAACATTTATTTTACAGTAATATAAGTAGGGCGGCACGGTGGCTTGGTGGGTAGCACTGTCACCTCACAGCAAGAAGGTCCTGGGTTTGATCCCCAGACAGGGCAGTCAGATTCCTTTCTGTGCAGAGTTTGCATGTTCTGCCCGTGTCTGCATGGGTTTCCTCTGGGAGCTCCGGTTTCCTCTCACAATCCAAAAACATGCAGTCAGGTTAATTGGAGATACTGAATTGCCCTATAGGTGAATGGGTGTGTGTATGTGTGTCTGCCCTGCGATGGACTGGTGCCCCATCCAGGGTGTTACTGTGTGCCTTGCGCCCACTGAAAAGCTGGGATAGCCCCCCCAACCATAATTGGATAAGCGGTTAAGAGAGTGAGTAATATAAGTGCTGTTATACAAAGAGAAACATGCTATACTGAACTATTTCTCTGCTGCTTTTGCTGGCGCCTCAACCACACAGCAGACGTATAATATCCGTGTAATATCCAGTTTTCACTCCTTCAGACTTGACTAAAGAACCCCAACTTGTCACTTTTTGGGTTTGTCAAATTTGATAACCATTAAAAAAATAAATCAGTGCCGTTGGAACACAGGTGACAACGTCTACAGTCAGCAGTCGGCATTTAGCCAACGCTTTTATCCAAAGCACTGTGACAGCACTGTGACAATATACTGTCTGAACAATTAAGGGTTGAGGGTTTTGCTCAAGGGCTTAACAGTGACAAACTGACAGGGACCTTTTGATTACTAGTCCAGGACCTTAACCGCTAGGCCACAACGGCCCCTTTGCATCAACATCACTCTGAGTTTGAAGGCTGTAATGCAGCTGACCTTTTGCCTCTTTTTCATGTAAGAAGTTAGCTGAATATGGACATCTGAGAAAGAATTGGAACACTGATTGTGAGTCAGACCTTCCAGTCATTTCCTGACCTCACTAACGCTGATTTGACTGAATGGGCACAATTCCCCACAGATACAATCTTGGAAAACCCTTTCCAGAACAGTCGAGGCTGTAATAGCTTCAAATGGGTGAGGGTGGACCCCCATGGTTTCAGGAATAGGATGTGAAACTATATATTGTATTATAAAGTGTTTTTGGTGGCTGTTTTTGCATGGCTTGGTGGAAGCAGATCTCACCCTGTCAGGTCAGTAGCAGTTATAGTAGAACAATGGGGTTAAATTACAAAAATAAAAGAGACTGTATTGAAAATGTAAATAATTGTCTCATTCTAGACTTTCCTATATTTTCTATATGGACATTTGTCTAAGAAAAAATAAACGAATCAAATTTGGCATCAAAATTAGGTGGCAATCAAGGTAAGAACAAGGAATTGCTATTTCATGGATTCTTCTTCGGGTTCCGGGGTCGGCATTTCCGGCTTCTTCCCGTTAGGGGTCGCCGGCAGGATTTGGCACAGTTTTTACGCCGGATGCCCTTCCTGACACAACCCTCCCTATTTATCCGGGCTTGGGACCGGCACTACAATGCACTGGTCTGTGCATCCCAGCGGCTAGGTAACTATGGGACAATTCAGTGTCTCCAATTAGCCTAGTGGCATGTCTTTGAATTGTGGGAGGAAACCGGAGCACCCGGAGGAAACCCACGCAGACACGGGGAGAACATGCAAACTCTTCACAGAAAGGACCCGGACCGCCCCACCCGGGGATCGAACCCAGGACCTTCTCGCTGTGAGGCGACAGTGCTACCCAAATAGCCCAATTGCTATTTCATGGATTATTATCAATTATTTGGTTTGGTATCTTAGCTGCAGGAATTATTATAAATGAATCAGGGTTGGGGAACAGTGGCACAGCTGGTAGTGTAGATGCTGTACATTGGTCCTGGAGACCTAAATGCAATCTTCAGCCTACTCACTGTCTCTTAGTATTTTGGTTGCGTTCTCCCTATGTATTAATGGGTTTACTTGTGGTCATCTAGTCTTCTCTTACCTCCTGAAACTTGGAGAAGTGACTAAATGTTACCATGTGATGGATTGGCCTTGCTTTAGGGTGTATTACTGTCTTCCATTGTACCCAATGTCTAGCTTTCAGCCAGCCCTGAATCCAGTGCAGCCCTGGTCAGGATGAAGCAGTTAGGGGAAAAGATATACAATGGTACCTTGAAACTCAATGTCAGTTGGTTCTGGGAGTGGCGTTGTTTAAAACACATTGAGTTTCAAGGTATACCTGTTAATATAAGCATATATTTTAGGCTAATGTAAAATAACGTGGTTGTTTTTTGACACTTATACACTGAAAATAACACAAATACAACATAAGAAACACTGAAATACAATACTGATAATTGTGGATTGTAGATTATAACACCCTGTATAATCCACACCCTGTATTTCCAGGATAGTTCGTCTCACCCCTAATTTAATTATGTGTGCAGATGAACGTGGCTTTAGTCCTATATAACCGTCTTATCTTTGTTGTATCTGATACAAAGCAGCTGTTCTGTTATCTACTCTGGCAGAGTTGCTCTCTTTAAGCTGATTAGCGTTTAGGTGTTTTACAGAAGTGAAGTCACAATGCATTTAGCTTCAAATTTCATCACTATTTATTTTTACTTACCTAAAGCTGAAGTCAAATGTTTACATACACTTCTTCAGGACATGTATGTCCTGGCAGTCTTGTGTGCTACGGGTCATTGTCCTGCTCGTAGACAAACATTCTTTTCAGTGAAGGCTTCCAGTCATTAATCTTAGATCTTGCTGTATCTGCCTGACCAGACTGCCAGTCCCTGCTGCTCAAAAGCATCTCCAAAACATAATGGAACCACCATATTTTACAGCGAGGATATGATGGTCTTATCTAGCTAGTGTCCCTGGTTAAATGACAGCATACTGCTTAGAATTTAAGACAAAAAGTTCAGCATTTGTTCTTATTGTAGCTTCTGCCACTTTATTGGCTGAGCCACCATCAATTAACTTTGGCTGCAACAACTCAAACAAATCGAGTCAAGTTTGTTGTCACGGTAGCAGTTCTAATGACTGTCCTTTGGATTTGTTGACTGTCAAGGAAGGCCTAATCAAGTTAACTTTTTAATGCTAAACTAAAAAGCTCAATTTTTAGTACCATTGCAATAGTTTGCTATCTTACTCCAGATGTGTGCTTTTTATTAACCTCATGATTTGTTGAGTGCATTTTGATGACATTAAAGTTAGTCCTGCAATTAAACCAGATATACAATCATAATTGCTTAATTTTTCAATACCAGTACATTATCATGTCAATTTTGCTCAATTTATTGAGGTCACATCATGTCACTATGCTTTGCGTCATTACTTTGTGATAATTGGATGCACACGTGTCAGCTTTCTCCAATGCCCTATGTCTAGTGTTTCTTGTACCAGACTAACCCCTTGGTCTTCCTCGTCTTCCATGAGTCCTGTCATAACACCGCCTTCATTGTCATGTGGGCGCCCCAAGTGAAGTAAATTCCGGGATGTGGTTCAATAGCTCCTATTTTGTTCTGGCTATCTTGTACACTTGCTCAGTGATGATCATCTTCCTCCATTAGATTTTTTGATGTGCTTACTCTCTCTTCAGTAGCAATCAGTAATAATCTAAAACCAGTATTTGTTTTGTTAACCGGTTCCAGCTGAAACAAGTTAAATACTGATCGTTGTGAATTATCAGTCTTGTTTACTTATGTGTTGCATTCAAAGTGTCTTATGTTGACAGTCATGGATTGTCTGAATCCTGTTTACTTCTGTATCATTGTGAATCTAAACCAACCACTGGGATGTTGGGTTTTTGGGATGTGACTATATCAATATTGCCTTAAAGGGTTGTCTGGTCAAGATAAGCTAAGGTAAAATGTGGCCTAAATTCATTCTGTTTCATGCTGCATGTTTTAACATCAAGAAAATCCCACCAACTAATGCTGGGTCCTTTCTGTGTGGAGTTTGCATGTTCTCCCTGTGTCTGCATAGAAACTCCGGTTTCCCCCCACAGTCCAAAGACATGTGAGGTGAACTGGAGATACAAAACCTGAGCTGATGAATCTTGTGTACCCAGTAACTACCTGTTGTGTCATGAATGTAACCAAAGTGTGTAAAACATGATGTTAAATTCCTTATTAATAAATATCTTCAGTGTCAGATGGTCTTGTATTCATTTTCAGATCAGTGCTTCTCTGCAATTCACTTCCAGAATTTTTCTAAATGCGGCCCTGCATACCACTTTGATTTGTCTTGTGAACAGTGTGTATCTTGCGGATAGACAAAGACGTTGGCTGTTTACACTATTAACTTGTTACTAAACAAACCAAGAGACCGATTTAGTCATGTTTAGTTACTCAGAAACTAAGGCTAACACCACAGAACATGAATGATTATTTAGAATATATATAATGTAGCCTAAATTTTTAAGGACCACTGGGATGCTCCAATAAATGTAAAATGCAATTTTGTTTGTAAATGTTTTATTCTTTAATGTCTTAAATAAAACAAAAATGCTAAGCTTAAAATGTTCAAATTGTTCTTAAATTCTTTTCCATACTGTGCTATGGCTCACTGGTTCATTCAGTTCATATGGTTGTAATAATATTTGAATGAGGGAAGTAAATGACACAATATAAACATTACCATTTTTGGGATACCCATCTATGTGTCTGCATTGCGTAACAGCAGCTCAGTCAGCATGCAAACACAAAACATGTTTAGTCTAAAAAACCTTTATAACACACTTATAATTACTTTATTTACGTTGTTCATCATGGTGCATAACAGCATAACATCTTTCTGAATGTCTGAGTAAAAGCATCATCAAAAAACCACTACTGAGCCAAACTGATGTTTCATTTGGCATCACATTTACTAGAGTTAGTGCCACACAGCACCAGGGTCCTGAAAGCCTGGGTTTAAAACTTGCACCCATTTACTGCCTGCAAGACGTTTTACCTATGTATGTTCCAGTGAATGTTGTTCCGTTACAGTTTAGTTTCTTCACCTCCTGCTTGCTCTTCATTGCCCTTAGGTGTGAACATAACCTTAGATAAACTTACAGACCTTACGTACACTTGTTTAACAGGATAAGGTGACACACAAACACAAATTCTGTACTCTAGTAAAAGTACAAACATTCAATATAAACAGAAGTAGTTTACAGATTACAATTATGCGTTTTCACTTCAATAAAATGCTATAAATATATGTAAGTATGTATATAAGTATATCAGGTGCTGGTGGGTTATTCTTGTGTGTCCATTTTTAAATCCTGTGTGTACGACCAGGTCAATACGCCTTCCTTGGTGTGCCCTCGGCTTGTTGTGGAAATTTGGGTGTATCTCTTGAAGCTTTTTTTGTGGTTAGTTTGTTCAGTACGGTGTGCCATCTCTCTTTGATATATGTATTTATTAATAGTGTTCTCTCTGTAGAGGGATGTTTGTTGTTTTGTCTCTTCTTTCTCTGGCTAGTTGATCTGCTTTTTTATCAAATGATATTAAACAAAGCAGGGCCAAAAAACCTGTATACACACTTTATAGATCTATGAATCAAATTATGGTAACACTGTGTGGTATGTGTTACTTTTTAGTGACTTTTTAGTTTTATCATTTAGTTGAACCTGAGTTCAGTATTGAAACCAAATAATTTTAATCTGTTTTTTTCTAATTCAATCATTTATCATTATTAACTGAATAGTGGAAGAAGAGGTCATGACAGTTCTCACAAACAGTGACTGAAGGCAGGGCTTTAACCTAGGATCCATGTTGCTATGCAGCACTTACTTTCTTTTCCATTAGGTGTGCCAGGCTGTATTGCCTATTTGTACCCACTTTGTCTAGCTAGAAAGTCTAGCTAGAATTCCAATAAATTAATTATTTTAGCAATAATAATAGGGTGGCACAGTGGCTACCACTGTCACCTCACAGTGAGAAGGTCCTGGGATCGATTCCCAGATGAAGCAGTTCGGGTCCTTTTTTTGTGGAGTTCTCTCTTTCTGTGTGCATGTTCTCCCCAGTTCATTTTGTTATACACCTGTGTATACAGAAAAAAATGCAATTGAACAGAACTGAATTAACCTAATGAATGGCAGCTAAAATAGTTAAATGTGTGTGTGTGTGTGTGTGTGTGTGTGTGTTTAGATGGGTGTTCATCTATGAGAAAGGTTATCAGATTCAGGACACGGCTATAAGCTCCATCTCTACTAAGATGAAAGGAGTGGCCTACACTGAAAGCAACGGTGGGGAGAGGATCTGGGACGTGTCCGACTATGTATACCCTGATCAGGTGAGTACTGAGACTGAAAAAACACAACATACCCAAAAGTTTTTGGACACTCAGTCATCACATCCAGTGTGTTTGTTGAACGTTTTGTTCCAAAACTATTAAATATACCTATTGGCAGTTGTAACCTAGTGGTTAACGTACACCTTTAGAAGTCTTGTGAAGTCCAATTGTCAATGGGTTCAAGCTTGCATAAGTGGGACAATATTAGTCTGTTGATAAGGTAAAACAATACATGTTGTATTTGTACTCTTTACGTTTAGAAATAAGTGAAAGTGGATTTACAGATCACTTTTTGCATTCCCCATATTGTTCCAACTGTACTGAAACTGAGGTTTGTATCTACATGAGTATTCGATTACCAACCAAACCTATGTGTATCTCTTCTGAGCCAGCAAAGTATCATTTTCCCTAGCAAGGAGCTTTGCATACACATGGTCAGAACTGTGTATACAATACAGAGAAATTTAAGCAAGTGTTTGTTTTGTTAACCCATAATTTTGCACAGAGGGATTTAAACACAGTGTTAATACACAAATATGTGCACATGTACCTTTGATAAACAGAAAAAAAACCAGACTAAGCGTGAAACACACTTTGTTGATTTTCTCTGTTGTGTTTACAGGGTGACCCGTCCTTTGTCATCATGACCAACTTCATTGCTACTAAAGGACAATCACAAGGCGCATGTCCAGAGGTACACAAATATCCCTCTCAAATATCCCTCTTCCTCTCAACATCACTCTCTCTCACTCTTTAAGCATCACTTTCACTTTCTCTCTCAATGTCATAGGTCAAATATCAAGGTGTCCATAAACTTTTGTTAACTTGTCCTTCTCCTCTGACCACTGTGTTACAACAGAGGTGCTCATTTCACTCTCACTCATTCACTCACTCACTCACTCACTCACTTTCTTAACCGCTTATCCAATTAGGGTTGGGGGGGGGGGGGGGGGGGGGGTGCTTTTTCAATGGGCGCAAGGCACACAGAAACACCCTGGATGGGGCGCCAGTCCATCGCAGGGCAGACACACATATACACACCTATTCACCTATAGGGCAAATCAGTGTCTCCAATTAACCTGACTGCATGTTTTTGGACTGTGGGAGGAAACCGGAGCTCCCGGTGGAAACCCATGCAGACATGGGGAGAACATGCAAACTCTGTCCCCTTAGTTATTTAACTCAACAATTAACCAAATTTAATTGGCTATTAAATTCAATTAGCCAGGACCAGGACTTAATTCCTGCAGTCCAGAACGAACGGTCCCATAGTGTTTTTAATCCCTTTTACTTTTTTGGATAGAAAACACAATTACAGTGTGTTTTAATAAACTGCTACAATTGTTTATGGCATGAAGCGCAGTACAAGGGATTATAAATAACAGTCTTAGTTAGTTAGTTAGTTTAATAAAACATTTCTGTACTACTGTATACTTAGAAAAATAGGATTAAATGTAGGATTATATATGGTGAAATGAAGTGTAGAACTCCAGGAGAAACCAGAGCACAGAGCAGTATATGTCAGAAGTATGTAAAGTAAGAAGCCAAGGGTGTCGTGACTTTGCAAACAAATGTGGTGGCTAAATTCTTGGAAGCATCAAGAACATCAACAACATTTACATTTATTCAAAGTGACTTACAGTACTGTGACAGTATACAAACTAAGCAATTGAGGGTTAAGGGCCTTGCTCAAGGGCAACCTGGCAGTAGTAAGGCTTGAACCAGCAACCTTCTGATTACTGGGCCAGTACCTTAATCACTAGTAAAGTAAAGGTTTGATTCTTCAGTTTTCACTGTGTAAAAAAATACCAATATATTTTGTATGTTGGTGAGGATGGTAACCTATTAATAAGACAATAATTAAATTAACTAGGAAAACAAATTGTATATGTAAAGCAAAAAACAAATATATCAAGTGGAAATCAAAGCTGTTCCCACTCACCATTTGAATCAATCATCGGTTAGCCTTTAATCAGCGTCAGTTTCTGACCACAGACACAGTTGGCTAAATATTTTTGGTTGGAATAACCTCTACACATCACTCACATTAAGCTGAGCCCAATACACGTCGTTTATCATGTAATATCAGTGTCAGTGCTGTGCTAACGACAGTCCATCCAAATATTATTGGGTTATTGGTGGTCATGTGATGGTGGTGGTTTATTGATGGATGAAGTCCTAGTCAGTAACTACATAACTAGAAAGCACACCAATGCTGTAGGTGTAAAAAAATGCACTAAATGAAATATAGTTCTACCCTCTCACATACTGTACGTGTTTTCCATCTATGCAGCATTCAATGTGTTTCCTGTATTTGCATTGGCCTCTTCAACATGTAAACACAGACCTGCAACACATTTGAATAGTTATTTAATGCCTTAATCAAATCCCCATAATTATGCAAGGATGTCTGTCACATTGCCCTGATTTCACCACCATCCACTACACGCACACGCATGCCAACACTCACACCGTTTATACTGTCGCTGTTAAAACAGCCGCGTGTCTGTCTGTGTTTCAGCTGCCGGACGGGTCAAACAACTGCACGACGGATGCAGATTGCCCCAAGGGGCAGTATAGACGGGCAGGAAATGGTAAATGCCGACAGCATCATTCCCGGAGACACGTTCATGATGCTGAAATGTTTGACATGTTTTAACTTATGGAATTTATTACCTGGAGACACGTGACCAAAAATTTTACTGATTATTACTCATAAAATGTAGGATAATTTAATCAAAGTAATAATAGTAATAATAACACACACACACACACACACACACACACAATGCTTTACTGCATTTCTGCAGTTTTAATACTGTATAATAAAAACTGATTTAAATTTTTTATTTTAAATGATGCAGGAAAAATATTTAACATCTATTCTTGTTTTCAGAAATCAGAAAGGCTTTATTGTCATTATATGATTCATACTGTCTAAAGAAATTGCAGAGGTTAAACTTTGGGTGTGTTTCACACAGACATAAAATCAACATTTAATTTGAATAGACAGATAAAACAGATAAGATCAACATAAAAGCAGACATGACAAACAATACTAGACAATTCCACACTAGCCCGGATGTAATACTGCACATTTTAACTGCACATACACCGATCAGGCATAACATTATGACCACCTTACTAATATTGTGTTGGTCCCCTTTTGCTGAAAAAACTGCCCTGCAACTCTGATGCTCTGTGTATTCTGACACCTTTCTATCAGAACCAGCATTAACTTCTTCAGCAATCTGAGCTACAGTAGCTCGTCTGTTGGATCGAATCACATGAGCCAGCCTTTGCTCCCCACGTGCATCAATGAACCGTGGCCGCCCATGACCCTGTCGCCGGTTTACCACTGTTTCTTCCTTGGAGCACTTTTGATAGATACTGACCACTGCAGACCGGGAACACCCCACAAGAGCTGCAGTTCTGGAGATGCTCTGACTCAGTCATCTAGCCATCACAATTGGCCCTTGTCAAACTTGCTTAAATCCTCACGCTTGAGCATTTTTCCTGCTTCTAACATCAACTTTGAGGATAAAATGTTCACCTGCTGCCTAATATATCCCACCTACTAACAGGTGCCATGATGAAGAGATAATCAGTGTTATTCACTTCACCTGTCAGTGGTCATAATGTTATGCCTGGTCGGTGGAGGTAATAGAAGTCCACAAGTGGTTACTGCACAATTTGTGGATGTTGTTATTGATGTTATTTTATTGTTTTTATTTGATTAAAATATTCTTATTTTAATGTGAATTATCCAGCAATGACGTGAGTTGCTCCTGTCATCCTGAGTTTAACCTGAGATTCCATTTACCCTAGGTGGAACGCTTTTTTATGAGACCAATGCATGTAAATACTGGTTTCATCTTCCTGACCACTGACATCCTGTGGTATACCTCCTTTAGAGTCTTATCAAATTGGTTATCTGTTGTGAGTGAGTGTTACCACCTTGTTTGGGCATGGTATCTACCAAGTCTTCAATTAATCACATGGATCATCACACCGATACACATGAACTGTCTTATTTTCATAAGAAGGCACACCATGTTTACATAAGGTGTCTTTAGTACCAGTACCACATCAACATCACTGAATCAACTTTGCTATCCAAATAGAAACCATGTTTCCGACACTTGTGAATATCATGCAGGTTATTATCAGACTTTATATATTTCAGCCAAGAGCAGAGATTACGTTAAAGTTATACATATGTATGTAATATCTCACAAGCGATTCAAACGTGAATTGTAAAAAAAAGGTGGGTAAACTAAAAAGGTGAGTATAATTTATATTATTGTGCTACAACACGTTTCCTGTGTTTACCCTCCACTACATCCCTAAATGAAACCTGATCTTAATATAAGCGCTTTAACCCCATCACGCAGGCTCAACTTGTCAGATAACAGATAACAGATAAAATAGATTATAATTAGAAGAATAAATAAGACGATAATGAGTAAAATAATCTTGCTTTACAGAGAGCAGCGACACAGCCAAGACCTATCAACAAGCAGAACCGTGGATTGGGGATGAAGTGGGCAGAGGTTTGTGGCAGTACCACACACCATCACCAAAACTGAGTGAAAAAAGTTTAAAATGGTCTTAGTGGGTGGTAAATAAAAATACTGTATAAAACTAAACAAAGACTAAATAAATAAATACAATTTTAAAATAGAATACTAACTTTATTTTAATTAAATAGTTTAATAAATAATCCTCAGGCTTGTCTCAAATATTTGATTATAGAAGTAAAGCAGTACAGTAAAACTGCCACACACTAAGCATTAAAGTAAATGTAATATTTCTTATGGTTGTCTTCTAAAACATGTAACACATCTCTCATACTTTAATATAAGAGTAATAATAAGAGTAATATTTAATATTTAATGATTTTTATAAACAAGTAAAAATGAAGAATAAACATTTTGTCAGAATGCTGCTATTAGTAAAAAACTAAAATGATGAAAACTGGTTCCACCAAGAAACAACCTGGACAGGGTGTAAATCTATGGCAGTGCTTCGTGCCACTCCTCCCTTAGACACAGCGAATCAAGTCTGTGTAGACGCCTGGCTGGCCGACAGCACTGCTGAGATTCGAACCTGGGTCTCAGTGTTGGTGGGTTAGCATTATAGACCACTACACTGCCATTACAGTGCAAACACACACACACACACACACACACACACACACACACACACACACACACACACACACACACACACACACACACACACACACACACACACACACACACACACACACACACACACACACACACACACACACAGGGCACACCACTGTGCTGCCCTTTTGACTCATTCAACTTTACAAAACACTTTTCATGTATTGACTGAGATCAAAGTATCATATATGTATCATACACACACACACACACACACACACATTTCCCCTATACTATTTCTGTAGTATAATCAATTATTTATCATCTGAAAAACAAGACACTACAATTGCTTTTAGGTGATTGGGCAATATATGTAACTGGCCTAGTGGCTAGTGGTACCATGTGACTTAAACAAGGAAATCGTCCAAATCCATTTCAAGACAGTAATAACAGGTCTGACAGGTCTTTATTCTAAATAAAATAATAAATGGTAAATATCACTTTGCATACAGTGGATATAATAAAATCCTGTATGTTTTATGGGTGTTTGTTACATGTTTTATATAAATAAATATATATAGAACAAAATTTCAATAATTGACACTTGATGGTTTCATGTGTGGAAATGGTGGAGGGGTTCGCTTCAGCCATGTATGTGGGTGTCTGTCTTTTCTCAGTCAAGCAGCTGGGTGCCCACTGACGTTTAGTTTACTCACCTTTTTTTACCCTCTTATCCCTCCAAATTAGAACAAAGATCCATAAGGAGAATGAAATGACATTCTCATGCTGTGAGATGTTTTCTCTGAGCACTCAACTGTCTTCAGATAAACCCAACCCGCAAGTGCATGCGTGTGCATTTCTGCCCCCTGAGTTCTGCCCCTCATGCATGACGATTGTTTAATATTCCCTAATGTTTGCTTCTGTTTCTGCTTATGAAATTCCTTCTGTTTTAGGGCGAATGACTGGAAAGTGCGTGCCAGAAAACAAAACGTGTGAGATTGTGACCTGGTGCCCTGTTGAAGACGATCGTGTGATACCCACGTAAGATTTCCCGTCTAATATACCAGCCCTATGTTATCCCTCTGAAATTATATTGTAATGAAATGCTACATTTTAACATAGAGATGAGATAAGGGATAATTGAGATCAGTGCATGACTCTCCATATGCGAGACTGAGCTCCATATGAACGCCTCGTGCAGGTGAAAATCAGCAGTCTGCTATTGCACCCATGTCAGAGGGGGCGTGTGTTAGTCACAGCTTTATTCAGTCAGTAGTGGAGGTCTGCAGCATTAGAGAGGAGGAAAAATGTAACTGGGTAATTGAATATGACTAGATTGGGAAGATCTGTGGACCAAAATGTTACCCTCTCTTTATTCCTATCTCTGTGTTTTAGTCCTGCACGCCTGGCAGCAGCAGAGAACTTCACACTGTTCATCAAAAACTCCATCTCCTTCCCAGAGTTTGGTATAGTCAGGTAATAATGTTTATTTGCAAATGCACTACTCTTTGAGCATTTATGGCTGTGGTAGTGATTAAACTTATTACACACAGCATATTATTTAAAGCTAAATGTAGTAAAGTATTTGGTTTCATTATGTGCTTGTTTAATATTTACATGCCTTCAAATCTGCATCAAATCACAACCAGTTCTCAAGTTTTGTCAGAACGGGATAACCCTTGGACAAACATGTTCAAAGACTGCATTCCAAATACAGCCCAATTGCGGCGTTTGGACAGCTTTTAGCTGATCATCAGCAGCTGATACAAGAAATCTTTAGGTCAGCCACAATACTTTAATAAACTAAATTACTTTTTACTTAAGGGTGAAACCACATTAGTTTTTGACACCTGACCATAAGCTTATAGGACATACTATTCTAAAACCATGGCTATTAGACTCGTCCACTGTTTGTGACAGGCTTTCCATGACATTCTGGGGCTTGACTGTGGAATACATTTCACATTACTCAATCCTCTCGGCATTTATTCAGTTATATCACACACACACACTGAGTAATGCAGTTTATATATACGATTAAGAATCACCCAGACTCTGTTATAGCGAGGGAAAAACAGAGCAACAATACAGTGGTATAAAAGTAGGCATAATTATGTGCATAAAACCTCAGCTTCACTGCTGGGTAACACGGCTCATCAGCCAGCATTAATGAAAACATTGTGTGAATGATCCAGAAAACCCATGCTGTGTGGTAACGCTACATCTGTCATTGTGTCTCTGCAGGAGTAATCTAGTGGAAAGTGTGGATCAGAATTACCTTAAAACCTGCCTGTACGAACCCACCAAGCACCCGCTGTGTCCCATATTTAAACTGAGTGACATCGTCAAGCTCTCCGGGTTCGATTTCACACAGATTGCACGAGTGGTTGGTTTCTATTTCAAATCCATCTTTTGTTATTTTCTAAGTGATAATAAGTTAATACATTGTATATTTTAATGCAATAGTACTGTTTATTTGCTAAATGTATCACATTAGAAAGAAATGACAGTGACTAAATGACAGTAATGACAGTCCGGTGGCATAAAGGTTTGATGCAATAGCCCACGATCGCTGAGATCTTGAGCTCTGGAGTTGATATCTTAGCTGTGCTATAGACTTGGCAAGGTGACAGCCATGCCTAAGTGAGGGAGGTCAACAGAGTTCCTCATTGCTGCCTTTAATGCGACCACTGTTGGGTGGTCAAGGTGTCTGCACAAGGGGACGATGGTTCACAGAGTAACATAACACTGCTCTTCATATGCTTGTGTGTTGAAGGGGTCACATGATAGTCTGCAGCTCTCCTTGGTCAATACTAGGGTGATGCAAGCTGGAAAGGGAGTTACAGTTGGGGAATTGGGAATGACTTGATTGGGAGGAAAAGGGCAAAAGTTTATATTTAACCACCCCCTTCTCATATGTTAAATTCAGCCAATTAATAGAAAATGTGCACAAAATTGGTTTTAAAATATCGTATTTCTTCAGAAATGCAGCACTTGAATTTACAAGAACATTAAAATATGAATGTGAAGAAATGCACTTCTAATTCTAATCTCTACAGGGTGGAGCATTAGGAATTTTAATTGAGTGGGAGTGTAATCTAGATCTGAGGATTGAAAAATGCCAGCCCACATACAAATTCCAAGGTCTGTATGGGAATACAAAAGAGGGAGCAAGTGGGCCAGCGTCACTCGGCTACAACTTCAGGTGGGTACATATATATATACAGTGTATCACAAAAGTGAGTACACCCCTCACATTTCTGCAGATATTTAAGTATATCTTTTCATGGGACAACACTGACAAAATGACACTTTGACACAATGAAAAGTAGTCTGTGTGCAGCTTATATAACAGTGTAAATTTATTCTTCCCTCAAAATAACTCAATATACAGCCATTAATGTCTAAACCACCAGCAACAAAAGTGAGTACACCCCTTAGTGAAAGTTCCTGAAGTGTCAATATTTTGTGTGGCCACCATTATTTCCCAGAACTGCCTTAACTCTCCTGGGCATGGAGTTTACCAGAGCTTCACAGGTTGCCACTGGAATGCTTTTCCACTCCTCCATGACGACATCACGGAGCTGGCGGATATTCGAGACTTTGCGCTCCTCCACCTTCCGCTTGAGGATGCCCCAAAGATGTTCTATTGGGTTTAGGTCTGGAGACATGCTTGGCCAGTCCATCACCTTTACCTTCAGCCTCTTCAATGAAGCAGTGGTCGTCTTAGAGGTGTGTTTGGGGTCATTATCATGCTGGAACACTGCCCTGCGACCCAGTTTCCGGAGAGAGGGGATCATGCTCTGCTTCAGTATTTCACAGTACATATTGGAGTTCATGTGTCCCTCAATGAAATGTAACTCCCCAACACCTGCTGCACTCATGCAGCCCCAGACCATGGCATTCCCACCACCATGCTTGACTGTAGGCATGACACACTTATCTTTGTACTCCTCACCTGATTGCCGCCACACATGCTTGAGACCATCTGAACCAAACAAATTAATCTTGGTCTCATTAGACCATAGGACATGGTTCCAGTAATCCATGTCCTTTGTTGACATGACTTCAGCAAACTGTTTGCGGGCTTTCTTGTGTAGAGACTTCGGAAAAGGCTTCCTTCTGGGGTGACAGCCATGCAGACCAATTTGATGTAGTGTGTGGCGTATGGTCTGAGCACTGACAGGCTGACCCCCCACCTTTTCAATCTCTGCAGCAATGCTGACAGCACTCCTGCGCCTATCTTTCAAAGACAGCAGTTGGATGTGACGCTGAGCACGTGCACTCAGCTTCTTTGGACGACCAACACGAGGTCTGTTCTGAGTGGACCCTGCTCTTTTAAAACGCTGGATGATCTTGGCCACTGTGCTGCAGCTCAGTTTCAGGGTGTTGGCAATCTTCTTGTAGCCTTGGCCATCGTCATGTAGCGCAACAATTCGTCTTTTAAGATCCTCAGAGAGTTCTTTGCCATGAGGTGCCATGTTGGAACTTTCAGTGACCAGTATGAGAGAGTGTGAGAGCTGTACTACTAAATTGAACACACCTGCTCCCTATGCACACCTGAGACCTAGTAACACTAACAAATCACATGACATTTTGGAGGGAAAATGACAAGCAGTGCTCAATTTGGACATTTAGGGGTGTAGTCTCTTAGGGGTGTACTCACTTTTGTTGCCGGTGGTTTAGACATTAATGGCTGTATATTGAGTTATTTTGAGGGAAGAATAAATTTACACTGTTATATAAGCTGCACACAGACTACTTTTCATTGTGTCAAAGTGTCATTTTGTCAGTGTTGTCCCATGAAAAGATATACTTAAATATCTGCAGAAATGTGAGGGGTGTACTCACTTTTGTGATACACTGTATATATATATAAATATCGAAGTGTTAGCTAATGGTAACTCTTTTATAAAACTCTTCAACAAAGCATTGTATTTTGTTCCATATAATACAGTCGAAGCTGTAGTTAAACATATGATGAATCTGATTAATTTTTGATCAATTTCCTGAATTTAAAACAGCTTAAACATCCCTGTAAGTACAACTAATTTTATAATTTGTGAATGAAAAGCTTACGAAGCCACAAATCATCCCCAGACAGGTGTGCCGTACTTATAATGTTGTCAAAGAATAAATAATAAAAAATCAGGAAAAACACCAGAAGTCACCTGAAAAGAAAAGAGTTGCGGGATGACATGAAGGCAGCAGAAACAACAGTTACATAGTAAACAATAAGAAATCACATGGCAATAAATTAGCACTGCAAATCACTTTCATTCCTACACCCCATGCAATATACCTTTTCTTTTGAAGTGAAGTCCAGAGTCATGCAATCAGGCCAATTGTATATTTTGAATATTGCCCTAAGTGTGCGTGTCTGCTCTGTGATGATCTGGCAACCTCTCCATGGTATTTACTGCCTTTCGCCAATTGAATCAGACCCACTGCAACCCTGACCAGCATCTCAAAATCTGATTTGTGACATGACCTGTGACCTGTTTCAGAAAGGCGATATATTACGTGGAGAATAAAATAGAAAAGAGATCTTTGATGAAAGTCTTTGGTCTAAGAATTGAGATCATCGTTCATGGACTGGTAAGATCCTATCCTTACGTTCTCCACCAGTTTTATTTTTCCACTTGTCACTACAGACCAATTTGTTTCTTTC
Source organism: Trichomycterus rosablanca (assembly GCF_030014385.1). NCBI lineage: Eukaryota > Metazoa > Chordata > Actinopteri > Siluriformes > Trichomycteridae > Trichomycterus > Trichomycterus rosablanca. The sequence continues at coordinate 12,417,000 of NC_086013.1, forward strand.
AGGCCAGAAAATTTGATGTCATTCCTACACTGACGGCTATAGGATCTGGAGTGGGAATATTTGGAGTGGTAAGTCTCACAGACACCGGAGACGCACTTCTAAATCACTCCAAACAATCCATATCCACCTCTAGATGTTTATCAAGCACTCATCAGCACTCATCTGAGGGATCTTAGTAACTGCTTAGAAGGCACACACAGATGGTATTGTTTTTATGAATGAACAGGCCTGATATGCATTAAGAATGACTAATATGGTGTAAAATGACATTGAGAATTGTAAACACTGGTAAACACTGGTAGTACTGGTATCACTTCTAACGTTAGTTTATGTTATAAGATGATAAGACACATTTAGAAGCTGTTTAATACTGATAAGAAAGTGGCTTCTTAATTCAAGTGCTTGCTTCTTTTACAGGCTAATGTCGTGTGTGATCTGGTGCTCCTGCATTTAGTACCAAAGAAGGATTTCTATAAAAACCTCAAATTTAAATCCACACCAGTTCAGGAAAAGGTAAGCTTTATTTCAAGCAGATAATTACAAGAATTGGATAAGGATGTTAAATTATATTAAAATAACAGTGGTAGGTGTTCGTGTATTTAATCCTACAGCAAATAGAAGGGTTTAGTAAGCTTTAGCAGACTAATTTTGTCTGAACATGTTCAAAATTGTCCAGCACAATTGACATCAATATACCATGTTTATATAGTAAAGCAATTAAAGTCCACTAGGTGGCACCAAAGTAACGTCAGTCAAAAAAGACACAAGTGACTTAGGAGCCTCATGACAAGAGCATTTTGTACTGGAACAAGGGCGGCTTATAGCACAAATGGACCCCCACAATGTATATAGTCTCCTAAAGCAGAATCCTTACAAACATGCTCAAAACACTATAAAGAGCTCTTTTTATGAACAAGTGAACAGGTTTTAACATAAATAGTAATAAAACGCAAATAAATTATAACAGGACTCATAGTGCAGGTGTTTAACTATGTGCAAGTCTTAGAAAAATCAAAATAAATAAATTATGTCTTATTTCTTAGTAACTGCTTATTCCTGATCAGGGCTGCAGTGGGGTCCCTGGGCAGTAAGCCTATAGTAATCTGTTACAGGGCTTGATACACCCATTGGGATGCTACGAGACTGGCCCATCTGTTACACCTCAAAAATGATCAACTAATTTGGCACTAAATACTATATGACAGTACATTTTAGTCATATACACAGCCTAGTAGAGGCGGGCTTACCTGCATTTTGAACCAGTGATTATTTACTTAATATTTCAGTTTCATGTCAGCCAATCAGCAGCATAAAAATTCTGCCTTTGGAGTGGATAAAATATGCATAAACTGCATCTCCCACAATGCATGCCGATTTTGTGGCCCCGCAAAGTGACTGCATCCCGCCACTAGATGGCTTCCACATCAGCGTTTTCCACATCAGGTGGTTTTCCAAGAAATACTTACAAATAATCCAAAATGTACAAGAAGAGAAAATTGAAGCAGAAGGATGAAATTTAATGAAAGATGGGGACGTGAATACAAGTTTGTGCTTCAGGAAGAAAAAACGCTACATCTCTTGTGTTATGAGGCCGTGTCTGTGGTAAAAGAGTACAGTATAAGGGTCATTCTACAAAAAAGGTGGAAACCGGGTGACACAAATCTGCTAAAATGTAAATCTTTCAACATACCTTAAACTTCTTTAATTACATTATTTAACCCCTAAACTGGATGAATCCACAAAAAGTCAACCTTAATCTTTTTTTAATTATTTTTATGTATTTTTATAAATAGTCTATAAGCTGTTTATTTGTCATGAATGTAGATATACATTATACATATACATTATAAATATACATTATAAATATACAATATAAATTTGGCATTTTGACATCAAACACAGACCTCCAAGAAAAACAACAAATTGTCTAAGACTTAAAGGCAGACTGCAATTACAGCAGGATACGTTACAATCGGCCTTTTGGGGGCCACCATAAAACAGATGTGTTCCTCAGTGAAAGTGAGTGTGACGTCCCTGTTGTAGAGGAAAATGCTGAATGCATTTCTTATTATCTGTCTTAATATTGCATTTTGTTAGCATTATCAGATATTTAGTTTTTCACTGTTTTGGTTTAAGTAGCACACCAGTCAAAACAAAACCAGCACCACCAAAACATTATATTTAAACAAACAAGGCATAGGAGGATGGTAAGAAGTAAAAAAGTAGGTCAGTGTAAAATATATAGAACTGTTATTAACCAATAAAAACACTAATTGTATTAAATAAACAATAAATGCTGTGAGAAGCGATGCTGTGGCTCCTCTGGAAACCCCACGGTAACGGTTACCATAGCAACACAGTGCTGACAGGAGTGAGTAAAATAAGTAAGCGTGCCCAGATCAACTCTCAGGAGAGAGAGAAGGAGAAAAAAACAAGAAAAAGTAATGATCAAGTACCTGAAAATGTAGAAAATAGACTTTCCATGAAGTAACTCAAGTGCAAATTCAAACTCTAATAAGTTACAATTACATTCCCTGTAAGTTTCTGTCACATCAGATGCAGCTCATGACATCCTCAACATGTTGTTTATAAACCCACTGCTTCTTATTTGTGGAAATTAAAGCAATTTTTTTTTCTCTCCCCTGCAGGGAACAGTTATAGAATCAGTAGTAACAAACACTGCACAGGTACACATCATTTAAATAAATGACTTCTCAAAAACAACCTTAGCTTTCTCGTATAGACAATCATTGTAATTTTGCTCTTTCTTTTGCAAAGGATGGAGCGCAGGAGAAATGACGACGGTGTGTGACTAGACTACTGCACTGAAACAACTACAACAACAAACAGCACACATACTGAACCCAGGACACTACACCAGGAGGAGCGGAGGTTTCCAAGATTTCATGATTTACCTCACATACGCATTACACTGCTGGTTCATTTGCTGTAAACTGGGCTGCAGTCATTTCAGTCTTGGAGTAAAACTGCAATGCATTTCCGGTTCTTTAGGATTGCCAGTTATCTCAACATCTTTCAGAGTGGTGAACAACACACCTGACAACGTTAACTTGCAGTTTTAAGCATTATTATTTTTTTAACTTGACACTGTGTCTAGCACTGTAGGTCTGGAAAGTGTCCACTTGCAGCAGAAGAGGAAACGAACTACTGTAAGCACACCTACAAGAAGTTATAAGCAACAAGTACCTGAACTTTAGGCAAAGGTTTGCTAGCAAACCCCAGCAAACTAGTCTTGGTTAATCATTAGCAAGATACCCACCAGTTTGTTCCATAAACTGTAAGGTTAAGTTACACTTACAATCAATATTTTAGCTCTTGGAATGACTGAAGTTTACATACACTTGTAAAAAAAGGCATCTTGGAATTTCAGCGTGTTCTGGAACAGTTTTTATTGTGTAACAGTTAATATTATTGTATACTATTTATTCTTTTAATGTAACCAACTCTATGTCTCACTGGCTTCTCCTGAGTGCAGGTCCGTGGACCACTAGAAGGTGTTCTCAGGTGTGGCTCAGTGGTAGATAAATCTGGTGAAGTGTGAACTCCGCTACATCAGAAAAGACATCAATAATGAAAAACAGCTATAAATGTTTTATAGCTGTACAGCCATTCTGTTGTGTAGTGACCGTAGTGTAGGGAAACACTAACAGGAGGAGTATACTGTTTATGTTTATATATTGTATGGATGGATCTGTATATATGTAGACCAGATAGAGTTTCAGTTTTGATGACTGCAGAAGGATTGTTGAGGTGTTTAATGTTTATATATTGTGTGGATGGATATGTATGTATGTACACCAGATAGAGTTTCACAGTGATGGTGGCTGCAGATAAAGGATCGTTGAGGTTTTTAATGTTTAATGCAAGCTGCATTCATAAGTTGCAGTTGAACTGTCAATAGACTTACTGTTATCAGGTGTGACAAATTAAACACCGTTCAGTAAATAAAACCTAAAATGGTAATTTTATTTTATTTTTAAGTCTGTATGTGAAGATCTGTAACAGCCTACAGTTCTTTGCCTTTTTCCCTCAATAAAATTTTAATGTGGGTAAAATATTTTGTGCATCACTTTAAATGACTACTTTCTATCTATCCATCCATCCATCCATCCATCCATCGCACCAAATAATGTGCAATTCTATGTTGTCATGAAAAATATTTAGATACAGATTGTTTGTGATATCTTTATTGTCGTTGGTTATATCTAAGAGTACAAAAAGCATGCAAAAAATAGCCTCTTCATGTGTCTTGATACATATGTACATGTTACAAGTTGCATTGAATATTTTTCCACCATGCTGAGTACATTCTGGATGATGCACTGGATTACAAACATCTGTGTAGCAACCAGGAACAGCACTCACTCAAGCAGAAAAAAACAGACAAATGTGAGAAACTTCATGTGAGAGCTTCATTTAAAAAAACCCCAAAAAAACAAGGTCTTCGAATTTATACAATCCTAAAATATACATTCTTCCCACACATGTAATAAAAATCTACAGTGGTCAGCACTTTAAATCATATTTCATTTTTATCATGCCCTTGTCCACTTTTCCCTTTTACAACTAAGAAATATGTACACAAATACCCATGTGTACACTTGCAGCACAAGAAGGGGCGTTTATCAAGTCCTGATCTTTCTTTACGATTTTTATTACTGAATAAAACACGTGCTAAATAAGTTTCAAAAATTCAAAAATTTGATTATCATTATTTTGTTGTGTTGTTTTCTGTATTAGAATGGGTTACATTTGGATTTGGATGAGTTTTACTGTTAACAGGTTTAACTAGAATTTGGTTCAGCTGCTGTTTTGAAAAGAAGATGTAAAAACATCATCTTTTACCCCCTATAACCTGTTATAGCACAAATTCTACCTGAGCAGTATAAATCAGTATTTTAATTAGTAATTTAATTTCCATTTTTTCCATTTTTCTCCCGATTTAACAGTGTCAATTTGTCTTCCACTGCTGGAGATCCCCAATTGCATTCGAGGAGGGTATATTTCCTGCTCACGCCCCCTCCGACCCGTGCGCAGTCCTTAGCGGACCATTTCTTTTACGGCTTTATCTGCTAATCAGGGTCCTTGCACAGCATTTAAAGACCCTACCCACATAAGTCCGGTCATCCCACTCTAGCAGACACGGTAGCCAATTAGAGTCTGCTGCAGGCACTGCCAATTATGCCTGCTAGATGGCACCCAGCTGACCAGTGGCAATGCCGAGTTTCGAACTGCAGAGTTCCGAATCTCGGTGCTGGTGTGCTAGCGGAATATCCCGATGCACCACCTAATTTAAAACTTAAAATGGGACATCGACCCTGCATGCATTGCATACACAACATACACATCTGATTGAACTAATCAGTCCATTAAAAACACACAACGAGCTAAAAATGTGTGCATTACAGCAGAAAAAATAAAAAAGTGCAGTGCAGGGGTCACTCTCTTTGGATGGATGCGTTCGTTATGACAGGTAATGAGGGCAGAGTGTTATTGAAATACAGAAGCCAAACACAATCCTGATGACATGATATTTATGTAATTGTATTATGTAAATGTATTTTCCCCACTAAATAGTATATATACATTTAATAAACAGCAGAACCCGGATGAAAGTTCATTAAGTTAAAGGGGTTTACACTTATAAAACATAAGTGTAGTGTTATTTAATATACTGTACCTGATATTCAAGCTTTTATAAAGTTATACTTTATAAAGTTATACAGAGTTCATGGCCATGCTGTAGATCACATACAAAACGTACAATCACAAGCAAGTGCATAGAAAACATTAACATGCTGAAAATGCAGTGTGAAATAAGTATAAATACACACACATGCTGAGTTCTGCACTATAACTGACAGGATGTACGTTTATTAACCCAAAACATTTTGGATTGATTAAGATCAGAATGAAACCATATTTAGTAAATATTTGATGACTAATTAGCAGCTTTTATAATTTGCACTGTCGAGAAGCTTTGCTACAATATGTTTCATTAAAAAATGAAATGATTGATCTTAAAATGACTTAAATAGCCAAATTAAAATTGTGTAATTAAAAAAACATTCTACTTACTATTATTAATAATTAATATTTTGTTGTGTTGTTTTTAACCACTTTTAAAAAGTTGTTTGGGTGAGATCAGGTTGGCATAGAAAACAAGATTTTAAAAAAGAACATCTTGATTACATTTGGATTTGGGTGAATTCTAGTGTTAACTTTTATTAGCGGTGTTTATAATCTGAAAATAGTGTGTCTGTTGGTTTTATTCAGAGGGAAGGTGAAGGTGGTGAACAGCCGTCATCTAGTACCAGAGGGATCGTGTTGTTTTGTTGTTAGAATAACAGACAGCTCTAATGCTAATCACTGTATTCAAATCAAACAGAACTGAGCCATCCACTTGTTTTCTGGATGAACACACATTGATTCATTTATGCGTTTATGAGTGCCAGACAAACTACCAATTCTGTCAACGTCTCTAATTGACAAATAATCTGTTGAGAGTGGCGACGCTCGATGAATAATAACACATTCGGCTCCTGTCGAAGACAATAACATGTGACACAATATGCATCCTTGCTAGCAATGGTTGAATATAAGAACATTTACCTTCATCCTGTGTGTTTAAATGAAATGAAAAGCCCTCTATCTGTTTGGATGTTAGCCCTATTCTGAATTAATGTGTCGTGAGCATGTGCGTGTGTGCACGTGTGTGCAAACTACATAGCCCTCATAGCTCATTCGAATGAAAACACCTCTTGTTTTGTGCATGTGTGGAAATTGAGCATTGCAAAACCGGCCGTCTATACAATAAATATTAAAGTATGCAAAGCACAGCAAGGCAAGACGACATCAAAATGTGATTATGTACACATGTACAAAATGCACGTCTGGCGTTATGTTCCTCTGTTCCTGCCTGTAGGTGGCAGAGGGATTATTTTCCCAGCCAGCATTTAAGCAACGGTCCATATTGCATGATTAAAAAAATCATGTCCATCCACAGTAGTATCACAAAGAATCATTCAAAGAATCGTTCGAAGATTCAACTCAGTTGGTCCAAAAAATCCCAATCTACAAAGAGACGTGAAGGATGAAAGTTAGAGTGCAGTAAAAGTACAGTAAGCTCCAACTTTTTTTCATGGATATTTGTTTTTGGGGTCATGGACATCATCACAGTGTGGTAAACGTGTTGTTTTCCGTCCTGGTAATCTTGTCCACCAAAACGCTTTACAGTTCCATAAAAAATCCTTTTTTTCCCTTTATAGATGAATTAATCACTCACAGTCCAGATTGGATAAAATACGCAAACCCTCTCTGATAATAAATAAAAGTAAGTTGTTATGATTAGTGATATTATATTGGAGCTATGGGTCATATAGGTTGCGTGTCCTATAACAAAAGGCTCTGATTCTCCAAACCCATTTTCAGCTTATCCTGAGAGAACTGCACAGATGGGTGCATTTGCAAAAACAGGGATGTCAACCAATCAACAATATGGCAAACTCTATACAGTCAATAAAAGAAATGGCAAAGAACACACCAGGAGCACAATGTGCGATGCTAAAGGAAGTTAAAAAAAACCCCTTACATTTGATACATTTTCCAACAATATAAAAAACAAAAACCTGCATGTCCAATTTTTCTAGATATTTATAGAAAAGTTTAACATAGGGTGTGTTCGAAAACCTAGTGAGCTGCCTTGCTGTCTTACTGTCTACATAGGCAGCTGCCTAAGTAGAGAGGATTCTAATAAGTCATTGACTTATAAGTCAGGTTATTCGAACGCACTACTAACACAGTTAGCCTCATGCCATTTAAACCAATAGGATGAGGTGGCACAACACACTAGCATGGCAACTAACATCTCCCTCCGTGTATCGAAAACAAATAAATACACTTGTGCAAGTTTATACAAATTAAAAATCAATAATAATTTATTTACGTTTGAAAATAACTCCGTTCATTGCTCTGCACCGCCCGCCATATTTTTTTAATCTTTTGTGAGAAAAGTTGTGCTGCACTGAATGCTTGGATTGCCTTCACCGCTAAGGCGGCATCGGATGCTTCCTCAGTGTTCTGTCAAAATCCTGTTCAGATTTAAGGTGCCTTAATAGACAGCATTTTAAGATATCTAAGAATTCGAACAGCCTCCTTCTCGGGAGCACAAAGGATTACATAAAATGCAGTCTACATAGAGAGCTCACTAGGTTTTCGAACACACCCATAGACAGAAGTTAGATTGTGAAGCATGGTGGTCAGAGCATCATGGTTCTGATCTGATGTGCTGTCTCTCAGCCTGAGCAGCTTGGAATCATTGAGGGAAGAATACATTCAAAATTGTATTTAGAAACTGGCTGTTCATCCAAGAAGTCCTGGAATGGTTAAAGTTCCACTCCACTCAGACTAGGTCCAATCAGCAGTTGTTATAAAAAGAGGGGTTCACATATTTTCCAGCCTGGACTGTAAACAATTATTTAATTGATAAAGAAAGACAAGAATTGTTTGTGTGTTTAGGCATAACATGTCTGTTATTATGACTTGGAATAATTCCTGTTTAAACCGGGTAATTTCATACAGTTTGTACACTTTTGTAGCTAGCACAGCAACTGGAACGTGTTTTGAAAGATCCTCCTGTACTAATATCACTGAAGGAACGTCAGCTGGATGGCACCCACACTGAAATATGGGAAAAGCCTTCTGTGTTGGATGTGGCTGGATGGAAAATCAATATACAGAAAAACAAAAGGGTCGAGCATTTAGTCAGGGCTCAGTGTTGAGGTGCTTAGGATCAAGAAATTTCTATTGAAGAATCAAAAATTTCCAGGCAGCGGGAGCATGGTGTAGTGGTTGATTTATGTATCCATGTACAGTAGGAATGGGTAGTAAGGGGGAGATATGATGAGCTGATTGACTGATGAGCACATAGAATTATGAGTGATCATCAGAAGAGGACGGTGGTTCATCTTCATCCAGGTCCTCCAACTCTGCTTCTCTTCCACCTTCTCCACTGCTGCCTTTCCTGTAGGAACAAAACCCAGACAGAGGTAATAAGGTTCTTTTGAAAAAAGGATGCTACAATGTCATGTAAAAAAGTATATAGACACCTGTCCTAATTATTGTGGTCAGGTGTTTTAGTCCACACCCATTACTAACAGGTGAATAAAATGAGTTATATAACATGACTCTGTCAAGAGAGTCTGTCAAGTTTGGTGTGGTGAAATTCTAGTGGCGTGCACAGTATTCAGACCCCATGCAATACCTTTTAAACAAATTGGAACCTTGATTGTGGATGATTGTGGTATTAACATCAACAAAAAACAGTTGGGTGTAAAAAATGGGACACTGATATTGTAAACATGTACCATGTACCCAACAGCAATAAACACAAGGGGAGAACATAACCCTGTGACAGGATGCACAATAAGCACACCTAAGAGTAAGAAACCAGTGGAAACACACACAGCACAGAGTGATCAGGACTGGGGATTGGATGAAGATGGATGATGCAACTGACAGCTCAATATGTTCATAGAACAGACCAGTTACCTTAAAGAGGGGTGCAGTTTTAGAGAGGGCCGGAACGGCCACGAATCCCTGCAGCGAAGAAACAAAGTAAAGGAAAGAGGGTGAGAGGGCAAAGACTGAAACGGAGGAAACAGAAAAGCAGAAAATTTACCTTTAACCTGGATGTGATCAAATCCAGAACCTTGACTCTTATGTAACATTACATGGTCAATAAAATGGTCCAATTTAAGGTCAAACTGTTATGAATAGTATTTTAGGGTAAGCTTAAGGTAAGGTGCCAAACTCAAGCGGCATCATTTTCCATTTTGGCAGATTTTAAGACACTGATCAGGTAATTATTTGAAAAAGCTACCAGCCCCCTTATTATTACTGCTTGTTAGAAAATCTTAGAGAAAAAGCCTGTCAAAATGTTAAAAGAAAATGGAACAATGACACCTAGCAACATCTACCTGCTGTCCTTGGGTAAAACACTCAAATGAGCGACATGCAGCAGAGTGCCAGCAGAATTTAATGTTTTCTATCGACCTGCTGTTGCTGTGAGACGGACAGAGAAAGAAAAAAGCAAGAAGACTGTCGAGAAGAGTGACACAAAGACTTTAAGAAAAAACAGGGAAAATAATTTTGTATCTCACATATTCACTTTATTCTAACCAGTCGTCCATCTTCAACCCGGAAACTCTGCCAGTGTGGGTGCCAACATAAAATGACATGAATAATTGACACAGTGCAGGGAATGCAACGTTTTTATCGCAGAATACTACAGAAGCACAGACTGAAGGTAAACCTGCTCTGTGCTACTATGGAAACAGAGACTGTCAGTCTAAGATTTAAGTATGGTTAGTTATTATCAGGGCTGTACTATTAAACTTTTCAAACAAATGTGAGGAACTTAAACCTTTTAAGATGTTATAAGGGTTTAGAAAATTAGAAAAACGTGGCATTTACTTTTTTGACTATTTAATACTAGTAAAAAAATAAGACTATTTACTTAAGCCATATACAAATTGGGTGTGTTCGAAAACCTAGTGCGCTCTCTACATAGGCAGCATTTTACGTCATCCTGCGCGCGTTCCCGAGAAGGAGGCTGTTCGAAATCCTAGATGCCTTAATATGCTCACTAGTAAGGTACCTTAAAATGTCAACGCTATTTTCACTCAGAAACGAGTGAGCATTCGATGCTGCCTTAGTGGTTGAGGCAATCCCAGCATTCAGTGAGGCACAACTTTTCCCACGGAAAAATAAAAAACATGGCTGACGGTGCGGTGGCCTCAATCAGGAACCCAACAGTGGCAATTTGGCAGTAGTGGGGCTTAAACCGGCAACCTTTTGGTTACTAGTCCAGTACCTTAACCGCTGAGCTACTACTGCCCTGCCACTATATGAATTAAAGTATTGGGAACCCCTTCTAACTATTCAGTTCATGTGTTTCAGGTGTAATAAATCAATTAAGTGCTTCCAACTTCGTAGCAACAGATTAGGGAAGGCCCTTTCCTGTTCCAGCATGACTGTACCCCTGTGCACAAAGCAAGATCTATAAAGACATGACGATAAGCTTGGTTTAAATAAACTCCAGCCGCCTGCACATAGCCCTGACTTCAGCCCCACTGAACAGCTTTGGAATGAACCTGAACATCAACTGAGGCTTTCTTGACCAGCCCAGCCATACAAATGTTATTTTGACTAAATAAGCACAAATTCCCACAGACATACTTCAAAGTCTTGTGAGAAGCCTTCTTAATAGAGTGGATGCTGTTATGGCTGAAGAGATCACATAGAGATCACTGTTATGGGATAAAATTATTATAGGTTACTGGTATTGTCTTGGCTTAAAGAGCAGCCAGTATTTTGGGGGTATACTCACATAAGCAGGTCTCCTGGGGCAGACATGGACCGCTCCTCTCTCCTTGTGGGACACTCAAAAGGGTTTCCAAATGAACGTTTTCGCAACATGGCCTTTACCAGGATCTACATAACAACATAGTAAGGCAGGGTAAGTTTATTTGTACAGCACATTTTATACACAGTGGCAATTCAAAGTGCTTTACATAAGGAAACATTAAAAACATTAAAACAATCATGAGATCTAGAACATTATATAACAGAGAAGTGAAGGAAGACGATTCTGGTATTATTAAAATGTGCCCACAACATTAATTAACCATGGGCACATCTAAGCAGCTGACATAGGGTCTAAATAAGATAAGCTAAGGCTACAGAACCTGAAATGCTATGAGGAGAGGTACTTACCACTGCAGACAGACTGGGAACAAATTTAACAGAGTTCTCTATATCCTCCTCTGTCACCTCCACCACTGTACAGTGCTCGTCTTCTAACGGCAATGTGTCAGCACCATCCTGAGTCACCCACGGATCCAGCTACACACACATGACAGAAGCCATGTTAAATCTCCAAGGAATAACAACAAGGTCAAAGAATCCATCTATCCATCCATTTATCCAGCCATCCATTTATCCAGCCATCCATCTATCCATCCATCAATCCTACTATATATCCATCTCCATCTATCTGTCTATCTATCCATCTATCCATCCATCAACCCTACTATATATCCATCTCCATCTATCTGTCTATCCATCCATCCATCCATCCAGCTACCCATCCATCCATCCATCCATCCATCCATCTACCTATCTACCTATCTATCTATCTATCTATCTATCTATCTATCTATCTATCTATCTATCTATCTATCTATCTATCTATTCATCTAGCTATCCATCCATCCATCCATTCACCTATCCATTCATCCATCTATCTTTTCTTATTTTGAATCTTGGCACCCATTTAGTCAAAAGACCATTTGTGAGGTCAGCCAGTGGTGCTGGACAGGCTTGGATCACAATTAGCATTCCAGTTAACACTAAAAGTGTTGGTTGGGCTTAAGCTCAGTGTTTTCCAAGCACCAGTCCTTCTCAGTCAATCATGTCTGTGTAGACTCCCTGCTGGCCGACAGAACAGCTAAGATTCAAACCCGGATCTCAGTGGTAGTGGGCTAGTATAATAATGTTAAAATGAGTTCCTTTGCATTACTGTTTTAGAGCTCGTTGTGGGCAGTGTTCTGATTAAAATGCAGAAATATGGAGATCAATTCAAATGAACTGAAATGTATTCAGAGTGTGTCCTATAAACCCATTTGACAGAGAAGAGGGAGCAAGAGCTCTCGAACCTGTCTGCAGTGTTCTCATGGGGATTCTGCCATAATGGAACATTTTGCATTTCAGTAATGACAGTCTGAATTCATTTCCCATGTATTCTTTAAAAAAAAAAGTTTATTTTTTATTTTACACACCAGTTAAGACATCTCTAATTCCCACCTGCTTTCTGGGACTCCTCAATCGCATGACTAACATTTCTTGTAATTATTCTCCCATGCAGATCATGTTGGTGCAAGCAGAGGATTGCACAATCACTCTTGTGTCGGCTAAACCATCATGCAGGTCTCTCCGGTACACGAGCAGTTCTGTCTGAGAGTTTATCATTATCTACATCTACTGCCTTTTACCTAATGACATTATTTCCTGTCTTTTCAAGCTTTGTAGGCATAATTTTATCTCGATTTTCAGACGCTTAGTTAGCTATGTAGAGGAGTTCAAGTTGTTAAATGTTAGCACAAGGTTTAAGTTACTTAGAAAACTATATAATACTTTGGAATTTTCATTGGATGACAGATACTAATAATTTTTTTGCCTACCTAACAAATCAGTTAAGGTCTGACCACAAATCTGCTTAAGACTTTATAATTAAAAGTGTGTGTGTGATCTTACGCACTCAACACAACTTCTATGATTTATTATTTACTTAGGTAATTATTATTTAATTAAATAAAAAAGTAGTGGTGCATTATTTTCCCCAAAAAACATGGATGTATAATAATATCCAATCTAAATAATAAAATAAAAGGGTGGTGGTTGCTCAGCGGTTAAGGTATTGGACTAGTAATAATAAGGTTGCCAGTATTCAGTAAACTCACCTTAATCTCAGGAATGGTGATCCTGTTGTCTGGATTTTTGTCCAGCATTCTTATGATCAGGTTCTTCAAACCCTCACTGATAGGAGGCCTGGAGGAGCAAGAAGTCCTTTTGTTAAAGCTTGAAATTGGAACAAATCAGCAGCAATAATATCTTTTAGCATGAAGAAACAACCTGTTGTTTTAAACTTTGTGAATATCTGGGGTCAAACTATAAAAAGTCAATTTTTTCCATAGTTTTTAACATAGTAGGGCGACACGGTGTCTCGGTGGGTAGCACTGTCGCCTCACAGCAAGAAGATCCTGGGTTCAATCCCAAGGCAGGGCGGTCCGGGTCCTTTCTGTGTGGAGTGTCTGCGTGGGTTTCCTCCGGGAGCTCCGGTTTCCTCTCACAGTCCAAAAACATGCAGTCAGGTTAATTGGAGAAACTGAATTGACCTATAGGTGAATGGGTGTGCGTGTTGGTATGTGTGTCTGCCCTGCGATGGACTGGCGCTCAGCCAGGGTGTTACTGTGTGCCTTGCGCCCATTGAAAAGCTGGGATAAGTTTTTGTAAATGGTTCTTGTGTTAACTTTGCATCCAAAGGCTGTTTGGCACTTGGTATTGGTTGTTATCAAGATGTTTCCTGCATTAGTATGGTGTGATCCTGTTTCATGACTTCGCTGTACCACTTCATGGATGAACCGTTGATGCTCGTAGACTTTATGACAAAAACTTTTACATTTAAACAGGGCTAAAATGAATTATTTAATAAATACACTTGTTGTAAAGGTGGAAAAGGAGCATAATCCACCAAAATGATGCTACTATAAGCTCTTTAGTACAAAATATTCCACCTATAAGTTACAGTAATTAGGAACTTCTGCTCATACTGTCAAAACACTACTAATTTTCTTTAATCAACTACACAGGGCTGTTTATCTTTTAACATCTATTTATTCATTTTTTTACCACTAACGTGATATAAAATTACACACGCAGTGCTCTTCCACCCCTACACAGTAGTGTCACTTGAAGGCAGTTGTCTGGGTAATAAGAGTGAGAAAGTACATGTGGGTGTAAGAGCCTCTTAAGAAAGTGATTTCATTAGCTGGTGACAACCTGTCCAATCACACAGTCAAGCTGTCAATCATCCTGACAGCCCCCCGCCTCGTGAAAAACCGCCTCACACTCCGAACACACGCTCGATCCATCTCAAAAGCCTGGTTTATGTAAGGAGAACAATAAAGACGAGGAGGCTCAAGGCAAAACCTCTTGTTTGTTCCCGTTAGCGCTTTAGCTATCTGACAAGTGAGGCAGTTTTGACCAAATAAAGCCTTTTGTATGGCTTCATCCAGCCTAAAGTTTCCACACAAACGCCTTGAACAGTTTGCAGTGACAGATCACCCGTCTCCTTTTCTCTCGTGTTCCTCTGATAAATCATGAACAGGAGGAATCAGAGGAACTCACGTCTCAGGGAACTCCACCGGCTTAATTCTGATCTTATTATGGAGAGCCAGGATGTACTCGTCGATAAAAGGACACTGTGGAGACAGAGAGAACAGAACACACAGACATGGTCATGCTGTTTTTTTTTTTTTCAAATACAAAGAATATTTTATTAATATAAGCATTTTATGTGCACATTATCAATTAATTTAAAATATATGAACTCATTAAATGACTTTCCAGAAAGATTCTAAAAAGACTGAGAGCCACAGTTGCATCAGCCGCAGCTGTCTGTATCAGTGTGGGCGTCTGGCTGGTCGATAAAACAAATAAGACTGTAGCTATTAGCACAAACAAACATACATGGTGAAAATGGTGCTCCTACATTATACTATACCTACTTAAATACACTATACTATAACTGTCAGCGATGGTGGGCCAGCGCATTAGACCGCTGCATCACCCGAGCACTGTTTATTCCATTTCATAGGCAGAAGAGCAACACATGAGCTTGGAATGTTCTTTTTCCTTAAAGTCTTACCTTTCCATAGACAAAGCAGTAGAGCGTCACGCCCATTGCCCACACATCAAGAGCCTGCAACAGAAAAGTTTATAGTAATAACTTTTGTCAGCCTTAATTATTCCTCTTACCCTGGTATTTATCATTCAGCATGTTCAACAGTGAGAGCTTCTTGTATTGTATCATTTATTAATTTAAAATGGACCAATCATAATCCAGTCCTGATTCTTTGTTTTATTTGTATATGCATTTTACCCCAATTTTCTTCCAAATTGGTCGTATCCAATTACCCGATCGCAATTCGTCTGACCGAGGAGTGTCTGACACGTGTGCAGTACCGACCCATCTTGTTTTCTACACAAGTAGAGTTCATATGGATATCTGTATTGTGCACAGAGAGTCACACATCTATACCCATCACCCCCTTACCTCATCAATCAGCCTGCAAAGGCAACAATTCCAGCAGTTATGAAGAAACCCTGTTCAGCCATTGTCCCGCCCCTTACAGACACACAGCCAATCGTGTGTCTGTGAAAGCACCTAGCCGACTGAGATTTGAACTCGGGAGCTCGAGATCTCATGGCTGGTTGGCTAGTGTATTTTACCACTGCGTGACCCAAGTGCAAAAAGAAAAATGTCCATCAGATGACCCAACATTGTTTATAAATGTTGGTTTAAAGAGGTTAAAACATGCTAATGCTTCTCAATGTACTTGTATGCTTTGCTTGATTCAAATTATTAATAAAAGATAAACACATTTACATCTTTTTCATGTTGTTCAGTTCAAACCAACATAAACATAAACCAACATACAGTATTGGGCACCGAATTCAGAAGGATATACACAAGACAAAGGCAAATCAAAGCTGTCAAGAATAGAAATATTCACCCTCTGATGTATTTGTACATTATTAGGAAACAACATTTAATTGAACAGTGTTAAGTGGTAGCTTCACGGTTATGGTACTGTACTAGTATTCATAAGGTTGCTAGTTCAAGCCCCACCATCGCTTGGTGGCCACTGTGGGCCTTAAGGCCACTGAGTTTGTTCCTCAACTAATAATTGCTCATAATTGTAACTCACTTTGGATATAAAAGCATCTGTTAAATGCCAACGATGTGAATGTATGGTAATGTGTAACTGTGTCCTTTAACCACGCACGCACGCACGCACACACACACACACACACACACAGCATTTACCTTTCCACTGAAGCTCTTGCGGTTGTCAGACAGCGTCTCTGGGGCCATAAAAGCCGGAGTCCCTGCAGTGCTGGAAAGCAAGGCGTCGTTGCCCTCGAACTGGTTACTAACGCCAAAATCAGCAATCTTCACATGGCCGTCATCTCCCAGCAACAGGTTGGACGGCTTGATATCCCGGTGGACGATCTTTTGATAGTGCACTAAGATAAGGAAAAACAAGGTAAATACAATTAATACAACAGCTTTTCTTTTTTGCTGTAACTCTGGTGTAATTACATGAGAAACAATGTTTTATATTCAGAATTGTACGTAGAGAATATTGAAATTGTATTAACAAAACAGAAGCATTTATAAATATGTGCCACTAAAACAAAGTACACTAAAATCAGCCTTTAGCCATGACAACCCCCCGGCTCCCATTAAAACCTGGGTGAGCTGAGGAGTCCACAAGAGACAACCCGAGAGACTAGAATCTGAAAAAATACTCTAACTTGCAACCCTTTCAGATTCCAGTTCTGTATTTTCCAATCTCATTAAACATTGAAGATTCAGTGCTAGACATACAAAGATAACAAAGCACAAGACACACTGCGCTCAAAAATCATTTGGCAAGTGTTTAATTTACTAATGCTGTAGCTCATCAATACGAATAGCCACAACAATAAAATACACTTCAATCTGAATGTAATTTCACTGTAATAAACAGTGTCATTCTAAATAAAGACACTGATGTAAGAACAAGCAAACAATTGTGGAGGAAAAGAATACTGCTAATACCCAGGCATTGATGGAAAAAGAGATCTGGCAACCACTCCCATCAATGCTGCTGCTGCTAACTGCTTAAACTGGGGTGGATTTCACTGGAAATCACCACATTTTATTTCAATGATCTTACTTACTTGCATTGATATGAGTTAAAGAGCCACAAATTGCCAAGTACATGGTGCCCAGGTCACAATTCCAAAATTGGGATGCAAAAAAAACCCAAAACAACAAAAACACGGGCATTTGTCATGTTTGTGATATTTTAGGCAACTGATTCTGCAGAGTACTGATATTACTGATGGTCACAATTCATGCCAGCACACTAAAGCTGATTGGATGAGTAGTGACTTTCTGTTACAAGTGGTTAATCATGGATAGAAGATTAGCCGAGTGCTCTTCAGTAAATTGTCAATTGTTATGGTTGATTCGCCAATTTAGAAATACAAGCATTATAACGAGTAACAGATAGAGGGTAAAAATACGACGCATCAAACCTGTAACTAGTAAATTCAGGTATTTTAGAAACACACATCACTAGTGGGTGCATTCATTTCGGCATACTATCTTCTCAGATAAATATTGACAATAAAAGGTCGTATTGAAGAGCGTAGCAGTCATAAGAGGCCACTTTTTAACCGATCAGTGTCAAACCAGTTTATTACATTTCTGCTACTGTTAACAGTAAGTAAAAATGGCAACAACATCAAGAGCTTCATCATGTGGTGTTTGAAGGACGCCAAAAAATGCTACAGTAGGCTACATTAATTAGGTTGAAGATTTACAATAATCTAGAGCTATTTTGATGGTTTATGCTCAGCTTGTAAACAATATGCCAAACTTCCTTCAGATGCTGACAAAATTCTAGGTTTAACCCTTGGTGCCGTCCTGCATCCCCGGAACATAATGCACCACCATGGCACATTGTATCTGATAGGAACAGTGGTAGCCTAGTGGGTAGAGCTTTGGGCTATCAACTAAAAGGTTGAGAGTTCGAATCTCAGCTCTGCCATGCAGCCACTGTTGGGCCCTTGAGCAAGGCCCTTAACCCTCTCTGCTCCAGGGCGCTGTACAATGGCTGACCCTGCGCTCTGATCCCAGCTTCCAAACAAGCTGAGATATGCAAAGAAAGAATTTAATTGTACTGTATATGTGTATATGGCAAATAAAGGCATTGCATTCTATTCTATTCTGGATTAAATATCCAAATCTGTTTAGTGAGCTCTTTAAATTGAAAGACATCCAATAATAACAATGGAATCAAAGAAAAATAATAAACCCTTGGACAAAAACAAGTGATGACAAATTATTGGCTCAAACTCTGGAAAAAGGAAAATGATCTCTTCATGCACAAAAGTATACAAATCTTCAGACAACAAATATAAAAATAACAAAAAAATCAATCCAAGCTCCAGAGTCCCATTGTGCAGATCACAGATCAAGGCTTATGTGGGAAAACAATACAACTTTAAACAGCACACTGAGTTCACTGAGTTCCTCTGGGTGCGCCATACAGAGCTGATGAAAACCTAGAACTCTCATCGCCTCAGTGTTGAAGGTTCATTAAAAGTGGATCCTTCTTTCCCCTCACACAGCTGCAATCGCTTACAGACAGCTCGAGCGTGGGAGAGATCAAGCACTGTAATAGATATCGATCTCTTACATAACACGAAGCATGATGTAAATTTATACTGTACTGATAAACATCAGGGGGGCAATATCATTCCACAGTGAGCACTGGTTCAAACTGGCCACTAAAAAAATTACAAAATACGCCTTAAAATGAAAGAGGACTGGCCAAGGTTTAATGAAATGAAAAGTCAGTGGCCGACAGGTTATAATGGCAATTCTTAAATTACTAATAGGAACTAAGTTCTAATAAGTCAATTAAGGTATAACAAATAAGTTCATTATAACTGAAAGGGTGTGAATACTATATGACATTTTAGTTCGCCCTCTCATTCTAGCTTTGACTCTAGAAAGTCCCAAACGACTACTCACAGTACTCGATGCCCAGGACGATATCTCTAAAGTACAGGCGTGCCTGCTCTTCAGTTAAGGGGCCGTCTGTAGGCACTTCCATCACAGGCCTGAGGAAAACAGGACAGAAAGACATGATAAATGATAGATGAAGAGGTCTTCAACCTGAAGAGTCTACTGTTTAAATACTTCACAACCAGGTAAGTCTATAACCTAAACAAATACAACCTAAAATAATACAACCTGATACATTTACAACTTAAAGAATTCACAAGTAGATAAGCTGAACCTGAATCGTACACAAGCAGCTTAGAGGCTAAGAGGCCACAACCCAAAAATTCTACAAGCTGAAGAGTCCACAACTCAAACTCACTGGAAAGCCGAAAGAAGACGGGTGAACTTTGGGGACATGTAGGGTTTTGGTTTTCCAAACTAATTTTAGAATATTAATTAGGATTTATAAATGATGCAAACAACAAATAGTTCTCAAATTGTTCGCTAAAACGTGACTGCTGCCTCATATAATTTATATCGAACAATTACACTACGTTCCAACCGAACAGAGAATGACATTTCGGGGAGGACATGAGTACTCACCCCTTCTGCATTAGCTCAAACACTGCAGAGAAAAACAGAAAAAAAGAGAAAAATAGATGAAGGGCTTTATACTACATATTATACACAAATTACATCCACTGTGTAGCTATTCAATGCTCATCTTGTTCCTTTTTTACATAGTTTACGTGCACTATATGATCAAAAGTGTACTGACACCTCATCATGAGCTTATTGGACATCTCATTGCTTTATGCACAGGGGCAGTCATAGTGGACACAGAAAGGGCTTTTACAGAAAGGTGTTTCCACAATGTTAAAATCAATCTATTTAGGCTACTATCTATCTTTTTAATGTGACTTTTTAAGCTTGTTAAATAAAGTACACAGCCAAAATTATGTGGACACCTGACCAGCTGGAAAGAGAGAGGTGTCCTCCACTCTTATAGGAAATGTGAAGAATGTCTGTTGGAATCACAGGAAGGCCTGGCATGGAATCACCACTTGGGGTTCAGGGCTCTGTGCAGGCAACTAAAGTTCTCGTCAAGCCGTCTTGTTGCTGGTCGGCCTCTTCCTATCTTACCATCATCAACTTTTCCAAGCAAAATTGTCTTTTCCAACAACAGTTCTTCTCATAATGTGTCCAGTTTGCTTATCTGAGCTTTGAGTGAGAGCTTTGGTTTGATTTGGTCGAGGATCTGTTTGCTTGTCATTGATATTCTTCCTCTCATGCTTCTGATTGTCCAGATTTCACATCGTTAAGGACCAAACACAAGACTATAGTCTGGAAAATTCTGAGCTTTGTCTGGAGAGACAAATTTCTACACCTGAAGATGATCTCCAGATTCTTTGTTCTTGCTGGAACCTTTGCTGTTAATAACTGATCCAAGTAGGCAAAAGCTGGCCATCACTTTAACATTATATCCATCAGTTATGAAGTCACTGACCTTTCCTGCTGTAATTTCCTACTCCACTACTTAACTTTCCTTATAAGGTTCTCCTGTTTTTTCTGCTCTGTATGCTGGTTCATCATTACATTAAAGGTTATTGATGTTTCTTCCAGCAATCTTTCATCCTCTATCATCTATTAGTCTTGTTTCTCTCATTATGTGTTCTTGGTTATAGAATGTATATCATATCCCACATCATTGACAAAGTCATAATTCTAGGAGTAAGATTTGCTAGGTTCGTTCAGTTCATTCCTTTAAACAATGACAGTTTTGTAGCTGAATTATGATTCATACCCATGTGGAGATTGTCCTCCGCTGGGTCATCCAGCACCTAAAACAGAAATGGTATGTGGATCAGAAACTCCCAGAGGTTCTCCAGTGGTGTTCAGATCAATGTCATAGAGGCCCTACAGTATAACTCAGAACTCGTAAACTGGATTATAAAATGCAGGCCTACGGGACATTCAAAAAATAGGACAAAAGCATGAGATGATAAGGCCTTTGCAGATATTTTATTAACTTGCTACACTAATCCTACACGACTACAGTGACGGTTGGCTACTTATGTAAACGCTTGTAATATCATGTGCTTATTTACTTTGCGGTATCATTTCTATTGTAGACGTTAGACAACAGCTATGAGAGGTTGGTAAAGCCTTAAAGCTTTTCAGTTTTCCCCTAAACAGAAATCCAACCTGTGGAATCTGTCGAAATTTGGAAATTAAAAATGTAAACTAATCAAGGATGTTTTATTGCTTGTTATAGTCAGTTGATTAATATTGGCCTTGTGTCTGATATTTTGCAGAGAGGTTTAGATTTAAGGGTGAAATAAGCATCTTTTCAGAGTGGATATCATGTAACATAAAAGCACTTGTGAACAGCGAATGACTGCAAAACAGCACTGTTGGCAACATCCACCTCATACTTAACCACTGAGCACTGTGTAAGTAGCAATTTAGAGCTTATTAATGTACCTTTCTAAATAGCAAACAAGAATCTAATATAAAGGCTTTGTAAAGCTATGGTTATTAAAGTCAAAGTAGATATCTAAAAATCAGAACTCTATGTTTCCAATGTTTGACTGCCCAACTTAGATTTGTTAATATAAACAAATTTAGAATTTGATGCCTGCAACACACTAAAAAAGTTGGGCCAGTTGCAACTACTGCTCGACATGAATAGTTGCACTTTTGAATTTAAAATCTTGCCCATTCTTGCTTGATACAAAACTTTAGCTGATCAACAGTTCATGGTTGTTATGGTCCAAATCTCCTCTTCATAATATGCCATACATTTTTAATAGGAGACAGATTTGATCTGCAGGCAGGCAAGTACAGCACACACATTCAGCGTCTGCAAAGCCATGTAGTGCTTTATATGTAAGAATGAGTTTTGTAAACTGGATATGAGGTGGAACTGGGAGCCAGTAAAGTTACTGAAGTATAAGAAATATGGGCAGATTTTCAAGAGATTGTGGAGTCTAAAATGTAAGTAAACCATTTAACCATTAAGCTACCACTAACCATAATGACTTAATGAAGGGTTTTTAATACAGCCGAGAACTTAAATTTACCTCCACCAGTTTGACTATGTTGAGGTGGTCCAACTTTTTCAGGATGGCAATCTCTTGGTAGACCCTCTCAAGGGGGCCGAGCACTTTAGGTTGTTCACCTGCCGCTGCTTTAGGGCCTCTAGGAGGAGGACGTCCTGCAAACACAACACAAGCAACATTAAAAACACAGAAAATTAAATTATAACTGTAACACTTTAGTACTGCATATAATAAAATAAGAATAAATAATACTGCATGTAATAAAAACAAGAATCTGTGATTTGTTTAGTCACTTAAAAAAATTAACTGACGGAAGTAAAAAAAATAAAAAAGTAAAATTTTATGCCTGCAACACACTAAAAAGTTCAGACAGTTGCTTGTTTTTTACTGTTATAATACCAATCATTGCCAAAAAAATTTACTGCTAAAATACTAATCATTGCAGTTTTGCAAGTGAAATTTTTGTCTATTTTTGCTTGATACAACACTTACAATTTATGGCTATTGTGATCTGGATCTCCTCTACATAATGTGCCATACATTTTAATAGGAGCCAGTTTTAAACTGCAGTCAGGCCAGTCTAGCACATGCACTCTGTGTCTACAAAGTTATGTGTAGGATGAAGCCTGGCATGGTTTGCAGACGTTGCCTTAATGGCTGCATATGTCTGACTAAAATTCTCAAATATGCCTTCGTGCCAATGGTACCTGCAAACAAATTCAAATGACCCATGCCAGGGGTAGTGATGCACCCCCATACCATGACAGATATTGTTGTTTGAACCTTTTGCTGATAACAATAAAAAACGTACGTGGAAAGCCACACTGCTTCATCAGCTTCTTCTTGGACACCACTTTCATTGCCTGAAAAAAAAAGCCAAAAATAAAGAGGTAAGTAACTTAAGCTTAGCCCATTTTACTTGGTCTCAGTTTCTGTTATTATTTCCTGCCACTGGCACAAAATGCGTCTGTCAATCACGACCGTTATTTAAGGAGTCTGAGATTTTGAAGTGTGTGACATAATCAGGCCGACTTCTTTCCATTTCTACATTTATCAAACAAAGAGGCGGCGTATGCTTGTGTAAGTCCAGGCTCACGTATCAATCTCCAGCTGTAATGGAACTCTCCAGGATCACGCTGATTCTGGCTAAGTGATTGAAAGTGATTATGGAAATCCAGCAGCACATTTAAATGAATAATGGATCTGCAGCTTGTGAGGAATAATGGCCTCATAAAGGGCGATTTATCCACCAGCGGGAATCAACTTGGAATAGAAACGAGGTGAATGGGATGCAGTGTGATGTGAAGGAAAAAGAGAATACAAAATAGGAGTACTATTGTACCCTCAAATATTTGAGTACCTGATCATGGTGGCATGACAGCTTTCAAAGCGTATCATTTCATATCATTTTTAATGCTTCTGCAAGTCACAATTAAGACAAAGAATTAAATAATACACATTTAATAACCTCTACTAAAATGTTTATATATATATATCATTTGTTTACGCATTTTCTGCCCTTTATCTCCAGACTTTTAGCGCATCCAATTGCCCAATTGTGTCATGGTTCCTCTCCACTAATGCCGACCCCCCGCTCTGATTGAGGAGAACGAAGCTAACCCACGCCCCCTCCGACACATGGGGAGCAGCCGTATGTATTGTCACCTACACTTGATGAGTGCATATGTGGATCAGCACTGTGTACGGAGAGACACACCCTGAGAGCGCTCTTTTCTCATCTCTGTGCAGGCGCCATCAATCAGCCAGCAGAGGTCGTGATTGCATTAGTTATGAGAGAGACCCTATCCGGCTTAATATCCCACCCCTATCTGAACAACAGGCCAATCTTTGTTCATGTGGCTTCTCAGCTCAGCCGGCAGGCAGCTCTGGTGCTCCAGCGTGTGTTTTACCGCTGCCCCACCTGAGCGGCCACCTCCACTGAAATTTCTAACATTTCTTTTTTTATATAAACACTATATGGCTGAAAGTATGTGGACACACCTTTCGTTTAATGAGTTCAGGTGTTTAATTAGGTACCTACATTGCATGAGCGTCACCACAGTGCCGACTTTTGATTCGTCATAGCCAAACCCAAACAAATGGAACGGAAACACCATCAGCAGCAAGCGGTAGATATGTGCTAGTCTGGGTGCATTTGCCACTGCTGGGCCCCTGAGCAAGGCCCTTAATTCTAAATCGCTCAAACTGTGTTCAGAACAAAAGTGTCTGCCAAATGCTGTAATGAGACTTATTTATTAGGACAGAGGTAGCTTAGTGGTATGATCTAAGGGTCGCTGGATCAAGCCTCACCTCTGCCAATTTGCACTGTTAAGCCCTTAAACAAAGCCCGTATCCCTTAATTGCTTGTGATGTAAGTCGCTCTGGATAAAAGCATCTGCTAAATGCTGTAAATGTAAATGTGTTAAAACAGAGTAAGCTCTGTTCAGCCTTAAGGTTCTGCGCTTACTGGAAACATCTGCTTCAGGTCCAAGCCTGCCGTCATCCTCTTCCATTGGCACAATTTAAAATGAGCCTGTGTTTTCACAGGTTAAAAAGTGTGAGTGTTACATAACAGTGTGGACATTTCCTAAATATGCTGTAAGAAATGAAACAGTGGACGATGTTACAGCTCACTGGATTTGATTAAGGACAGAGTACCATCTATTCAACCCAGCAAAAGCAGAAGGATTAAAGGGGCAGTTGCAGCCTAGCAGTTAAGGTACTGGGGAAAAAAAATGCTGGTTTAAACCCCACCACTGCCAGGTTGCTACTGTTGGACCCTTGAGCAAGGCCCTTAACCCTCAATTGCTTAGACAGTATACTGTCACAGAACTGTAAGTCTTTTGAATAAAAGCATCTGCTAATCCCCAATAATGTAAATAGTAGTAGCACAAAGCAACATGGTTACTAAAGTCCTTCTAAAAGCTTAAGGTCTCTGTCTGTAAAATGTTTGGCATGTTCTTCACATGTCTGTAAGGGCTTTTTTAGGTAATCCAGCTTCCTCACACCTCCCAAAGACATGTAGGAGGTAAACTGGCTGCACTGATTCACCCCAAACACCTGGAGACCCTGAAATAATGAATGTAAACGACAGTCCAGTCGTTATAAGCTCCCCAAATTAAATACAATGTTATCAGTTTACAGTTTTTTATCCATCCCATGAGTCACTTCAGATAAAAACATCTTATAAATACACACGTGTACCAGCACGATCAAGCGCAAACTCCGGCGTCCTGGTACGACGCATCTGTCTGAATCTGTTCAACACAATGACTAATTAACATCTCATCCAAATGAAATAAAACGACTGATTAAAAAAGATAACCGCACCTGCGCCTATTCTCCTGTGTGAAAAGCGGAAAGAGAAGTGCATTGTGGGAATACTGAGCGCTGCGTCTTATGATGTTTTGAAACATCTCTGCTTATTAGGACTAACAAGATGCCAATTTGTGGCACCTGGGCAAGAAATTAGGGATCTGTAATGAAAGGATGAGAAGCTTTTAAACAGCTGCATGGTAAAAGAGGGAACGTTTGTTCTGTCTGTGTTTACTGGTTCATTTCTGGTTCTACAATGTGTAACTGGTTTTGAAAAAGAACAAAAAGAGGTGCCATAAAAAAAAAAAACTGCTACAACAAGGGACTCTAGTGGCTGGTGGTGGCTCCATAATGGTATGGTGTTTGTTTAGTTGGCATTACATCGGACCCCTTATAAGTCTCTGACAGGTGAATGCTATGTGTGCCTCCTTTCTGGCAAGTTACACCCGTTCACGGCCCGCATTCATTCTGATGCGTTTGGTCTTTTCCATCAAGACAGCGTGCCGCCACACATGTCTATAGAGAACAAATTAAAGAGGAACATTCATCTGAGTTTGGGGTTTTGCCATTCCTACCTAAGTCACTAGATTTAGATTACAACATTATCAAACACTTCTGGGATGCCATGCAATGCCCTGAATCTGGTTTTCTACGATAAACCACATCCTTTAGAGTTCCCCATAGACACAAGTCCAGGGGTGTTAAATCAGAAGAACGTAGGGGATCAAATAGTAAAGCGTGTATACATTTTTGGTCCCCAATCATTTAAAAACATTTCAAACTTGTTCCCAATATGTGAACACCACAGGGTTATTTTGAAGATTGCTTAATACTGTGATACCGGGCAACTGTGGTTTTGTTTGAGATGGTAACTACAAACGTTGAGACATTTAGTAAAATAGAATAAAAACAAGAATCTGTTTAAATGTATGCACCATTTTGAAACAAGCCGGTGTTTGATGTATGATTGACCGTGACCCTGACCAGAATAAAGTGGTGGTAAAACATGAAAATGAAACTAACATGTAATGAACATGGTTATTATACCGTGGAAAGGTCAGAGCTCATTTTCAAAGCAATTTAAACTAGCACAATACTGCAGAAGTCATGCTAAACCCTGTATCAAACACATCTCAGATGAACCCAGTCCCAGTCTCCCCCCGTGTTCATTGTGGATTCTGAGACTGTACATGTGATGGAGCGAAAATACCCTCAACACTCTAATTAGCTGACAAGTCATTATGAAAGTGTAAAATAGAGGATGTTAATTACAACCTCCATGCTCTAGGCTCACTGATTTCAGAAATCAAGCCGCACAGAGAAAACCTGCTTAGTCGAAGTGCGAGATGCTGTAAGAGTAGTTTTGCTGTCATTTTGATTGTTATTATACTGTATATATCACAACACTAATACTCGTGTAGTTAAAGGAAAGGGGGAAAGCAAACAAACATATTATGCCTCCAATGCAGTCAGCAAACTTGCTATGGCAACTGAAGATTTCATTATAATATTACCCAGTGGCTGGCACCTAGAGACAGAATGAGACAGACATTTTTATTTTATTATTCTTTCTTTTCTCAAGAACTCTCTCAGTGCTCTTGGCTTTTCAAAACGATGTGTTCAGTCAGAGCTGAAGTCCATCACCAGTGCTATAGGTCATTTCCAGCCTGAGTGGACCATCAAGTGAGAAAAGCACTAACCCAATTTTACCTCAAGCTTCATCACTTAGCATCACCACACACACACACACACACACACACACACACACACACACACACACACACACTCTCATAAACACACAAACACCACACACAGGTCAAAGAGGACCATTATTTCAATCAGAGAATCTCACTTGTCACCTAAAGCTGATGCAATTAATGGACATTCAAGTGTCTTAACAAACAACAGAACCTTTAAACACTTCAGACCACGCCCACCACACCAACCAATAGACAGAGAGATAGACAGATGGACAGACAAATAAATAGACAGATAGACAGAAAGATAAACAGACAGATAGACAAATAGAGAAACAGACATACAGACAGATGGACAGACAGACAGATCAACAAACAGACAAAGAGACAGATAGAGAGATAAACATACAGACAGATAGATCGACAGACAGACAGATAAATAGACAGACAAACAGACAGACAAATAAATAGATAGACAGATACACATACAGACAGATAGACAGACAGACGCACACAGACAGACAGACAAATAGACAGAAAGACAGACAGACAGATAGACAAATAGAGAGATAGACATACAGACAGACAGATAGATAGACAGATAGGCTGACAGACATACATACAGATATGTAGATAGATAGACAGACACAGACAGACAGGCTGACAGACAGATTGATAGACAGACCGACAGGCAGATAGACAGACAGACAGATAGACTAATAAACAGACAGACAGACAGATTGACAGACAGACAGACAGACAGACAGATAGATACATAGATAGATTTTTCCTACAGGAAACCAGGAGTGCACTAACTTTGTGTAACACAGAACATTAGTGACACTGAAAGACTCACATAATACTTGTCGTCGTCCTCGTTGTAGGCCAGTTTGACCACTCCATACGAGCCCTGAAGATAAAGAATGGTAAAAAAACAGTGTAAAAATTAAACTCCACCATGAGCATTACATACACATTATGGCTAAACGTATAGGGACCATTTCATTGGGGTTGAGGTCAGGGCTCTGTGCAAGTCAAACTTATTAATTTATGTCCTTATGGAAACAGGAAGCATCCTTCTCCAAACTGTCGCCACACAGTACATACTGTATAAACCCAATTACATAGTAGGTTCATGTGCAATTTTTATTGCACTGGCAACGTCCACTGCATGAACACCATCCACGCTGGGTTAGGAGAACATTTATTTGTTAGCCACTCATGCTGGGACTACTTGACAGTGGGCGTCGCTGTTGTGGTGACATTAAATCGACTCCCAACCTGGCCTTCCTTATCAGACGCGGCCAATTCACCTCTTTTGGTGGGATTTTACACTTACCTGTGGGGCTTTCTGAAGGGTACGAGACATCTTTTGATTTTAACATGAAGGATGTGTAATTCTACTCACCTTTCCAATCTCACACTTCAGTTTGTACTGGTTAAGCTGGATATAGTCCTGAAAACAACAAAAAATAATTATATTATTATAATTATTATTATTATAATTATTATAATATAATATAAAATAATAATATATTAAACTATACCAAAGCAAACTGTTTTCACTGTGTTGTTTATGAAGAAACCTTTCAAAATAATTAGACAGTAATTTCAGGGTAATTAAATGCCTGATTAAACACGATCACAGGAACATTCAAAACAAAACCACATGGGCTAGCATGCAGCACAAAGCTCAGCAACACACACACACACACACACACACACAAAGACACTCTATCTAAAAGTATTTGATACTGTATTTATTTAATTCATTTATTTATGTACATGTTTTAAACCGTGCTGACACAGTGGTTATATTTAAGGCAGGAAGGGTAGATAATTCTCATCTGTCAGCCTATAGTGCTTGTATGTTGTTCTTTAGATGTTTTTTAGACCTTTTCTTCCAAAACATTAAGGAATGTTTTCATTTTGGCCTGATTTAAGATTTTTCTCCTAGTCTTAGGCATGGCTATGGGACATTCAGTCAGTCAGTACAAGATACGAGTGTGTTAAGCGTGTGTGTCCAATGTGGAATCTGGTATAGATCACCTGATCAATACATTTCTCTGACTGCATTATTTGGTGAATATCAGGACATATTTCGCTAAATTTATTTTGACTTTTTGTGTTTCATTGTATTTGTTTTTTTCATGTTTAAAAAATGGTGCAACACTGTAGCTAATTAGGTATCTGTACACTGTAAAAAGCACAAACATTAAATTTTTCTTCTCTGTCACACACACACACACACACACACACACACACACACACACACACACACACACACACACACACACACACACACACACAAAGCCAATCTATCTAAAAGCATTTAATAGAAGGAAGAATTCTGGAGTGCCCACAGACATCCTGTACTGACACCACACTGCACTGCACTGTACATAATGCTGTGCATCCGTCCATGTTTATTTATTTATTTATTTATTTAAGTTTTACACCGTGCTTACACAGTGGTTATTTTTTACGGCAGGAGGGGCAGGTAATTTATGTCAGTCTATAGTCCTTATATATACAGTATATATACGTATATATATATGTATGTATATATTTTTTCTTCTATTCTTTGGTATTGATATAGATTGTTTTCCTGTAAGTATTTAGGACATTACAGTACAGTACAAGACATGAATGTGTTAGGTGTGTGTCCAATGCTGCATCTGGTATAAACCACTTGATCAAAACGTTTATCTGATTGTTTTATTTGGTGAATATTAGGACATACTTCATTAAATTTATTTAGACTTTTTGTGTTTCATTCTATTTGGTTTCCATGTTTAAAAAATGGTGCAACACTGCAGCGGTAGCTAATTAGTTACCTGTACATTGTAAAAAGCACAAACATTAAAGAGTTTTGTCTTGCTTGTCACCCTATGCTTGGTTATTAGGGGGTTTGAAACTGGATCTATGGATCTCTTAAAAAAAACCTGCTGTTATAAAAAATGCCATACAAATCAATTTAATGATGCAACACTGTAGCTAATTAGTTACCTGTACATTGTAAAAAGCACAAACATTAAAGGGTTTTGTCTTGCTTGTCGCCCTATGCTTGGTTATTAGGGGGTTTGAAACTGGATCTATGGATCTCTTAAAAAAAAACTGCTGTTATAAAAAATGCCATACAAATCAATTTAATGATGCAACACTGTAGCTAATTAGTTACCTGTACATCGTAAAAAGCACAAACATTAAGCACAAACTTTTCATTATGCTTTTCATTAGGGGGTTTGAAACTGGATCTATGGATCTCTAAAAAAAAAAAAAAAAAAAACCTGATTTGTGATTTAAAAAAAAGCCATACGAATCAATTTAACGTGACTTGATTTTTTGCTAAAACGTTAATGGATTATAAACTGCTATTAAACTGAGTTATTTGTACATTTTTATTGCAGTTGGTAATGTTTATTTACTTTATCGATCCAATTTTTAAAATTACTTTCGATTTAATGTTTATCTGCAGTCAAAATGAAGACAGAATTGAATTTCTTATGCATTAGTGAATTGTATTACATGCACGGCCCTTCTGATAAAGCTGTATGTTGTTTTGCAGTGAGGATTGAATCGAGACAGAGATCACATTAAGCCGACACACTTCACTGATCATGAGATGAAGCAGTGAAGAAAAATGCACTGCTTCATCTCATGAGGCCTGAAATGAAACTCACAGTTCCCATGTTCCCGTGCACAGACGCCGCATGCAAGCAACAAGGATGGAGCGACGGAATAATCTGGCAACAAGTCAATAGCAAATCTACAAAAAGTTCCGCACTTTTATACTTTGGTTGGAAACGGTGAGGGAGGGAGGAGCAGTAACTGGTTGTGTCTGAGAGACTGAGAGACGCTTATAGTCCGGATTGAGAGCCATCTGATTTCCACTTTTTTGGACACTCGAAGAAGCTTTAAGGGGAAGAAGATTTTCATGTGATGATGATGTGAAAGCAGCGGCACACCAGAGGCTACACGCTCAACCAAAATATGCATTGTGGAGACTTTAGTTGGCACTAGCTCCACCCCTGGCAAAGCTCAAGTGTTAAGATCTGACCATCTAGACAAATTTCTCCTCAGCATAAGTCAAGGTATAGCATAAGGTCAATTTTTCTTGACCTTGACAAATCGTGACAGTTCAATGAACTTTTTTTATAGACAGAAAGGAAACAATTAAAAAAGAAAAGCAGGTCAAAAGTACAGAAGTAAAAAAGCATTTATTCTGATTAATTTAATAGTCTAATTAAATAAATATTTGTAGCTATTTTATTTATGCATTTTCTCCCAATTTTAGTGTAGCCAATTAATTTTCCACTGCTGAGGACTCTGATCGAGTCCAAGGAGGGTAGCATAAAACACACTTGTGCACAGTCCACCGACCCCCTTATTCACCCATACTTCGGTGGATTCCCTCAAGTCTCAAGATCCTAAGGTGTCAGTTTGCTCTTTTTCTTGACTTTGACAAATCATGACAGTTCAATGAATTTTTTTATAGGTGCTGTTAAACCGGGTACAGCTGAATGTTCCCTTTGGCCATTTTTTACTCTCTGAGGTCTATAAAAACTTTACGAGACTTTCCAATTGAAATGCTGGTGGCTTAGTAATTATGAGTGCAGTCAAACAGGTCTGATTTTATGAGCACTGAGAAGTCACCAGCTATAGTCTGTCGGACTAAACAAAGTGTTGCAAAAAAGAACGGCGGCAAACATCACTGAAATCCCAAACCTGCTATGACATACTGTATATGTTCATTACAAGCGTATTTAAACCTGTGACCTTGATTGTAGTTTTAGATAAAATGCGACAGGTATATATAAGAAGATCGCTGAGAGAAAAACACGTGCAGTAAATGTTTATTAGGTTTGATTTCCAGCACTTGTAAAGTTATTTAACTTAATTGTTTATTTCAGCCTCAAGGGTCTTAATGAGCTTCTCAACACAAACACTAACAGTTCCTCTAATGAACTTCTTAATTTTTTTAATGATTCATTTCACACAGCTTGTGTAGGAGGTGAAAGTCTGAGGGCTAAATAAACTGTAACCATATTTCACTCCACTTCATTTCCTGACTTGGCTGAATGCAGAAGGAAAAACAATTTAAAAAAGAAAAGCAGGTCAAAAGTACAGAAGTAAAACAGCATTTTACCACATTAACTTTTTTTTAGATTTTAATGAGGTGTTTATTCTGATTCATTTAATAGTCTATTATTTTTAGCTATTTTATTTCTGCATTTCCTCCCTTTTTCTCCCAATTTTAGTGCAGCCAATTAATTTTCCACTGCTGAAGACCCTGATCAAGTCCAAGAGGGATATTTTCACCTGACACACACTTGTGCGCAGTCCACCAACCCCATTTTATTCGCCCATACTTTGGTGGATTCGTGGCCAGTCTCAGGTAGGGAGGGTCACACACTGACCTCCGAGTTCCTCCACTTCTCTTCAGGCACCTCGGGCTACTAATTAGAGTCCTTATAAAGCATCAAAGACCCCACCCATTTTTTTTGTTTAATCTTTTACCACCCCGCAGACTAGTGGCCAATTTTGTCTGCTGTAGGCACTGCCAATTGAGTCTGCTGGACTGCCCAGACGGCCAGTAGCACAGCTGAGATTCGAACTTGCTAGTGGAATATCCAGCTGCTCCACCTGGGCGACAAACTTTAATAATATAACCAAAGTGACTTACAATTGTAAATACAATTCAAGCAATTGAGAGTCAAGAGCCTTGCTCAGGAGCCCAACAGTCGGCAGCAGTCGGGCTTGAACCGGCAAGCCTCTGGTTACTAGAACAGCACCCTAACCACTTAGCTACCACTGTCCTGAATCAGACATTTACTTTTATCCAGAGCAACTTACAGTACTGTGACAGTAAACTGTCTAAGCAATTGAGGGTTAAGGGCCTTGCTCAAGGGCCCAAAAGTGGCAACCTGGCAGTGGCTTAAACCAGCGACCTTTCGATTACTAGTCCAGTACCTTACCTGCTAGACTTTAACTGCCCAGACTAACCAAACACACTATCCTAGGCTGTCCTTTTCCAAAATCCTATTCCTAGATGGGTCTAAATCTGCCAGAATAGGTGTCAGAAAGGACAGGTGGATCTTTAGGCTGTGCTTCCTATAAGTCACATTCATAAACACAAGCATGACATCCTACCGGATTAAACCGCCAGTGTTTCTGTAGTTTACCACAAAACCTCTGAATTCAACCCAGTGCACAGTGTGGCATTTAAAAAACACCAGGGTTTTCCTTTAAGACCAATACTAGCACATGCTCAGTGAGACCAGCACTGCAGCAAATCCTCAGTCTCTCTCTCTCACAGCATTCGCATCCTGGTAATAAAACCCTGGCACAATCCATCAACCAAAACTGCCACGGTAAACCTGATCATCCATCTACTCTCTCCTCCCTGAGTAAAACCGGGAAGTACTGAGTCCGTCGTTTCACCATCTCTACTTTTCATCTAGTTCTTATTTCAGTCAAATTTAGAATAAGCTCGGTAAAAACACAGGCAATCGGGTGGCGCAGTGATCTACTATATTATCGGACGTCTACGTGTTTGTTTTGGCATCCGACAGATGTGCGAGCTGTTTATTTATTTATTCAGATGTTTTATGCCGTGCTTACACCATGGTTATATTCACAGCAGGAAGGGTAGTGCACAAAGCATAACGTGACATTGTACTAAAATGAGTGAGGAATTTTATTAGTGGGGAAAACTACTAATAATTAAGAGAAGTTTCATGTTTATATGTTTATAATGTTATATCACATTAAGCTTTTTTTTAACGATAAGTGTTTTAGACTCTCAAAAAGCTGATTCTCAGTTTCTAAGGAGCCTGAGCTATAACACAAGTTTAAAAGTGAAACAGGGGAAAATCCAGCTAAACACACATACATGTGGATGACGTTTTACCGCAGGTAAGGTACTGGACTAGTAATCAAAAGGTTGCCGGTTCAAGCCCCACCACTGCCAGGTTGCCATTGTTGGGCCCTTGAACAAGGCCCTTAACCCTCAACAGCCACAATTGTA
The DNA here is from genome assembly GCF_030014385.1 of Trichomycterus rosablanca. Taxonomy (NCBI): domain Eukaryota; kingdom Metazoa; phylum Chordata; class Actinopteri; order Siluriformes; family Trichomycteridae; genus Trichomycterus; species Trichomycterus rosablanca. The sequence goes on from NC_086013.1 coordinate 12,451,530, forward strand.
AGTTGCTTTGGATAAAAGCGTCTGCTAAATGCTGAAAATGTAAATGTAGATAATTGTCAAGTGCTGTTCTTATGTTGTTCTTTAAATGCATTGGTTTATACAAATCTTCATATACCCACATACTCACATGCACACTGTGTCTAAGTAGTGCGTCTAAATATTCTGCCTTATGAGTTTGACTCTCTACTGAGGCAGCTGCCCAGGTAGGCAGTAAACAGCAAGGCAGCTCACTAGGTTTTCGAACAGACCCATTACCATGTGTTTTTGGGAGGTGGTCCTAACATTTTGGTATACACCTGAGCAACAGGTGTGGCTGAGACACCTGAACTCAAATGGTGTCCTTATACCGTTGACCATATACTAGTAATATTGGGGGTGTGGATGGATAAACGCTAATTCCTGTGGTCTTTATATTTCTGGTCTCTTATTTCACATTTCTAAACTTGTTGGGATTCTAAACGGCTGGTAATGTGTTCCAGGCAAAATCCAGCTTCAGCACTGATGCAGTTTCAATAGCAAAAAAAAAACTGAAGAGAGAGAGAGGTGGTGAGCTCTCAGTAAAAGCTCTCATTACTTCAGAGGACAGAAAAGAGTCAGGTGAAGACACAGAAGGTCAAATACTTTGACTTTAATCCGTTACTTCACACAGCACATACCAGGAGTGTCAACCGACATTTGAAGTGGGGAAAAAACAAAATGCACTAAAGTCTTTAAAGCAGTCTCTCATCTCCTGCACCAATAAAAATAAATAGATTTTGAAATAAGGAATTAAACTGACAGATTATGTGGCGTCTGGGGAAAGTCACTGAAAAAAAACGGACATGAACAGCGCTGAACGTTTAGTACAGCATGTCTGAACAAACACCACATCAAATAAAGTAATAGTGCTGCTTTATGGCGTAGCTTGTGTTATATGGCATCATATGATGTAGCTTGTGTTATATGGTATTACAGTGATACCTTGTAACTCAACGTCCCCTAAACTCGCTATCTTCGAAATTCGACGCCCTTCGTCAGAAAATTTGTACCCTTAAACTCGACGTGTGTGCGACTGCCGCTTTGTTCAGTGCTTGGCACTAAAACAGTGGTGCGGTAAAACGTCATCAAAGTGCAAATATGAGACGAATCTGCATTTGTGTGGAATAACGGTCAAATTGCCTCTGAAAGCTCCACATGTATCTTTGTTTAGCTGGATTTTCCCCTGTTTCACTTTTAAACTTGTGTTACAGCTCAGGGTAGCTCAAATTATGTGAATCAGCTTTTCCGTTGCCACAGGTCGGCTGGGCGCCATCTGGCGGGCATAATTGCCAGTGCCTGCAGCAGATACTAATTGCCCACCATATCTGCAGGTTTGGGGCCGGACTATGTGTGGGTGGGTGGGTCTTCATACGCTGTGTAAGGACCCTGATTGGCGGAAGAGACGCCTGTGCAGAATGCAGGGGCGAGAAGAGGAGGGCTGTACACGTATTGGAAGAGGCGTGTACAGTGACGTGCTCTCCTCGGATGCAATCTGGTATCTCTCAGCAGCGGAAGACAAAATTGAGTGCGCTTAATCGGGAGGAAAATGGGGAGAAAATGAATTAAAAAAAAATACAAATAAAGAAAGTATCCTCACGTAAATAAATTTGGCTGGAGAATTCCAAACCTGGCAACTTTGTGAAGTGCCGTCAACCAGGCGAGGTGAACAGCGCCAGTGCCCTCTGCTGTTTAAAGTGAATATCGATTCATCTTAAATGAATAACCGATTCGAATCGGGGCACATGTGCACCGATTTTTAACTGTCTTGTGGTGCATCGTTACATCCCTAGTTATCGCCGTTATATTATAGTGCTGGTCCCACGTCCTGATAAAATGAGGATGTTTGCGTCACATCAGAAATGTATCTGGCATAAAACTGTGCCAAAACAGACCAAACCAGAATGATTCACTGTGGCAAAAAAATATAAAGTTGCAGTGAGTTACATTTGTGTGCTGATCCATCTGCAAATAAAAATTTTAATAAATAACATTTACACAGAGGATTCCTGGAAGCTTTTACCTTCCATCTGTCCATTTAGCTTATAATACACAAAAGTTCAACACAACAAATTAATCATTCTGACATAACGAACGGTAACACGGATGATGAGACTGAGACTCCAGTAACCACGGCAACCAAACAAACATCTAAACCCTAAAGTTCATCTCATGATTATACAGAAAGAAAAATAAATAAAGGCGGACAAACATAGCGCTTTTCCACCAAAAGAACCATGGTTCTCCAAATGGTTCTGTTTAGGTTTCTTAGAACCTTGGTATTTTGTAGAGAACTGACCCGCGTTTCCACCAGTTTTTGAGAACCAAGCCTGCGTCATCAACGGTGGGCGTTGCTTAACGAAAGTTAAGAGTAGTAACATGATGGTGGAGCTTGTAGATGATGTGAGAGCATTTGTGCCGTTGTTACAGATGTTCGTTTTTATGCAAAAAGCATCGATCAGCTATTGGTGATAAGAAGACGTAGACGTGTTTGTAGCAGTTGTTTTCTTTAGTTCACTGACGTGAGAAGCATTTTGCGCTTCGCTTTCACCGCGACTCTCGGCACAAATAGCCGATTTGCTGAGCGCTCGGCTTGAGTGATAAAATATCATTAAAGTTCCACGACACGAACAAACATTAGTGTAAAATAACCATCAAATCCAGTCTAAAAGCTCCACATTTATCTGTGTTTAGCTGGATTTACTTCACGTGTGGTGTTTATGCAGCTCGGGGTTCTGAATCTTCTCGGGACAGTCGAAAAAGCTTCACGTAATAAAAAATAAAGCGTAACGTGGCTGAATGTACTAAAAGTACGACATAGAAACACTACATTTCTCACTGTTATTACTGGTTATAAGTGCTATGTACTGGTTATAAGTGCTATGTACTGGTTATAAGTGCTATGTACTGGTTATAAGTGCTCTGTACTGCCCAAATTCATCGGTCGTTGTTTTAGTACAACAAGCCACGTTGCGCTTTATTTTTCACGTTAAGCGTTTTTCGTACTGTCACTTTCACCACATCATATCACACAGTTCATCTTTTTTAAGACGCTTTGAAAATATCAGCGGCAAACTGGCTCAAAATTTAATCAGGTGAACTTTAAAAGATAAAAATGCAGCGACAAGCTCCATACGAGACACCAGCACAGTGGTTTAGCAAAGCACCCAAACCGCTACACTTTGACACGCCCACCGATGACGTCACGGTTCGCGCTGAAAAACCAAGTATTCTGTGGTGCCAGATTGGCCCGCTAGTTCGCGAACCAGAACCGGAACCGGAACCGTTCCGCATCAGTGGAAAAGCAGTAACAGAGAGGTATGGGTTCAGTTCTCACCTGTGAGTCGGAGATCGACACCCGCTTGGACTCGACAGTGGGGCGACGTGGCGATAAGTGCGTCCCTCTCTCCTGCAGTGACATCTTCCTCCCTGAGAGGTGTGGCCTCTGTGCTGAAGCCCTTTTCAGCCCAGCCCCATTCCTCAGCCCGTTAGTGGAGGGGTCCGTTATCGTGATGGCAGCCATCTTGTCAGCGAGTGTGGTCTGCTCAGTGGAGGGGTTCGAGAAGTCAGGGTCGAGCTCTGGCCCCGCGCTGCCGGGATCGCTGCTCATCGCCATGATGACGGGCTTGTGGGAGGAGCTCTGAGGACGGGCGCGAGGGCTGTGTGGGAGGGTTTCATTAACTTGTAACCCCCAACTTGGGTGTCCGATTAGTGATCTAAAGACAAAGAGGGTGAGAAGAGAGGGGTTAGATCATGCTGAACAAAGCTGAATAAATGATTTTATAATTATATGTATAATTTTATACACACATCGATCAGCCATAACATTAAAACCACCTTGTTTCTACACTCACTGTCCATTTTATCAGCTCCACTTACTATATAGAAGCACTTTGTAGTTCTACAATTACTGACTGTAGTCTATCTGTTTCTCTACATACTTTTTTAACCTGCTTTCACCCTGTTCTTCAATGGTCAGGACCACCACGGGACCACTACAGAGCAGGTATTATTTAGGTGGTGGATGATTCTCAGCACTGCAGTGACACTGACATGGTGGTGGTGTGTTAGTGTGTGTTGTGCTGGTATGAGTGGATCAGACACAGCAGCGCTGCTGGAGTTTTTAAATACCGTGTCCACTCACTGTCCACTCTATTAGACACTCCCGCCTAGTTGGTCCACCTTGTAGATGTAAAGTCAGAGACGATCGCTCATCTATTGCTGCTGTTTGAGTCGGTCATCTTCTAGACCTTCATCAGTGGTCACAGGACGCTGCCCATGGGGCGCTGTTGGCTGGATACTATTCTCAGTCCAGCAGGGACAGTGAGGTGTTTAAAAACTCCAGCAGCTAAATAATACCTGCTCTGTAGTGGTCCCGTGGTGGTCCTGACCATTGAAGAACATCATGAAAGAGAAACAGATGGGCTACAGTCAGTACTTGTAGAACTACAAAGTGCTTCTATATGGTAAGTGGAGCTGATAAAAGGGACAGTGAGTGTAGAAACAAGAAGTGAAGTGGATGAAGGCAGAACCCTGGTCACTAGAATCCTGGAGCTGTCTGGCATAAACACAACCTACTGAGCTACACAACTGTGCCACCATGTTCAAAACATCAGGAGCAAAAGAAATCCACTCAGGGAGGAGAATAAAGAGCATGATCATTACTATTACAGTCTGAAAGCCTGACATCCTTATGAAAATGCAGCTCCTAGCATCAGCCAAAAAGCTCGTTCTAGCAGGGCTAATAAACACAATAAATAAAAAGTTTCCATTTTGTTCAAGGCCGAGTTTTTACCATCCATCACTCTGCTGGAGTAGAAATGGAAATACACTCTGTGTGCTCTTACATGTACTTTTCTTTCTTTCTTTCATCAATACTTTGAAGTCTGAATTCTTCGTTCTCTCGCTCACTGGTGAAGATCAGGAGTCCTGATCGAAAGCTATTATGAAAGTGACTTGCTTGTGCTTGGAGAATAGAGAAAGGTTTCACATTCCTGTCTATGTCATCTCTGCCTCAGTGACAGAGACAGCACCCACATTATAAGAATGGGGGCGCTCAGGTGGTGCGGTAGTAAACTACTCTAAACCACTGTTACTGGGATCCCGGGTTCCAATCCCCATCGGTTCTATTGACCAGTCAGGCGTCTAAATATAGACAAGATTGGCTATGTCTGGGGGAGATGGATTGCCGACCTGTATGGGGGGGGGGTGTTTCTGCATTGCACTCAGTGATTCCAAGGAAACCAGACCCAAATATTCCCTGATCAGGAAAATGTAATTAGGAACTATTGAAAAGCACAAACTGCCATGTGCATCCTGCTGAAAAAGCAACATTAATAAGACCAGACCTTTTTCCCAATTTTCCTCCAATCTAGTTGCCCAATTTGTACCAACAAATGCCGCAACTGTGTGCAGTACCCACTGCTTCTTATATGGTGCTCAGTATTCCGTACAGAGAGTCACGCACTAATCTCCATTATCCCCCGTCTTATTGTACAGGTACCTTTAATCAGCCAGAGACTGGCATTACATGCAAATCCACCAAAGTACGGACAAATAAGAAGACATCACGGACTGCGTATGTGTCATTAAGAACGTGTGTCAGGCTAATATACCCTCCTCGGATGCAATCGGGGTCCCCAGCAGTGGAAGGCAGTACTGGGAAACAGATAGAATAGCCAACAGACCCAGATCTGTCTATATTGTAAAAGTATAAAGCAAAACCCCGCACTCTGTACACCGAAAACGTTCTCCTGTGGTTAATATGAACATAATTAAATCACAAAAACAGAGTTAAAGCAGAACTGGACATCAGGATGAGCCATTGTTGAACAAATAAAAAGACACCATCTGAAAATGAACAGAGCTCTTCATTCAGATACAAAGAGAAAGAAAGTGACGAAGGTACAGCTCACATAAACTCATCCTCCCACCTCAAGTCTCTCAATGAGAAGCACCAATCGTCCACACACACCGAACAATCAGAAACAACTCTGAGCATCAGGTAAACAAACCGGAATGACGCAAGTACAACCAAGAAAAAGAAAAAGAAAAGAAACTTCAGCGACGTCTATCATAGCTGACCAAACTTCCTCCCGCCGCCTACAGACAGAAAAGCAGATGGCCTGAATGACTAAGCTGCGAGGTTCGATCTTCTCATACAGGCGGCAGGGGAGCCGCTCTCAATTAGTCCAATTTAGGGCATGCCAAGCGTTTCCTGGTGAATATAACTCCTTTTCATTTAGTTTCAAGGTACCTTCAGAGCTGCTTTCATTTCCTGTGGCCTTTTAAGCTCTTTAGATTTTACGGTGTACAGGAGGTTCAATTCGCTCTGGAGGTCAGCAGAGATCGTACAGCTCGGTTCTGAGGCGGAAGCGATCGCCGGTATATCTCACAGTTGCAGAGGGGTCAGTGTAAGACATGGTGAAGGTTCAGGGAGTAATTACAGTTTTACACGGCACTGACACGGCTGCCATGAAGCACTTCCTCTGACAATGCACAGCCAGAACAACTGTTCCAACTTTTTTCCATTTTTGTTTATGCATTTCTTTCTTTTTCTCCCGACTTCAGCGTAGCCAATTAGTCTTCCGCTGATCATTTTAGTTTCATCTTTTTAATGCTTAAATGTGTGTGTCTGTGTGTGTGTGTGTGGGGGGGGGGTGTTACCAATGTGAGAAACTAATGAAGAGTTTGCAAATGAATAAGTATGTGTTCCAATTCTTCTTGGTATGAATTGAAAAAACAACTACTAGAAGATCTGTTCTCTAGAACATGGATACACGGACCACAAGTCCTCAAACAGTCCTTCAGACACACAATCGTTCATGTCTGAAAGGAGTTTAACGTTCTAAATGCGATGAAAAACGTTTCCAAATTGATAAGTTTCCTCTTGTTCTTTTCACCACCAACAATAGATTCACTGTAGACACCAGTACATTTGGTAGACATAATTGTATACATCTACACATCTATACGTCCAGTCGTGTCCAATCACCTGATCGCATTACGCTTCCTCTTTACTGCTGCTGACACACGCCCCCTCTAACACGTGTGCGGTACCCGACTGCATCTTTTCACCTGAGCAATGCGAGTTCATATGTGGCCCAGATTTGCACACCGAGAGACTCGCCCTGAACCCATTATCACCCGTCCCTGTGCGGGCTCCATCAATCAGTCAGCAGATCGTAATGGCACAAGTTATGAGGAATCCCTTCTTACATCCACCCTACGAACGAGTCATTGTTCGTGTAGGCGCCCACACTGTCGGTAGCAAAGCTGAGATTCGAACCGACGAGTTTGAGAAGTCTATATAACCCTGATTTTGACCCATAGAGAGAACACAGAGGAAGAGCTGTACACACACTATCGTTCTAGCTGGCTTTGTGTTCAAATAAAATGTTTGTTCCCTCCAGACCTGAAGTAACACTTGTCAATTTTTGGCTCGAATATAAGCGAGATTCTCTCCCTCTCAGAGACCAAACAGGAAATAAATCATCAAAGCAGGACAACAAAAATATCCCTCGACTGACACTTGTTATACAACTGCAGGTTGCGTAATACGGATGCCTCCGACGAGCAATCAGTAGAAGATGTTCCGACCCTCCAAACCCCAGCAGGTGCTTTTCTCATTGCCCCTGACAACCGGTCACACCGAGCTAAGTTTCATTTATGAACAAATTACAGGCTGCACCCTTCACCCGTGCACCTTCCTGCTACCTGCGGACTGGACGAACGGTGACGGAAATGAGAGGAAGAACGAGATGATTTAACCTGTGAGCGGACGCTTTCCAAGAACACGAGCGCTAAAGACCTCCCGCCACTTTACATCAAGATTGCGCCGGTCAGCTCGGAGCAGCATTTAATAATTGTTAATGATTGTTTACAGCAGCCTCTTCAATTACCTCTCCACACTATAATTATCAGCCAACTAGAACAGCTGCACGCCACTTCTGAGCATTTCTGTAGTCCGTTACTGCAACATGTTGAAACAAACGTGTGGTAGTTTGCTCAATATTTGACTTAAATATATACACACATGTACATGGTCTTGGTTTCCCACTAATATATATTTTTTATTTTGCTACATAAACTTTTTGGAGCTTGGGAACTGCTGTGTGGTTTTAAAGCCTGGCACACTAGACCACTCCACCTGGGAATCAAACCAAGGACCTTCATTTTGTGATTTGACAGTGCTACTCAACAAGCCACCAGTATATGCCCATTACCAATAATTATGATAACTAATTAGTAATAATTAATCATCAATTATTATTAGGAATAAGCTTTTATGTTAAGCCAGTTCTCTGTGCACTGAGACTGTTAGAGAGGCTCACCAGCTTTAGTCAATCAATCATTAACACAGTAACATTTACATTTTCATTTTCATTTACATCTTTGGCATTTAGCAGACGCTTTTATCCAAAGCGACTTAGAGTACTGTGACAGTATACAATCTAAGCAATTGAGGGTAAAGGGCCTTGCTCAAGGGCCCAACAGTTGCAACCTGGCAGAGGTGGGGTTTGAACCGGCAACCTTCTGATTACTAGTCCAGTACCTTAACCACTAGGCTGCAACTGCCAGTAACATGGAATTAGATGCCCATTCCACAAACCATTTGCTATACAATAATGATTCAGTCTGCCAGGTCATTCAGTAAAATCACCCTTTAGCTGTATGTATCTTTTGACCAACATATGTGCAAGTGAAAGCAGGAGTTACCAAAGACAAAATTAGTGACAAATGCTTTACAGCTTTTAAATGAAGACGTCCTGTTAACACAGTTTAAATATTTTCATTACAAAGTCACACATCGTCTAAAGTGTGAAGAGAGAGATTACACAGCCACAGCAGAACTTCAGACCAAACAGAGTTAGTAGTGAACGTCAAGTGGAGATTAATATCTCGCTTTAAACCCCAGAGCCAGAGCACTGCAAGACTTGCAAAAAAAAAAAAACACTAAATAAAATGTCAAGTAGTCCAAACAAGAGAAGGTCAGCTTGAACAAAGAAAGCCACTGTTTCCCTGGTCATTGTGTTAAAGCTCTGTAAAAGGACCAAAACCAGCTGCCCTATGAGACAGAACGCAGAAATATCATGTCATGAAATATCATGAAAACAATACAACAAAGCCAAAAGTTTGTGGACATGTGACCATGAGCTTGTTGGGCAGCCTTTCTACAAGATTTTAGAGTGTGTCTACAATTATCTGGACCCGTTCATCTAAACAGCATTTGTAAGGTCAAGCGCTAATGTGGGACACAAAAGTCTTGCTTGCAATGGACATTCCAAGTTAAAAGTCAGTGCTGGCGCCCAGGTGGCACATCAGGATATTCCACTAGCACACTAGCGCCGAGATTCTGGACTCCTCGGTTCGAAGCTCGGCGTTGCCACCGGTCAGCTGGGCACCTTCTAGCAGGCATAATTGGCAGTGCCTGCAGGGAGGGATGACTGGAATATGTGGGCGGGGTCTTCAACTGCTGTGTAAGGACCCCAATTGGTGGACAGAGGCGCTTCTGCAGAGTGCATGGGTGGAAAAGGGTTCCGTTAAGGGCTGCGCGCAGGTCGGAGGAGGCGGGAGCAGCAATATGGGGTGAGCAGACCAATTGTGTTAAAGCATGATTATGGACTTCACTTTGTTTATTTTATTAGTATTTTAACGTCATGTTTTACACTTTGGTTACATTCATGACCAGACAGGTAGTTACTGGTTACACAATATTCATCAGTTCAAGTTTAATATCAAATGGACAATTTTGTATCTCCAGTTCACCTCACTTGCACGTCTTTGGAATGTGGGAGGAAACCGGAGCTCCCGAAGGAAACCCACACAGGCACGGGGAGAACATGCAAACTCCACACAGAACGGACCCGGACCTCTCCGTCTGGGAATTTAACCCAGGGCCTTCTTGCTGTGAGGCGACATTGCTACCCACCATTTATACACAATAGTTACCAATTACTTAAAAAGCAACCAATGTATTAATAAAACACAGTATGAATGTTTAAATGAGCCAATACAAACATAATATGAGACCATGTCACTGCGCCATACACACATCACTAATCTGTGCTTAAGTGTTGAATAACTTGGCAACCATAAACATATATATGAAACAAAAGCTTGTCAGCACCACTGCTCATAGTCCTCAAACATCAACACTGATAACCGAGACTGGACAAAGAATCAATTTGTCCCAGATGCTACACTTTTATGCCACCTCTCCTACTACCCACCTCAGTGAGTCATCAGTCTCCACAACGACAGCAATGAAGACTAAGTACAAGACTCGTCTCCATGTGGAGAGGATCTCAAAGCCTGCCTTTCATTGTCTCTTCAGAAATTGAAAAGCTGTGCACTGCAAGACAGACTCAGCCATCTTATTATTAGATGTGAATTAATGTAATTATTTTAAAGCAATGTCGCCCATGTTAATAATGCCACATGTTACCATTATATTATACTCTGATCAGCCATAACATTAAAACCATCTCCTTGTTTCTACACTCACTGTCCATTTTATCAGCTCCACTTACCATACAGGAGAACTTTGTAGTTCTACAATTACTAATTGTAGTCCATCTGTTTCTCTGCATGCTTTGTTAGCCCCCTTTCATGCTGTTCTTCAATAATCAGGACTCTCACAGGACCACCACAGAGCAGGTATTATTTAGGTGGTGGATCATTCTCAGCACTGCACTGACACTGACATGGTGGTGGTGTGTTAGTGTGTGTTGTGCTGGTATGAGTGGATCAGACGCGGCAGTGTATTCTGCCAGACACATTTCAACGTGGCGTTCCATGTTCATGAACGTATCGGCATATCGGGGGGTAATAGCAGCAATTTCACATTGGATGTTTTCCTTCAAATGTTCCACAGTGCGAGGCTTCTTCTGATAGACTTTTCGCTTAAACAAATTGGTTAAACAATAGGTTCGCACCATGAAGACACGCTGCTCAATACCGTGCACCACCATCCTGATGAGAGGTCGAGTGACTGAGTGAAGGAGTATGGGGTATGAATCCGAAAAATGCAAAGGGAGGTTAAACGTCATCACGGCTGTCCGGCGCCTACCGCATCGCTCCGACGCAGGGGCATCCCGACTTGTTCGAAGCGCCATATACTGAGGAGCACATTGCACGTTCTGTTCAGATTGCTTCATCCTAGTGAAAGTTATTACAGGATATTCAGGGCCTCTTTCGAGTGAATCTTCCTGTGTATTCATCATGAGGAAATTAGGATGTGGATTGTTTTCTATCAGGTCTAGAAACTGAAAAAGCTCAATGCTTTTGGACTTTGGTGCTGGTGAAGACTTTTGAGAGTACAAATGGATCCTTGACCAAAATAAAACAGCTTCAGTTTGGTTATTTGAGCTTATAATAAATGATAAGGACACATTATGAGAAGAACCAATTCCAAAAACCATCAGTGTGGACAGTATGTGTGATTAGCAGTGTGACTCCTCTTAGTCAGTGCAGATAGGACTACAGAACTGAAAGCTGAGTCAGTGTGGATGACTGTCGACAGCAGAGGAAGGATGAGATTAGCTTAACAAACAGTGGGGTGGTTTGGGTAGCTAATGGCATTTCTAATGCTCTGGGTCTTTCTAAGATAGCGTTTGGTGTATATATGTCCAGAAGTGTGAAGAGGTTGCCTCCAAATGTACAAACAAGCTTCATGTCAGGACATAAAAACATTTATTTTGATTTGCATTTTACAAACCTGTTAAATGAAGAGTACTCAAACAGATGACCACTCAAACCCAACACTAATCTATTTCATCTATTAAATTTCATATTACACTCTCACAGAGAGGAACAAAACTCTCTCAGGGTATAAAAATAGACATGGAGGCGATCAAGGCCAAATCCCATGCTAACCTTACTTGAGGGTTAGAGACAGCAGGATTACAGGAGGTAAAGAAGAACCTCCACTGCTCACTCGATAAAGTTAGTGCTCATGAGATGGAACTTATTTAGATGAACAAACACCAGGAAAAGTTTGTTTTTCTAACAACCATTAAAGCATTTTATTTATTTATTTCTCCAAATTTTTAGTGCGTCCAATTTTTACCCCATTGCGTTATGCTTTCTCTCTACTGGTGCTGACCCCCACCCCGATTGAAGAGAGCAAACTGACACACGCTCCCTCCGAAACACGTGCAGTAGCCAATTGCATCTTTTCACCTGAACGAGGCGAGTTCATATGCGAATCAGCCCTGTGCACGGAGAGCCACACCCTGATCAGCATTATTCCTCTACTCTACTGTGCAGACGCCATCAATCAGCCAGCAGAGGTCGTAATTGCATCAGTTATGAGGAGTCCCTATCTGGCATTTTCCTTCCCTGGATGAACAACAGCCAAACTGGTGAAATCCCAGCTCTGGTGTGCTAGCGTATTTTACCGCTGCGCCACCTGAGCGGCATTAAAGCATTTTATGAGGTTCATAGTACAGTATAAAGTCTGACATTTGCATACATGTGTAAGAAACATTTTGGGTTGAGAGTGGGGAGAGGGGAGGTGATGGGTGGGTGGGATATGGGAATTTGGTGAGCACAAGTACATGTTCACATGTTACATGTATGTACATTGTTCCACTTTGTGGAGTGTATTGGTGTGTAACCGTAATAAAAGAATATAATATTTATATATAATAAAAAAGCCAGTAAGATGCCATAAAGATTTTTAAAACACCCTGCTAGAGAGATGGCTCATGATATCGCACAAGGGGGATACCCTCTGTCTGACAGTCCCGAAAACACACACACACACACACACACACACACACAGGGATGGGCTTCAAATAACTGATGGTACTGATTCATTAAAAATGAATGGTGGAATTTTAGGACCATGTGAGTGTTTGGACTTCACCTAACTCTTACTCTGCTCTAAAAAGCAACTAAAGAAAAAGTCTAACACACACACACAAACACACACACACACACACACACACACACACACACACACACACACACTATTCAATACGTAAATGGAACCAGCTAAAATATTGCCGGCCATTTGGTTATTGCTGTCCTGTCTGGCTTTCTGAAGTCTTTTTACAATAATCAGAATTAAATGAAAGGGGGAATCTGAACATCTGAAAGCCTCAGTTCTAGTCATTTTAATCTAGTCATTTCCAATTCCCCACTGTCCTTGCCCTGCCGCCAACCACCTCCGTTCTGGTCGAGAAAACACTATTACACTCCCCGTTCGATACACATCCAGTCTCCGGCTGCTACTTCTCACCTGCTAGTGGTGGATTCCCGCACAGGCGTGGGAACACAGAATCAATTATGGAGAGTCCCGCTATGCTCCATGTGCCCCTCCCCCAACCTGTGCTGGCACACAGACCAGTCTCGAGATCGCAGTTTGATTCAGCAGGTAGGAGAAACCTATCCAACCTTCCGTCACCGCCGAGGGTCGAACGTGTGAGCTCGAACACTCCCTGCTGCATCACCTGAGCCAGCAGGGTTTTTTTTCCAGCTCATCGCTTATATCTGAACTAAACAGAAAATGTGCACCTTCAGGTTCCTGTCAAGTTTTAATCCGGCTCTTTAAAGTACCTGTGCTTGCTCTTCAGATCCCAGTGAGAGTGTATGAATGAGTGCCCGGTCACCCACGACTCTCCGGCGCAGTGCCTAATAGGAGAAGGTTTTAATGAGCTCAGCTTTCTTATTCTCAGAGACGAGGAGGATCACAGAGGATTCAGGTGTCTGTCTGTCTGCCTGGCCGCCAGCGTGGGTGAAGACCTGAGAGATCAGCTCGCTTTGGTACGCAGTGGACATCAAGAAAATCATACTGTATTTTTTCTGCTCACTAATTAATGAGGGTTTTATATGTTGAGTAACGTTATGAACCGCTCAGATTAATGAATGTTGGCTCTATTTGCATAATGCTGAATGAATTCTTTTGAAATGTCTAGTCGCTATTCATAATGAGAAATTGAAATGCCTTAAGACTGCTGTTAGAATGAAGTCTATTGTGAATCACTTACACAAAAGAAAGGCATGATTAGATTAAAGCAGAAGAAATAATAATAATGCCAGACTGTGCCGACTGTGTTTGGTTGCTTTAAATTATAATAGTTATCTACAGACAGTGCAACTGTCACCCTCTGCACCATAAATATAACTCGTCGGTTTGAAACTCAGCTCTGCCATCCAGCTGGGCTGTGCGCCTACACGAACAACGACTGGCTGTTGTTCATACAGGATGGGAGCCGGACCAGGGACCTCACAACTGATGCAATTACGACCTCTGCTTGCTGGTTGATGCGCCTGCACAGAGTGGAGGAATAATGCGCTGATCAGGGTGTGCCTATGCGTGCACAAAGCCGATCCTCAGATTAACGCTCCTCGTGCAGGTGAAAAAAATGCAGTCGGTACTGCATGCGTGTCGGAGGGGGCGTGTGTCAGTCTCGTTCTCCTAAATCAGGGCGGGATCTGCATCAGTGGAGAGAAAGCGTAATACAACAAAAAAAAGCCAGCATCTTGACAGTATATGTGCCTCAATATATGACCAAAAGTATATAGACACACGGACGGCACAGTGGCTCAGTGGGTAGCACTGTCGCCTCAAAACAAGAAGTGGGTTCGATTTCCAGGTGGGGGCGGTCCGGGTCCTTTCTGTGTGGAGTTGGCATGTTCTCCTCGTGTCTGTGTGGGTTTCCTCCGGGAGATCCGGTTTCCTCCCACAGTCCAAAGACGTGCAAGTGTGTTGAATTGGAGATACAAAATTGTCCATGACTGTGTTTGATCTTAAACTTAAACTGATGAATCTTGTGTAACCAGTAGCCTAGTGGTTAAGGTACTGGACTAGTAATCTGAAGGTCGCAGGTTGAAGCCCCACCACTGCCAGGTTGCTGCTGTTGGGTCCTTGAGCAAGGCCCTTAACCCTTAATTGCTCAGACTGTATACTGTAACTGTACTGTAAGTCACTTTGGATAAAGGCGTCTGCCACCTAATCCTTTAGTTTAAGTGTCAAGTGTACAAATCCCAGTGAGAGTACTTACACACTCAATTATTACAGAAGAACACGGGACTGTGCAGCTCATTGAGTACACACCGTAACAGTGACAGCTAACACACACACTACGTGATTGCAAATGCAAATGTAGTAAAAGAATGCAAATCACAATTTAATCTAATTTCCAATCAAGACACGTCAAAAAACAAGATGCAACATGAGCGCACCGAAAACATAAATATGAATTTTATATTCTGTTGTATTAGGTTACGGCTTTTTGAGTATCTATTTCACATCTGTACCGGGCACCTTTCTACTAAGGTGTAATATAAGCATGTCAAGTTGCTTCTATTAGAGAGAAATGTGCACAAACACTGTAAAGCTCATTATTTTGGAATGCGATATCCAAAAAAACTTAAGGTCAGGAGTCCAGATACTTCTGTCCAGCCCCGGTTCTGGACTGCTTTGCTTGGGGGGGCAGTAAAACCTAATGAGGGGGCATGTTGATAGTCATGTTTTTGAAGCCAGAAATATATTCAAGGCTTGATTTGTGCATGAATGATGACAGCCAAGCTATTGATACTGGCTTAAAGTGATGTATGAGGTAAATAAATAAAAATGCATGTTTTCGAACTTAAACTTAAAACCCAATGATTAAAAAATACATGATGATTATGTAAATGGAGAAAAAAGATTATCTAATTGTATTTCATTTTAATACGCCCCCTTAATTAAATTGCCATTACTAATAGAACAACTCTATTTCTTGAAAGGCTTTAATACAAATTTAAGTCAAAGCTGACAAATGTACCTACACACAGACTGAGAATATTTAAACGTGGAAATAGGAATGAGTGAGAATATTTATATTATTGGGAAATTAAAATATAAAGAAAACAAAAGAATACTAATTCTGTAAAAAAAAAAGTGTTTACCAGTATACCTGCCTCTCGCTCACACTAACAGAACATATACTGCCGAACTGAACTGTTTGGGGCAGTCTGCCGATTTTTATATGACTCAAAGAGCCAATCAGGAATAAGCAAGGAAATATCTTCACACTGTAAAACAAAATGCATTTTTGTGATTGGTTCAGAGATAATTTTAAAAATAGCCGTTGCTTGCATTGTGCTTGGGGGGGCAAAGACACAATTTGGGGGGGCAATGCCCCCCTCAGCCCCCCCCTAGCGCCAGCCCTGCTTCTGTCCCATAGTGCATTTATGAGAAAAACCTTCAACTGAATCTAAATATTAAATAATCTAATGAATAAAAAAGGGGGGAGCAGAATAAAGCAGAGGTAAAATATGAAAATTATTAATTACAAGTCAGGGGATTTTTCTTGCATTTTTCTGCCAGTTTTCCTCCCAATCTAGTTGTATCCCATTACCCAAGGACACTACCCCAACAACAAAACACCAAGCAAAAAAAATCATCTCGGTAACTCCACTTGTGAGAGTGCTTTCCTGCAGTCAGTAAAGGAAAGCCAGTTCCAGCAGCTCGGCCGTGATTTGCTTTAATAGCCCGTTTCTAATTGCTTAATTAAATCTGTTAGATGATGCCGGAATTACACTGCAGACATCTGGTGCGCTCTTTACCAAGAGCCAAGACGCACAGTGGGTTCTGTGATTATAGAAAACTACTTAAATATGTCATTCCTTTGACTGGCATGGAAAAAAAATCTCAAGCATAATAATAATAGTTATGAGAGAGTCCGGCTTAATCCCACCCCTATCTGAACAACAGGCCAATTGTTGTTCATGTGGCCGCTCAGCCCAGCCGGCAGGCAGAGCCGAGACTCGATACGATGTATTCAAGATCCCAGCTCTGGTTCCAGCGTGTGTTTTTACCGCTGCCCCACCTGAGCGGCCCAAGTTGATGCATAACTTTCACAGTTTGTTCTTTATTTCTCTTTTCGGCTGAATTCCATTACCAGTTCATGCGGATCTGATAATCCGGGCAGCTTTGACAAGATGCTTTCTGTTCCTCCAGTAATACCAGGGCAGATGTTTGTAATAAACAGCCAGAATTGCTGATTACGCATCAGTACGTCTCATACAGAAGACTTCGATTTAAGCCAGATAAGTGTGTACGAGTTTGTACGAGCCCTCTGATTTTCTAATCTCACTGAAAACACCAACAAAGTAGCAGTTTCAAAGCCTGGCCGATAATCAATCCGGCGCCTCTGATCTCACCAGCCAAGAACAGGAAAAAAAACCTAAACGTGCTCATTATTAATAATTGGTCTCCTTCACCCTTCTGTAAACATTCTTCCAGCGCCAGCAGTCTGTCGATAAACTGATAAAGCATCTCTGATCCACCCATGGAAAAACAACACCCCCCGTCATCTGCGGCCCAGAATCGGATCTCATCAGAAACGAGGCCTTTCCTCCTGGAAAACGTTCATTACGTGTATGAAGTGTCCTTCTAGACGTGAATGCAGGGGCCTGCCATCTGCTGAGAATTGAATTATGAACCGGACTGAGTGATTCGAGGCTGTTCATTTTAAATATGCCACTCTGGAGATTGTGTTAATTAGCTGGCGAAAACCCCTGCACTTCTCAGAAGTGTCCTTGTGTCGACTCTACACATGTGGAGAAAATTAGGAAGGACAGGAGAGTGGATCAGTAGAGTGGATTAAAAGACAGGAGGTACAGGCAGTAAAACGGCTGTTTAAAAAGGTCAAGGTACTAAAATTTCACTGTCTAATCTTGCTTCAGCATTTAAACAACGGACAGTGTGTGGGTGTAAAACAGCCTTCCAATGAAAAACACTGTAAGGCTAAAAAGTATGTGGACACCCCACCTAATTATAAAGTTGAAGTGTTTTAGCAACCACCATTGCTAACAGGAGAATAAAATCAATGACAATAAATATTTATCAATCATATTTATACCTCAATTTTATGAAATTTGAACCCTTTTACTCCCAACCTTTTGGTAACTTAAGTAAAAGCTCTTTCCCCTCTTCAGCATGACTTGGCCCCCAAGGTCCAATAAACAAATATGTCAAATCTTTCAACATATTTGGTGCAGTGGTCTGAGCGGAGACTTGAACTGAATCCCTAAGAACACCTCTGGGATGAATTGGAACGTTAAATGTAAGCCAGGCATTAGGTGGCTCAGTGGGTAGCACTGTCGCCTCACAGCAAGAAGGTCCTGGGTTTGCTTCTCAGGTGAAGCGGTGTGGGTCCTTTCTGTGTGGAGTTTGCATGTTCTCCCCGTGTCTGCGTGGGTTTCCTCCAGGAACTCCAGTTTCCTCCCACAGTACAAAGACATTGAAGTGAGGTGAATTGGAGATACTAAATTGTCCATGACTGTGTTTGATATTAAACTTGAACTGATGATTCCTATGTAACGAGTGACTACCGTTCCTGTCATGAATATTAATAAATGAATAAATAAATTGAGCCAGCCCTTCTCACCCAGCATCAGTTCCTGCCCTTACAAATGTTTGGGGGGTTTTTTTGTTTTGTTTTTTGAAAAAATGAGCACAAATTACAGTCAGCTCCAAAATCAAAGGAAGCTAAATCTACATTAATGCTCAGGATTTTGCACTAAGATCTCTAACAGTCTGGTGTCCACATACTTTACACCATATACAGTAGTTTACATACACACATCCAATGAGACAAAACATCCTAAAATTTATGCAATAATAATCCGATAATTCTGGGGGTGTAGAGGACCTGAAATGGATTGGCATTTATTCCAGGGTGTGTTACTGCATTGTGGTAACTAGCCAACACACCAAGCTTCATAAACCAACTGAGTACATGACAGATTCAGAATGAAAAAGCCAGACTCGTTGGGAGATCTCTTTCGTCCGGCTCCTTTCCAGTAACAGATGGCTCCTGCAGAGCCTCAGTCCAGTACCATAATCAGAAAATCAGAAATTTCATTTCTGTCATAAATACTAACAAAACTAAAACGTTTGGGGTTGATCTTAAAAGCATTCTACTGTTCCAAGTAATCCCAAAACACAAACTGACACACTAGGGCTAAATAATTTTTAGTTTCTCTATATAATAAAGAGTACAGCACAGCAGTAAACTACACAAACCTATCACAACTAAGATAGGGATCAAATCTTTGTGGTGCTATCATCAAAAAGAGAGAATGGCTAACATGGGATGTATTTCTAATAAAGAGGCCAGTAGTTCAGTGTAGTGTCTGCCTTTGGGCCATGTTCATGGCAGGAAAGGTTCTGATACGTCTTAATAGGTCAACAAAAGGAACAGAGTTGCTAATCTGTTGTATTTAGTGAGGTTATGTAGTGTATGTACTGTATGTCTGTGCTGTATATTACTGTAGTTTTGTTATTAACAGGAATTTTAGGAATGTCTCTGCTCTGTGTTGTTAAACATTTCCTTAATGGTGTTTACTGTTGGGATCTGTCGTCTCGCTCAGTCAGAAATGATTCTAGCATTAAGAGGCCAGTATGTTTAAACTGGATCCAATAACACAGCTGTACGTTACACACAATCCCACACTAATTAGAACACACACACACAACTATGTTATTACCATGTAAAAATCACTGATCAACTAAATATAGACACAAATTAGATGCTAAATGCTATGATATATGTTTATTTATTTATTTAGTAGTTTTACGCCATGCTTACGCCATGCTTGGGAAGTTGTAGCCTAGCGGTTAAGGTACTGGACCAGTAATCAGAAAATCGCTGGTTCAAACCCCACCACTGCCAGGTTGCCACTGTTGGGCCCTTGAGCAAGGCCCTTAACCCTCAATTGCTCAGACTGTATACTGTCACAGTACTGTAAGTCGATTTGGATAAAAGTGTCTGCTAAATGCTGAAAATGTAAATGTAAACGCTTAGACTATGATATATGAATTACTCCTGGTGTTTTATTCTAATAAGCTTCACAGTAAACAAGTTTTATTAATACAGCTTATAAATAAAGGCTTTGTGTTTAATAGCACTTCATATCTATATTAGTACTAAAAATGTTAAACCCTTCTTGCATTGTACGTATTAACAAACTCGTATTGTTGTGACGATTGTTATCAGACATGCCTGTTAAAATAATCATTAGCATGGAACGTCTGGCGTTTTTCCAGTTCACCTCTTCCTTATGGTGTTTTGTTCCTGCTCTTTAGCTCCCTTATCACAAGCAACCTAAGCTAAACACTGATTTGAAAATTAGACTCACTACTTCTAAACGTGTTCCACAATACTGACAGTTCGTTATCATTTTAAAACACCATTATTTCCTCTTACAAATCTCGAGTTGTTTCCTTTTTTAGCTTTCAGCGGGCTGTTTTTTACATGTGCTGCATTATTTAATAGCCAGTATTTAGTAGAGATTTCTGAAAAAAATCATCACAAACATTTATAATTCAGATTTGTCTGAGCCCGCAACTTATTGTTGAGATTTTTATCAGCTGTCACAGAAAGTAACCAAAAAGCCATTCAAGCCAACAAACTGCACCTGTGTTAACGAACACTGTTGAATAATAATTAGTTCTGAGGGCCATCGACACTCCCAAGGGCCTAAAATTGCCATTAAAAATTGCCTCAGGTAAGCTCATAAACATCAACCCAGCAGGAAACACAGCTTAGGAAATCAGGAAGCCAACCTCTGATACTGCATTCAATTTTACATTAAAGGAGATGTCTAAATAAAGCAAAACTAAAAGATGGTGAAAGGTAATTTCTGCCAGGTTTAGGATTTGCTTATTTTATTATAAATATTTATAATAATTTATAATTTGGGCAGTTTTTAATTTATAATTATCAATATAAATATTGAATCATACACAGTAGTTGTAGCCTAGAGCTTAAAGTACTAGACAAGTAGTCGAAAGGTCGCTGGTGCCAGGTTGCCACTGTTGAGCAAGGCCCTTAACCCTTAATTGCTTAGACAATACTGTGACAGTACTGTAAGTCGCTTTGGATAAAAGTGTCTGCTAAATGTCAAACATGTAAAATATACCTCTCATGAGGAACCCTGTCGACCTTTTTCCACCGTAAGACACAGCCAATAATGCCCAGTCAGGCCAAAAACACAGCAGAGATTCAAACTAGAACACTCAAGATCTCAGAGGTGGTGGCCATTGCATTAGACCCTCCTGATCAGCCTTTTGTGTTCAACTTTGACCTACAAATTTGCGTCTGTGATCAAAAGCAATTGGCACTGCTTCAGACTGGCACCAAGTTCAATTAAGATAGAGAAATGCTAGCTTTAGATACTTCTATGATTCTTGATATATATCTCAATTACAATGAATTCTTCTGATTCATTACATTTTACTGATCATTAAAAACATGTCTTTTACTCTCTTACGTTAAAACAAAAACTCGTAATGTAGAGCCTACTATAGAAACGTCAACTCTTCCACGTGAAGCACTTCTACATGCAGACACGCCTCCTCTGCTCACACAGAAGGAGCACGGCGCTGATAATAACAAGCTTTGTTTCTGCTCAGCACTCTGAGACACCTATTCCACCCAGTAATTTCTGTGTAATTTCTGTGTAACACACCAAACATCTGGTTAGCTGAACATCAAAGCAAAACAGCTGTATGACAGGGAAAATCCCATGATATCATGCTGTATTTGTATGAAGAATCTGTGTTTTTAAAGGCATATTTCCCAATTTTTTCGCAATCTAGTCGTATCCAATTACCTGATTGCATTTTGCTTTCTCTCTACTGATGTTGACCTCCACTCTGACCGAGGAGAGCCATGACTAACACATCCTTTCTGACACGTGTGCAATAGCCGACTGCATCACACAAGGCAAGTTCATATGGCGCTCAGTATCGTGTAGGGAGAGTCACGCACTTATCTCTATTATTCCCCGTCACTGTGCAGCACAATCGATCAGTCAGAAGAGGTCGTAATTGCAGCACAGCTGACCAGTGGTCCTTCTCGGCCAGCCAAGGGTATCGTGCAACCTACAGAAGTCGACAGAGTGCTCAGGAAAACTGAGACAATTCAATAAAGGGTAAAATCTTCACAAAAATGAATGAATTTGGACTGCTTTGTCACTTTCTGTCATACACGATGTGAATGCAGGGTTAAAAATACGCCAGCGAGAGGCTTTTCTTTGTTAATATACACAGTCAGACTCAGACGTACCCTCTGTGTGCTGAGATCTGCAGACAGACCCTACTGGATCTGACAGAACAAAGAAACCCCGTCTCAGCCTACTGTAATTCCTCTTCCTCCATTCGTCTGTCAAAAATACTTGGTGCATTCAAAGTTACCAGGGGCGTAAGACACTCCTGTGGAGTAGAGTCGTCTCGGTTTCCCTCTACCCCCTCCCAAACCCCCCACCCGCCCCAGCGCTCTCGCAGGTTTCCAGTCTGACAGCAGAAGTGAGATTTCTCTCAGACAGTGAAGCAGAGGTGAGGCTGGCAGCACAGCGTTACAAAACAGGTGTGTAAATGTGTGTATGACTGGCGTGGGTGTGAAATCGGGTGCTATGCTGTAATTTAGTTACTACGAAAGCCTCCGGCAACCGTTCACGCTGACTCAGACACGAAAGCAGAACCAGAAATGATGAGACTGTGGTTTGAAGCATTTGGGAACATGTCTTGCAGGCCTTGCTAAACAAACATACTTAATGATATGAGAAAATAAAGTCACTTTTTAGAGTTAGAATCAATATAATAAAAATGACATGCTTTATATGACAGACCAAAAACATTATAGATTTAACCTTGGGCAGCATGGTAAAGCTGCAGGTAGTGTTTATGCTACACGGCTCCAGGGACCAGAGTGGGTTTACTCTATGTTGAGCAGGTCCACAGATGGGCCTTGAACCTGAGATTTGGGTTTCGTCGTTGGACGTGTGTGAGGTAAGTGTTCTTCTGTAGGTATTCTGTTAGGTTGACTGCAGTCTGGTTTATCTCAAGTTTTCTTCCTTAAGGGAATTTTTCCTATCCACTGTCGCCCTCGGCTTGCTCGAAGGGGGTTTTTGGTCTGTCGGTCCTGGATTCTGTAAAGTTGCTTTGAGACAATGTCTGTTGTAAAAAGGGCTATACAAATAAAGTTGACTTGCCTTGCAGGCCACCATAGGATTAACTTTTCATATTATACTCATCAAACTATTCAGTGAACCTTGTGGCGTGGATTGTAGGCACTGCAACCCTAGAGGGGACCACTCCCATTACAACAGAGAGTTCTAATGAATAAAAAGAATGCCTTTATTTGTAATATATACATTTACATGTGTACAGCACAATACAATTCTTTCTTCGCATATTCCAGCTTGTTTTTGGAAGCTGGGATCTGATCGCAGGGTCAGCCATTGGACCCAAAAGTGGCTGCATAGCAGAGCCTGGATTTGAACCAACAATCTTCCAATTGACAGTCCAAACCTATACCTCTACCACTGGCCGATATTTCATTACCCATTCCACACATTGATTAGAGCTGCTTTCTCACACTGTCTCACATTCACTTACTAATTGTATCTTCTTCAAAAAGCAACCGGACAACGATACAAGTTTGAGCAGCTATACACACGTTCACAGAGCCTTCAGCACACTGACACACAGCGGAAGTGGGTGAATGCTGTGTGTGGTCTTGCCAAGAGCATAAACGCTACTGAATTGACATTAAATGTGCAGAAAAGCACATTAGTATGAAGCTCTTTGATCTCTTTGGTTATATAATAAACGTTTAAGTCTTGGGAGAAGAATGATATCTGTAGAGAGCAAAGGATTAGGACACTGGTGAGTTCTTATTAAATACCTGCTCTCATTAATTGATTTGAAATGTCACCTATTTAAACATAAATTGACACCAATACATTTTAATACTTCGGTTATGTACATTACAAGTACAATACTGTGTTCTGTATAAAATGAGAAATCTGATATTTTATACATAATGACATACATTTCATACCATGACCAGCCTTGGTGCTACACCTAGTTTCAAGGAATTCTCTTATGTATGTGTGATTACCACAGAAAACAATTTCCCTGAGCTGGAAAGAAAGCATTAATAGTGCTACTAGTCATCAGAAGTTTTACACATCACCACTTAACCTCAAGGACCTTAACAACAGTTGCTTGAACTGTATTCAGTCATAATTGTAAGTAAATGTAAATAAATAAAGCGTAATAGTAACTTGATAATACTTATAAAATACTATGTTTACACATACTGGTATGTCATCATTTAGGAAACTAAAGCTACAGAACCAGTTCAGCATTTAGAATGTAGATTTAACAGTCATTAGCAAACAGTTCATTACAACCACTAACTAAACATACTAACAGACATATTAATATTAATGAAGTCGGTCAACAGAAGCTCTTCTAGACAACATCAGAATCATTATTATAATCCGACAAGCAGAATTTCACCTTTATACTGGAGTATGATGCAAAATATTCACGTTTTTTGTTTAAACAAAGAGAAAAAAGATGCAAAGTTTAACATGGTCAGCCTTTACAGTCATGCATAATAGCTTTTATGCTTGTGATTTCAATGTACAATGCTGCTGCCATTCATTTTTTAAATAATAGAAATGCATAAAATAAGTATTCCAAATTGGGTTAGAAACTCCACATGAAGCTGGAAGCAAAGTGGGCGCATGCACACTAAGGGTGGGTCGTGGTGTATTTCAAATCTGTGTTTTTGTACAGAATTTAACTTACATTTTAACCAACATCATTGATGTAGCATTGAGTTCTTTGTTGGTCATTAGTAGCAACCATCATCCAGCAGATTTATTAGTGATGTCCCAGTGTAATTCAGACACATTTACATGAGTTGGCTTGTTAGAAGTACTGGGGGCATAGTACACACATCTGTTTATTCTGGTGGCATAGTACAGACAGCTGTTTGCCCTGGGTGTGTAGTAAAGTCGCGTATTTCCACACTGATGGTGCATTCTTTACATCAATTTGCACCAGTGGTGTAGGACAGATATCTAATTACCACAGAGATAAGTTGAAAATATTAGATTTTATGCAAAATATGCAGATTTGTTGCATGATTTAAAATGACTTTAATACACCAGGCTTTTTCTTAGACATGTTTCGGGCGGCACGGTGGCTAAGTGGGTAGCACTGTCGCCTCACAGCAAGAAGGTCCTGGGTTCGATACCCAGGCGGGGCGGTCCGGGTCCTTTCTGTGTGGAGTTTGCATGTTCTCCCCGTGTCCGCGTGGGTTTCCTGCGGGTGCTCCGGTTTCCTCCCACATTCCAAAAACATGCAAGTGAGGTGAATTGGAGATGCAAAATTGTCTATGACTGTGTTTGATATAAACTTGTGTGAACTGATGAATCTTGTGTAATGAGTAACTACCGTTCCTGTCATGAATGTAAAAAAAGTGTAAAACATGACGTTAAAATCCTAATAAACAAACAATCTTAGACATGTTTTAAATACAGATCAACACACACACAGCAGGGAGGAGAGCAAATGAGACCCCCAGGTCAGACCAGACTGTGATGGACAGGCGCAGTAATAATGTACGTGATTACAATACAGTATAGTGAACACTAAATAACATGTGCATACTAATCACATCTGTATACAGGAACGCTGCATATGAATAACATTTTCTCTATAAGCTCCAAAACCTAAACATTTCTTATATTATTAGGCATATCGTATATGTATGAAACTGTGTAATAATTGTATATAATAGAGGAGTAACAGTACAGGTGATCTACTGTAACACCCAGGCATGCCATGCTCCGAGTCTATTCATCAAAGACTAGAATATTTAGACGCCCATCTGAACCGACACATATAAGAACACAACATCTGGAATAAACCATGTCCAAAGTGATTCAATTCTATATTAATACTGAAAAGAAATTCACTTACCAATTTCTGCAGATAATGAATACCTTTTTAATCTCATAAACCGTGCTGGGATGACAGGCTCACCCAACCGACTCCTGATTCACTTTAGACTTGCTGCTGTAAAGTACTGCGCCTGAGTGAATCGATTCACCTACAGAGATCCGACCATCACGCTCATGTTCCGCTGCATGATTCTCGTGTGTTTACACAGTTTGCATTATGAATGCATGATTATCGTCCGAGTGGCTGCACTCGGTTCCGCACAGCATCGGCCAACGCGCTTTCTAAACCGAATATTCCCGGTTTACTGAGGCGGCTGCTGTTTACCGTATAGAAAGTTATTCATACTGCAGATGAACACATGAACGCTTCCGTCCCTCCAGCACGAGCTCAGCGCGCCGCGCGACTCAACAACCCAGTGAACAACTTCCCAACCTCCTGAACGTTTTCCCCCGCCTGCCTCCCGTGCCAGGTCCTAAAGCCCGCCAGGTTCTCTAATTATCACACAGCAGTGGGAGAGTGTCGCATGGCTCAGAGTGGAAACATGACGCTGTAGGCTTAGTCCTAGACCAGCGGTACATAAACATGAAGCTGTAGGCTTAGTCCTAGACCAGCGGTTAGTAAACATGAAGCTGTAGGCTTACTAGACCAGCAGTACATAAACATGAAGCTGTAGGCTTAGTCCTAGACCAGCGGTACATAAACATGAAGCTGTAGGCTTACTAGACCAGCGGTTAGTAAACATGAAGCTGTAGGCTTAGTCCTAGACTGGCGGTTCATAAACATGAAGCTGTAGACTTAGTCCTAGACTGGCGGTTCATAAACATGAAGCTGTAGACTTACTAGACCAGCGGTTAGTAAACATGAAGCTGTAGGCTTAGTCCTAGACCAGCGGTACATAAACATGAAGCTGTAGGCTTAGTCCTAGGCCAGCGGTACATAAACATGAAGCTGTAGGCTTAGTCCTAGGCCAGCGGTACATAAACATGAAGCTGTAGGCTTAGTCCTAGGCCAGCGGTACATAAACATGAAGCCGTAGGCTTACTAGACCAGCGGTACATAAACATGAAGCTGTAGGCTTAGTCCTAGACCAGCGGTTAGTAAACATGAAGCTGTAGGCTTAGTCCTAGACCAGCGGTACATAAACATGAAGCTGTAGGCTTACTAGACCAGCGGTACATAAACATGAAGCTGTAGGCTTAGTCCTAGACCAGCGGTTAGTAAACATGAAGCTGTAGG
This sequence comes from Trichomycterus rosablanca, assembly GCF_030014385.1. Classification (NCBI taxonomy): domain Eukaryota; kingdom Metazoa; phylum Chordata; class Actinopteri; order Siluriformes; family Trichomycteridae; genus Trichomycterus; species Trichomycterus rosablanca. Next base: position 12,478,546 of record NC_086013.1, read on the forward strand.
CTTAGTCCTAGACCAGCGGTTAGTAAACATGAAGCTGTAGGCTTACTAGACCAGCGGTACATAAACATGAAGCTGTAGACTTACTAGACCAGCGGTACATAAACATGAAGCTGTAGGCTTAGTCCTAGGCCAGCGGTTAGTAAACATGAAGCTGTAGGCTTAGTCCTAGACCAGCGGTTAGTAAACATGAAGCTGTAGGCTTACTAGACCAGCGGTACATAAACATGACGCTGTAGGCTTAGTCCTAGACCAGCGGTACATAAACATGAAGCTGTAGGCTTAGTCCTAGACCAGCGGTACATAAACATGAAGCTGTAGGCTTACTAGACCAGCGGTTAGTAAACATGAAGCTGTAGGCTTAGTCCTAGACCAGCGGTACATAAACATGAAGCTGTAGGCTTACTAGACCAGCGGTTAGTAAACATGAAGCTGTAGGCTTAGTCCTAGACCAGCGGTACATAAACATGAAGCTGTAGGCTTAGTCCTAGACCAGCGGTACATAAACATGAAGCTGTAGGCTTACTAAGCCTCTATATATATATAAGTCCTTTCTACAGTAACATCAGTCAACGGACATTCAATGTGACCTCACAGGGTCTACCCATAACCCCTTAAAGCCTCTCAAATTACGCTATTATGGCCATGGTCACATGGACGTGGTCACATATAGGAGACCATAGCAACACGTCTTAGAAGGGCAATACAACAAACTGATGAAGGTGTATTGATCACCACATTGAAAATGAAGTGGTATTGATTTTCCCTTTTGCCTGAATCACTATAAGTATAAGCAGATTTATGCACAGGTTTACAATGTGAACATTTTAAAGAACTAATGCAGTTTTTTATATCATTTTTATTTAGGTCGCTTATATTTGAACAGGTAACACTGGGCCCAAGGCAGAAAAACCCTAATAAGTCAGTGTAAATGCTCGACTGGTTGATAGTGGTGGGTTGGAGTCATAGACTGCTGCTTCATCTGTGTGCCCGCAGGCTCATTTAGCAGGATTTAATGTTCCAGTTAACGTCATACATCATGTTCTTAGTGATTAGGTTGCCAAATCTGACCGACTTTTTAACAGCAGCCAAAACTGTTAACATTTTTAAGAAGGACTAGAGGTAATGTTGGCATGTAGCTGGCATGTAGCATTCTTCAGACTGTTCTTAGGGTATAAAGATTGAGAACGATCTAAAAGATCTGATTTAGAGAAGAAAGCAAAGCAAGACTGCAAAGCTCATTTAGGTCTCCCGATCATGGTTATATAACTGGGTCACACATTAGTCCTTCTGTTACATCCATTACTTGGGCCATTAGAAACTAAGCTCATATTCAGTAAAGTAGAGGAGATAATGGGGTATACTGATGTGCTTGCTACTGCTTAGCAGCTTTACCGCTAGATGCATTGGGATCAAGGCTTAATATAATATTAGCACAGGATTAGACTACAGCAGTTATTATATGCATACATTCTTGATGATGGGATTCTGTTTCTGTGTCCTCACAGGCTTTCTTTCAGCCGGAGAGAAAGAGAGGATAAAAAGACAGAAAAAAATCTGTGGCTGAGAGAGCTGTCGAAATATCAAAAAGCTCACCCCCCTAATGCGCTTTGGAGTAAAGCCCTGACAGCTTCAGATCTCCCTACCACGCACTGGAAGTTGGAGAAAGCCCGAAGGCTTGGCGCTGTGCTGAGGTTATTATGTCTCATATTATTATGGACTGACCTGATTGAGTAATCAAGGCAGGACTTAATAACTCAATCTTGCTGCAGGTGTGTTAGGTGTGTTTCAGGCATATGAAAGATACCTGCATTGCAGAGAGTGTTCTAGCAGAATTTCATTAGCATATTAAGAATGAAGGATTTAGACTTGCGTGTGTGGCGTGGGCTACTGCTTACTGAAACTGGCGGTGTTGATGCACTTCCATCTGCTTTTTGAATGATAGAAATGTCCATTGCTAGGGAACAATTAAATCTGGAATATGATCTTTAGGTGAGGTTGAAGGCAGGTTTGTATGTAGGCATTGTCTAGGACATGGCAGCAATTTAGGAAAGAATAGAAATAAACTGGAACTATACTTTGTTTCCTAATGTTTTTAATTGAGGATTCTGACCTAATATCAATTGAATCTGTATCATATATTAAGTACAGTATATATATATATATATATATATATAGCTGTATAAATGTATATATATATATATATATAAATATATACAGTATATTGAGTATATTTACAATTAAGATGTAGGGTTAAAGTTAGGACACGTATTTGTTCTGTATTTTACAGTTATACCTGTATAGTTACAGTTACCTTGATTACTGTGTGTGTAATTCATGTCCTGTGTTGTTTGCAAAATCAATAAAATTTATATATATAAATGAAGCAGTTTGATTGGATGGAAATTATTTCACTGTCTGTGCAGTGAGAAGGTTAAAACTTTTTAAATGCTTGATAGTTTGTTGCAACAGTTTGGGAATGGTACTTTATTCTTATAGCATGGCTTGATGTGTTTGGTTATGAAGCAAAAGGATGTTTAAACTGGGGGTTGTCTGTTTATTAGGATTTTAATGGTACAGGAACTGTAGGTACTCATCACACAAGATTCATTACTTCTCAAGTTTATATCGAACACAGTCATGGACAATTCAGTGTCTCCAATTTACCTCACTGCATGTTTTTGGACTGTGGGAGGAAACCGGAGCACCCGGAGGAAACCCACGCAGACATGGGGAGAACATGTAAACTCCACACAGAAAGGACCCGGACCGCCCCCACCTGGGGATCGAACCCAGGACCTTCTTGCTGTGAGGCGCCAGTGCTACCCACTTAGCCACCGTGCCACCCTAAGCATGGGCAGCTTATAGAGCTCCTAGATGTTCTTCATTTGAACTTAAATAATCTTGACTTGTTATCAATCTGTCCACTAAGACATGTACATTTTTTTTATTTAATTCTATACACCATATTAAGGTGGCAGGGTTAAATATTTCAGACTACAACTGTTACATTATTTTGCATAGGTGCTTAAAAATCATATCGTTTCTTAATGTGCATCAGTACACCATGCTGAGTCAGCATCTTTTCCAATTCCTCCCGTATCGCACATGTACCCTGATCTCAGCGGGTTCCAGCAGAGCATGCTGGGTTGTGTACTCATAGGGAGAGTAACGAAAGACAGGTTCTTGTTAGTTCCGTTGGCTGAGCTTTCCCTTCTGCTGCATGACTACAGGGAGGCTAGGCTCTGACTTATTGTTCTCATGAGATCCAATCAGAGGCAGAACGTGTGACACAGACGGCAGCAGTTCCCTCAAGCTTTCTCACCACATCTCTGTTTTTTTCTCCTCGTTGTCTGACTTTCTATTGATCATGGAGCCGTTCATGTAGCTACAGTCAATAACATCCGAATAATAATTACTTCATTACTGAGGATAAGTGGATAATACTGCAGACACTCTCTCACATCACATCTGAGACAGTAAATACTGTATATACTTTTCACTCTAAAAGAAGTAATAGATACATATAAATAAAAATGCAAGTAAAGCTAGGTCCCTTATTTAGAATACTCATAAAGCACATGTACATACACTGGATGGGTAAAAGTAAGTGAACCCCTCCCTATTTATTAACTTTATGTATTTCAGCCACACCAGTTGCTAACACGCATAAAATAAATCTTAAAACTACAATTCATTTTTATCAACTGTTTCATCCTGGTCAGGGTAGCAGTGGGTCTGGTTCCACTGAGAAACACTCAGAGCAAGGCAGGAATACCCAGGACAGGGGGCTAATCCATCACATGCATACTTTTAGAAAAAATGCAATTACTGACACCTATTAAAAGGCAGTGGCAACCAGCTTGGCCCCCCCTACGGCCCCCTAATGAGTGAGTCACCTCACTCTTGCGAACACACGGCGACAAAGCTGCACACCAGAGTAACCCACATTTTCCAATCGGACAGTTTTAAGGGGTTTTTAGACTGAAAACTGCATAAATAAAATGTTGAATTCTATTGAATATCGACAGTTTCCTCTTAATGCCCACAATGCACATTTGGGCAGAAAGTAATTGGCCCCTCTAACATAGCCTCTGGCCCCTGCCTGGCCCCCCCACCTCACATGGTCTAGAACCGCCACTGGTAAAAGGAAGCTATGCTTGAAAACTACAAATGTAGCTTGAGGGCAACATGGTGCTTCAGTAGGTTAGGCGGGTTGCCAGACAGCCTAAGGGTTCTATGTACACTGGCTATGTCCACAAAGCTATTAATTTACTAAAGCTGTAGCTCATCACTCAAATTGCTCCTGTGCTGCTGACAACAAATTTCCGATTTGTTACTCTGGTGCCCCCTACTGCTCACCAAGGTAGCCAATTGTTAAGCACCCAAACAAGTGTAAATTATAGATTATATAATATAATCAGACATTTTTAACTTCGGTCCTCACCAGTGATTAATACGATTCATTCTTTTCTTTCAATGCTGGATCTACAACCACACGATTCACATGTTTAGCTCATAATAAAGCTCTAATATTTGGAGTAGATTAAGAAACAGAGAGAATGATTAGCTCAGCAGTTAAGGTAGTGGAATAGTAATTGGAAGGTCACTGGTTCAAGCCCCACCACTGCCAGGTTGCCACTGTTGGGTCCTTTAGTAAGGCTCTTGTTTGTTTATTAGGATTTTAACGTCATATTTTACATTTTGGTTACATTCATGACAGGAACGGTAGTTACTCATTACACAAGGTTCATCAGTTCACACAAAGTTATATCGAACACAGTCATGGACAATTTAGTATCTCCAGTTAACCTGACTGCATGTCTTTGGACTGTGGGATGAAACCGGAGCACCCGGAGGAAACCCACAAAGACACAGGGAGAACATGCAAACTCCACACAGAAAGGACCCGGACCGCCCCACCTGGGGATCGAACCCAGTACCTTCTTGCTTTGAGGCGATAGTGCTACCCACTTAGCCACCGTGCCGCCCGATTGCTTGGATTGTATACTGTAAACTGTGGGTTGCTTTGGATAAAAGCGTCTGCTAAATGCTGTAAGAGTAAATGTAAAATCGGAGTTCCTTCCACATGACTGCAGTCATAACAATTTTGCTATTATTGTAAGGCAGTAAGCACGGTTGCTATGGGAAGATTAACACTCCCCTATCTATCAAACTGTGGCTAATTAATTGGTTTTTAGCATTCAAGCACACATCTGTGCATAATAGCAACAGAACTGCAGCAAAGAGACTCTATTAAGCAATAATCATTCATTACATTCTTCTTTTACCTTCTGGATTCCTTTTTCCTACTTCATTATATAATCAATATTAAATACTATTAATATTAAGTGGTTCTATAACAGCACGCTTTATGATGTTTTATTATTCCTCCAATACGTGGAATAAATCTACAGTAAAGAAAGACGTATTTAAACACTCTTGGTTGTCATTAATATATATATATATATATATATATATATATATATATATATATATATATATATATATATATATACAGTGTATCACAAAAGTGAGTACACCCCTCACATTTCTGCAAATATTTCATTATATCTTTTCATGGGACAACACTATAGACATGAAACTTGGATATAACTTAGAGTAGTCAGTGTACAGCTTGTATAGCAGTGTAGATTTACTGTCTTCTGAAAATAACTCAACACACAGCCATTAATGTCTAAATGACTGGCAACATACAGTGTATCACAAAAGTGAGTACACCCCTCACATTTCTGCAGATATTTAAGTATATCTTTTCATGGGACAACACTGACAAAATGACACTTTGACACAATGAAAAGTAGTCTGTGTGCAGCTTATATAACAGTGTAAATTTATTCTTCCCTCAAAATAACTCAATATACAGCCATTAATGTCTAAACCACTGGCAACAAAAGTGAGTACACCCCTTAGTGAAAGTTCCTAAAGTGTCAATATTTTGTGTGGCCACCATTATTTCCCAGAACTGCCTTAACTCTCCTGGGCATGGAGTTTACCAGAGCTTCACAGGTTGCCACTGGAATGCTTTTCCACTCCTCCATGACGACATCATGGAGCTGGCGGATATTCGAGACTTTGCGCTCCTCCACCTTCCGCTTGAGGATGCCCCAAAGATGTTCTATTGGGTTTAGGTCTGGAGACATGCTTGGCCAGTCCATCACCTTTACCCTCAGCCTCTTCAATAAAGCAGTGGTCGTCTTAGAGGTGTGTTTGGGGTCATTATCATGCTGGAACACTGCCCTGCGACCCAGTTTCCGGAGGGAGGGGATCATGCTCTGCTTCAGTATTTCACAGTACATATTGGAGTTCATGTGTCCCTCAATGAAATGTAACTCCCCAACACCTGCTGCACTCATGCAGCCCCAGACCATGGCATTCCCACCACCATGCTTGACTGTAGGCATGACACACTTATCTTTGTACTCCTCACCTGATTGCCGCCACACATGCTTGAGACCATCTGAACCAAACAAATTAATCTTGGTCTCATCAGACCATAGGACATGGTTCCAGTAATCCATGTCCTTTGTTGACATGTCTTCAGCAAACTGTTTGCGGGCTTTCTTGTGTAGAGACTTCAGAAGAGGCTTCCTTCTGGGGTGACAGCCATGCAGACCAATTTGATGTAGTGTGCGGCGTATGGTCTGAGCACTGACAGGCTGACCCCCCACCTTTTCAATCTCTACAGCAATGCTGACAGCACTCCTGCGCCTATCTTTCAAAGACAGCAGTTGGATGTGACGCTGAGCACGTGCACTCAGCTTCTTTGGACGACCAACGCGAGGTCTGTTCTGAGTGGACCCTGCTCTTTTAAAACGCTGGATGATCTTGGCCACTGTGCTGCAGCTCAGTTTCAGGGTGTTGGCAGTCTTCTTGTAGCCTTGGCCATTTTCATGTAGCGCAACAATTCGTCTTTTAAGATCCTCAGAGAGTTCTTTGCCATGAGGTGCCATGTTGGAACTTTCAGTGACCAGTATGAGAGAGTGTGAGAGCTGTACTACCAAATTGAACACACCTGCTCCCTATGCACACCTGAGACCTAGTAACACTAACAAGTCACATGACATTTTGGAGGGAAAATGACAAGCAGTGCTCAATTTGGACATTTAGGGGTGTAGTCTCTTAGGGGTGTACTCACTTTTGTTGCCGGTGTTTTAGACATTAATGGCTGTATATTGAGTTATTTTGAGGGAAGAATAAATTTACACTGTTATATAAGCTGCACACAGACTACTTTTCATTGTGTCAAAGTGTCATTTTGTCAGTGTTGTCCCATGAAAAGATATACTTAAATATCTGCAGAAATGTGAGGGGTGTACTCACTTTTGTGATACACTGTAAGTGAGTACACCCCACAGTGAAGATGTCCAAATTGTGCCCAAAGTGTCAATATTTTGTGTGACCACCATTATTATCCAGCACTGCCTTAACCCTCCTGGGCATGGAGTTCACCAGAGCTGCACAGGTTGCTACTGGAATCCTCTTCCACTCCTCCATGATGACATCACGGAGCTGGTGGATGTTAGACACCTTGAACTCCTCCACCTTCCACTTGAGGATGCACCACAGGTGCTCAATTGGGTTTAGTCCATCACCTTTACCTTCAGCTTCCTCAGCAAGGCAGTTGTCATCTTGGAGGTTGTGTTTGGGAGTGGGAGGGGATCATGCTCTGTTTCAGAATGTCACAGTACATGTTGGAATTCATGTTTCCCTCAATGAACTGCAGCTCCCCAGTGCCAGCAACACTCATGCAGCCCAAGACCATGATGCTACCACCACCATGCTTGACTGTAGGCAAGATACAGTTGTCTTGGTACTTCTCACCAGGGCGCCGCCACACATGCTGGACACCATCTGAGCCAAACAAGTTTATCTTGGTCTCGTCAGACCACAGGGCATTCCAGTAATCCATGTTCTTGGACTGCTTGTCTTTAGCAAACTGTTTGCTGGCTTTCTTGTGCGTCAGCTTCCTTCTGGGATGACGACCATGCAGACCGAGTTGATGCAGTGTGCGGCGTATGGTCTGAGCACTGACAGGCTGACCTCCCACGTCTTCAACCTCTGCAGCAATGCTGGCAGCACTCATGTGTCTATTTTTTAAAGCCAACCTCTGAATATGACGCCGAACACGTGGACTCAACTTCTTTGGTCGACCCTGGTGAAGCCTGTTCCGAGTGGAACCTGTCCTGGAAAACCGCTGTATGACCTTGGCCACCATGCTGTAGCTCAGTTTCAGGGTGTTAGCAATCTTCTTATAGCCCAGGCCATCTTTGTGGAGAGCAACAATTCTATTTCTCACATCCTCAGAGAGTTCTTTGCCATGAGGTGCCATGTTGAATATCCAGTGGCCAGTATGAGAGAATTGTACCCAAAACACCAAATTTAACAGCCCTGCTCCCCATTTACACCTGGGACCTTGACACATGACACCAGGGAGGGACAACGACACATTTGGGCACAATTTGGACATGTTCACTGTGGGGTGTACTCACTTATGTTGCCAGCTATTTAGACATTAATGGCTGTGTGTTGAGTTATTTTCAGAAGACAGTAAATCTACACTGCTATACAAGTTGTACACTGACTACTCTAAGTTATATCCAAGTTTCATGTCTATAGTGTTGTCCCATGAAAAGATATAATAAAATATTTGCAGAAATGTGAGGGGTGTACTCACTTTTGTGATACACTGTATACACCAATCAGCCATAACATTAAAACCACCTCCTTGTTTCTACACTCACTGTCCATTTTATCAGCTCCGCTTACCATATAGGCATATAGGAGCACTTTGTAGATCTACAATTACTGACTGTAGTCCATCTGTTTCTCTGCATGCTTTGTTAGCCCCCTTTCATGCTGTTCTTCAATGGTCAGGACCCCCACAGGACCACCACAGAGCAGATATAATTTAGGTGGTGGATGATTCTCAGCACTGCAGTGACACTGACATGGTGGTGGTGTGTTAGTGTGTGTTGTGCTGATATGAGTGGATCAGACACAGCAATGTTGATAAAGTTTTTAAACACCTCACTGTCACTGCTGGACTGAGAATAGTCCACCAACCAAAAATATCCAGCCAACCGCACCCTGTGGGCAGCGTCCTGTGACCACTGATGAAGGTCTAGAAGATGACCGACTCAAACAGCAGCAATAGATGAGCGATCGTCTCTGACTTTACATCTACAAGGTGGACCAACTAGGTAGGAGTGTCTAATAGAGTGGACAGTGAGTGGACACGGTATTTAAAAACTCCAGCAGCGCTGCTGTGTCTGATCCACTCATATCAGCACAACACACACAAACACACCACCACCATGTCAGTGTCACTGCAGTGCTGAGAATCATCCACCACCTAAATAATACCTACTCTGTGGTGGTCCTGACCATTGAAGAACAGGGTGAAAGCAGGCTAAAAAGGTACGTAGAGAAATAGATGGACTACAGTCAGTAATTGTAGCACTTCAAAGTGCTTCTATATAGTAAGTGGAGCTGATAAAATATATAGTGTGTGTATTTATAGAAATATTAAGCCTATAGCACAGAAATTTTGGCCACAACTCCATTAGTTATAGTCACAGGTTCTTGATCCTAGTAAAGGTACTACGGCGCCATCTGGTGGCCCATAGTGGTTTATACAAATCAATACAAAATGATCAATACACAGAAAATCAGAGCGCAGAGAAGACGCACTAAAACAATAACAAGATAAATAATCTTTATTATTTCCATGTCTTTATATATATATAAAATTATATATCCATAATTAATATCACCATGGCAATGCAGAGATTCCATTCTCAGTAGTGGGTACAAGGCTCCAAATGCTGCTGAACAGAAACCATGCCACAACCCAGTTACCAACTTAAAAACATGAAGCTGCACCAATGATTTTTTACTTAGTTCAACTTAAAGCCGAGAATTTTCTACAGCAAAGAATTTGCAGCATGTACAGCAGAGAAAGCTGCACATCAATCAAACATTGAAATAAGCAATTTGAGGAAAATGTGGACTCCACCCAGATGCACGGTTACAATCTTGGGCCTCTGGAGCCACTGTACCCACTCCAAGCCCTTCAAAATGTACATGATAAGACTTCATTACCCAGCATTCATCATTGGCCTGTGTAAACCACAACAGATTAGAATCAGCCCCCCTACTCACCTAACCCTGCCAAACCAATCAAGTGGAACTCGCTCAAAGAGGAACGCTCGTGTTATTTACTGGCCACTTTACTAAAAAAGATTTATTGAAAAAAAAGTGGACACAATATTCTTATTATTATACTTACATAACTTTACTTTCTACATTTTAAAAGATTGCTTTTGTGCAGGCAATTGTCAATTAAAAGCTGTTTTTAAATGGTGCCATGAGTAGTCAAATGAGAAATCAGTTCCACTTTAAGAAGTCTGTATCAGGTGCAATGCTAGTGCATTATATAAAGCTTTTAACAGGAGATGGTACCATTCCCAAAAACTAGGCTCCAAGTAGTGAGAAGAGGCTAAAACTGATCCGAAGAGAAAAACTCCAATAGCTACTCAAACCAAAGTACTGTAAAAATCCTCAAATATTATTATTATTTATTTATTTATTTTACAAGCCCAAACTAAGTGAAAGACCTCCGTCAACCTTTAAAAGCAGACAATTACTAAGCAAACAAACAAAAAATCCCTGATGCCCCCGATGTCCTTGAAAAAAGTTTGCTGGTAAATAGTGAGTTATTATTTAAAAAAAATTAAATAGTACATACTGTATAGGTTATTAAGTACAGTAACAACGTTCCATGCATTTTTCCGTCTGTACAGATTTTAAGATCAGTAGTAATTCACTAGGCTGTACAAGCCCACATTGTCTGCTGCTTGGACCGCCAGTGGTTTGTCTAGCCACAGTGAGTGAAAACAAGCAGGCCTTATTGCCACAGGTCAGTATGCTGGGCTTAGCGTTTTACAGTCCGTTTCTTAACAAACGAAACACGTTTATCTAATAAAATGAGTGCACGCTGCCGGTGAGAAGTGCTGCGATTGTACAGAAAGATAAAAACGGCCTCTAGGCTAGACGTTTCACGTAAGCACGTCGGTCACAATTGCATCAGATTTAAACTACATGTTTCAAGATCAACATAGTGGCACACGGGCAACATGTATAGCTGCTCTGCTAATTCCCCACACACACTCACACTGGCCAAGAACAGACAGTAAGGACATATTATACGTTACTGAAAGCAAAAAAAAAAGACAACCTAAACCACCTGGGTTCATTCAGTCAAATACATTATTACCACTAGAATTTTCTACTTAAAATAAAAAAAAGCAAGCAAAGTTTATCAAGCGCTGACGATGAGCCCCGCGATGTTCTGCTGTGTCTCGTTCAAGGAGGAAATCATCTCTGAGAGGGACTCTCGGTGAAATGCAAACAAAAAGGATGGAAGACACAAGAAAACGACGGCGTCTTAAAATAATAAAGAAAGAAGAGCGTAAACTGGACTCGTCTTCGAGACGTGAAGAGGGTGACATTCACAAAGAAGTGACCATACATTCATTCAGTAAGAAACCTTGCACCTTGTGTGTAACATGTAAATGTGTGTGTGTGTGTGTGTGCTATTGATAAAGAGGCAGTTCTCCTGCCGTGACTGTGTGTGTGTGTGTGTCTTGACTAAAGGCTTCAATAAGTTCATACATCTACCAGCTAGTGCTTCTCTCAGGTTATGTTCCACATGGAGCTGCTGAAAGCCTAAAAAGGCCTAATTAATTAAAAGTTTGAATGCATTGGTAAAATAAATTTAAAACATGATCACAGGCATCTCCTGTTCAATAGTGTTTCCATAAAACAAGCAAAAACGTGACAGGAGAAAGAAACATGGTGCAGTCTGTCGAGAACACAAAATCAATTCATAACAGGTGATGAATCAGCCGAACCAGCTGAATCATCTCGACAGGTGATTTATGTACGCACATTTGATAATGTCAGGTTCGGTTATTCATGATACTATAGAAATTACTCATTTGTGGCCAAAATTTTGCACAACAGCCTTCTCAGAACTTCTCTGTTTCCACTAGATCAGGGTATTTTAAACTTTTTTTCAAGCGACCAACATTTTGTCCGATGCATCTTACTCTCTCTGTTATGCTCTACAATCTGGTACCACTGCGGTTCACAAGACGTTACATAAAGCCTCCACAAGGGGGCGGTCGCGTGCAAGTTTATGTGCCAGTCATAATGACTTTATTTAATTACTATTCTTTTTTTGGTTCGCGACCCTTAGACCCAGGGTTTGACAAACCCTGCACTAGATGAACCAGGATGGATTTCGGTCCCTGTTGTACAACATGTTAGAGATCTATTTAGAAGAAGCAGAAATGTGTTTAGTACATGCTGCCTGGAGTAAGGTGCAAGAAATGCTTGAGGCACGCCTGCACCGGGTTTAAAAAGTACATTTGTGTTAATGGGATGAAACCAGAACCTGTGCAGTTCCCTTTAAGAAAAAATACAGAAGCTTTTTCTTTATGCTAACATAAATACAAGCAAAAGCCTTGTAACGTGTAAAAGGATTTTGGGAATATATTTAGTGGCGTGTAGTTTAGGACAGATGCTTGATTTGCAGAATTGTGCTCTTAAGTTCTTTGTTTGGGGGGGGTGTCTAAAAGCTTAAAGCCTTTTTTTTAAAGTGACAGAACCCTTTAGTTCTGTTAGCTGTAGATTAGAAGATCCATTTAGATTTGAGAGTTCTGGAACACTACAGGTCTGCTTGTTAAGGACCAATCAGGTTTCAGAGCCTTGGTGGAAATGTACCTTCTATGTAAACATCATGACATTCACTGCAGTCTTTTATACATTCTGTATAAACTCTGTATTAAAAATAAAGCTGAAAATGATTAGCTAAAGATGATCACATGACATGGGGGGGGGGGGGGGGGGGGTGTCCTCGCTCACTCAGACTCACATGTGGACTCAGGGATTCAGGACTCAGGATGAAATGAAACGTCCTTCTGTTATTCAGACGTGAAAACCCCACCTTGAGCTTATTCAGTTTTCTGTGCTCTAGTTATTGCACTAGTATCTACAGCAAATGAGTGGAAGCCATGAAGCCACAAAAGGAAGCAGCTAAAGTCCCTAATGAACTCACACACATACACACATACACACATACACACACACACACACACACACACACACACACACACACACACACACACACACAAGAGGAAAAAAAACCCCCAGCTTGTCTTGTTTCTAGTGGTGGCTGGGCATGAAGATCTGAAGAAACAGTGTGTGAGTGGTGCCTGGAATTGAAAATGAAGAGTGGAAGTGTGTTGTGTGTGTGTGTTTTGGAAGGCGCTGTCTTAGAATTTCAGCTGCCGACTCTTCATATACCTCGCCTCCTCTTCACCTGAGGAAGAAGCACAGACAGACAGACAGATATTTGATTAAGGTTTGATTAATTGGTTAAGGTCAGAGCTTTGTACAAGGCCGCTGACTTTTCTCCATACAGAACTTATGCCATATCGTAATGGATATATCTTTGTGGACAGTCATGCAGGAAAGGGCCTTCCTCTAACTGTTTTTAAGTTCAAAGCATATCATTAAAATGGATAAGGATAATGATGGATGGCCTTTATTTGTCATATATACATATACATGTGTACAGTACAATGAAATTCACACACACACACACACAGCAGTCTGTTGTGTCTCCTAATAAAAATTTTAATTAATGTTACATGGCCAAAAGTATTCAGACACCTGACTGTCATCTTGTTGGATGTTTAACTCCAAAACCACTGGCATTAATAAGAAGCTGGCACTACCTATGCAGCAATATTGGACTCAACCGTGTTTGTGGTAATTTGTACCCATTCAGTCAAGAGATCAATTGGAATCAATGGAATGCCTTTATTTATCATATATATACAGGTCCTTCTCAAAAAATTAGCATATTGTGATAAAGTTCATTATTTTCCATAATGTAATGATAAAAATTAAACTTTCATATATTTTAGATTCATTGCACACCAACTGAAATATTTCAGGTCTTTTATTGTTTTAATACTGATGATTTTGGCATATATCTCATGAAAACCCAAAATTCCTATCTCAAAAAATTAGCATATTTCATCCGACCAATAAAAGAAAAGTGTTTTTAATACAAAAAAAGTCAACCTTCAAATAATTATGTTCAGTTATGCACTCAATACTTGGTCGGGAATCCTTTTGCAGAAATGACTGCTTCAATGCGGCGTGGCATGGAGGCAATCAGCCTGTGGCACTGCTGAGGTGTTATGGAGGCCCAGGATGCTTCGATAGCGGCCTTAAGCTCATCCAGAGTGTTGGGTCTTGTGTCTCTCAACTTTCTCTTCACAATATCCCACAGATTCTCTATGGGGTTCAGGTCAGGAGAGTTGGCAGGCCAATTGAGCACAGTAATACCATGGTCAGTAAACCATTCACCAGTGGTTTTGGCACTGTGAGCAGGTGCCAGGTCGTGCTGAAAAATTAAATCTTCATCTCCATAAAGCTTTTCAGCAGATGGAAGCATGAAGTGCTCCAAAATCTCCTGATAGCTAGCTGCATTGACCCTGCCCTTGATAAAACACAGTGGACCAACACCAGCAGCTGACATGGCACCCCAGACCATCACTGACTGTGGGTACTTGACACTGGACTTCAGGCATTTTGGCATTTCCTTCTCCCCAGTCTTCCTCCAGACTCTGGCACCTTGATTTCCGAATGACATGCAAAATTTGCTTTAATCCGAAAACAGTACTTTGGACCACTGAGCAACAGTCCAGTGCTGCTGTTTCTGGTTCAAAAGTGGCTTGACCTGGGGAATGCGGCACCTGTAGCCCATTTCCTGCACACGCCTGTGCACGGTGGCTCTGGATGTTTCTACTCCAGACTCAGTCCACTGCTTCCGCAGGTCCCCCAAGGTCTGGAATCGGCCCTTCTCCACAATCTTCCTCAGGGTCCGGTCACCTCTTCTCGTTGTGCAGCGTTTTCTGCCACACTTTTTCCTTCCCACAGACTTCCCACTGAGGTGCCTTGATACAGCACTCTGGGAACAGCCTATTCGTTCAGAAATTTCTTTCTGTGTCTTACCCTCTTGCTTGAGGGTGTCAATGATGGCCTTCTGGACAGCAGTCAGGTCGGCAGTCTTACCCATGATTGCAGTTTTGAGTAATGAACCAGGCTGGGAGTTTTTAAAAGCCTCAGGAATCTTTTGCAGGTGTTTAGAGTTAATTCGTTGATTCAGATGATTAGGTTAATAGCTCGTTTAGAGAACCTTTTCATGATATGCTAATTTTTTGAGATAGGAATTTTGGGTTTTCATGAGTTGTATGCCAAAATCATCAGTATTAAAACAATAAAAGACCTGAAATATTTCAGTTGGTGTGCAATGAATCTAAAATATATGAAAGTTTAATTTTTATCATTACATTATGGAAAATAATGAACTTTATCACAATATGCTAATTTTTTGAGAAGGACCTGTATATACAAAGCCGAGATTCAAACCCACAACCTTCTAGTTGGTAATCCACCAGGCTACCACTATCCCGGTGATATTTTATATGGCAGTGGGTGCTCTGAAAAACCAGAGCTCAAGAATTAGTTGAGGTGTGCAAATATACATCAATCAAAATTAATGCTGCTGTAGCCTAGTGGTAAAAGTACTGGACAAGTAATCAAAAGGTCACTGGTTCAAGCCCCACCACTGCCAGGTTGTCAATGTTGGGCCCTTGAGCAAGGCCCTTAATCATTAATTGCTTAGACAGTATACTGTCTTCTTACAGTACTTAGAATACAGTACGCTTCTTAAAGCATCTGCTAAATGCAGAAAATGTAAACATACACATAAGGATGCAATAATGCAGGAGTGTTTCTTTATCTCAAACAGAAGGAGAAGTATTCAGTAGCTCAGAGTCCAGTACCTTCTAAATGGTGTCGGGACAAGTACTTGAGTGCCTCATCCAGGAGGATGACAGGGAACGAGATCTTGATGACGACCATCCACTGGGAACAGTTGAGCGGGATCACCTGAAAGATCAGCTGAGAAATGGGGATGATGGTTAAAAATCACGTTAATAGTCTAAATTGAGTCTAAATATAATGCCAATGAATTAGACAACAACTGTAGTTGTGGTTTAACTTATGTATCATATGTTTATTCATTCATCAAATCTTTAATCATTCATACATCATCTGTTTTATCATATTCAGGGTCGCAGTGGGTCCAATTCACTGGGCCAATCCACAAACACCCTCACAGACTTATACCTAGGGTAATTTTATATCTCTGATAAACCTGAACCGTTCCACCTCGGAATCGAGCCACCATGCCACCCAAATATTCATAAACACAAATTTTGAATAACAATGCACAGATGGGTCAGATTTCTCCAACGCCTTCTGTCTTGTATCGACTGTAGCAGACCAGCCTGTGATAATCTGTTAAATACCAATATAACAATAATAAATGCTCATGTGCAGTACACATACCGGTAGGGGCTCCACATACAGGATGAGGAAATGTAGAGACAAGGAGAGGATAATGGCTCCCATAAGCCAGATGTTTACCCAAGGAGGCATTCTGAGCAGAGACTGGTTCTCTGAGAGACTGAAAGAAGACAGCATTACACAAACATTATTACACACACAGCAGTCTGTTGTGTCGCCTAATAAAAATGTCAATTATTGCTATATGGCCCAAAGTATGTGAACACCTGACTGTAAGCTTGTTGGATATTTTACTCCAATACCTATGCAGCAATATTGGCCTCAACTGTGTCTGTGGGAATCTGTGCCTATTCAGTCAAGAGATTAATATACATTTCAGTTTATTCTTAAGATGTTTAATATGATTGAGGCCACTGGAGTTCCTTTAAATCAAACTCTTCATGTCTGTATGGACCTCAGTTTGTACACAGGGGCACCGTCATGCTAGAACTGTTGCCACAAAGTTTGTAGTATACAATATTGTAATATTTGTAATTCTAATACACTTGTTAGCAATAGATCTGGCTTAAATTCAATAAATAGAAGGGGTGTCCACATACTTGTATAGAGTGTATT
The DNA here is from genome assembly GCF_030014385.1 of Trichomycterus rosablanca. NCBI lineage: Eukaryota > Metazoa > Chordata > Actinopteri > Siluriformes > Trichomycteridae > Trichomycterus > Trichomycterus rosablanca. Next base: position 12,495,631 of record NC_086013.1, read on the forward strand.
TAATAGAATGATACTGATGGTACCTGTTGAGTGCGTTGAACATCTCTACAGTGACGAGCACAGACAGGGCCATGGTGGTGGGGTAGCGAGACTCAAACACCTCACAGCTGATGCCCTCAAACATGGGGTTTTCTTCAGTACACTGCATGAAATGACGCTGTACACAAACAAACGGAACACAAGAACAGCAGTGAGTGACAGAAGTGACATTATTTAAATTATTCATTTTTACATCATTGATGTTTTTTTTTTTACTTACCAGCTGGTGAAACGTGAGATGTGGACCTTCATCATCATACACGTACCACCAGGTGGCAGCACTCACTGTTCCCAGTCCCACATACCCTAAACAAACAAAACTAACAATGAGCAATGAGACATTCATGACAATTCAAAAACCTTGTAACTGCACTACATATTTCATGCAACTCCTTCTCCATTTACTCGTCCACTTTACTAAGCAGTGTCCTGCAATCCTTAAATCATTTACAGCTTCAGAAGTAGCCAACTCATGTACTGGCATGTATCTGGAAGGTAGAAGAAAACCCACATGGATCCAAGAACTTAGCTGATTGATAATCCACAGCATGAAAGCTTACCGCCAATGGCAAGGTATCTGAAGAAGAGCCAGCCGGAGATGAGCGCCTCTTTGGGGTTGCGAGGGGGCTTGATCATGATGTCCAGGTCTGGGGGGTTAAAGCCCAGTGCTGTGGCAGGCAGGCCGTCTGTCACCAGGTTCACCCACAGAAGCTGCACTGGGATAAGAGCCTCGGGAAGACCCAAGATTGCAGTCAGGAAGATACTGCAGGATAAAAATAGAAATTACATGAATAAATATTTACATATAAAGAAACGCATATAAATACTTTATATGCACTGAATTAGGAAGCAGTTGGGCTCCCCACTTCAAGGCAATCAACCTTTCAATTTATTTGTGAACAGTATAGCCCACACCTGGGTATTGTACAGCAACCGGCCTGCATGAAGTCAGTGGTAATCAGACATAAATAAATGTAATAAGAGTCATACATGTAATTTAATAGCACTATTTTTATTTTGAATGGACTGTGTGTAAGGGCGAGTGTATCTAGCTTCAACTTTGTATAAAGTTTTGTATAAAGTTCACACATCTATTTTTAAAGAACAGCCTGAATCGACTGATCATGTAGTGTCCAATCCCTTTGATCATTAACCCAATACAACTTGAATGCATCTGGCAAGACATACCAGACAACCTCGCCCACGTTGGAGGAGATGAGGTAGCGGATGAACTGCTTCATGTTGTTATAGATGGCTCGGCCCTCTTCAACTGCAGCCACGATGGTGGAGAAGTTGTCGTCGGACAGCACCATTTCTGAGGCGGACTTGGCCACGGCTGTACCGGAGCCCATGGCGATCCCAATTTCTGCCTTCTTCAGGGCAGGGGCATCATTCACACCATCACCAGTCTGACAGAAAATGGAGAGGATTGAAAGGTGCATTATTGGTTATGAATTATTGGTTATTAAATCTTAAGATTAAGTCACACACTTCGTTTTCAACTATGGGTTCAATCCATTGTCAGCAACACCGACCGTACAGGAGGAATTTAGACTCTCTCTGGCACTCACCATGGCTGTGATCTCATCAAAGGACTGCAGATAAGCCACGATCTTGGACTTGTGTGAAGGCTCAACACGAGCGAAACAGCGGGCATTCTTCACAGCCTCTCGTTGGCGGTCGGGCGAAAGGTCGTCGAACTCCCGGCCTGTGTAAGCCCTGCCTTCTACGTCCTCGTTCTCACCGAAGATCCCAATGCGCCTGCAGATGGCCACGGCCGTACCCTTGTTATCTCCGGTGATCATGATGACGCGGATGCCCGCGACACCGCACAGCTTCACAGAGTCGATCACCTCCTTCCTTGGTGGGTCCAGCATGCCCACGCATCCAACAAAGGTGAGTTCCGACTACACACACGGACACACACACACACACACACACACACACACAAGAGTTCAGAAATAAGTCTCTTGTTAAGGTAATTTTGTACATAGAATAAAAAATACTTTGTTAAAAATATAAACATGCTTTTAATTATACTTATATAAATTCATAATTAATTATACTTAATTAAAAAATCACTTGTTAAGGTCAGTGCTTATATGCACACACAAACACACACTTCTCTAACCTCATAATTTGAGAACTTGGTTGAGTTCTCCAAGTCCATGTCCTCCTTGCGGGGTGGTGAGTCCCTTGTGGCCAGTGCCAGGCAGCGCAATGTGTCCTTGCCCATGCCCCACTCTCTGATCGTCCCCATCAGCTCTTCTTTCATGGACGCAGTCAGAGCCACCTTCGATGTGCCCACTCGCACATGTGTGCACCGCTCAATTACGCTCTCTGGGGCGCCCTGATCGAGTTAAAAAGACAGGGGAAAAAAAGCTCTTAAATGAATTACATACAACAATTAAATACAATACACACAATACGGCCAAGAGTATGTGGACACCTGACTATGCTGCTGTCTGGCTGGACACCCTATTGCAAAGCCATAGGCATTTACAGGGGTTGGACAAAATAACTGAAACACCTGGTTTTAGACCACAATAATTTATTAGTATGGTGTAGGGCCTCCTTTTGCGGCCAATACAGCGTCAATTCGTCTTGGAAATGACATATACAAGTCCTGCACAGTGGTCAGAGGGATTTTAAGCCATTCTTCTTGCAGGATAGTGGCCAGGTCACTACGTGATGCTGGTGGAGGAAAACGTTTCCTGACTCGCTTCTCCAAAACACCCCAAAGTGGCTCAATAATATTTAGATCTGGTGACTGTGCAGGCCATGGGAGATGTTCAACTTCACTTTCATGTTTATCAAACCAATCTTTCACCAGTCTTGCTGTGTGTATTGGTGCATTGTCATCCTGATACACGGCACCGCCATTGGATGCACATGGTCCTCCAGAATGGTTCGGTAGTCCTTGGCAGTGACGCGCCCATCTAGCACAAGTATTGGGCCAAGGGAATGCCATGATATGGCAGCCCAAACCATCACTGATCCACCCCCATGCTTCACTCTGGGCATGCAACAGTCTGGGTGGTACGCTTCTTTGGGGCTTCTCCACACCGTAACTCTCCCGGATGTGGGGAAAACAGTAAAGGTGGACTCATCAGAGAACAATACATGTTTCACATTGTCCCCAGCCCAAGATTTGCGCTCCTTGCACCATTGAAACCGACGTTTGGCATTGGCACGAGTGACCAAAGGTTTGGCTATGGCAGCCCGGCCGTGTATATTGACCCTGTGGAGCTCCCGACGGACAGTTCTGGTGGAAACAGGAGAGTTGAGGTGCACATTTAATTCTGCCGTGATTTGGGCAGCCGTGGTTTTATGTTTTTTGGATACAATCTGGGTTAGCACCCGAACATCCCTTTCAGACAGCTTCCTCTTGCGTCCACAGTTAATCCTGTTGGATGTGGTTTGTCCTTCTTGGTGGTATGCTGACATTACCCTGGATACCGTGGCTCTTGATACATCACAAAGACTTGCTGTCTTGGTCACAGATGCGCCAGCAAGACGTGCACCAACAATTTGTCCTCTTTTGAACTCTGGTATGTCACCCATAATGCTGTGTGCATTGCAATATTTTGAGCAAAACTGTGCTCTTACCCTGCTAATTGAACCTTCACACTCTGCTCTTACTGGTGCAATGTGCAATTAATGAAGATTGGCCACCAGACTGGTCCAATTTAGCCATGAAACCTCCCACACTAAAATGACTGGTGTTTCAGTTATTTTGTCCAACCCCTGTATATGAGCTTGACCCCTTCCTTTTATGCTATAACAGCTCACTTTTATTGAAAAGCTTTTCACAAACTTTTGGAGTCTGTCGAAAGAGATAGATGTTGAAACAGAAGGCCTCAGGCACTGCCAGTTGGGGTTGATGAGCACCAGCAAAGTTAGTGGGCTAGCGTATTAAGACTGTGATGCCACCAGAGTGGCCTAGTCAAACCCTTTACAACAGAAATGAGTCAGGGTTTCTCTTTCAGACAAAGTTTTGGACTGCAAATTGATTTTTTTGCTCTCTAACTGGTAGATTCACTGCTGCTAAGATTTATGCTCATGCCATTAATATATAAAAGTACGGAATAAACCAGCATTCAGATTAAAACTGCTGATGACCGTAGACCCTACACACGAAGTTGCGACAGTGTAGAGGTACAGCTGGTGTACTGAGGAGCTGAAGCCTGATTGGGGCTTTACCTTAACAAACATTCTGCTCTGGGAGCCGGTCTTGATAGGTGTGCAGTACACAGACATGGACTTCCTGTCACGAGAAAACTCCAGGGTGAACTCCTTCTTCATCAGCTGCCTGATAACCTGAGGAAGTTAAAAGAGTGGAACGTTAAAAGAACAGTATCGTGAGTGTGGGTAAACATTGTGAGTAATGAGGCTGCCATCATCCTCAGTCGGTCTCCGGGGGGGGGGGGGGGGGGGGGGAGGCGACAGACGGGCTTGTTTGTGGCCACCTGTCAAACCCAGGTGCTTTTAGCACGCGGGTACAGAGATGAAAAGCTGGCACTGACAGGCTCAATGCCACGCTGCAGCAGCCTCCTTAAACCTGTTTGGCTTTTACAGTCCTCCAGGGTCTAGACATGACAAGCAAAGTGATGCTGCTGACTTCAATATCAAACTAAACACACAGGACGCATCTCTTACTGTGATAACGCAGCGCACCTGACCTGCTGCTCATTGCTTAGCCATTTGTGACAGCTATTTATATTAAAACCTGACACTCTTAGTTTTCTGCTTCATTTCAACATTAAACTGTAAATAATTCAGACATGAATGTAGGATAATAATAATAATAATAATAATAATAATAACAGACTGAAATCACATTCTCAGTGTGTAACAATAATAAGCATTATGCAAAAATGCACTAAAATCAATCCCAAATTATATTTAAATATATAAGTATATAAACTACCTAATATTTCTGTTTATTATTATTGACTAGTGTTATTACTTTAATAATTATTTTAGTCATTATTATTGATTAGTATATTTCTACTGTTATTGTTATTTGTATTATTACTATCATTAATTATTATTACTACTACTATTTTTTTTTTTGGTGTTGTTAATATGACTATAATAATAATACTTATTATTATTACTACTTTTATTATTGTTATTATTACCACTATTACTATTAATATTGTTATTAATATAACTATAATTACTTTAATTGTTATCCTTAGTATTACTATTATTATTATTATTATTATTAATATTGCTATTTTTACTTTACTTTTATTTATTATGATTTTATTACTATTGCTATTATTATTAATAATACAATCATTACCTTATTATTTCTGATATTATTACTGCCATTATAATTAATATTACTATTATTACTTTATTATTATCGATTTTATTACTATTGCTATTATTATTACTAATATTTACAATGAATTCTTTCCATTATATTATAGGTAATTATTATTATTAATATTATTATTATTATCATTATTATTATCATCATTATTATTATTATTATTAATACAAGTATTATTATTAAATTTTTAATAAAACAGTGTATTTCTACTGTTTATGTAAGCTTGGCAATTTGTGTATACTGGTTCCTAACACTGACATTATAACAACCATACAGAACTTTGCCCTGCAGCTACAGGTCTCATAACAAACCATAATCATGAATTAAACATGAATAAATGTTAATTGAAGGGCTGAATTCTGACAGTGATGGATTGTGTCTCATGAAGCTGGTGTGGACTACATGTTCTAATAGGAAAACGATTTATGTTACATCGAAAGATTTGATGTTACAAAGCAAACCTCGTGTTTTTTCACCACTAGGTGGCAAACACGCCTAACACCTTTGTACCAGCATCTTGGTACCAGTAGTTCTGAAAGTCAGCGGTGGCGACCTAATAAAAGTCTAAATAAGACCTGATATAAACTAAATCAGGAGACTTTATTCCTCACTTTAACACCACTGCTAAGCTAATTCATTCTGACCTTTTGTAGCCTGCTTAATTCTGCTTTTAACATCAGTACATTAATCTCTGCAGTAAAAGAGCTTCTCATTTAACAGTAGTGTGAGAGAAATCCACTCAGTCCTGACAGTGATCTGTGCTGAATTAAACTAAACTCAACATCTTGTCTAAATATTTAGCATTGCTCTAGGGAGCCGGTGGCGCTCCAGGCTTCTTTCTTGACGTTTCTTGTTTCTTTTTTGAGATGAACAGGAATTTACTCGACCTTAGTTTGGTGGGGTTAGTGGAAAATGGACAGAGCTGCTGGTCATTTACTCCTCCTCAGGAATGTGCTCGGCTGTTTTCCTGAGGCAGAATCGGCTGTGTAACCAGCGTTACTTGTATTCTATCTGCAATTCTTCACTATTTCACTGCACATTTTATTGGTTTGAATTTCCTGCCCAGTCTCTCTCGGTTCTTACCATGTTGCATGCTCCTGCTCGTTCGACTTTGCTCAGGCTGGACACGTTGGTCTTGAAGACGTTCATCTTCTCAACCAGAGTGGTGAGCGCTGTTTCTGTAGCTTCTCCCACCTTCTCGTACACACCTTTAGACTGGAAAACACATCATGAGACGTGTTTAAAACTAGCATACATTATCCACCATGGGTTTCAATGTAACCCCCAGCCCCTTTCAAAAAAGGCCAATTTGCAAACACAGTTTGTTTGTTTGTTTATTAGGATTTTAACGTCATGTTTTACACTTTGGTTACATTCATGACAGGAACGGTAATTACTCATTACACAAGATTCATCACTTCACGAGTTTATATTGAACACAGTCATGGACAATTTTGTATCTCCAATTCACCTCACTTGCATGTCTTTGGACTGTGGGAGGAAACCGGAGCACCCGGAGGAAACCCACGCGGACACGGGGAGAACATGAAAACATCACACAGAAAGGACCCGGACCGCCCCCACCTGGGGATCGGACCCAGGACCTTCTTGCTGTGAGGCGACAGTGTGCAAACACAGAAGCAAAAAACATTGTCTCCTAGGGTGCAAGACATTTCAAGGGTCTGCCACCAAAGTCAAGTTCATAACCAGACACTGATGTTGGACGCCTGCCTCACAATCTATGCTACAATTCAGTCTGTAGGTATCAGGTCAGGGCTGTCTGAACACCTAGTGAGCTCTCTACATAGACGCATTTTACATCATCCTACACGCTCCTGAGAAGAAGGCTGTTGGAATTCTCAGATACCTTAAAATGCTGCTTACTGAGGTGCCGTAATTCAAAACTATAAACTGACTGAATAATGAAGGAGCATCCAATGCCTCTATAGTGGTGAAGGCAATCCCAGCATTCAGTGCGGCACAAAGTGTTTGTTTATATGACAAATCATTCCATCTGCCCTAGATTATCCTTAATATATGATTTTACACACCTGTCAGTAATGGGTTTAATGAGAGCTATACACCTACTTTTGATCATATTTACATAATTATAAAGATTTAACAAGTTGGCATGACTTGGCTGAAGCAACCGCGAGTTGGCATAAACCACAGTGTCTATGGTTTCCTTCGTACAGAACACACACGGCGCTGTGAAGGATGGTCATGTTGGTACCATGGTGATTACAAGGAGGGGAGAAAAACAAGCTGAGCAGAAAGATAAGTGCGGCGTCCGGGGGCTGACGCTCAGTAGAGTGGGAGTTTGTGAGTGGGAGAAATCTTCACATATTTACACCATCACTATGTGGGATGGACTCACTTGGCCATGTTTAATTTACAGATCATTATTTTCACTTCTGTTCTGTCCCAGATTGGATATACTCAATTCCCTGTGCACTGTGGCGACCTTTGTTGGTTGCTGGACGCCCATGTTGGCCGAACAAGGATAGCACACAAACCGTACAGAGGTTCAGAGGACCGCACTGGAGGACCGCACTACACTCTCTGTATTTCTCCTCCCTTTATATGAGCAAAGCAAATATCAGACTGAGCTTTGACATACTGCTCATAAGAATGATTCCAAAATAAGATGTACGCACAAACACACAGAACTGACCTCATTGTAGTCCAGCGAGGAGTCATTACACATGGAGCAGATAGTGGCTAGTTCCACAAGGCCATCAAAATCTCCACAATTCACAGGCTGATTATTTCTTAGCCTAAAAACACAGAAAACACAGCTCATCAAAACTCACAACAGTACTAGTGAACAATTTGTGTTTTTTGTTTTAATCACTTTATTTTTTTCAGCTAGGTGACCAGGGTCCTTTCAGCGTGAAGTTTGCAGACACCATAGCCTCCATGTCCTCTGGAATTGATCAATCTTGGCTACCCAACAACCTGCTGGCAGTTTATGGCTTGTCCCTCCTCGGACCACTGTCAGTATAAACTCACCACAGCCGTGTGTTGCCACCCCTTGTTGTTTTGAAGATTTGTTTATTTATTTTATTAGGATTTTAACATCATGTTTTACACACTGTGGTTACATTTATGACAGGACAGGTAGTTACTGGTTACACAAGATTCATTAGTTCAAGTTTAATGTCAAACACAGTCATGGACAGTTTTGTATCTCCAGTTCACCTCACTTGCACATCTTTGGACTGTGGGAGGAAACCGGAGCTCTCGGAGGAAACCCATGCAGACACGGGGAGAACATGCAAACTCCACACAGAGGTGACAGTGCTACCCACTGAGCCGCCCTTTGTTGTTTTGGAGATACTTCAACCCAGTCGTCTGACCATAATGATCAACCTGAAATGTAATATATCCCTGACTGTCACATGCACAATTCTCATAAAATATGCATTGCCATGTACATTTTTGGGGGGTGGTCCTAATATTTTAGTGTATATTATAAGCTTGCCATCAGTTAATGAAAGGCAATGACTGTCTGTCTAATTCAGACTGAGAATTAGTAGTTCCCTATGAAATTGGTTTCATTTATTTTTAATTAACTGGCCACTAAGACTAAACTTGGCAATTTGGTTTTCTGTTTTTGGTACCCCAGTCCATTCTGGCTTACCTTCCATACAGGTATACATTGAAAAATTAAAATTATAAAACGGATAGTTCCGGTCCTAAAATCTGATTGGCTGAGCCGCGTTCGAAGCCGTTGTAAAATCCCAGATAAACGCACACCTACGACCGCCTCACATCATTCCGTATTAATACGCCACTGAAAAGAAAAAGTTAATGTTATTTTCGCCCTCATGTTGCCTAGCAACACTGTTAATCGAACTACCTTGCGTCGCGGAAGAATGCTTTATTGTAAGTTTATACACAATAAATACATTTATGAATTAAACATTGTTGTATTGATTATATTTTATGTTGACCGCCGTTTTATAAAAGCAATAAGCCACTCGAGACCGTGCGTTACTGCTATGATTTTAGCACGGGAAAGAAGTTTTAAAAACGTCATTCCCCGTGCTAAAATCACAGTATCGCACGGCCTCTCGTGGCTTATTGCTTTATTAAACAGAATTTAAACGATCCATGTGTAGTTCATACAGTCATTTCTGAGTATTTAAAACTATGTTCACTCATGTGCAAGTGCATTAAATGAATGTTTGTAAACGTACACTTGACCCTCGGGAGCATAGGTGGATCCAGTGATGGAGAACTCGTGGCGGGAACAACCCCCGCTGTCTGCTTTCTCAACCACAAACATCTGATATGAGAGAGAGAGAGAGAGAGAGAGAGAGAGAGAGAGAGAGAGAGAGAGAGAGAGAGAGAGAGAGAATAATGATGAAATCATTTAACCAGTGAGCTGTTTGAATCGAATGCTGCCATAATTTAACAGTTTCTTTTTAAAAGCAAGATGAAAAGCATCTGCCTCTTTTACATCTTAAAAAATACAAAGGAAGTGAAAAATACTAAGTAAAAAACAAACAAAAAAAACATGTAACTGGCACAATCACACTCCAGCCAATCAGAGCAGGGGTTTCCCTTAACCACCAACCAATCAGCTGCTGCATCAGAGTGATGACATCATTTTTTTCCAGGAACTGAGAGACAGAGTTCCCAAGTACAACTGTCTGGTATAAGCCTCAGCATGTAAACACACTCAAACATACAAACACACACACACACACACAAACATACAAACACACATACACACAAGCATACACATACAGACACAAAAACACACACACTCAAACATACAAACACATATACAACACAAAACACTCACACACAGACACACACACAAACACCAAAAGCACACAGACACAATCACACACACAACAAAACCATATACAGACACACAAAACACAGACACAAACTTACACACACCTACTCATACACACATACACAAACACAAGCATACAGACACACAAAACACTTTCACACACACACACACACAAACACCAAAAGCACACAGACACAATCACACACACACACACACACACACACAACAAAATCATATACATACAGACACACAGACACAAACTTACACACACCTACTCATACACACATACACAAACACAAGCATACAGACACACAAACACTTTCACACACACACACACACACAAACACCAAAAGCACACAGACACAATCACACACACACAACAAAATCATATACATACAGACACAGACACAAACTTACACACACCTACTCATACACACATACACAAACACAAGCATACACAGACACACAAAACACTTTCACACAGACACACACACAAACACCAAAAGCACACAGACACAATCACACACACATGCACACACACACACAACAAAATCATATACATACAGACACAGACACAAACTTACACACACCTACTCATACACACATACACAAACACAAGCATACACAGACACACAAAACACTTTCACACAGACACACAAACACCAAAAGCACACAGACACAATCACACACACACACACACACACAACAAAACCATATACAGACACACAAAACAGACACAAACTTACACACACCTACTCATACACACATACACAAACACAAGCATACACAGACACACAAAACACTTTCACACAGACACACACACAAACACCAAAAGCACACAGACACAATCACACACACACACACACAACAAAACCATATACAGACACACAAAACACAGACACAAACTTACACACACCTACTCATACACACATACACAAACACAAGCATACACAGACACACAAAACACTTTCACACAGACACACACACAAACACCAAAAGCACACAGACACAATCACACACACATGCGCGCGCACACACACACACACACAACAAAATCATATACATACAGACACACAGACACAAACTTACACACACCTACTCATACACACATACAGTGCCTTGCAAAAGTATTCAGCCCCCTTGAACTTTTCAACCTTTTGCCACATTTCAGGCTTCAAACATAACGATATGAAATTGTAATTTTTTGTGAAGAATCAACAACAAGTGAGACACAATCGTGAAGTGGAACGAAATTTATTGGATATTTTAAACTTTTTTTAGAAATAAAAAACTAAAAAGTGGGGCGTGCAATATTATTCAGCCCCTTTACTTTCAGTGCAGCAAACTCACTCCAGAAGTTCAGTGAGGATCTCTGAATGATCCAATGTTGACATAAATGACTGATGGTGATAAATAGAATCCACCTGTGTGTAATCAAGTCTCCGTATAAATGCACCTGCTCTGTGACAGTCTCAGAGTTCTGTTTAAAGCGCAGAGAGCATCATGAAGACCAAGGAACACACCAGGCAGGTCCGAGATACTGTTGTGGAGAAGTTTAAAGCCGGATTTGGATACAAAAAGATTTCCCAAGCTTTAAACATCTCAAGGAGCACTGTGCAAGCGATCATATTGAAATGGAAGGAGTATCAGACCACTGCAAATCTACCAAGACCCGGCCATCCCTCTAAACTTTCAGCTCAAACAAGGAGAAGACTGATCAGAGATGCAGCCAAGAGGCCCATGATCACTCTGAATGAACTGCAGAGATCTACAGCTGAGGTGGGAGACTCTGTCCATAGGACACAATCAGTCGTACACTGCACAAATCTGGCCTTTATGGAAGAGTGGCAAGAAGAAAGCCATTTCTCAAAGATATCTATAAAAAGTCACCTGGGAGACACACCAAACATGTGGAAGAAGGTGCTCTGGTCAGATGAAACCAAAATCGAACTTTTTGGCCACAATGCAAAACGTTATGTTTGGCGTAAAAGCAACACAGCTCATCACCCTGAACACACCATCCCCACTGTCAAACATGTAGGTGGCAGCATCATGGTTTGGGCCTGCTTTTCTTCAGCAGGGACAGGGAAGATGGTTAAAATTGATGGGAAGATGGATGGAGCCAAATACAGGACCATTCTGGAAGAAAACCTGTTGCAGTCTGCAAAAGACCTGAGACTGGGACGGAGATTTATCTTCCAACAAGACAATGATCCAAAACATAAAGCAAAATCTACAATGGAATGGTTCACAAATAAACGTATCCAGGTGTTAGAATGGCCAAGTTAAAGTCCAGACCTGAATCCCATCGAGAATCTGTGGAAAGAGCTGAAAACTGCTGTTCACAAACGCTCTCCATCCAACCTCACTGAGCTCGAGCTGTTTTGCAAGGAAGAATGGGCAAAAATGTCTGTCTCTCGATGTGCAAAACTGATAGAGACATACCCCAAGCGACTTGCAGCTGTAATCGCAGCAAAAGGTGGCGCTACAAAGTATTAACGCAAGGGGGCTGAATAATATTGCACGCCCCACTTTTCAGTTTTTTATTTCTAAAAAAAGTTTAAAATATCCAATAAATTTCGTTCCACTTCACGATTGTGTCCCACTTGTTGTTGATTCTTCACAAAAAATTACAATTTCATATCGTTATGTTTGAAGCCTAAAATGTGGCAAAAGGTTGAAAAGTTCAAGGGGGCTGAATACTTTTGCAAGGCACTGTACACAAACACAAGCATACACAGACACACAAAACACTTTCACACAGACACACAAACACCAAAAGCACACATACACAATCACACACACACACACACACACACAACAAAACCATATACAGACACACAAAACACAGACACAAACTTACACACACCTACCCATACACACATACACAAACACAAGCATACAGACACACAAAACACTTTCACACAGACACACACACAAACACCAAAAGCACACAGACACAATCACACACACATGCACACACAGACTCTCTCTCTCTCTCACACACACACTCACACTTAAACATACACACACAAAACAAGCACACACATACAGACACACAGAAACACACAAAGGCACACCAAACACTCTCTCTTACACACACAAAACATGTTTACACACACAGACACATGCACACACACAAGCCCACAAAACACACAAACACACACATACACTCAGAGATTACAAACACACTCACACATGCACACACAAAACAAAATCATATACATACAGACACACAGAAATGCACAAAACACAGACACAAGCGCACACACACTTGTTTGTACAGACTGTGTAAGATAACAATAATGAAGACCAGGAAATAATTGCTTGTTTTGAAAAGTCATTTTTCAAGTCCTTACTTGTCCCTGCTTTAACCTGGAAATCGTCCTCACTTAACACATAAAGGATTATGTAAAGTACAAACCGCACCTAATTCTCGATCGAATTCTGATTTGTGATTTTTGTTTCTCAGATTTTGTAGGTAAATTAGCACCCAAACCCACACTTAAACAAATGATCCCACTAACGCTGGGCTCCAGGGTTCGAATACCTAGCTGTTATATTGGCCGGCTGGTCTGTTACTACATACATACAGACACGATTGGCTACATCTGAGAAAAGGGTGGGATGGCCGAGGTCCCGCTATGGATCTGCTTCCTGTTCGGGGTGTGTTACTGTATTGCACAAAGTGATTCCGGGTAAACTGGACCCACTGCCACCCTGACCGGGATAAATCTGTGGTTAAACATCCATGTAAAATGAAATAAAAATATTGAACTAATTTTATTTCCCAGCTTCTACTGCTGATGTGGATCCCTGACACTTCTTCTTTTGGTCACATGACTACAAGGCTGATATTAAACCAGAAGGGAGAGAAAATAAACCCAGTGAAGCTGAAACCCGCCTGAAACCCGGCTGAAAATCTCTGATGTTTCACGCTTCATTACACACATGGAGGTATCACACAGAGAGATGAAGAGACAAACACTATCAGAACTTTTAAAACACACACAAACCCAGTGTCTTCACACACACACACACACACACACCTTTACCTAAAGGCAATAATGTTCTGCTCGAGATTCTCTTCACTCAGTGCAGAGCTCAATTATGGTGGCTTGATTAAGTAATTAACAAAGCATTCAAGCAGAAAAGCTTTCTGTCTATCAGGGTATTGATGTTCTGCATATACACACACATACACACACACATTATGACTAAGCTTAAAGGCAATCATTTGTCAGAACAAACGTTAGAGGCACAGCATCTGACTGGTTAACCTGGTTGATTAGGCAATTCCAATTTATATATATATATATATATATATATATTTATATTTATATATAAATTGGAATTGCCTAATCAACCAGGTTAACCAGTCAGATGCTGTGCCTCTAAGAAAATTAGAAAGATGAGAAAACATAGCTAAAGATTTAGGACTCCACCGAATCACAGTAAGAATCATTACCTTTAAATGGAGAAAATGGAGACCTGCTATAACTGATTCAAGCACTTATATACATACACACACACAAACCACAAATGACATAACACAGAGAACATTTACTACTGCTTATGTCTAATATTCATCACACTGATGATGTTTATGTATTCATCTCTTCAATTTATTATAATAATCAAACCACAGGAGAATCTCATCTGTGCCGTGTCTCTGCGGTGTCGAGAAGGTGGTGGTGGGGTGATATGTAATGATTAGATGACAGATACAGGCTTGATGAGGTGCACAGTATGAAAGAAATAGACTCGACAGGCCAGATTTTATGCTGCCCCTGTTTTTCTCCATTAGGTTTCATCATTACAGCTCTGTGGGGAACAGAGACGTGGTTGTACATTGAGAGGGTGGCCCTCGGGCTTTAAGAAGAGCTGCTCAGGAACAAGAGCAGTGTTACAATATGTTTAATTTTTACAAAAGCCTGATGTAAATAGAAAATGCATTTCTGTATTTGTAATAATCTTCTATAGTGGATTCACAGCTTTAATATTTCAACTGAAAATCAGACAAAAATGAAAATGGCGAGGGACCACAGCTAAGATTTGTTTGTTTATGTGTTAGAGGGCACCGAGATGGCAGAAAAACATCACAGGTTACACATCAAGTGACACTGGCCACACGCCGTCAGCCAACAAGCATTGCCTGGCTTGATGAATCCAAATTTTTGCTGCAGCATCCAGGCAGCAGGGTCAGAGTTTAATGTTCATAATGGAAAATACAACCTGGTCCCAGTTTCACAGATTTTGTCAGATTTTTTATCAAAATCTCCTGGTACCTGGTACTTTAGAGTCCATGATGTCATTTATCGTTAAAAAATTCCAGGGTTTTAGAATAAGAAACGACCCCAAAAGATCACAGCTCTTCCACCATACCATAGTGAACGGAGGATTTGGTTCCTAAAGTTACAATTGCACCTAGCAAACCTGGATCACTTTTGTTTGTGGTTAGACAAAAGAAAAAACCTGTATGTATAAGGTCCTACCTAATTCATAGCTGTAAAAACCACATCACAGATCAAGAAATGAGCCTTTTCCATGTAATATGCAAATTGCTGTGAAATTTTAAATTCAAGCTTTGTGTTTAGCGATTTAATGTTTTATTCGTGTAGCATTCAAGTGTCTCATGTTTACTGGTTAATTTGCACTATGAGGCGGTCCTAGCAATCCTACAGCAATTCAGTTAGTAATCGGTTAGTCAAAATGTCCAAGACATTTAGATGAGTCTAAAGCAGCTAAAAACACGACTCGGGTTAGGAGAAATTTTACCATAGGTACCATAATTCTCACTGTATGTGGGGGCAAAATACAACCGGTTCTGATTGTTTTGAACTTTCAAAATGTGTTGCCTACTGAAAACAAAGCTATGAATGGCTGCCTAGTTCCTAAACAATAAATGGGAACGTGCTTTAGTTACATAGTGTTCTAAAGGGACAGTTAGGGACAGTGGTAGCCTAGTGGGTAGAGCTTTGAATAACGGCTCTGTTGGTGCCATGCTGCCACTGTTGGTGCCTCCTCGCTCGGACCCCAGCCTCCAAACAAGCTGGGATATGCAAAGACAAAATTGTACTGTACACAGGTCTACAAAGGCATTCTTCCACTTGTTATTTTGTGTTTATGACATGTAAACACATTATTCATGACTTACTGTGTGCATCTTTACCAAGAGTGTCAAGTGTACCTAGTATATAGTTAATGAAATCTTACTACTGGCTATATAGACACAAACCCAGCAAATACTTTCATTAGGGCCCATCCTAGCAAAGATCAAAACTTTCCAATAGAAATGAAGCTTTTACACACACTGACACACCCTTTCATGCACATAATGATAGAGTAAACACTGTAGTCTGAAACATCACGTAGCATGAAACATCCTTTTCAAATCCGGCTTTGTGATGCCAGCGATCTAACGTTAACAAAGTGGCCTGGAAAAATGGCATCCAATCATAGACGCAAAAGAAAGGACAGAACAGCATGTGACAGTATATTGTCTGAGCAACTGATGGGTCAAGGGTCTTGCTCAAGGGCCCAACAGTGGCAGCCTGGCAGAGATCAGGGCTTGAATCTTTAGATTACTAGTCCAGTAACTTAACCACTAGGTTACAACTGCCCTTGCAATCGGTCTGACTGCAACACCTGACCTGAATAATTAGAAGCGATGTCCACATACTTTTGGCCGTATAGAGTGCCTGCACATATATTTGTTTAGCTCCAGGTTATAGGAGATTCCAAAAAAATAAAAGGTAAATATTTGCTACCGTACACAGACCGAGAGACAAAATGCACTAAGACAAAGCCAAACTACAGAAACGGCACACAAACATTTACGTTCTGCAAACAAAATAATGCTTAAACTTACGGAAAACTCGTAAATCATGTAACCGTGTGTATTAAATAAGCCAGACTGTTTTGTCGCCTTGACAACAAGAAAGAGGTAAATTGAGGACAGCACGAAATGTACGATCAACTTACTCATGCACTACAGGAACGTCTGCTGCCCAAGTCTTTATATGATATGTTTAGGGCCCAACTAAATTCACTGGGAAACGTGCTTAATTTCACCGACCTTGTTTTTCAGATTGAAAGACAATAAATGGAAGATTTAATACACAGCACAGCCTATCTTTTTTTCTCCCTTTGTCTCCCGATTTTTAGCGCGTCCAATTTTTACCCAAGTGCGTTATGCTTCCTCCCTACTGTGCTGACCCCTGCCCCTGATTGAGGAGAGCGAACCGACTCACGTTCCCTCCAATACGTGAGCAGTAGCCAAATGCATTTTTTCACCTGCATCAGTCCATATGCGAATCAGCCCTGTGCCTGGAGAGCCACACCCTGATGAGCATTATTCCTCTACTCTGTGCAGACGCCATTCACCAGCCAGCAGAGGTCGTAACTGCATCAGTTATGAGGAGTCCCTATCCGGCTCCCTAACCCTGTATGAACAACAGCCAAACGTTGCTCATATAGCCGCCCAGCCCAGCCGGATGGCAGAGCTGAGATTCAATACTGAGCACCACCTGAGCGGCTAGCACAGCCTACCTTATCGGTTAAAAGACAAAAGTACTCGTCCATGTTTTGACTTAAAGCCCCCAACACTCTGCGTACACAGAATTGTTGGGAGTTTTCCTGAGTCGTCTTTTTAGCTGCTTTACACTTCGACATCTTGGACATTTTGTCTAACCGATTGCTAGTATAACCTCTTAAGAGTTTGCTGAGTTTATAAAGTAAGAAATCAACTATACATAGGCAAACTATTGGGGAGCATAAAACTTTATTGGCTTGTCCTTTTGATGCGCAGCACAGACTACACAGAGATGATCACGTGTGTAGAGAAGCACACTTTTCCACTGATTGAGGAATCCCCAAAGGGACAAAAAGCATACGTCTCGTTACACAAGATTCATCAGTTCAAACAAGGTTATATCGAACAGTCATGGACAATTTTGCATCTCCAATTCACCTCACTTGCACATCTTTTAATGGAGAAAATGGAGACCTGCTATAACTGATTCAAGCACTTATATACATACACACACACAAACCACAAATAACATAACACAGAGAACATTCACTACTGCTTATGTCTAATATTCATCACACTGATGATGTTTATGTATTCATCTCTTCAATTTATTATAATAATCAAACCACAGGAGAATCTCATCTGTGCCGTGTCTCTGCGGTGTCGAGAAGGTGGTGGTGGGGTGATATGTAATGATTAGATGACAGATACAGGCTTGATGAGGTGCACAGTATGAAAGAAATAGACTCGACAGGCCAGATTTTATGCTGCCCCTGTTTTTCTCCATTAGGTTTCATCATTACAGCTCTGTGGGGAACAGAGACGGGGTTGTACATTGAGAGGGTGGCCCTCGGGCTTTAAGAAGAGCTGCTCATTAACAAGAGCAGTGTTACAATATGTTTAATTTTTACAAAAGCCTGATGTAAATAGAAAATGCATTTCTGTATTTGTAATAATCTTCTATAGTGGATTCACAGCTTTAATATTTCAACTGAAAATCAGACAAAAATGAAAATGTCTTAAGAGTTTGCTGAGTTTATAAAGTAAGAAATCAACTATACATAGGCAAACTATTGGGGAGCATAAAACTTTATTGGCTTGTCCTTTTGATGCGCAGCACAGACTACACAGAGATGATCACGTGTGTAGAGAAGCACACTTTTCCACTGATTGAGGAATCCCCAAAGGGACAAAAAGCATACGTCTCGTTACACAAGATTCATCAGTTCAAACAAGGTTATATCGAACAGTCATGGACAATTTTGCATCTCCAATTCACCTCACTTGCACATCTTTGGACTGTGGGAGGAAACTGGAGCACCCGGAGGAAAACCACGTGGACACGGGGAGAACATGCAAACTCCATGCAGAAAGGACCCGGACTGCCCCACCTGGGGATCAAACCCAGGACCTTCTTGCTGTGAGTCGACAGTGCTACACACTGAGTCACTGTGCCGCCCACATGCACAGTGTAAAACCATCCAAAGAAAAGCTTTGTGATCAGATGTATTTATTTATTTGACATGTTTTAAGCCGTGCTTACACAGTGGTTATATTCACAGCAGGAAAGGTAATTCTCATATTTCAATGTATAGTCCTTGTTCTTTAGATGCGCTCTTTTAGACCAATTTTTTCCAAAAACTTATGGACTGTTTTCATTTCCTTTGTGATCAGATAAAACAAAGATTGGGATTTGTGCCCACGATGTAGAATCACATTAGTATCCGCATTTCTTAGGATGTTTGTTTCATCACACAGCACAGAAGGATCTGGACCTGCACGTTTCTAGTGTTGCATCATCCAGGTGTACACAGTCATGCTGGCAATGAGTCCAAACCTACAGAGCAAACAAGGATGGCAGCTTGCTAGAGAGTTTCCAGAACTGTGAAAGCAACCTGTCCGTGTTCCAAAAATAACTGAACTGTTGAAGGAAATCAGCAGAGAAACAGAGATCAGTGGTGGGAGGTCTTCGAGGTGGGATGTCAAGCTGTAAGAAATAAGCGGTGAACTATATAACGACAAGGTCAGTCAAAAATATAAGGCAGAAGATACGCTTTACATTATTGTTAAGGCTCTACCTGATTCACAGCTGTGAAAGCGTGTTAAGCGATTTAACGTTTTTCGTTCGCATAGCGTTTAAGTGCCTCACGTTTACTGGTTAATTTGCACAATGAGGTAGTCCTAGCAATCCTACGGCAATTCAGTTAGCAATCGATTAGTCAAAATGTCCAAGATGTCGAAGTGTGAAGCAGCTTAAACACGACTCTGGTAACTGAGTTTGGAAAACTCCCAAACAATTCTTCGGACGTCGAAGGCGAGGGGGTTGTCAAAAGACAGGCGAGTATTTTCGTCTCGCACCGTCGCTGGATGTTCTAGGTTTAAATCTTGCGTGAAAACCTCTTAGAAGGTTTGGCTGTTGTTCACTCTATTTTAATATCATTTGTTTTTGAATTGTGATGTCCAACAAGCTCACAGTCAGGTGTCCAAATACTTTTGGCCACATAGTGGAAGTGGACACTGGACCATAAGCTTGTTGGGATTAAATATAGAACAACTCACCCTAACCTATAGTACACTTCAATGACACGGCGCAGTCATGCTGAAACACAGAAGAGGGCCTTCCCCAAACTGCTGCTACAAAGCAATCATATTAGAAACATCTTTGATGTCACTGATTTTATACACCAGCTTGCAGTGGATGTGGCTGAATCACCTGACCTCAATATTCAGGAGGGGTGTTTGCAGTGCCCCAGTGCCCGAGGTTTACTCACCCTGCACACAGACATCTGATTGGTGGTGAGGGTTCCGGTCTTGTCGGAGCAGATGACCGAGGTGCAGCCCAGCGTCTCCACAGAGGGCAGCGAGCGCACGATGGCGTTCTTCTTAGCCATGCGGCGCGTGCCCAGGGCCAGACAGGTGGTGATGACGGCGGGCAGGCCCTCCGGGATGGCGGCCACGGCGAGCGCCACGGCTATCTTGAAGTAGTAGATGGCCCCTCGGAACCAGGAGCCGCCGTGCACGGGGTCGTTGAAGTGGCCGATGTTGATGAGCCACACGGCGATGCAGATGAGCGAGATGACCTTGGAGAGCTGCTGGCCGAACTCGTCCAGCTTCTGCTGCAGTGGCGTCCTCTCCTGCTCGGTGCTCGCCATCTGGTTACGGATCTTTCCGATCTCGGTGGAGACGCCCGTGCACACGACCACGCCGATGGCGCGGCCCGAGGCGATATTGGTGCCCTGAGGGGGAAAAACAGGAACATTATACATTATATGGGCAACAATATTGGGACACCCCTTTTAATTTATTTATTTATTTATTTATTAGGATTTTAACGTCATGTTTTACACTTCGGCTACATTCATGACAGACACGGTAGTTACTTGTTACACAAGATTCATCACTTCACGAGGTAATATCGAACACAGTTGTGGACAATTTTGCATCACCAATTCACCTCACTTGCATGTCTTTGGACTGTGGGAGGAAACCGGAGCACCCGGAGGAAACCCACGCAGACACGGAGAACATGCAAACTCCACACAGAAAGGACCCGGGCCGCCCCACCTGGGTATCGAACCCAGGACCCCCTTTTAATAGCTTATTTATTACATACACATTATCAGAAGCTTAATACTTTACTGGCTTGTTCTTTTGAGCACAGACTACAGAGAGGTGATCAAATGTATAGAGAAGCATACTTTTCCATTGACTATGAAAAATGCACTCAATACGTAAACATGTACATCAAAAAGTCTGTTACACTAGGCTAGGACCACCTCATATTGCGCCTCATATTGAATACACAGTGAATGAAATATGTTAAATCGCTAAACACAAACCTTACATTTTGAATTTTACAGCAAATTGCATATCGCACAAGAAAAGGCTCATTTCATGGTCCGTGATGCAATTTTCATGCCCGTGAATTAGGTATAAAACTTTAAAAAGTAGCACATTTGTGAACCACAGACTGGACTATTATTAGCCTACAAATATGTATCAAATATGTGCACATGCAAACATTCCCACACACTCAACACAGGAAGTAAATACTTACAGAAAACAGCATATTTTTCTTATCTTGATTGACGGCGCGAGGATCAGGCACGGGATCAGTGTGTTTGATAACGGATACAGACTCGCCTGTTAGGAAACGCACATTTCAAATAGGGTTTACAGTGCAGGTCAGCAATACTAACAACCGGTTTTAATAAAACTATAGAAATGTAATAGCATTAACACTGCAGATAAATAGAGTGGATGTAGGATTTACGGATCTTAAAAGCTGGTACCTGTGAGGATGGATTGGTCCACTCGGAGAGTAGTGGATTTTATAGAGACGATTCGGATATCAGCAGGCACCTTGTCACCAACTGGAAAAAGATATACAGGAAATACTGAAACTGCTTGTATTTCACTCAGTTACATCTGTAAGTTAGGCTGGAAAAGTAAGTAGCATGGTAAAATACTGCACACTTTAAAAAGTTCAACCCTAGAGCAGCATGATAATCCTCTAGCACACCAGCACAGAGTTTCTAAGCTCCTGGGTTTGAATCTCGGCTCTGCTACCGGTCGGCTGGGCGCCCTCTAGCAGGCTTAATTTGGCTAATGCCTGCATTAGACAAAATTGGCCTCTTGTCTACTGGGTGGGAAAGACTGGACTAAGGAATGGGGTTATCAACAGTGTGTAAAGACCTTGGTTGCCCAGGATGCCTGTACTGAAAGTGGAGGAGAACGGAGATCGGGGCGTGGCTGGCTCTCCGTACACTAAGCCGACCTCATGCGCAAATCCACCGAACTATGGGAGAATAAGAAGGGATTGGTGGACTGCACACACGTCGGAGGGAGTGTGTGTCAGGCGAATATACACCCTCTTTGGGCACCATCTTAGTCCCCAGCGTCGCTAAACTGGGAGAAAAGGTGGTCCCTAACTTGTTTCCAACATGGCAAGCTTCAAGCTGGTAACCAAATGAGTAAAAACCATCAAAGCTATCAAACCAATCACCTGCAACTTGTGCCCTTCTTAGGTAGTCATTAAAACTTAATTATATTATACATCCACTGTGTATCGAAGCCAATTAGTCGTAAGCTGACCTCCTCTTGTTCACCCATACTTCGATAGCTTTGAGCGTGAGGCCAGTCTCGTGTATGGAGAGTCACACACTGATCTCCGTGTTCCTTCACTTTTGTACAGGCACCTCGGGCTTCTAATGAGGGTCCTTACCCCACCCCCTGTTTTAAGTTCGGTCTTCCAACACAGCAAACTAGTATCCAATTTTTGTCTGCTAGGGGGCGCCCAATACTTGGGCCAGGACTCTGGAGTTTAGAATTTTAGCACTGGTAAAATACAGGAAATATCCGGCTGCGCCACCTGGGGTCCCCTTTTAAGAAGAATGAATTCAATAGACTGAAATAAATGTGTGTATGTGTGATATATGATGCCACATATAAAGCACAAATAGGATAACTGGTATCAAAAAATACTATTTGGATTAGTGATAAACCTGGAATGAATGAAACATGAGCAGAAATACAGCAATATATATTTTTAACAAGCGCTATTAGTCTAAAGAAGGTTTCAGAATCCAGCAGTTCTTTCACCTCTGCTCTGACAGCTATTGCTCTCCAGTAAAACACTTCATTACACAGATCGAAACGGTGGCCGGCACAAACCGCACCAGCCCCGAGGCAAACAACACACTAGAGGGGAAAAAGGACCACGTAACCTACCTTAAAAAGAACCAGTACACACACACACACACACACACACACACACACACACACACACACACACACACAAAGGCAAGGCCGGTCAATTCCGAGCTGATGTAAACACAGACACTTCAGGGAATCAACAGCACAATGAAGTGCTACATCAAGTAAATGAAGTAGAACCAATTTTAAAGTGAGGAAAAAAATGGAGATGATTAACGCTGGTGCAGTAGTACAATACAATCCTGAAAATATAGAAAGTCTGAAGAGGATTTTTGCTTTTAACTTAATAACACTTGACACTGGCCAAATGTTTCACTGGTCATGCTACTCGATACATTCCAGTTCTGGTTCCAGAACCGGTTCTAAAACCAGTAATAAAGTCAAAAAATGGCAAAATGGACCATGGGTTTATTGGATATCCAATTACCATGGAGTCGGCTTCCCGTCTATGCAGTTCCACTCTTCTGAAGTCTTTCCACAGGATTTTGTGGACCTTCTTGCTGTGAGGCGACAGTGCTGCCCACCGAGCCACCAACACATACACATAGATCTGCCAAATCGTCCCTTAGGGCAGGAGATTCGTTCTTGTAAATGAATGATCTTCAGACACACTGTGACCAACCAATAGCAATCAAGCTTTTTTCTTTCCAGTTGGTGACTGGCTCTGATATTTTTGGAAACATCCTAATGATGCGTAGCTTTGTGACTAGAAGTGTTACACACGTTCATTAGGAGAGATTCACTCCTGCTCTGATGTCGGATCTAAACTAACGATGTTGCATCACTGCAGAGACGCTTCGCTCCAAACAAATCACGCTGAATATGGTGATTATAGCATCGTTTTCTCACCTGAACCGAAGCTGTTGTAATTACAGGAAAGACGCAATTTTATTTTGTAAACAGTGGAAATAAGCAACGCTGGAGATGAACGGAGGAATCACGCATCAGTGAGCCAAAATAGCAGGCATGAAATTCTAGGGAAACTCGGGTCCGCTGCCAGATGGGGGCATGTTCAGATGGGGGCATGTTCCAGTGCTCAGTGATGGATGGAGGCCTCTTCATGTGAAGGCGAGTGAGATTTAAAAGGCCTTGATGAATAAACGCCGGCTCTTCTTCACCAGAGTCGACCTCTTCTCCCACTCGATAGATCTCACTCCTACATGTGCAGCTTCATGTCAAATCCTTGTGTAATGCCAGTTACAAAAAGCGTCCTCCTCTTCAAATGATACTTGTCACATGTCCTCTCCCACGTCTCCCACGTCCATCTCCAACACCCCTCCTCAGTCCCACTGCAGCTTGTTCTGTGAGCGTTTTTGAATAATATTAAGTAATAATATTAGAAAAGTGTTTGCATTTTAATGTTATTTAATGTTTTATCCTGGTCAGGGTCGTGTTGAGTCTAGTTTCCCTGTAACCACTGAGCACAATGCAGTAACACTCCCCGAACAGGACGCCAATCCATCGCAGGGCCTTATCAATCATGAGTGTATGTAGATGCCCTTCCAGTCGATAGCACTGCTGGGGATTCGGACCCTGGATCAAATCAGTAGTGGACTAGTGAAATTAACCACTGCAGCTTGTTCTGTGAGCGTTTTTTGAATTAGTAATGATATTACAAAAGTGTTAGCATACATTGTTTAATTTAATGATATTCTATGTTTTACGAACACGTTATCCTGGTCAGGGTCGTGTTGGGTCTAGTTTCCCTGTAACCACTGAGCACAATGCAGTAACACTCCCCGAACAGGACGCCAATCCATCGCAGACGCAGCCGATCATGACTATATGTAGACACCCTTCCAGTCCACAGCACTGGGAATCGGAGTGTTGGAGGAGGGTGTTTGAGAGCGTCGGCATATTACGGTCCATGATTTTAAAGTGGAATTTTAACAAGCTTATGGTCTGGTGTCCACATACTTCCGCCCATTAAGTGTCCAGACTGAGTGATTAAATCCTCACGTGTGCAGCTTTCTTTGTAACTGTACTTTACTTTATTGTAATGTTGTTATTTGTATAAAAGTGCAGATATTTAAATGAAAATGATTATGAAGTCAATATCCACTCCACTTTATGTCTCCTCCAGGCAGAAATGCACGAACCCACATCCATCCCATCCCTTAATATCTCTCTCATTCCCATTCAGTCGTTTTTTAAACGTCTTTTTCACCTCACATTTTTTCTCTCTTCCGCATTTCCATTTTCGACTGGCTCTGCCTGCCAGCCTTCATGAATGGCTTCGGAGCCCATCTAAATGCTAATGTGGCCGGCTCTGGGTAGAAAAGCTCTGGTTAGAACAATAGAAATCGAGTTAAATAAGCACGGCTATTATGCCGCTGGATGCTACGTTTGATTAGTGAAGGGTGCATACCAAACGTTAAAAGGACAACTGCCATGTTTTCCTTTGTGAGTGGTAAAGACTGGTGTAAACTCTTGAGGGCTCGTCTGTTATGTGACGAGCCGCCTGACTGTGTTACGATGATTTTTTCCCCTTTGAACACATTAACGTGTTTTGTTTATTCCCAATAGTTAGAACAATAAAATATTGACCAGGGCACCTTTAAACTATTGACCCGCCAATACACACAGGTAGAAGGATGTATTTCTTAGACAGTGTCGCAACCCTCGGGTGGGTCGCAAGCCAAACTAAATGGGTCAAAGAGAAAAGTAATGATAATTAAATAAACAAATTAAATTAAATAAACTTGCACATGCACGCTCCCTTGTGGAGGCTTTACGTTACATCTTGTAAACCACAGTGGGACCAGATTGCCACCATTTTTATTATTAAGTATATTTTGTTTGCCTGGGTCACAGTAAAAATCATGGACAAAATGTGGGTCGCTGCCCTGGACTAACATATTGGAGTCCAAACAAATTTGGGTGCAGAAGAAATATACAATGGGCAAACTGGTACCACTGGATATTGGAGCAATGGAAGAAGGTTGACTGGATTATCATGACCTCTGTTTAATTTTAAGGCTTATTTTATTATAATAGTGCACCACCGCTGGGATTCTGAACTCCCCGGTTCGAGTCTCAGTTCTGCTCCTGGTCGGCTGCGCGCCCTCTAGCGGACACAATTGGCAGTGCCAGCAGCAGACAAAACTGGCCATTGATCTGCTGAGTGGGAAAGACCGGACTGATAAGTGGGCGGGGTCTTCAAACATTGTGCAAAGACCCTGATTAGCAGCCTGAGGCGCCTGTACAGAAGTGGAGGAGCATGGAGATCCCTGAGCGATATCCGGCCTCATGTGCAAATCCATCAAAATATGGGCCAATAAGAAAGGGTCGAGGGACTGCGCACACGTCGGACGGGGCGTGGGGCAGCAAATATACCCTCCTTGGATGCGAGTGGGGTCCTCAGCAGAGGAAGACTAATTGGCTACGCTACACTGGGGGGAAAATACAAT
The DNA here is from genome assembly GCF_030014385.1 of Trichomycterus rosablanca. Lineage (NCBI taxonomy): Eukaryota > Metazoa > Chordata > Actinopteri > Siluriformes > Trichomycteridae > Trichomycterus > Trichomycterus rosablanca. The sequence continues at coordinate 12,522,483 of NC_086013.1, forward strand.
TTGTTCATTGATCCTGCATCACAACTTCCTACAGTTCTGCTCTAATATAAACTCAAAAAGCACTTCTGACAAAACCAAAACCAGCCGTAACAATGACCTCAAACTTTCAAAGCTGTAAAAAAAACGAGAGAAAACCGTTTCTTTTTGCTTTCCAGGCTGCCGGGCCTCGGGAGAAATTCCCCGGCGGCTCCTCGGGGCCGGCGGTGAAGCTTTTTTCCGCGTGTGAACGAGCCAGAGGAAAGTTCCACTCTGGACTTCCAGTGTAAAGTACAACATCAGGGCCGGCTGGAAACCAGCGTGTGAATTGATTTATATGTTTGCTAACTTGCACTTTTCAAAAATAGAAGTGCAGTTTCCAGCGCCCCCCACCTCGCCCAGGGCAGACGTGTGCCAGGGTTCTGATGAGAGGTTACGTGTGAGAGAGAGAGAGACACGGGAGGTTGGCGACAGACGGTCAGTCGTTCAAACACGGGTCCTTGTGGCTGGTGTTATTTTCCTCTGGGTTGCCATTTGTTTTGAGTCTCTCCTTGTTTTAGTAACCATTTTTTCTCCCTTTACTGTAATTTTTACCTCACCTCTCAGTGCTTTACTCTCTGGGATGTATAACCTTGTTTTTTGGATTTTATTGAGGCTGTATGTTTGTATATTTGTGACAGTGCTTAGCAACAAGAATGGAATCAGTGTTTGATAAAGAGACATGGCAGTTTTAGCAAACGCCTTCATTCCTGCCAGCTTTTACAGTCTGCTGGTTAGTCAGTCTCATCTTTTAATGCTCAAATGGTGAACATGTCGTGATAAAATATGCAATCAAAACAAAGGAATCATGTTTTGGTGTGTTTATGTAAAAGCATGTGAATCCATTACACTGCTTAGACTCTGGAACAGCTGGATCTGAGGTAGTGCTATCATAATGTTAATTATAATATCAGGGTGTTTATCAAAGACGGCAACACATTATAAATTGGCATTTTAGCCAATCTGGCAACGTGGACATTTATAAAACCATTCATTTATTGTAACTGCTGCATCCTGATTAGAGTGCCAATACACTGCAAAAAAATGCAAACTGCCCCTTACTTACACCTAGGTGCAATGCAGACTTCCCACTCCCTCTAGAGAAAGTGGACGAAAGCTGGACTACCTGACAAAAACCCATGTATACACGTGAAGAGAAATCCTGCCGATAAGCCTTGGTAAGGCACTCAAGGCACTAAGGCACAGAAGTCCAATGCGCTAACCCATCCACCCACCGCTAAAGTCTCCGGTTAAATCTCGGCTGTAATATCGACCTGGCTGGACGTTTAACAGGTACAATTTGCTCTGCCTGAGGGAGGGAGGGCGGAAGTGTTCCACATCTCATTGCAGCTGCAAGCTGGGCGCCCTCTAGCAGGCACAGCTGGCACTAATGCCTGTACAGAGAAAATTGGCCTCCAGTCTGCTGGGTGAGAAAGACCGGACTAATGAGGGGTGGAGTTACAACGCTGTGTAAAAAGGGGGTAAAATGCATAAAAGAAAAAAAACAACACTTCTATTACAAAGGTATAAAAACTTTACTAAATCTTGGGTATTATGGACCTACCTAGTTTGGATTAGGCATGTACTAGTCTGCAACAATGACAGGCTAAGAACAATGCAACAGTAAGATCCGATCTAGAACCATTCAGGTCAAATATAAGGTAATACACCTGTATTGATGTCAGTCGAGCCCTGAGAGAACACACTACAGAGCGTAGGCTCGTCTCAGCAGGGACTTTGGGACAAAGAATGGTTTGTTGCTGCTAGAACAGGACAGGTAACATGAACCTGGTTTTACTTTCTCTTTCACTCGCTATTTATTCAAGCTGTTCTTTTCTTGGTGGGTAGCACTGGGTTTCTCAGGTGGAGCGGTCTGTGTCCTTTCTGTGTGGAGTTTGCACGTTCTCCCCGTGTCTGTGTGGAGCACCAGTTTCCTCCAACATCCAAAGACATGCAAGTGAGGTAAATTAAAGATAGCAAATTTTCAGTCAAGGTGTTTGACATTGAACTTGAACTGGTTACACAAGATAGATCAGTTCATCAAGTTTAACGTCAAACACAGTCATGGGCCATTTTGTATCTCCAATTCACCTCACTTGCATGTCTTTGGATGTTGGAGGAAACCGGAGCTCCCGGAGGAAACCCACGCAGACACGGGGAGAACATGCAAACTCCACACGGAAAGGACCTGGACCGTCCCACCTCAGGATTAAATCCAGGACCTTCTTGTTGTGAGGCGACAGTGCTACCCAGGTGTGAATGAATCACCTGAACTAAACAAACAGGTGTCCACATTCTATTGGTCATATAGTATCCTAAAGCAACCACGTGTACTGTGTGTCAGACTAGGAGAAAGGCTTTAATTTATTCCGCAAAGCTAACAGTCACATGACCATTATAATGTATTTATTTATTTATTTGGGATTTAACACATATGTGTCATTTAATGGCAAAACAGCTATTATGTTTCTGTCTGTTTATTTTATCTTGTCTTTACATTTCGGGCCATTTTACACCAACTGCCATAAAAGCACCTGAATTTTCTGAATGGACGGTTTTCTGCTTAGTGAATTGCGTTTGTTGGCTGGAGGAGAAACGGCAGGGTACCACTGTGTAATAGACCCATCCTGTGTGCCGGATTCATTCACTCAAAAGCATATCGTTCTCTCCTCAGCTTCCTCCAGCTCTGTTCAGCAGGAGTCGCTTCTGATATGAATGAGCCAGAAATCCGCAGTATCTCACTTTCATTCCTCTGTTCCCTTCTTTTACTGTGGGTTTCTTCTAGCTCTTTTATTCCTGCTTAGTAGCCTCTGGCTGAGAGAAGGCTCTCTGCATAGATGCATTATCATCTAGTCCATCCTACACTCCCGAGAGGAAGGCTGTCCGAATTCTTAGATGCTTTAAAATGCTGCCTATTGAGGTGCCTTAATTCTAAGCGATAATCTGACTGACTAATGAGGGAGCATCCGATGCTTCCTAAGCAGTGAAGGCAATCCCAGAATTCAGTGCGGCACAACTTTTCTCACAAAAAATGACAAATATGGCGGACGAATGCGGAGTTATTTTCAAATGTAAATAAATCTTCATTGATTTTTAATTTGTATAAACTTGTTCAAGTGTCATTTATTTGCAAATCCGGTCTCAACAGTGACAGTTTAACCATTTTCGGTACATGAAAGCAGATATTAGCAATGATGCTAGCAGGTTGAGACACCTCAGCCAATTGGTTTGAATTACCTGAAGCTAAGTGTGTTAGCTTATTAAGCAAAAACTATAATCGCCGGTAAGTAGTGTTTGTTTTATTAGGATTTTAACGTCATGTTTTTACACTTTTGGTTACATTCATGACAGGAACGGTAGTTATTCATTACACAAGGTTTTATCAGTTCACAAGGTTATATCGAACACAGTCTTGGACAATTTAGTATCTTCAATTCACCTCACTTGCATGTCTTTGGACTGTGGGAGGAAACCGGAGCACCCGGAGTAAACCCACGCGGACATGGGGAGAACATGCAAACTCCACACAGAAAGGACCCGGACCGCCCCACCTGGGGTTCGAACCCATGACCTTCTTGCTGTGAGGCGACAGTGCTACCCACTGAGCCACCGTGCCGCCCCCGGTAAGTAGTGCGTCTAAATAATCTGCCTTATAGGTTTCATGTCTTATTAGAATCCTCTCTACCTAAGCAGCTGCCTAGGTAGGCAGTAGGCAGCAAGGCAGCTTACTAGGTTTTTTAGACAGACTCATTATTGTAATGGCCACCTCTCTTATACAGCACTTGTGTAAATGAGTCACAACACACATCTTGTGTATGGGGCTGCCGGTCAGTGTGACCATGCTGACTCCTGTCCAGTGTTGAAAGCACCTACAATGTGGACACAGGAGTCGGAGCTGGACATCAGAGCATTGGGAGAAGATCAACTGATAATAATAATAATAATGCTATCAGAAGATCATGTGACCATCCGGGCATGTGAGCAACGTTTGCCTGTGGAAGTTATGATACCAGGATGCTCTGTAGGATGAGCCAACATGCAGCATATAGAAGGTAAAAGACCTGCTAGTAAAAGTCCTTTAGAGCGGCGCTCCCCAACCTTTTTCTGCACCACAGACCGGTTTCATATAAGATATAATTTCACAAACCGGCAGGACAAGAGACAATAACACCCAAAGAGTTTTAGAAATTGAATTGCTCTTGTAGCGATCTCTAATTATTTATTCCTTCTGTGTGGCCCGGTAATAAATGACCCATGGACCGGTACCGGTCCGTGGCCCGGTGGTTGGGGACCACTGTTTTAGATGTCATGTAGTCCGAGCTGTTTAGACAGCATATTAAGTGGGTGGTCCTATTGTTTTGGCTCATCAGCATATCTATCTTTTGAAATAAATAGATATGCTATAAATCACCTGAATGAGCTTGTTATACAAGCTATTGCAGAACCACGGGCATTAATGTATTCTGTATAGGTGCACTCTTTTTGCAGCTTTAACAGGCTCCGCTCTTGTTGACTGCATCTGTGCCCTACTGTCAAAAAAGCATTCGTGAAATCAGGCACTAATGTTGGACAAGAAAGCCTAATGAGTAAACAATGTACCGATTAATTAAAGGGGTTCGGTGGCCTGCATACATTCCAAACTCACCGGACAACGTCTTTAGTTGCTACAAATTTTAAAGTACGCGGTTTATTTACATCAGTGCTTTTATTAACCTTTAAGCCAAATGAATATATGAATCACCTGAACTAAACAGACAGGTGTCTACATACTTTTGGTCATATAGCATTCCACAGGAACCAATGGGTACTGTGTGACAGACAAGGAGAAATGCCTTAATTTATTCCCCAAAGCTAACTGTCACTTCATTTCCTGTCACTGTACACTGCCGGCCGGCGCTCATGGAAAAAGAACGACTTTGGGCTTTTTAGTGTGGGGTTGGTACTGGTTTGAACACACATACACACACACACACATATTCCAGAAGGAAAAACATCAGGCCTTTTTACTAGTGCTATACTGGCATAAATAATCCCTAACCTCTAACAAATCTGAATGGTCCACGTTCACTAAAGTGAACGTGGACCATTCAGATTTGTTAGAGGTTAGGGATTATTTATGCCAGTACAGCACACTGGTTCAACTTCCAATTGATAAATTTTAGAGATGAAGAAGCGAAAAGGAAAACGTAGAGACATGAGGGTGATGAGAAGGATGACGATCATGTTGAATCATGCCTACCAGCCACCTCCACGACGTCTCCTGGAACGATGTCGCGAGCCTTAATCCTCTGCACGCCTTTGCGGTTCATGCGATACACTTTGCCCATCTCTGGCTCGTACTCCTTCAGAGCCTCGATGGCATTTTCTGCATTACGCTCCTGCAACAGAGATTACAAAAGACCCCAAGGTCTAAATTTTATTTAGTCCAGTCTGTACATACTCCATCTTAGGGATGTAACGATACACTCTACCCACGATGCGATGCGATTCACGATACTGAATGTCCTTTTATTTCTGAGGTTGGTACAAACTATGCAAAACAATGCTGAACATTTCCCTTTTTGTGTAAAAAAAGAACTGAAATGAAATAAATCCCACATTAAATAAATAAATGAATGAGACAAATAAAGGAAGTATCCTCACATAAATACATATGGCTGGAAAATTCCGAACCTGGCAACCCTGTAGTGACGTAAACCAGGCGAGGTGAATAGCGCCAGTGTTCTCTTCTGTTTAAAGTGAATATCGATTCATTATACATGTAAACCGATTTGAATCGTTACACATGTGAATCGATTTTTAACTGTCTTGTGGTGCGTCGTTACATCCCTACTCCATCTACATCATTGTCATTGTTCTACATTGCTTAGTGCTACCGTCCTGCCCCGATAGCCTGGATGAGAGCCGAGATTCGAACTCTAGAGCTCGAGATCTCAGCACTAAGTACCAAAAATTTTCTGTTCATTTCATATTCAGCTCCAATATTTATTTGGAAAAGAGAATCTAAGGTAAAAGGTGTTCCCGGGGGGGGGGGGGGGGGGGAGGCAGGCTCTTTATCAGCAGTGAAGTCATAAAGATACACCAGCACTGAGCACACAATACAAAGAGGAGCAGAATCTCTTCCAAATGCAAATCTCAGGCAAATAGGAAGCACAACCGCCAGCGGGTATTAAATTTCATGCCAACGAGCGCTTTGTAAAAGAAAGAGGGTAGCTCGGTGCCACATAATGATGACATATTTCCCTAATTTCGTTCTATGCTGGCATTTAAGCTTAGAGATGACAGGCCTTACTTTCTGGCTCATTTTATTTCGTGTCTCCTGTCACTGGAACATACACACACACACACACACACACACACACACACACACACACACACACACACACACACACAGTGACCATTTAATCTTTCCTTGCTATTCGTATAACTGTTCGGCTAAAATTACTTACTCACTTTCTTAACCGCTTATCCAATCAGGGTCGCAGGGGGGTGCTGGAGCCTATCCCAGCTTTTCAATGGGCGCAAGGCACACAGTAACACCCTGGACGGGGCGCCAGTCCATCGCAGGGCAGACACACATACACACACACACACACCCATTCACCTGTAGGGCAATTCAGTGTCTCCAATTAACCTGACTACATGTTTTTGGACTGTGGGAGGAAACCGGAGCTCCCGGAGGAAACCCACACAGACACGGGGAGAACATGCAAACTCTGCACAGAAAGGACCTCTGCACTGTGAGGCGACAGTGCTGCCCACCGATCTGCTAAAATCAAATCTGAAAATAGTACAATAAGACTAATAGATGACCGGGCACCTACACAGACACATGATTGGCTGTGTGTCTGTAGGGGGAGGGACAATGGCTGGTGTAAGAGCGGCATATGCTGACCGGTTGAGGCGCATGCACTGATCATAGATGGCAGTGCGTGGCTCTCCGCATGCGATACTGCGCTCTGTGATACCCGGCCCTTGGCTGGCCGGACCCCTACAGAGACATGATTGGCTATGTGCGAGGGAGGGCGGGTCAAAAGGGATTTCTCATTGCTGTTACAATTGTGGCCTCTGCTGGCTGGTCGAAGGCGCCTGTGCAGAGACGGTGAATAATAGAGATCAGTGCGTGACCCTGCCTTATGCAGATGAAAAGAAGCGGTTGATAAACATAGCATCTAAACTTCTTGGTAAAGCAATCCAAGCAACTGAGGGTTTAGGGGCCTTGCTCAAGGGCCCGACATTGGCAGTATGGTAGCCGTGAGTCTTGAGTCTGTGCCTAGTCCAGTAGCCTAACCGCTCAGCCAATGCTCTGCTGTTTGAAATGCCATCAGTTATTATAGAGAAACAAAATGTTACATAAAACGTCACATTTTGTCCTTTACGCAACTCCAAAAAAGTGTTTCTTCCTCCATTTATCAACCGCTTTAAGCTGGTCAGTGTTGCGGTGAGTCCAGTTCACCTGGAAAACACAGTGTGCAGGGCAGAAATCCTCTGACCACTGTGTGTCTGGAGGTTGAATCAGACAGTGTCAAAACTATAATGTGTTCTGTTTTAGTGACGCGAACAGGTGGACAGACTCTGAGTTTCTAAAACGTTGTGTAACTGCATGACCTGATTTGGTTCATTTTGAATGCGTAATTTGTGTTTATAAATTGCAAATGAGCCAAGGATTGAATGCTAAGACCTGAATTAATTGTGACCTGTGGGCTGAAGTTATTCATGCCATACAATAACAACACAAACCGGCTCAAATAAAGAGAATAAATTGACTCCTTTTCACTTCTGAATCAAAAGAGAAGCAATATACACTGATCAGCCATAACATTAAAACCACCTCCTTGTTTCTACACTCACTGTCCATTTTTTCAGCTCCACTTACCATATAGAAGCACTTTGTAGTTCTACAATTACTGACTGTAGTCCATCTATTTCTCTGCATGCTTTGTTAGCCCCCTTTCATGCTGTTCTTCAATGGTCAGGACTCTCACAGGACCACCACAGAGCAGGTATTATTTAGGTGGTGGATCATTCTCGCAACTGCAGTGACACTGACATGGTGGTGGTGTGTTAGTGTGTGTTGTGCTTGTTGTGCTGGTATGAGTGGATAAGACACAGCAGTGCTGATGGAGTTTTTAAACACCTCACTGTCACTGCTGGACTGAGAATAGTCCACCAACCAAAAATATCCAGCCAACAGTGCCCCTTGGGCAGCGTCCTGTGACCACTGATGAAGGTCTAGAGGATGACCAACTCAAACAGCAGCAATAGATGAGCGATCGTCTCTGACTTTACATCTACAAGGTGGACCAACTAGGTAGGAGTGTCTAATAGAGTGGACAGTGAGTGGACACGGTATTTAAAAACTCCGGCAGCGCTGCTGTGTCTGATCCACTCATACCAGCACAACACACACTAACACACCACCACCATGTCAGTGTCACTGCAGTGCTGAGAATCATCCACCACCTAAATAATACCTGCTCTGTGGTGGTCCTGTGGGGGTCCTGACCATTGAAGAACAGCATGAAAGGGGGTTAACAAAGCATGCAGAGAAACAGATGGACTACAGTCAGTAATTGTAGAACTACAAAGTGCTTCTAAATGGTAAGTGGAGCTGATAAAATGGACAGTGAGTGTAGAAACAAGGAGGTGGTTTTAATGTTATGGTTGATCAGTGTACACGGCTACATAAAAACAGCAAACATGAAGCCTTCTGGGATTTCATCTAACCATTGGCTCTTATTCCTGGGTGTATATTATGTTAACAGGGCTGCTAGACGTCCCCGATCCTAACCCATGCTCACACGCACCTGCCAAACTCCGATGATGGCATTAGCAGCCAGGATGAGCAGGATGACCAGGGGCTCCACAAAAGCTGTAGTGGACTCCTCTCCATCCTCGAACAGCGCCAGCACCTGCAAGAGAAACAGCGCTCATGTTTTACACACTTAGTAGTTACTGTTTACACAAGATTCATCAGTTCAAGTTTAATATCAAACAGTCATGGACAAGTTGGTATGGACCCGGACCGCTCCACCTGGGAAACGAACTCAGGACCTTCTTGCTGTAAGGCGACAAAAATTAATGCCCCAGACAAGATCAGAGTGTATATACACATAAACATCTTTGTTTGTAAAATGTTATATTCAGTATTATCATTTTCAAATCTACATCGATGGAGGAGTTACTGATTCAAAAAGAGCAGTTTTTAGACGGAGCTCTATGGTCACTGGTGCTATCTTTGGTACATGCCCTGCGGGCGACTCACATGTTCCCTGTGGGCGACCAGGTGCCCGCGGGCACCGTGTTGGTGACCCCTGCTTTATACTCATGGCAGTGTTCCTGCACCACACATGCAGTGGGACTCACAAAAGCTTGTTTATTCACACCTCCACAAAGTCAGCACACCTACCAGCTCCGGAAATAAAAGTTTAAGAAATCGGCCTCCATTCAGCCCTGAATGGCCAGTCCAAACTGAAAGTGGCAGTTAGGATGTGTTCTAATAGGGTAAATATGAGTGCTTGAATCGGCACTTTGTTGGTCTGTTCGGACCGGTTTCGGGAAGTCGAACAGCTGTGTTGTTGGTTCATTATGACTCTGTGGTTTATGAAATTGAGTTTTACAGTCTAAAAGCTGCAAACATTAGGTCTTAGTGACAGACGTCTGAGCTTTGTGGGGATCCTTCTGACTGCAATTAACAGCTTCTGGAAACGGAAATGTGACAGGCTGTTAGAGAAGCTGTCAGGAGTGAATAAGCTGAAGAACGTTTCGACTAGGTGTCGTGTACCTCTGTAACCCACCCATACGTTTTAAAAGTATGACTACAGCAGGCTTTCAAACACACTGTGAATGGAATTCACTCTGTGGATAAGAGTGGAAGAAGAGTGGAAGCTGTTATAGCTGCAAAGGACAAGGGGGCATCTCCATATTAATGGTTATGGATGTAGAGTGGGATGTCGTAAAAGCTCCTTTAGGGGTTCTAATACTTTTGCACCAATTTGAAAACACAGTGGGGTTGTATCGAACTGTTTACCCTGCCAGTAGATGCACCAACTTTCAGGAGTGCACACTTTCCTTCTATATATATATATATATATACAGTGTATCACAAAAGTGAGTACACCCCTCACATTTCTGCAGATATTTAAGTATATCTTTTCATGGGACAACACTGACAAAATGACACTTTGACACAATGAAAAGTAGTCTGTGTGCAGCTTATATAACAGTGTAAATTTATTCTTCCCTCAAAATAACTCAATATACAGCCATTAATGTCTAAACCACCGGCAACAAAAGTGAGTACACCCCTAAGAGATTACACCCCTAAATGTCCAAATTGAGCACTGCTTGTCATTTTCCCTCCAAAATGTCATGTGATTTGTTAGTGTTAATAGGTCTCAGGTGTGTATAGGGAGCAGGTGTGTTCAATTTAGTAGTACAGCTCTCACACTCTCTCATACTGGTCACTGAAAGTTCCAACATGGCACCTCATTGCAAATAACTCTCTGAGGATCTTAAAAGACGAATTGTTGCGCTACATGAAGATGGCCAAGACTACAAGAAGATTGCCAACACCCTGAAACTGAGCTGCAGCACAGTGGCCAAGATCATCCAGCGTTTTAAAAGAGCAGGATCCACTCAGAACAGACCTCGCGTTGGTTGTCCAAAGAAGCTGAGTGCACATGCTCAGCGTCACATCCAACTGCTGTCTTTGAAAGATAGGCGCAGGAGTGCTGTCAGCATTGCTGCAGAGATTGAAAAGGTGGGGGGTCAGCCTGTCAGTGCTCAGACCATACGCCGCACACTACATCAAATTGGTCTGCATGGCTGTCACCCCAGAAGGAAGCCACACACGCGAGACAGACACAAGAAAGCCCGCAAACAGTTTGCTGAAGACATGTCAACAAAGGACATGGATTACTGGAACCATGTCCTATGGTCTGATGAGACCAAGATTAATTTGTTTGGTTCAGATGGTCTCAAGCATGTGTGGCGGCAATCAGGTGAGGAGTACAAAGATAAGTGTGTCATGCCTACAGTCAAGCATGGTGGTGGGAATGCCATGGTCTGGGGCTGCATGAGTGCAGCAGGTGTTGGGGAGTTACATTTCATTGAGGGACACATGAACTCCAATATGTACTGTGAAATACTGAAGCAGAGCATGATCCCCTCCCTCCGGAAACTGGGTCGCAGGGCAGTGTTCCAGCATGATAATGACCCCAAACACACCTCTAAGACGACCACTGCTTTATTGAAGAGGCTGAGGGTAAAGGTGATGGACTGGCCAAGCATGTCTCCAGACCTAAACCCAATAGAACATCTTTGGGGCATCCTCAAGCGGAAGGTGGAGGAGCGCAAAGTCTCGAATATCCGCCAGCTCCGTGATGTCATCATGGAGGAGTGGAAAAGCATTCCAGTGGCAACCTGTGAAGCTCTGGTAAACTCCATGCCCAGGAGAGTTAAGGCAGTTCTGGGAAATAATGGTGGCCACACAAAATATTGACACTTCAGGAACTTTCAATAAGGGGTGTACTCACTTTTGTTACCAGTGGTTTAGACATTAATGGCTGTATATTGAGTTATTTTGAGGGAAGAATAAATTTACACTGTTATATAAGCTGCACACAGACTACTTTTCATTGTGTCAAAGTGTCATTTTGTCAGTGTTGTCCCATGAAAAGATATACTTAAATATCTGCAGAAATGTGAGGGGTGTACTCACTTCTGTGATACACTGTATATATATATATACAGTACAGTATATATACTGTATATATACATACAGCAATCAGGCATAACATTATGACCACATTCCTAATATTGTGTTGGTCCCCCTTTTGCTGCCAAAACAGCCGAGCAACTGTGATGCTCTGTCTATTCTGACACCTTTCTATCAGAACCAGCATTAACTTCTTTAGAAATTTGAGCTGCAGTAGCTCGTCTGTTGGATCGAACCACACGGTCCAGCCTTCGCTCCCCACGTGCTTCAATAATACTTGGCATTTTTCCTGCTTCTAACACATCAACTTTGAGGATAAAATGTTCACTTGCTTAATATCTCACCCACTAACAGGTGCTGTGATGAAGAGATAATCAGTGTTATTCACTTCACCTGTCAGTGGTCATAATGTTCTGCCTTGTCGGTGTGTATGTATACATATATAAATAAAACTTTATCATAGGTATTTATGTGTAAGACAAACCACTATATATAGGGTTGGGTATTATCCACAGGTATCCGTCGGTGGGTCTCCTCGAGAATTATCCTTCGATATATTTCCTAACCAGCACTTATTCTTGTATGTTCTAAATACTTCTGTAAATAATGACATGAAATAAACACTATACACAGTACAATAGACACACAGTGCAGCAATTTTCCCAGAGTTCTGTGTGCTCTTATTGGAGAAAGCGTCTTACACCTACAGTCGGTTTTTAATTAAATGGAAAAAGCACCACCACAACTCGAGCCTCCGCTTTGCCTTTCAAATGCAGGAAGTGCGTCCATTGTTCAGGTGACCTTTTATTGTACGACATGCTCTGCCCAGCTGGCACAAAGTCACTAAAGCTGAATACATTGTTTTCACTTTTAACATGAGGTGGTGGTGTACAAACACCTACACTCAAACATAAAACAGATCTGTTGCTTTTTTTCTGCTGGACGAGATGCACAGAATCTGACTTGACGATGGAAACATGACAGTGAATGAGATAAACGCCTAAACAAATATGAGGACAAAGGGATCAGTGAATTCTATTAGGAAAGAACGCTTTTATTTGTCATATATACATATACATGGAATAATATTGAAAGCTGGGGTCAGAGCGCAGGGTCAGCCACTGTACAGCAGCCCTGGAGCAGACGGGGTTAAGAGCCTTGCTCAGAGGCTCAACAGTAGCTGCAAAGCAGAGCCTGGATTTGAACCTACAATCTTCCGACTGATAACCTACCCACTAGGCTACCACTGTCCCTGTAGCACAAACAGATGGCACCTGTTTATATTATACCTAGTGCAAAAGTATGTGGACACACCGGTCGGCTGGGAACCCCCTAGTGGGAATACTTGGCAATGCTTTAAGCAGACAAAATTGGCCATTAAGTCTGTTGGGTGGGAAAAAAACGGACCGAAAAGTGGGCGAGGTCTTCAACACTGTGCAAGGACACTAATTTGTGCCCATGCATAAATAGAATAGCAAAAAAAGGTCCCCAGGTGGCACAGTGGGCACACCAGCGCCGCGATTCTGGACTATTCTGGACCTCGGTTCGAAACTCAGCGCTGCCACTGGTCGGCTGGGCGCCATCTAGCAGGCATAATTGGCAGTGCCTGCAGGTAGGGATGACTGGAATATGTGGGCGGGGTCTTCAAACGCTATGTAAGGACCCTAATTGGCGGATAGAGGCGCCTCTGCAGAGGGGGTTGGAGGAGGCGTGGTCAGTAATATACCCACCTCAAACTGCAAGACAAATTGACTATGCTTAATTGGAAGGAAATGGGAGAAAAACACGTAATATAGCAAAAAAAAAAAAATTAAGTATGTGGACACCTGGCCCTGAGCTTGATGGACATTCCATTTCAAAACACACACATACATGTGCACACACACACTTTGCCACTATAACAGCCTCCACTTATTTGGAAAGTCTTTTTACAATATTTATGTGTCTGGACTAATTTGTGCCCATTAAATAAAAGGTCAGGCACTGACCTTGGCAAGAAGGCCTGACTCACAGTCCACATTCCAGTGTATCCTAAGGTGCACAATGGCGTTGAGGTCAGGGCTCTGTGCAGGCCTCATTTTATGTGCGAGTGCATCGTTTGCCCATGGAAGAGATGGCACTGGGATGCACTTTAACGAAAGGACCTGCTGATAACAACTCTAAACCCTTTACAGTCTCAAAGCCACAGAGAACAGTGTAGGACCGGATTGGGACTGAATCCGCCTAAACTTCTCTCAAACCGCTACTGTTTTCAGCACGTCGTGTTCTGTGGTGAGTCAGGCCGTTATGTCCACAAACAGCTTTAGAAGAAGCAACTGGTTCCACTGAAATAAAAGAACTGCTGTGTGACTGTAGCGCTTTTGTCACCTAGTTACCAGCAGCTTTTGTTCTCGCAACATGCAAAAACGTCAGGAGAGCAGAATGCTAGACATTTTAATATATTCAAACAGGCACCCAAATGAGTCCGGCCAGTGGGCGCGAGCGAGTCCTCCGAGTCTTTCCATCACGTGCATGCTTTTGCAGAACGCACGCTGTGGATACACACACAACATGCAAATACACACTAGCTGGACCAACACACACACACACACACACACACACACACACACACACACACACACACACACACACACACCCTCGCTTGAAATCTCTATGGGAGGCTAAAGCTTTTTGTATTTGATGTTTTTATTAGCATGTAAAAGGATTAATGGTGGTCATGCAGCCAGACGCTCGGGTCCTCACATCGAAATAATCAGCCTGTTTAAGTCTGAGGCGCTAAAACCTTTTAATGTCGATTGAAACGATACGTGACCATGTCTGCGCAAGTCTGAGCGTGTATGCATCGTGTATTACAAGTTGTTTTGCTATCCGAAGTCAGACGGAAAGTTCATAAAAAGGTAAATTTATGAAAAGTGAATTAGAAAAACAGACCCCGTAACTGGGTTTAATGGGCCGGGGCTTCGGAAAGTCTGAAGCCGCTTTTAGAAAGGTTCAGAGAGCGCATTAACCTGCTACCTCAAATTATTAACACGACATGTAAAACCGACCAAGCACGAAGGCCAATTAGTCCCCAAATAATACAGGACAAGAAAAAAAAACATTGTAACTTTTGACCAATCAGCTTTAGACACACTCAGGTCAAATGTTCAATTAGTCCCAAACCCAGAAATTTAAACTAAGTTCAACTCGGCGAAAGGAAGTTTATTTATTTATTTATTAGGATTTTAACGCCATGTTTTACACTTTGGTTACATTCATGACAGAACAGGTAGTTACTGGTTACACAAGATTCATCAGTTCAAGTTTAATGTCAGTCATGGACAATTTTGTATCTCCAATTCACCTCACTTGCACATATTTGGACTGTGGGAGGAAACTGGAGCTCCCGGTGGAAACCCACACAGACACGGAGAACATGCAAACTCCACACAGAAAGAACCCGGACCACTCCACCTGGGGATTGAACTCAGGACCTTCTTGCAGTGAGGCGACAGTGCTACCCACCGAGCCATTATGGTCGACTCAGGTCGTGTAACTAACTAGTCTCAATAATAATGACACATATTTGGACTGCCATACCCAAGCCTAAATATTCCTTTTTGATATTTTCATTCTTATATTTATACCTAAATGTACCTATATGTATATATCGGTTATGATCTATATTATTATTACTATTATTATTATTATCTGTATATTATTACTATGTCTGTATATTATTACTGTGTGTGTGTGTGTGTGTGTGTATATATACAGTATATATATACATACATATATATATATATATATATATATATATATATATATATATATATATATATATATATATATATATATTTATATGTATACATACAACAATGTATATTATTGCTCCTATTGTATATGTTTATACCTGTAACAATATCTTTATTTCTATATTTATACTTATATATCTGTATATATTGTTTATAAAAATAGACACTACTGCTATTATTATTATTATTATGCCAGATGCACAATTTGCACACACTGTTTTGCATACAGTATATTGTATATATGCACGTTGTATATTCGCTCCACCCTAATTACTTTATTTGTGTCTGTCTTTCTGTCTGTCTGTCTGTCTTTCTTTCTTAGCGGTTGTATAAAAGTATTAAAGAAATACTCTCTTCAAACATTGTGAACAGGGTAAGTGAAACTGAAAAAGACTTACGAATGACACACAGGCAGCGAGCAGAAGAATCCTGACCAGAAGATCCTCGAACTGTTCTACCACCAACTCCCATAGTGACTTTCCTGCGAGAGATAAACATTTTATGTCATTACGGTAACATCGTTTCATTTACAGATGTTCACGTTCAGAGATGTATAAGCAGCATTCATTTGAAGCTGACCTAATAAAGTGGCTGCACTGGGATTTCACCACAGAAGTGTATACGACAGACTAATTACGGGCTAATGAGCTATTAAGATGGAAGAAGATCATTTGGATACGTTGGTGCCACTGAGGACAACGGGATGATTGCAATTGCAATCAAGATGAGAGAAAGAGAATGAAAGAGGTATGAAGCACCTCTACATTTAATTGCATATTACTAGATAGCTTTACTGTACGCTCATGTAAACAAGCCCATTTAACTCGGTGTTTTTACCAACGGGGCAGCTTGTTTATTTAATAAAATGTGTTGTGTTTATTCTCAAGTGCAATATCATGATTTGTTTAATGAGCTGAAATCATTCACTGGAAAAATCAAAAAATCATTTAATAACAAAAACAACTCTAAGTTGGGGGGGGGGGGGGGGTACTTTTTCACACCCCTGTATATGTTCTGTACGCTCACACAGACAGGCTCGTCTTGCACAGGAAGCGCGTCTCAAAGACGGAGTCGTAATAGCGTGTTGGAAAGATCAATATTTACCTTCCTCCGCCGGGAGCTCTGTCCGTCCAACCCCGCCGAGAGATCCGTGGAGGAATGAAAGAGAAGAGAGAGAAAAAGAGAGACGTGTTAGCAAAGCCACATTGCAAACATTTTGTTTAAACACAAACAGAACCATTTGTTAGCATCCGCGTTGGTTCTGTGCCGAGAGGCGTTCTCTGTCCCGGTGAAAGTTAATTACACAAAGATGGAGAACAATGATGTGCAATAAAATCAGGGACACCCACAGGCTTTCAGGATTCACCTCGTACAATTTCACTGCACACATTAATAATGGCAAAAAATGTATTTGAAATAACCTGCTACTTTTTATTGGATTTGTTATTAAATCTAAAATTCAGATCATTTCATTACCAATAAATCCTGAACCGCTCTCAGGTTGTGCAGCAGTAAAATATGCTAGCCCTCACCAGTGCTGGGATCTCGAGCTTAAATTTCAGCTCTGCTATCAGCCAGCCTGATGCCTACACAGTCCCACGACTGGCTGTGTGTCTGTAGGGGGAGGGACAGTGACTAAAACAGGGATTCTTTTCACTCATGCAAGCGCAACCTCTTCTGACCAGTCAAAGCAACACCCCTATTTTTATTCGGGCTTGGGACTGGCACTGAGAACACACTGACAGGTCCTCCCAATGGCTAGGCTGTTTCGGACAGGACACCAATCCCTCATGCACCCCCAGATACAGCCGATCATGTCTGTGTAGACATCCTGCAGGTAGTCGGGTAGACATCAATGACAGTCTGGATCAGTTGGCATCAATGTTCAGGGTTACTAAGTCCCACTGCATGGCCAAAAGTATGTGGACATCCCTCTTCAATACTGAGTTCAAGTGTTTGAGCTACATTGTATAATATAACAGATGTATAATACGAATTCAACACTTTGGGGAAGGAGCCATCCTGTCCCAGCATGACTGTGGACCCTTGTATGTATGTATGTATGTATGTATGTATAGATAAATAGATAGACAGACAGGCACATATAGATAGATACAGATAGTAGATAGACAAACAGACAAACCGACACAGACAGATAGTAGATAGACAGACACAGATAGATAGACAGACAGACAGATAGTAGATAGACAGACAGACAGACAGTCAGTAAGATAGCAGATAGACAGACAGACAGATAGATAGATCAATCAATAGATCGGTAGATAGATAGACAGACAGACAGACAGATAATAGCTAGACAGATAGATAGACAGACAGAGACAGATGGTAGATAGATAGATATATAAACAGTAGATAGACAGATAGACAGACAGACAGACAGACAGACAGAGACAGATAGTAGATAGATATATAGACAGACAGTAAATAGATAGATAGACAGACAGCAGATAGACAGCTATATGGACAGACAGAGAGTAAATACATAGACAGACAGACAGATTCAACTTTATTGTCCTTGCTCAGTACAGTTGCAACGAAATGCAGTTAGCATCTACCAGAAGTGCAAATATTTGCATTGTGCAGCACAACAAAGGACATCAGTAAACGTACATATTTATGGTTAGTATAATAATTATAACTATATATATTATAACCATAGCTATTTACGTATATGGTATTCGGTCTATATACATAGTAATATACAGTATACAAAATAATTATAATAAGCATAAGCAATGTATAACGACATGGTAAATTTGGTGTGGAAGATCTCATCCCCACTGAAAACCATAAATGAGGACGCTGAGGCTTTATTTTTATATCCGAGCTGCTTTTTCATTAAATATCAGGACACTTATTTAAACGACAAATCCTTACAGAGCTAATAGGCTGATTTGAAAAGCTTAGTATTTTTAAATGGTACTAACTTTAGTGTCGGTGCTGTTTGAGAAGCAGGTGGTTTGGATCGACTGTGTTTCCTAAACACTGCCGTTGAGTCATTTCTAAAAGCTTCTTAGTGAAGAGTGTGTGGGAGAGCTGGAGTGTAAGTGGAAAGAAACCACGAGGAGTGTGATTAAGCTTGTTCTTTCTAAGGAACACACTGACACTCGTTAGAAAAACATTAGTCTCAGTCCTCGGCATCAACAGTGCAGCAGTGGCGTGAAGCTTTGATGGATTTGCATGAATGATGCACTGATCTGAAGCCATGGAATAGTGTTCAAGAAGACTTTCATGAAATTCCACATGATCTGATCATCCCTGGAACATTTCGTTTACATTTCACGATTAACTAAGTAATCACTAAGCAATGTGCTCAGCTAGTTTTGGAGGACCGGACTGCCAGCTACAGGCTGGAGAATATGGAGTGTTTATATTGACCCAAGTGTGAGACCAGTAGCAGCAGCTTAACAGGGAACAGCCAATTAAATTGCTGAATTTGATGTAGTGGGGTTGTGTCACGTTGCATTTATGGCCAGGCTGCACAAAAACCCAGGTCAGTATTGTCCGTAATAGGAGCAGTCGATATGACGATGATGGACTTCTGAGACAGAGTTGGCGCCCACATTAAAAACTACATTCCCAGAATTACGCTGGAAATGTGGTACATGTATGGCTTCGTGAAGTGGTCTTGGTCAGCTACTGTGGTCCAGCAAATGTGTCCCTTGTATATAATAAAAAACACAAACATACAAGACGTTCACATGATCTAATTCAGTCTATTAACTGGTGTCAAGTGCAGCCAATCCGCTGCTGGGGATATTCGGAGGGTGTATATTCGCCTGACATAAACTTACTCCGTCGTGTGTGCAGTCCACCAATCCCTTATCCATACTTCGGTGGATTCACATACGACGAGCCACGCCTAGATCTCCGTTCTCCTCCATTTTCTGTACGGTCTTTTCCACCCGGCAGACTGGAGGCCAATTATATCTGCTGCAGGCATTAGCCAAATGTGCCTGATAGAGGGCACCCAGCCGACTGGTAGGAGAGCCGAGATTCGAACCTGTGAGCTCAGAATCTCAGCGCTGGTGTGCTAACAGATTAATCCATTGCGCCACCTGGGCGACAACGTGCCATTTTTCAGAGGGATTTAGAGTTGGATGGGAATTACTGTATCAGATCTGAGTTGTACATTGCTAAAGCTAGCACGTTTGCCATTGTGAATTAAGTCAACATAGTGAAGCAGTTCGGTGTCATTGTTTGAAAGTCAAAACTCAACAAATTTGGCAAAATTTCAGTTTTAAATTAAGGTTATTGGCTGTAAAACCGAAAGAATGAACGTAAAATCATTCGTTCGTCCTTCTGACATGAATGGAAATATGTGTGTGGAAATTTGCTACCCTCAAATATGGTGACGGATCTTACAATTAAGTCCATGACAACACACGACCCAAGAATACCAATCCAAGACTAAGCTTTACTACGAGCATCGTTCCTGACATCAGATTGATTCAGTTATTAGATGTGTGTGGGTGTGTGCTTTCATGTGTGAACGTTCCCTGTTGACGGTGCCCATTATGGCTGTTCTAACAGCAATTACATCGGGCACGCTGGGCATTCAACAGGATCTGACAAATGCTGGCATTACGGAGCAAACAAAGCCTCATAAATCCAGCCGGAAATAATAAATCCAGTCGGGCTGAAGGACTCCTGCGCAATGCGGAACTCTGAGTTTTAGGGGGGGACTGTGGATGAATGGACCGTGAAGAAGTTCAGTGGGGGGAAAAACCTTGGAGCTGATGCTAAAGATAGTGAAGGAAAATACGCAGAATGGCAGAGTGTGTGTGTGTGTGTGTGTGTGTGTGTGTGTGCACATTGTGCTCAGGTTTATCATTGCATTAAATAAAAACACAGCCTTTCCTGCTCTTATCTGAACGGAAAACTTTATTATCAAGTAATCTGATAAGACTCTAGTGAGGCTTTTCTGTTCACTCATACTGGCTGATTTTTTTCCAGCGATCACTTCTGCACAGGCACGTGCAGTGGAAACCAAAACACAAATCCTCCTGAGACGAGAAAACCTAAAATAACACGGTGGCCAGATCCCGAAACCGGTGCTTAAGAACATGGGAAAAAAAAAGCATGAAAGCTATAAGGAGGTTTTAAATGTGTTTATTTCTCTTTGATTGGGTTCGGGCTGTGAAATTGGCCGGCGCTGAGAGAAAGACTGAACGGAGGCTGAGAACCTCGGGTGAATGAAAGCGAACGTGATCTGCTTTGAACTACACAGGAGAGTCTCCTTTCATCCGTAACTAGCTTAGAAGACGTGCAGTGTCTGAATTGAAGTGTGTGAGCGCGGTGTGAGGAGATGGGACTGCTCGTACGTCAATAGGCGTGAATCAGTTAGCTCTTACACTGACCTGCTGCGTATGACAGAAGAATTAAAAATTCAGCCTGGAACCTGATGAATGACGGGAGATGAACATGCCAACAAAGCTTATGTAATAGTGTGCTTGATCTGGCGACATTAAACCACTACGTCACACCAGAAACTTGCTTAGACTGGGCATGACCAGGCAGGCACTGGGAGATTAACGGCATATAAAACCCTAAATAAAGACTTACATAATACAAAACTGTACGTACATCAGCAATTTGCTGGAAAACTAAAGACATACTGTCAAATCCAATCCAATCCAATAATTTAGCTTTATTTTGGCTGTGATACTAGCTAGCGTTTGATCTGAGCACTGTCAAAGCACTGTCTAACCTCTAGCGCAGTAGGACTAAACTGCATCACAGTGAGAGTCATTATCTTCCAAAAAGAAAAAAACAACAACTTGGAACAGTGATAAACCTTCCCAAGAGTGATCAGCTTGATTAAAAGTCTTCAAGGGTCACAAACAATTCATAAATGATTCTTCTATTTAATTTTGATCAGTTGCTTTATCCTTGTCAGGGTCGCTGCACATCCGTTATTAAAACATTTCTTTTTAGCAGGAGGTCATATATCCATCAGCTGAAACTGAGGCTTACTTTATATTTTATGTACAGATAGAAAAAAAATTCTAATACTGATAGAATAAAATCTATGATATAAAATATACAATATAATACAATTATTTAATTAATGAATGAAACCCTAGACATGCTAACCTGTCTTAAGCTGGGTGATAATTAAAGCTCTACTAAAAGTGTCACATTTCATGGCAGTCATTAAATTACACTCATAAATTGAATCATAGAATAAACTTAAACTACAATACACAGCACAGCTACCTTAATAGTTGAACATAAACCTAGAACATCCGACGGTTTCAAATACGAAAATACTCGTCCGTATTTTGACACACCCTCCCTCTGCGTCCACAGGCTCGGTTGGGAGTTACCCGAGTTGTGTTTTAGCTGCTTTACACTTCGACATCTTGAACATTTTGACTAAGCAATTGTTAACTGAATTGCCGTAGGATTGCTAGTGTAACAGCCTTTTCTGTGGAGTAGTGTCCTGACAATGTTTGGTGCATTTCGTCTCTTTGGGGATTCCATAATCAATAGAACAGAAAAGGCACAAAAAAAATTGGCAGTGCCTGCGGCAGACAAAATTGGCCACCGAGTCCGCTGGGTGGGAAAGACTGGACTAATAAGTGGGCGGTGTCTTCAAACACTGTGTAAGGACCCTGGTTAGCAGCCCGAAGCACCTACACACAAGCGAATAAGAAAGGGTTGAGGGGTCGCTCAGGTGGCGCAGCGGTAAAATACGCTAGCACACCAGAGCTGGGATCTGGAATACATCGTATCGAATCTCAGCTTTGCAATCTGGCTGGGTGGCTATATGAACAACGTTTGGCTGTTGTTTATACAGGGTGGGAAAAGCCAGACCAGGTTCCTCATAACTGGTGCAATTACGACCTCTGCTGGCTGATTGATGGTGTCTGCACAGAGTAAAGGAATAATGCTGATCGGGGTGTGGCTCTCCATGCACAGGGCTGATTCGCATAAGAACTCTCCTCATGCAGGTGAAAAGATGCAGTCGTGTACTGCTCGTGTGTTGGAGGGGGCGTGTCGGTTTGCTCTCCGCAATCGGGCCGGGGGTCAGCACCAGTAGAGAGGAAGCGTAACACAACAAGGTCAAAATTTGAAAATTTTAAAAAACATTAAACAAATGAAAAAAAGAATTAGAAGAAGAGGTTGAGGGACTGTGCAGGCGTCCGAGGGGGAGAGGGGCAGGCAAACACACCCTCCTCAAATGCAGTTAAGATTCCCAGCAGCAAAAGACTAATTGGCTACGCTAAAAATCATCAGAAAAAGGGAGAAAATGCTTAAATAAAAATGCATTTTGCACAATTATGCATCATCCAAGCGCCATTGTTTTGCCTCTATAGATGGCGCCTATGGTAGCATGCACCAGGCACAATAATCACATGTACCCGTGGCCTGGCATGGAAAGAAACCTTTCACTACAGTGCCAGGACGTTTGCCGTCTTCCAACAATCCCTTTCTCCGAGTGTGCATGTGTTCTTACATGCATGTTAGGCCAAAATCTCTGCTCCGTTACTGAAACCTCTCTGGCGGGGGTTGTCCCCGTGCGCCTTTTCCGCCAACATAACCTCTGTTCTAGCTATCTATCCATCAGAACAAAAGCATGACGCCGGGCAGGTACAGTAACAGCAAGTCTTCTCGTATAAAAGATTTAAGAGGAGCCAGACTGGCTGCACGAGCAACCCTGGAGACAAAGAGCCTCGGTGAAAGAGGGAGGGAAGCAGGGAGGGAGGGAACAGCGGAGTAGAAGGAATGGAGAGGAAGGTTTGAGTGGGGTTTCCCAGCCACCCTGTGCCAAGGATTCCCTCTGTGTCATGTGGGCCTCGCCGGCCTCGATCTGCCCAGGCGCATTCCAACGTACTGACTTCAGCCTGGCCTCAGACACACACTCATGCATATACACACACACACACACACACACACACATGCATACACACACCGTCCCGCCCTCCCGCTCATGAAAACAAGTGCCAGCCTGTTTACACACTGGCAGGCAGAGTCAGAGGGGAAACACTTCCTGGAAATGGTTGCCAACAACACGGAGCTCTGAACGAGTTTGTCTTGAGAGGCAGGAGATAATCTGCCTGATACAACAAAAGAGACGTGCTAATGCTAATATATGCATGATGTTAATAGTAAATAATAATATATCACAGCAGTCTTGGAATTTTGTTATATGTACCTATAATTTGGTCATATGTTCCTATTATTTGATTATACACTGATCAGCCATAACATTAAAACCACCTCCTTGTTTCTACACTCACTGTCCATTTTATAACTTAGTAGTTCTACAATTACTGACTGTAGTCCATCTATTTCTCTACATACTTTGTTAACCTCCTTTCACCCTGTTCTTCAATGGTCAGGACCCCCATAGGACCACCACAGAGCAGGTATTATTTAGGTGGTGGATCATTCTCAGCACTGCAGTGACACTGACATGGTGGTGGTGTGTTAGTGTGTGTTGTGCTGGTATGAGTGGATCAGACACAGCAGCGCTGCTGGAGTTTTTAAATACCATGTCCACTCACTGTCCACTCTATTAGACACTCCTACCTAGTTGGTTCACCTTGTAGATGTAAAGCCAGAGACGATCGCTCATCTATTGCTGCTGTTTGAGTCGGTCATCCTCTAGACCTTCATCAGTGGTCACAGGACGCTGCCCACGGGGTGCCGTTGGCTGGATATTTTTGGATGGTGGACTATTCTTAGTCCAGCAGTGACAGTGAGGTGTTTAAAAACTCCAGCAGTGCTGCTGTGTCTGATCCACTCATACCAGCACAACACACACTAACACACCACCACCATGTCAGTGTCAGTGCAGTACTGAGAATGATCCACCACCTGAATAATACCTGCTCTGTGGTGGTCCTGTGGGAGTCCTGATTATTGAAGAACAGCATGAAAGGGGGCTAACAAAGCATGCAGAGAAACAGATGGACTACAGTCAGTAATTGTAGAACTACAAAGTGCTTCTATATGGTAAGTGGAGCTGATAAAATGGACAGTGAGTGTAGAAACAAGGAGGTGGTTTTAATGTTATGGCTGATCAGTGTATGAGTACAGAATCCCAGCGATGGTGAGCTAGTAGAAAATCCTGATCTCGGCTGTAATTGTGTGTCTTTAACTATTATTTTTTTCAATAAGTAGCTAGTTTGGTAAAAAAAAAAAACCCTGTGGATTTTAAACTTGTAAAAATACCTAAAATGCTCATCCTTACAGGATAAGATTTCATGTCAATCATCACGGTCAGAAAATACGCAATACAGATATCGTACAGTCATACCTGTAATATTGGATATGTCAGACATCACCTATCACCACACCTGCTAAACAACAAAGTCCCGTCCACAACGTACAATAGCACCACAACATTACACAAGGCGTTGTTGTTTGTGCCGCGGCTTAAACACGTAAACAAAAACTTTTCAAAATGTTTGTCATGCCAACCAGACTCGTGGGCATGTATCCACAGCCTGAACTGCTTCTCTGCTCTGGAGTTCGTCCTGTATTCCAGTGTGTGAAGCGACATGTGTTGCGTCATTCACGTCTCTGATAATTAAACCTGACGACAGCTGGTTTGAGCCGAAGAGCCACACATGCCAGATGTTAGAGCATTAAATGCCCACTTCGGATCCTTAAAAATAGCATGGGCCACGCTGGAAATGGCACCATGGGTGTGTTCGAAAACCTAGGGAGCTGCCTTGCTGTCTTACTGTCTACATAGGCATGTCAGTGACTTATAAGGCAGGTTATTCGAACGCACTACTTAGACAGCGATTCCATCGGGTTTCGCATTTCGCGTTTAGCATCTTACCATTAAAACCAATAAACTGAGGTAGCACAGCACGCTAACATGTCAATATAACATCTTCCTTCATGTACCGATAACGGTTACATTTCCTGACAAGCCCGAACTTGCAAATAAAAACACTCGGTACAAATTTTCATATTTTATTTACGTTTGAAAATAACTCCATTCCTTTCTCCGCCCCGTCAGCCATGTTTATTTTTCTGTGAGAGAAGAGCACCCGACCCGCAATGAATGCTGGGATTGCCTTGATCACTAAGGCAGCGTCGGATGCTCACTCGTTCTTGAGCCAAAATAACATTGAAATATGAAGATGCCTCAGAAGTGAGGATTTTAAGGCATCTAGGATTTCGAACAGCCTCATTCTCGGGAGCGCGCACAGGATGACGTCAAATGCTGCCTATGTAGACGGCTCCCTAGCTTTTCGAACACACCCCATGAGTCTGACTTTGGCCATCATAGTGGAAACAAGCAGCGAAAAACAAAAGCAGTAGCAAAGCCACTACAGACACGGTGTAAATATTAGTACTGAGCTTGGATCAAGCATTGGTGTTAATGATGGTAAAACTTTGAGGTGTGACAACACTAAATGTGTGGGTTTTACCACTTTTTTTTTTTTTATATTTGAAATCTAGTCAGAAAAAATGTGAAAGTGTGAACCACGCCTGCCTGCAATCGTGAATATTGCAGAATGGGGTGGCAAAATGTATCAGATTCTGATTCCCGAGAGTGACTTTCTCTTCCACCAGGTCCAGACCAGACCGTGTGTCCCACTATTAAACGTATGTGATAAATCTACAGCAGGTTCTCATTCAGACAGGAAGTGATCTTACTGAAGTGTTTTTGAAAGAACACATACAAGTCGAACCTGTGTGGCACTGTGAATTCTTGAGTATCTCTGGAACGTGGTGTCTGCTGTGAAAGCTGCTGGCTTGTACCAGGTGTCGCCCGTCTTTATAGACATGCCTGTACCCGGCTCACTACCCAGGAAATAAGATGAAAGTACAGGAAGGTGCATGTACACACACGTACAGGTTCACACACAGGTAAACTGAATCCACATCAACACCGTTTATAACTGCTGGCTGTTACAGTCAAAGGCAACGCTAGAAATGTTAAGCCGACCAGGTACAGGGATAACATGGCTTAACATTTTCATTACGTTTTATTCTGGTTAGGGTCGAGACAGGTCTGGTTTTACTGGGAAACACTAGGCACAAGGCAGGTCCGGCCTGTTACAGCTTTAAAGGGGAAGGAAGCTCAAATGGTGCAGCAGTAAAATACGATAGCCAACTAGAGCTGAGATCCAGGCTTTCAATCTTAGCTGTGCTATCAGCTGGTCAGTTTTCGACACAGACAGGACTGACAGTGTCTAAGGGGGAATGGCTGAACAGCCTCGTCATTGGGGGGTGCACTTGTCGGTGCTCCCTCAGTGCAGGTCCCGTGCCCGGATACAATGAGGAGGGGGATTGGTCAGCATGCACACGTGGCCAAATCAGGTATCCGGACCAGGAGGATCCGCTGTGGTGTCCCTAAATACGGGAGCAGCCCAAAGCAGGGTGAGTACACTCACCGAGCACTTTATTAGGTACGCCTATTTGGTACATTCATTGATTATCTTGCTACAAGCTACAATTACTATAGAAATGCACCCAGTTGGTATTCGGCTACTGACAAGATATAAAGCCAACAGCATCATGTGATCAGAAATTGTCCACTGATAAAAGGCTGAAGAAAGTCAACCAGGGTTTGTGTTCCTTATAAAGAGGCCAGTACATTTAAACAGTATTTAAAAATCCCAACAACACTGCTGAACCTGCTATCCTCAGAATGATCCACTACCCTATAATATAGGCGGTTGTAGCCCAGCGGTTAAGATACTGGACTAGTAAGCAGAAGGTTGCTGGTTCAAACCCCACCACTGTCAGGTTGGCACTGTTGGGCCGTTCCTTGAGCAAGGCCCTTAACACTAATTGCCTGGACTATATACTGTAAACGTAATACCCTGCTCAGTGTGGTTGCCTGTGACTGAGAGATCGGGTAAAGGGGAGCTGACAAAGTGTACAGAGCGACAGATTATTAACAGTCAGTAATTGTATACCCCAAATTTGTATCTGTATTGTAAGTGTAGCTTATACAATGATCAATGAAAGTATGTACCAGACATGTGTACCTAATAAAGTGCTCGGTGAGTGTGATGCCCATGGTTTTGGAATGGCCCAACAAACTCATGGGCGGGTGCCCACATGCTTTTGGCAGTATAGTGTATCCAGTTCTTAAAAGCGTAAAAGCACAAATTTATTAGAGAGCAAGATTCTACAACTTCATGAAAGTAAGACGCATCGTGCACTCGCGCACGCACACACTCGCGCGCACACACACACACACACACACCGCACTGCAGGGTTGCTCTGCTGAAGAACCACAGTTTGTCGGGGGGGAGGTGTTGATGACTGCTGAGATAGACAAGCTGCACACATGCACAAATAACAAACTCTATTAAAAGTAACAATTATAAGAAAATAATTAAATTTAAACAACACACGATTCTAATAAATATTCGTTCTAATAAAGACGTTTAGCTTCTCTTAAAGCTTTGCATGAAGGCAGAGAGACGTGCAGTGCAGCGCAATTTGCCGCGCTTTACTCGTACGGTTGTCACCAGCAAGCAACAGAACATACCACAAGTGTCTGCAAAACTTCCGTCTTCCCTCCACCGACACCCTTTATCATCAAACAGCAGCTGCACAGATGTGACTGCCAGCTTCACGGCAGGAAATACGGAGTTGACTGTTTTCTGAAGAGTACAGTAATGGTTGGTAGCAGTTATAATATTTATAGTACATGCAAAGACATGATTAGTTACATCTAAGTGGGGGGTTGGGGTGTGGCCAAGGCCCCGCGATGGATTGCCATTCTGTGTTACTAAATTGTGCCCAGTGATTCCGGATTAGCCGGACCCACTGCAACCTTGGTCGGGCGTCCACACAAACACAATTGACAGTGTCTGAGGGAGGGAAGGTCGGACGAGGTCTTATACTGCTGGCACCGACCTGACTGGGCGTTTACACAACCACAATTGACAGTGTCTGAGGGAGGGAGGGTCGGACCAGGTCTCATCCTGCTACCACTGCGATATGCACGGTGGCTCGATGGGTAGCACTGTCGCCTCACAGCAAGAAGGTTCTGGGTTCGATTCCCAGTAACCACAAACTGCCTGTCCTGTCATGAATGTGTAAAATCCTAATAAAATAATTATAAATAAATCATTCTTATTTTGTCATTTAACACCCATGTGCTAGTTTGACTGGCACAAAACTACCACCACCGCGCTTCAGTAGCTACAGCGCAGTGTTGCCTGGTTTCCCTGCCCTAGATTTTCTCCTCTAAAGCCAGTTTGGTCATGGTGGCCAAACAATATTACCTAATTAAATATAACCACAAATCTCTCACACAAAGATTTTTCAACGCCCATGTGACCAGCAAAAATGTCAGTATTGCATCAAGCTGTTTCTTTCTTGCACTGCATTCGACGAGCCAACGGTAATGTAAAGCACACTTCACTGTGGACAGATTCACTCGTTGTGCCACTGTTGGACCCATGAGCAAAGCCCTTAACCCTCAGTGACTTGGATTGTATTCGGTTACAAATGTACACTTTGCCACAACAATTGCTAACATCTGTAATGAATTAATTATTTTAAAAAATGATGTGCTTTCAACTTTGCAGCAAGAGTTTAGGGAAGGCCCTTCCTGTTCCAGCATAGCTTGGTTTAGTAAGGCAATTTTAGCCTAGTGGTTAAGATACTGGTCCCGTAATCAAAAGGTCGCTGGTTCAAGCCCCACCACTGCTGGGTTGCCATTGTTGGGCGCTTAAGCAAGGCCCTTAATCCTCAATTGCTTGGACGATTGAAGTGTCTGCTAAATACTGAAACTCTGTTGACCTGCGCAGAGACCTCATGATCAGCCCCACTGAACAGCTCTGGAATGAACCAGCAAGCCAATTGAGACTTTCCTCACATACATCAGCGCCCAGCCATAGAAACGCTCTTTTGGCTGAATGGGCACAAATTCCCACAGACATGCTTCAAAGTCTTTTGAGCAGTCTTCTAGACTGTTCTAGCTAAAACGATCACATAAAGGTCACTCTATTTTAATATCATTTATTCTTTAACAAAGCTCATGGTCAGGTGTCCAGTACGTTGGGCCATATAGTGTAAAGTACTTGAATAGAGGGCGGCACGGTGGCTAAGTGGGTAGCACTGTCGCCTCACAGCGAGAAGGTCCTGGGTTCGATCCCCAGGTGGGGCGGTCCGCGTCCTTCCTGTGTGGAGTTTGCATGTTCTCCCCGTGTCTGCGTGAGTTTCCTCCCACAGTCCAAAGACGTGCAAGTGAGGTGAACTGGAGATACAAAATTGTCCAGGACTGTGTTTGATATAACCTTGTGAAGTGATGAATCTTGTGTAATGAGTAACTACCGTTCCTGTCATGAATGTAACCGAAGTGTAAAACATGACGTTAAAATCCTAATAAACAAACAAACAAAACTTGTATAAAAGTATCTGCTAAATGCCACAAATGTAAACGAAACATCTCGTCTTGTTTTGTTTTTAATTCAACCCATGTCCAAAAACAATCCATTCACTGCTGTCTAGAATGACTTCCATTTTTGGTCCTGTTCCAGCTTTTTTAAAATTGGGTTTAGAAACATGTGTATTCTCTCTATTTGTTGATGCCCTGGTCTTCAGAGGTCTGTGAATTTAGTGCTGCAGGCCCCTTGGAGGAAATGAGTTTGGCGCCCCTGCTCTGCCGAGTTCTGCTGTCTGTGGAAGAACTTCTGCTTTCATCACCACACGTTCACTTCACACAGAGCGTCTCAGCAGCACCAGAATAGAAGTGTAAAACTCCTGGGTGACGCCTCACTTTCACAGCAGAGTTACTCAGAGCTCGAGTGAAGAAAGCGAGCGTGGAGGGAACTGATACGTGAAGTGTATGAGGTCGGACTCCAGCAGTGGGATTTAGACTTGTGTAGAGTTGTGGTGTCTGCATACAGTTATATTAGTGCACTATATGACTATATATGTCAATCATCTATTTAAACAGAGTCAATGTTTCCAATTTAGTGTCAACAGTTTGGGGAAGGCCTTGTCCTGTTCCGGCATGGTTGCACCCCTGCGGTCCGAAAAGACATGAAGGAACTTCAGTAGCCTGCATAAGGTTTACTATATACTGAGCCGCAGAGTATATACACCAATCAGCCATAACATTAAAACCACCTCCTTGTTTCTACACTCACTGTCCATTTTATCAGCTCCACTTACCACATAGGAGCACTTTGTAGTTCTACAATTACTGACTGCAATCCATCTGTTTCTCTGCATGCTTTGTTAGCCCCCTTTCATGCTGTTTTTCAATGGTCAGGACCTCCACAGGACCACCCCAGAGCAGGTATTATTTAGGTGGTGGATCATTCACTGACTGGTGGTGGTGTGTTAGTGTGTGTTGTGCTGGTATGAGTGGATCAGACACAGCAGCGCTGCTGGAGTTTTTAAATACCGTGTCCACTCACTGTCCACTCTATTAGACACTCCTACCTAGTTGGTCCACCTTGTAGATGTAAAGTCAGAGATGATCGCTCATGTATTGCTAAATGAACCACCCGAATACGATGATTTAGAGGTATGTCCCAATACTTCCGTCCATATAGTGTACATAAAAGAAAGGGCATCCGGCCTTAAAAATGTGCCACGATAAATATGCAGACATACACTGACCAGGCATAACATTATTATATCACTGACAGGTGAAGTGAATAACACTGATTATCTCTTCATCACGGCACCTGTTAGTAGGTGGGATATATTAGGCAGCAGGTGAACATTTTATCCTCAAAGTTGATGTTAGAAGCAGGAAAAATGAACAAGTGTGAGGATTTAAGTGAGTTTGACAAGGGCCAAATTGTGATGGCTAGACGACTGGGTCAGAGCATCTCCAAAACTGCAGCTCTTGTGGGGTGATCCCGGTCTGCAGTGGTCAGTATCTATCAAAAGTGATCCAAGGAAGAAACAGTGGTAAACCGGCGACAGGGTCATTGATGCACGTGGGGGGCGAAGGCTGGCCCGTGTGGTCGGACCCAACAGACGAGCTCCTGTAGCTCAGATTTCTGAAGACGTTAATGCTGGTTCTGATAGAAAGGTGTCAGAATACACAGTGCATCACAGTTGTGTATGGGGCAGCAAAACGGGGACCGACACAATATTAGAAAGGTGGTCAAAATGTTATGCCTGATTGGTGTAACCGCTCTGTAACCATTCATTTGTTTGTTTATTTTATAAAGTGTGTTTTCATTCTGAATGATGTTGAACTAACAGTAGCTAGTACATGCTCATCGTTCAGAATTCTGCAGATGTTTAAGATACATGGGAACTGATATGTAATCATGATTAATGAGAAGCAACGTTCCATTAGTAACCAGTGAGCATGGCAAACACTAATCACTAAGAGGTTTGGAGCGAAACCACATTCCACCGTGGCACACTTTTTTTCCTTTAATTCTCCCGGTCTTACCGCCAGTACACAGGAATTCTAACCACATGCATGTAAACAAGTCCCGACAACATCTAACTAAACCCAGTTATTGAGAAAAAAAATAATACAAATTAATAAGCAACAAATGCAAACAAGCTCATTAACCGAAAGCAAAGTGGCACTAAAAAGCTTACAGGGCTCATCATATTCTACTTTATTTATTAAAACGCTCCGTTACTGGTGGAGCATGAGACTAGACCTTGGGCAGTGGACTCTTAAGAGAGCTTAGAAAGGGGTTACAGGGGGTAAGGGTATTCCCTGAGGCTTTCAGCTGCAGCAGACAGGAAGTTGACAGCTCATAGCGAAAGCGATGCTATCTGCAGCGAGATGTTACTTTTTCCATGAAGTCATCAGAGCTCGCGAGGTCGCGGCTCCTCTGCAATGATCTACTTGTACAGTTAGTAGTAGGATTCAGATTTTTTTATCCATGCTGATGGTCCAGCACAGGTGTAGATACATTGTGCTCGACTGTAGTAAAAGTTTACTCTCATTCGAACCATAACTTAAACACACGGTGAATAGCAGCACTGACCTCAGGCCAGTCTACATTCAACCGGGTGTGTTAAACTGAAGACTGTCGAGTGTGTATCAGAGTTCGTTAGTGCCCTCTTTAACCAGAGCCAGTGAAAAGTCACAACATTGGTGCCCTTTCTGGGGTGGGGTGGGGGGGGTTTCGGGAAAGGATTGGCATCCTGCACGTTATAAGCAAAAGGGGTGCTCAGCTAATGCAGCAGTAAATTACTCTAGCACACTACCATACAGGCATACACTGAGTAGGCATAACATTATGACCACTGAGAGGTGAAGTGAATAACACTGATTATCTCTTCATCATGGCACCTGTTAGTAGGTGGGATATATTAGGCAGCAAGTGAACATTTTATCCTCAAAGTTGATGTTAGAAGCAGGAAAAATGGACAAGCGTGAGGATTTGAGCGAGTTTGACAAGGGCCAAACTGTGATAGCTAGAGCAGTGTTTCTCAACCTTTTTTCAGTCACGGCACCCTTTAAAAGTATGCAAAATCTCAAGTCACCGCAGTCTAAAATGTATTAAAAAACGTACACTCTGCATCCCTTGGACTGCTAACACACACGCACACACACCATAAGGTGTCATTTAGGGAGGGAGGGGTAAACAAGACTTACTTTTAATGGGCAACCTGAGCCTGGGATGATGAACACAATCGCCCTATTCTGGCAGGGATGGATGAGAGGCAGACACGGAGCTCCTGGTCCAGAGCCCTCAGTCGCTCCCTGTACTTGTTCTTGATGTAAGTTAGGCTCGAAAAGCTCAGTTCGTGCCATGAACGAATCAGATTTAACATAATTAAGCAAGTTTATAGTTTAATTCTCAATTATTTGTCATTATACTAAGAGCACTGCTTCTTTTCTGCATGTTCTCTCTGTCGCTCGGTTACGGCTCTCTCAACTCAAACTCAAAAGAAGCTTTATTGGCATGACAAATAAGGACATTCGTATTGCC
This sequence comes from Trichomycterus rosablanca, assembly GCF_030014385.1. Taxonomy (NCBI): domain Eukaryota; kingdom Metazoa; phylum Chordata; class Actinopteri; order Siluriformes; family Trichomycteridae; genus Trichomycterus; species Trichomycterus rosablanca. The sequence goes on from NC_086013.1 coordinate 12,555,896, forward strand.
AAAGCAAGTTAGAGAGAAATAATAAAAATAACAGTAAGAAAGAACAAATATATACAAAACAGTTACATGTGCAAAAAAATATAAAATAGAATAAAAATGCAGAGTGCAAAATAATAACAATAATAATTATAATATTTACAGTAATGAGGTAGTAATAACGATCAGTTTGTGTGTGTGTGTGTGTGTGTGTGTGTGTGTGTGTGTGTGTGTGTGTGTGTGTGTGTGTGTGTGTGTGTCTCGCGCGCTCTCTGCTCTCCGTTTTCGGATTTGAATTTCGACAATAAACAGCTCTTATGACTGATTAATTCCCTTTACTGATGCGAAGCGGAATGTGTGGATTACAGCAGATAAGAACTGCGCAGAAATAAAAATATATATAGCGGCTCACAGAGGCACGACTCGGTTCCTTTTGTTCATTTTAAAGAGCCGTTCAATAGAATCGGATTGTTCGCGAACAATCCATCATTATCAGAATATTTTTGACGGCACCCCTGACGAAGCCAGAAGGCACCCGTTGAGAAAGGCTGGTCTAGACGACTGGGTCAGAGCATCTCCAGAACTGCAGCTCTTGTGGGGTGTTCCCGGTCTGCAGTGGTCAGTATCTATCAAAAGTGCTCCAAGGAAGGAACGGTGGTAAACCGGCGACAGGGTCATGTGCGGCCAAGGTTCATTGATGCACGTGGGGAGCGAAGGCTGGCCCATGTGGTCCGATCCAACAGACGAGCTCCTGTAGCTCAAACTGCTGAAGAAGTTCATGCTGGTTCTGATAGAAAGGTGTCAGAATACACAGTGCATCACAGTTTGTTGCGTATGGGGCAGCAAAAGGGGGACCGACACAATATTAGGGAGGTGGTCATTATGTTTTGCCTAATCTGTGTACATTCAGTAACAAATTCTAAATATATCTTACTGCTGCCCAGCCCTCACAGACACACGTCTAGTAAAACTTTGAGACTCCGCGTTACCTTGTAAATGACACTTTCACTCTCACACACATTTCTGACACTATACATCTTCACCCACTCATGCACAGCCTACGACAGATCCTACTACTGCTACAGTCTAAAAAAAACTAAGAGTAACACCCAACAGAATCGGAACTACTACAAAAGCGCCACACCCTAAACCAAATGCACATTTTATAGAAACTGACTGAGCAGCAAATGTGAGTATCAAAACAATCCTAATCACTGGACGCTAAGCTATGTGTCCACATTTAACGTCTCGTTTGAGGAAGTGGAAAACCGGTTGCTCGAGTTGTGTGCCGGCCGTGCTGGTCACAGCTGTGCTATCCGATTCTTTCATGCTCATGAATATACTTCCACTTTCACCGGTCATCTCCCTGTCTGTCAGGATGATGGACTCATATAGGCCAGAGGTTTCTTTAAAAAAAGTGGGGTTTTACAGAGAGGGTCAAAGGGGGTCATTGTGCAGATAGGACATGACAGCAATCTGAATTCATTTGAGCTACAATACTGATCATGAACAGGAAAATGGTGCATGCAGTGGAACGTGTACGCTCACTATCAGTCCTAACGTACAGACCATAATGCAGAACCAGTTCCTCTTTCTATTTGCATGGTTAGTGAATTTAAAACACTGACTTTGTTTCACCCCTCTCCCCCTTAACCATTGTTATCACCAACAAATTTAAAATAACAGACATCAAGAATGAAAAAAGGTGTCAGCCTGGTACAGTTACCAGTGAGCTAACATTGCTAGTAGCTCAGCACCAACACAAGCTGCCAAGGTCCATAAAGACATGGGTTGATGAGTCTGGGTTGAGTCTACACAGTGGCCTACACAAAACTCTGAACTCAACCCCACTAAAAACCACTTGTAAAAACTGAAACCACCACTTTATTTATCCTGGTCAGAGTCACTGTGGGTCCAGCTTCTCCAGAAACACAGGGTGCAATGCAGCAACAGACCCAGGACTGGACTCTAGCCCATCATGCGTCCTCGCCCATCCTTCCCAGACATAGCCATAATAATAAAACAACTAAATAAATGAAACTGTATGTCTCCAACTTGTTTCAATAGTTTGCAGAAGGCCCTTTCATATTTCAGGATGACTGTGCACCTGTAACCTATAAAGCTTTGTGTACACACAGCCTTTCACTCCATCATAGTCTTTACTGCTCACAAACCAAAACATGGCTAACTCCTATGCTAAATAGCAAGCATCTTCTAATACTATGACTGTGGTGGGAAGGGAGTCAGAATTCTACCCCATGCACCTTTGCTAGAGCTTTTTATTTATATTAAATAAATGTATGCACATTGAACATATGAGAAGCGCAGGAATGGAGGAAGATGGTCAAGGATTCAAGATTCAATAACCTTCAATATGTGAATGACAACACAGCAGAAAAGACCAGAAAGACCTAAAGGCCCTTATAAAGAAAGTTCAAATAAAAAAGGATGTGAACAGATAGCACTTCAGCTCTATAAGAAGAAGAGAAAAGTCATGACAGCAGAAAAGATCTCTAACTTTATAATTGATGGAGAAAGTTTTGAAGTGGTTTTCAGGTTTTGCCTACTTGAATCAGTTATTAACAGCAACGGATCCAGCAGTCTGGAAATCTGACACATACAGCACTTGGTAGAACAAGAACGATGAAACAATTCAGCTCTCCAAACGAAGATCAGAATTGTCCAGACTGGTGTTCTCTGTGGTACTTTATGGATGTGAAAAGTCAGGACAGGAAGAATATTGATGCTTCTGAACTTGGTGCTGGTAAAGACTTTTGAAGGTACCTTGGACTTGGATCTGTATTTAGCAGATGCTTCTATCCAACGCGCCTCACAATTACATTTCAATAGAGTTTGAGCAATTGAAGGTTAAGGGCCTTGCTCAGGAGCCCAACAGTGGCAACTAGGTGGTGGTGGTTGTGGGGATTGGACTAGCAACCTTCTGATTACTAGTCCAGTACCTTAACCACTCAGCCACCACTGACCAACAAATGAATCCTTGACCAAATCAAACATCACCTTTCACTCGAAGCCCAGATAACCAAAGTAAAGCTCTTTTATTTTGGACACATTATGAGAAAAAGCAATTTATTGATAAAGACAATTATTCTTGTAAGTTCAAGGTAAAAAAGAAAGAGGACAACCAGCAACAAGATGGATGGATACAACTAGAGTTACAATGAAGCCATTAAGAAGACTGAAGACCCAAACAGAAGACAGAACATTCTAAAGAAACACGCCACATAGACGCCGAGAGTCAGGACCGACTTCACAACACCTAATAACAATAATGCATGGCCAAAACTACTACTACCTTCTTGTTTTAGCATGGCGGTAAATGTGAGACATGAACTGGCGACTTTGGGAATCACTCGAATAGTTGTAAAAATGAATCATATCTTGTTTAGAGCACAACAATTGAGTCTTTGGCACAAGTAGGTAAAATAAAATGTAAACAATGTTATTCAAACACATTTTTTATCTCCGCATTTGTCTCATGTTAGCTGCACAGCTTTTAAACTCACATACAGTCTATTTTTACCTGAATAATTTATAATGCAACAAAATGATGTCAATATTTTAAGGTATTTAAAATGAAGCGCTCAGATGAACTTATGTGATATCTTGAATCAGCGTAAACACGATTATATTTACAGATTTTTATTTATGGAAGGGCTGTCGTGCTAGTTACTGCACCGCAGAGGTCACTTAGGGTCGTTCTTATCACCTTGTGGACTAATTAAAAATCACACACAAAATAGCAACATCAAAAGTGAAACCTTTCAGTTTCAGACTAATGATAAACTACTGCTCTTACAGTTTTGCATGTATGGTTAGAGAATTGTACCAGGTGACCATTTTGGTATGCAAAAATGCCTAAATTAAGGTATTTTCATGTGTTTCAAACAGAAAAACAAACGCAAGGGGAGGGTGTCGACCGGAACCCATACAGCACCGTATAAAATACTCTGACTGTCTTATTCACATCAAAATGTAATGCATGTGCATGCATGTATTTATCATTTGTAAGGACGATAATGAATCCCCATACTGCCCGAGTATGACCCTGTGTTATCTATTTAGGTAGTGTAAGGAATCTATTCTCAGTACTGTGTGGTTTCTGTACAGCGTGTACTACTTTTGAACTGCAAGGAAGCATCTGAGCTAAAAGTGTGACACCAGTAGAAAGCAGCACTTCATACCACTGCCAAAATGAATTCAATCAAATGAAATGAAAATAATGAAACAATTTGATGACAGGGTCACAATGTCTGCAAAACTCCATCTAGCACGGTATGGAATACTGTTATGTTAAGTTATTCACATAAAAAGTATAGTAGAATAATGCAACACATGGCTTGTATATCATATTTGGGAGCAAATTTCAAATCCAGAGACGTTCTAACAACGAAGCCTGGTAATTAAATAATATTCATTCACAGGTTTTGTGTGCTGATTTCAAAAAGCTACAAATGTACTTAAAAGTACTGGTTATTGCAGTTTATTTTTAGTACAGCATGAATTACTACTAAAATTACAGAGCCAAAAATAAAGCACCAGTAGCTACCAGTAAGCTGCATCTAACACCATTGCCAAACTAATGTTACTCAAAGCGACATAAAACATTATTTAAAGCAGCAGTATGTAACTTGGTAAGTAGTCTGTTAAGTCATTTCATACTAATCCTAGAAGACTCATTTGAAGGATGCACATCAGTACATATTCAATGCATTTTATTTGCACTGATTCTGCAACTACACTACAGTAATGCATCTGGACTAATCCTCTCCAGTACAGACAGGACATTTACATAACCTGTTCTCATTGAGGGTAGTGGTAACTCAGTGGTTGGACTAGTAATCGGAAGGCTGCTTCTGTCAGGTTACCACTACCGGGCCCTTGAGCAAGACCCTTAACTCTCAATTGCTTGTTCGTCAGCCACAATAGTAAGTCACTAGATAAAAGCATCTGCCAAGTGTTTAAGATGTTTAATTTGACAGAGCCAGTATCCACACTGCTAGAAGGTGGCGCTGTAGATGTCAATCGATACAGCATAAATAAACAACATAAATTAACTGTAGACAGAATCATCAGTTTAACCGGATGGAAGATGTCAAATACTGGAGAGGAATTTATGACTACTGAAAACAAATCTGACCCTGCTTTATTTATTTTTGTTCTTTGACGATATTAAAATACATGACCACATTTTGGAATCTATACTGCACTTGGAAAAAATGAACTCTACATAAAGGCTTCATTTCAAGATTCCCCCCCCCCCCCCCTGCTGCTGTTTTAATTTCCTCCAAATCATAAATTCTTCACTATTTATTTAGCATATAAACATTAAACGAGCAAATGCAGCTGGATTCTCATCAGCAATGCAGAACAAAAAATAATACAACCAAGTTTGCAGTGGTATTTATTTGCTTTTTCGCTTTATTAAGCCTGATAAAGCAAATATAAAAAATTTTGTTTGTTTAAACTGCATGAAGAACTGGGATTGTACGGAATACTGTTAAATGGCACCAAATTTCTGTATATGAACATCAAACAAGCAAATGCACATTAGTAGTGCAAAAATAAAAGTAATACGACCAAGTTTGCAGTGATATTTATTTACTTTATTAAGCCTGAATTCTTCATATAAGATTTTTGTTAATGTTTACTGCACGAAGAACTGGGACTGTACGGAATACTGTTAAGTGGCTTCAAATTTCTGTATATAAACAATAAACTAGCAAAAGCACATGGATTCTCATCAGTAGTGCAAAACTTAAAGTAATACAAACAAGTTTGGAGTGATATATATTTACATTATTAAAACTGACTCCTTCATTGATGATGTTTTATACTGTAGATTTTAACTGTATGAGGAAGCGGGACTGTACGGAATACTGTTAAGTGGCACCAAATTTCTGTAGATAAACATTAAACTAGCAAATGCACATGAATTCTCACCAGCAGTGCAAAACTAAAAGTAATACAACTAAGTTTGTAGGGACATTTATTTGCTTTATTAAGCCTGACTCCTTTATATAAAATGTATTACTGTATGAGGAACCGGGACTGTGCGGAATACTGTGAAGTGGCACCAAATTTCTGTAAACATTAAACGAGCAAATAAACACGGTTGCATTGCTTTTTTATTTTGCACTACTGATAAGAATGCAAGTTTGTAGAGATATTTGTTTGCTTTATGAAGCCTGACCCCTTCACAAAAGAGTTTTCATATGTTAACTGGACGAAGAACTTGGACTGTGCGGAATACTGTGAACTAGCATCAAATCCGACCCGACAGCTCTGTATTGATTTATTGTTCCATACTGCAGCTTTAAACAACCCAGTCAAATAAAGTACATTTAATGTATTACTTTATCAGACTGGGTTTTATTCGAACACGCGTGAATAAACAAACAGCAGCAGGTAACTCACCGTTCGGTCCGTATTTCTCAAAATTGCTCTTCACTTGTTCCGCAGTCAGTCCGTTGTTTTCATTCACGTCGAAGTGTTTAAAAACTTCTGACGAGGATTTAGTGTGCGCGTTTTCCATTCTGTTTTCTGGACAGGGACTGAATGACTATGCAGACCTGAAATGCATGAATTTAGATGAAAAATGACGGCGAGTTTGATGAGAGGTCCGAGACTGAGAGCGTCAGCGAGCGATGGTGGATCTGCTGTGACTTCTTCCACCTGCCCGTTCAGCGAGCTGAACACTGCGACCCACTGCCCTCCTCCCTGACTTATCCCTTCTTTCTCCTCTTTGTATTTCGTTTTTTCTCCTCTCTTTTCTTCCCTGAAGCTGCCTGCCAGTCGTCGCTGTGAGAGCTCCTCTCCTCTCTCCTCTCAGGCTGGAGAGAAACGGAAGGTGTGCTTCTGTACCGGGGGCCGCCTCTTTCTTCTCAGAGAATCCGAAACCGCATACTTCTCTACTAAGTAGTACGCATGGGAAACCGATACGCACTATTCCGACGCGCAGTGTAGTATGGTAGTATGCATTTCGGAACACAGGCTGAATGGCTGAGGCGCGCGCTCCTATTGGCTCGCGCTGATCTCACCTGAACGAGTGGGAGACTCGTACAGCTCGCGGCTTGATCTATTCAATACGGAAAACGAGTTAGTCCGGGGTGGCGGAAGTACTAAATCGTGCTAAAAATATAGTGTGCAACATTCATTGTTATTTTGTTTTTAAAATAAAAAACTTAGTTTAATAAAACACTTTCTGTAAATTCAAACTGAAGAAGTGCGCTGTAAGCTAGTACATGTCCAACTGACTGTCAAACCACAAACATTTCTCTGTGGGTTCTGTCCTTTTTTTAATTTAATAAGTTGCTAGCATAAATGTAGTATTTAAAAAAATGATTTGCCATAATAGGTAATAAAAAGAATTCTCTAAATTAATATAAACATTCAGTATGTCTGCAAACAAACCAGCTGGACTACTTTAGCCAGTTATCTGTAGCTATGTTACCTCAGAGATGCTAGCTTACTGGCTACCTAACATTTTTCTAACATTTGCAAAACATTATTTAGGCATTGTTTTGGATGTATACAGATGTTTCAGACTGCTCTAACATGTGTCTGGTTCGCGCTACTAACACGTTACAAACACAATCTAGCTAAAAGTATGTAGACTCGACCATAAGCTTGTTGGACATTCCATCCCAAAGCCAAGAGCCACTTTTTACTGTTCTGGAAGCCTTTCCACAAAATTTTACTGTTAAACTTTCCAAATTGGTTCCAAAAATGACGTCCACATGTTTTAATTGGGGTTAGGGTCCTGCCTCAGTGCACTTTTTTTTTTTAATTTAACATTAGCATAGGGTGAAGTAAAGTAGAGTCTATTTTTCCTACTTGAAAAAAAACATTAATTAAATTAACCATAAATGCATTTATGACTTTTCCAACTCATTTTACCAATCTAGAATCTTCCAATCTTCAATAATTTCCCTCGGGATAAATAAAGTATCTATTTAGAACGACTGACTGTACATTACTGAGAACATCTTGCATGATGGGACAGTTTTGTGTTTGGTTCATGTATATGACATATAATCACCTATAATAAGCAATTGGTTTAGCATAATGGGGGGCATCAGGTAGTGGGGATGCAGACGACCATAGGTTTATAATGACTTGTATTTGATCCTTGTCTTAGGTCACTTTGCAGCTAACTGTATCTCTGTGGGTTTTCTCTAGTTGTTCCACTTTTCATATTTCTAAAAAACACAGCCTTGTGTGAATAGGCTGCTCTAAATTCCCAAAGATTGGAATGACTATGAGTAGGATACTCTGTGTAGATTGGTACCCTGTTGCACTGTTCATGGTGTATTCCTGCACTTCTATAATATCTTCCCAAATGTTTATGGACTTGGGTCATCCCTTGGCCAAAGTATCTTTTCATTACAATGAATATTATATGAACTTTTTGAAGAATGTAGTGTAATAAGTTGAAGTGTAGTAGGTAATAGGACTCTGCATAGCTGGCCACTGTAGAGTCGAGAAAGTAAATTCAGAACAGAAAAAAGAACAGCAGTTACACAAAATGAATAACTGTTAGAAATATAAAGTCATGGATGAACCAACATCCTACTTCTGAATTCTGTAAAAACAGAAGTATTAATATTGGGCACTAATTTTATCCTTGAGGTTGATGATTGTGTATTTATGTCATCCACCCAGTGAATTAGTTTAATTAGATGAATCCATTATTTAAGATAAATTGTAAAAGATACAGGCAGTACTTTTTCTCATCAGTACTGGCTGTATCTTTGTCCCCAATATACATCTACCCTAGTTTCCTTTTCATCCAGCAGTTATTGTGCTTTCTCACACTGGGCGCACTATATTTATCCGGAAAGTCGCAGAGAAGTGAACAGGTTTTTTTTTTAACTTCTATCCAGGTCATTACCAAGTCCCACTCAGTGTGAGAGTCGCCCTTCTTTGAGTAGGAGTTACTCTTGCCTGATCTGTCCTAGTTTTCTTTTAACCAAGAGATGGACAAAAGCAGAACTTAAAGAGTTGCTTTGCTGTATTTTGAGTATTTTGTGTATTTTGGGTGCGTATGAAAACATTGTGCCAACCTTCCCTTATTTCACACTGGGTACAATTACTTTTAAGAAGAAAAAAAGATACCACCGGTTTATGTCTTAAATAACTTATAACACAAATAAAACATTGTGTCCCTGTTCAGGTTTTATGAATAATATAATTTGATTGTTTGGTTTTGCAATGAATGTGCTATTATAATCCATTAAAAAGTTAAATACTGTAATATTAATAATAATCAACCAAGAGTAGATATAGTAGTAGAATAATCAGAGTACTTGACATGACTGGTGGACGCTGATTTTTGGTCATATATTTTCAGGGCATATGTACTACGGTGGCCGAGAAGTGCAAAACAAATTTACATTTCAGAAAACAAAATTACAAAAAAACTAAAACAAATTTACAACAAAAGCAAAAACAAATTTACAAGTGCTCGGGTACCCAGTGTTTGTAAATTTGTTTTGGCATATGTAAAAGTGTTTCAGCACTTGTAAATTTATTTTCGGCATATGTAATTTTGTTTTCTAAAATGTATATTTGTTTTGCACTTCCCGGCCGCACATTTCTGACGGAAAAGGCAGGGACAATAAACCGGAAGTGCGTGTTGCTTACCTGCTGTCAATCAAACTGTTTCTCAGCGATAAAGTGAACGGAGTTTGTGATGGTGACGATAAACAAGGTTTTGTCTAGTTTGTGGAAATCATTTTATCCAGTTGACCCGCTATTGTTTTTCTTGTGGAAAGTTTTGTGCAGATGTTTAGACGTGGCGTGTGCATCTCTATTTACCGTCCGCTCTTCTAAACATCTAAGGAATTCCCACAAGAACAACAAAAGCGAAATAATGAAAATAATTAACACAAAATGGACAAAACATTGTTTATTAGGGACGGAACATCTGATACCGAGGCTTTAAAACTTGTTTCACTTTTGTAACAGTGGACTCAGTGTATCGGAGCTTATATTAAAGCAGCATGTGCGGGACTGATGAAGCTTTGTGCTGTGTTTTATCTCACTCACTATATAAGAGACAATCAAACCAGGGTTACCCACCGTCCTGTAACATACACAATCCTGCTTTATCTGGAGACTAAACGCTGCGTTCTGTATTGAACTGATACAGGACGCTTTGTTCCGTATTTTTATCAGTGGGAGACGGTGTGGTGTATGAAACAGAAGGAAACTGCTGCTTAATTCATTATATTAAGTAGTGTTCACTTTTATTCTTAGTAACGTGACATAACCTGTTTAATACACCGCTGTATGTGTAGCACAGTGGGCGGAGTGCGTTGTTTTGCCTAAAATATGGTTCTGACTTATTATAAAGAATGAAAATAATAAATTTTAAACACCATAAATAAAACCTTTGTTCTCATGACTGTGTAAGGTCCCCCCCTGCTGCTATAACCAGCGCACACACACCGTTACTAAGAATAAAAGTGAACACTACTTAATATAATTCCCTCAGTCTCCCATTGATAAAAATACGGGATGGTTGGTAACCCTGGTTTGATTGTCTCTTATATAGTGAGTGAGATAAAACACAGCACAAAGCTTCATCAGTCCCGCACATGCTGAGTCCAGTGTTACAAAAGTGAAACAAGCTTCAACAAGCCTCGGTATCAAATGTTCCGTCCCTAATAAACAATGTTTTGTCCATTTTGTGTTAATGATTTTCATTATTTCGCTTTTGTTGTTCTTGTGGGAATTCCTTAGATGTTTAGAAGAGCGGACGGTAAATAGAGATGCACACGCCACGTCTAAACATCTGCACAAAACTTTCCACAAGAAAAACAATAGCGGGTCAACTGGATAAAATGATTTCCACAAACTAGACAAAACCTTGTTTATCGTCACCATCACAAACTCCGTTCACTTTATCGCTGAGAAACAGTTTGATTGACAGCAGGTAAGCAACACGCACTTCCGGTTTATTGTCCCTGCCTTTTCCGTCAGAAATGTGCGGCCGGGAAGTGCAAAACAAATATACATTTTAGAAAACAAAATTACATATGCCGAAAATAAATTTACAAGTGCTGAAACACTTTTACATATGCCAAAACAAATTTACAAACACTGGGTACCCGAGCACTTGTAAATTTGTTTTTGCTTTTGTTGTAAATTTGTTTTAGTTTTTTTGTAATTTTGTTTTCTGAAATGTAAATTTGTTTTGCACTTCTCGGCCACCGTACATATGTCATCTGTGTTTGGTTACTGCACTTGTGGGTGCATGGTAAGGATGAAATCTGGCTCCTAGACTCAGGGCTGAGGTCATGCAAAGCTAAATTCTTCTTGCTTTGCATGCCTCTGCCCTGTCTGTAGCCTTTTATCAATGACAAGCAAAAAGAGCCACAGTGATGTTTGCTAAAGACCAAAAGGATTGGACTATTAAGGTACATGGCTTAACATACACAGAGTGTGTGTGCTTGACTGGCCTGCCTGCAGTCCAGATTTGTTTTATGTTGAAAATGTATTCAAATTCAACCACAATTTAACAGTCAGAGAACCTTGGAAACAGACATTCAAAGATGTTTTTTTTCCCTTTACTACACGTACTGGCAAATTTCAGTTTTATAGCTTAGCACTGACTTATTTTATTTATTTATTTTTTATGTTTCATTATGGAAGACGACTACACTGTCCCAGTAGTCCACTTCAGCAAAGAAGCACTTTTCAAAGAAGCAGACCACATCCTCCATTAGACACAGTCAATTATGCATGTTATGGTTATGCTGCGGTAAAAATGACCCTAAATACCTATCTATAAAATCAAAAATAGCCATGCATGAGAAGCTAACCATTTAACCATCTGTTTATTAAGTTTAGAGATCTAAGCAAGAATATCGGCAACGTACTGCATGCAGCATGTATTACTATTCAGAGCACGTTATACACAATCAATTTGTTTAAGCTGTTGACCTTCCTCCAGGGGAATCCATGGAGGTCTGCTACGAAGTTTCTTTGGGACAAATCCAGCAGCTGCTGGCCATGCACTGATGCAAATAAATGGATACTCCTTTGTGTTCCTGGATAAGAATCTTAATAGGACATTAGCCAGCTAGTGGCCTCCGTATTATTTATACATGATGAGCAGTCTTTTCCAAATAAGCACAGAGTGATCCAATACATCTCACTGACTGAATAACACAGACAGTAGAATGGTTTGTATTAAAGAGTGCAAGAGTTTGAGAAAATTATGGCGCTTTTAAATGATATCAAGTCAGTTTGTCAATTTACAGTAAACGAGGTAAATGAAAGAAGCTCTCACAAAGAATATTTTTGCTTTAATGAGCTGCTTTAATAAACTCTTCAGTGATGTTATTGTGAAGAGAAATGCCTAGGAGCAACAACAGCTTAACCACAAAGTCATACACTATATGGACAAAAGTATTGGGACACCCATTTTAATTTGTGAATTAATGTGTTTCAGACACAACAATTGCTAACAGGTGTAATAAATCGATTATATAATAACTTTTTAGGGAAGGTCCTTTTCAGTTCCAGCATTACTGTGCAAAAAGCTTGGTTTAAAGAAGCTCCAGATTACCTCAGCTTTGGAATGAACTGGAACATCAATGCCCAGCCATACAAATGCTCTTTTGACCAAATGGGCACATTCTTGTGTGAAACCTTCTCAGAAGAGCGGCTGCTGTTATAGCTGAAAAGATCACACAGAGGTCACTCTATTTTAATACCATTTGTTTTTTAAATGGGACATCCAACAAGCATGGTCAACATGGTCAGGTGTCTTAATACTTTTGACCATATAGTGTATACTGTCTTTTAAAGCAATGCCACCACAAGAACTGTTTGGTAGGACTGGGATTTATGGGTTTGGTTTCCATAGCCGGATAGCTGAGCACAATCCTAAACACTGCCACGATGAAGCTACTCTGGTCAGCTGTTAAGTGCTGTTATTGGAAAGTAGAGACTTCTAGGAGCAACCATAAACAGCTCAACCACAAAATCATAGAACTCAACCAAATGGCGTAAATCACCTGTGTGCAACACTCACTACTAAGTTTGTAACAGACTTAGAGAGGAACATCAGCTCAAAAACTTTATGGAATAAGTTTAAATAGCTCTGTTGCTGGAAGCAATCGTAAAATCACAAAGCGTTGTGTCATTGTGTCAATGAGCAGTGGTAGCTCAGTGGTTAAGATACTGGCACTGTTAGGCCCCTGAGCAAACCCTCAATTGCTCAAACTGTATTCAGTAAATGTAAGTCGCTTTGGATAAAAGCGTCTGCTAAACACGTAAAAATGTGAATGTCATTAGCTGAAGTAGTATAAAGCACACCAGCATTAGACTCTCTAGCAGTCTGACCTGATCTTTCTTTAACACCTTCAAAACAAACTGTGATCTTTTGGGCTAATGGAGACGTATGTCTGAGTCCTTGTTCCAAAAGCTTGTGGAAAGCCTTTTCTAAAAATATTAAATAAAATTGAAGGCTGTTGTAGTGGAAAAGAAGGGGAGGGAGTCCCCAGTGCCCTTGAATTTGAGAGATGTTCAACAAGGACATATGGAAGTGATGTTAGGCTATGTGGCCTCACTAGAAATAAGAATCAAAGGAAAGGAAATTCTCTATTCTAAATCTATGCATGTGTGATGTACCTCACTTGTACACAATGGCTGGCTGTTTCCATAACACCAGAGTTTCCATTCTGTCTTGGGTGCATCCTGGCAGCATTTGCCTTAACTTTTGGCTTTGTTTTCACTTTGCATTATGGAAATCTGGCCAGGTCCAGCCTTTATACAGATAATAGTGCACTCTTACACTTGTATAATCTGCCGTTTGGATTCTCTTCTCTTTCTCTCTGTCGTATTTTCTAATAGCATTCAACAAAAGAACTCTCATTTCTTTATGCCCATTCATCCTGGTGCTCATGGGGTCTGCTACCAGACGTCTAGGAAACGATCCGACCGTTTCAGCACTTACTGCAGAGAGTGCTCTGCAGTCAGAACATCGTGAATCAATCCGCCGTGGCACTGATTGAACTAATCTGCAGTCGTCCGTCCTGCAGGCTCCATGCTGCGTTTCTAGCATTGACTTTGACTCAAGGAGATCTTGAGTGGGACCAGAATTCAGACGGCAGCAGATGAACCTGACACAGTCGAGCAGACACAGATGGAGGGTGAGGGGGGCCTGTATTAAGAGGTGGGGGGGTCCATGGCTTGTGATTACAGATTAGGTCTAGAGAGAGTTTGGAGTTGAAGGATGTGAGAGAAAATGCAGTATTCTCTCTTCTAAAGCGCTAGCACTTTCACGCCAACCTGCATCTGTGACGCAGCAATTTCACAGGATGGCACCGAGAGATGCCAACGCTGCCTGCTAGGCTACCTGACTAGAATAATAGATGAAGTGAGAGCAAGGCAAAGCACAAAAAAACAGGGAAGAGGGAGAGAGTAGAGAGATAAATGGTATCTGAATTGCAAAATACCATCCAGAGTGGCAAATGAGATCCAGTCATCCTGGCGTGTGATAACCAATCAGGATCAGCTATCAGCTTCTCCTCAGTGAATAAAAAACGCCATCATCTTCATTCAGAAATCAAAAAATAAAAACAGTAGGAGGGGAGCGGGAAAACGAAAGCGAGCCATATTACTTTCAGAAAATGACCTGACAAAGCAGCGTATCGCTTCTATGTATCATTTTGGATGCAATTCCGCCTCTCCTTTCATCCCTCCTCCTCAGATTTTTACACTTGGACATCGGGGTGGCACAGAATTACAGTAGGGTGGGCAAAATGCACCAAAATGTAAATTGTATAGCTATTGTACATGCTGAATAAAACCATTATCATTAATCTGGAATGTTGCTATATGTGTTGCTGTGTTGCTATAACTATGTTGATTTGATTTGATTTGATTTGATTTTATTGAACCATTTCATATTTTATAAATAGATACAATACCTCCTATAAAAAACTGAAACAGTCAGGGATAACACAAAAAGTCCATAGACTTATTTCCATTGTGGTCCCTAGGACACATGTTACCATTCCATGTTACCATTGGACACATTGGACTCTGGAGCAAAGCAGCATTTACTTTACTAAGAGGGCTTTTTACTAGATTTTGGAACATGACTCCAAGGATTTGTTACCAGTCAGCCCCAAGAAAATAACTGGGCTTGGGCACTGATGTTGGCCAGTCAGATTCAAATTTGACATCCTCAAAATACCCATTCAATATCCATCCACTAGATTGATTTCTCCAGAGAGCAGGTTACCTACGGTCCAGTGGCAGTGTGGTTTACACCAGGCTTTTTAAACTTCTTTTCAAGCAACACACATTTTGTCCATGAATGAGTGACTACTCGAAAGGTTAAAAGGCTGCGAGTGCCTTAAAAGGGCAGTGTACCACAGTCTATGGAAATGGGTGCATGTTTTATTTAATGCACCTGTTTGCAACAGGTGTGGCTGAAATAGCCACATTCACTGGTTAGAAGGGCTGTCCATATACATTTGGCTATATATATACTGTAGTATATTTAAAATGGTTTGCAAGCAACATCAATGGTTTACCAGTTTTGGCCTAAACACATTATCCACAAACTTTTTAAGTCTTACTTTCTAAGCCGCTTATCCTAATCAGGGTCGTGGGGGCCTATCCAGCTCTCAGTGGGTGCAAGACACAGAAACACCCTGGACAGGGCGCCAGTCCATCGCACCTTCACACCTTAACACCTTAACACTCACACACACACATCTAAGGGCAACTTTAGTATGTCCAGTTAACCCGTTTTTGGACTGCGGGAGAAAACCCACACGGACAATGGAAGAACATGCAAACTCCACACAGACAGGACCCAGACCACTCCACCTAGGAATCAAACCCAGGACCTTCTTGCTGTGAGGTGACATTGCTACCCACCTAGCCAATGTGCCACCCACTGGTATACATCTTACCTCTAAATCGAGATTTACTTTATATGGTATTTTAATGATTGCCAAAGTGAATCTTACATTTACATTTTTGGCATTTAGCAGACGCTTTTTTATCCATTACAGTTACATTATACAGTCTGAGCAACTGAGGGTTAAGGGCCTTGCTCAAGGGCCCAACAGCAGCAACCTGGCAGCTGTGAGGCTTGAACCAGCAACTTTATGATTACTAGTCCAGTACCTTAACCACTAGGCTTCAGCTTGAGGACCTGGGTTTGACATTTTCTGTGAGAAATGCAGAATTGCATGTTTTTAAGGCACTCAGATTTTTTCCCACAATACAAATGATTTGGTAGGTGGACTGGCTTCTATAGACTGTGCCATGGTCTGATTGAGTGAGTCAGTATGTAGGTGTAAAATTAGCCCCCTGGTCAGGGTACATTCCTGCCTCAAATCCAGTGTTTCCCAATGGTACATAACCTACTTTAAACCTGTCAGGCTAAGTGCTAGTAAAAATAAGTGAATAATGGTATTTTGTAATACTGTGCAGAATTACTCCACACATACATATACTGAAAGCCACCTGCGAGCCTGCTATGAGACCGAAAATTACACCCATAATGATGAGTCACACATTTATCATCGCCAAACATCGACTGCTTATAATTGCCTAATGGAATTTACCAATCCACAACAGTTATTATTAGTATTATCATGCACCAGAACGTGGTGTGAAAGCATGCCAGTCTTTTGTGCAGTTGAGTTAGATCTTACGCATGCTGCCTGGAGCTATTAGCTGCATATAGACATGTTTTAAACAGTCAAAGAGGAAAACCAATATCAAATGTTAAAGTCCTTTTGTACAGCAGCTACCAGTCTGGAAATGATTTGGACTAACAGGTGCTTTTACAGACATGTGACATTGAAAACATCTGTATTAAAAATGGCATAACTAAGGTTAGAGCAATTAGAAATTATTGATTTTCTTATTTATAAAGAATGCAACACCATTAGAAAGCTTGTCTGTAGTTTATGTATCTCCAATTCACCTCACTGTAGGAGGAAACCAGAGCTCCCGGAGGAAACCCACACAGACACAGGGACATGCAGACTTGCAAACTCCACACAGAAAGGACCCAGACTGTTCCACCTGGGAATCGAACCCAGGACCTTCTTGCTGTGAGGAGACAGTGCTACCCACCTGCTTGTCAGTTGGGCAGTATTTTGTTATATTAGATTCGGCAGTCATGGCTTGTAACTGTGCTAAAGAAACACACACACACACACACACACATATATATATACAGTGTATCACAAAAGTGAGTACACCCCTCACATTTTTGCAAATATTTCATTATATCTTTTCATGGGACAACACTATAGACATGAAACTTAGATATAATTTAGAGTAGTCAGTGTACAGCTTGTATAGCAGTGTAGATTTACTGTCTTCTGAAAATAACTCAACACACAGCCATTAATGTCTAAATAGCTGGCAACATAAGTGAGTACACCCCACAGTGAACATGTCCAAATAGTGCCCAAATGTGTCGTTGTCCCTCCCTGGTGTCATGTGTCAAGGTCCCAGGTGTAAATGGGGAGCAGGGCTGTTAAATTTGGTGTTTTGGGTACAATTCTCTCATACTGGCCACTGGATATTCAACATGGCACCTCATGGCAAAGAACTCTCTGAGGATGTGAGAAATAGAATTGTTGCTCTCCACAAAGATGGCCTGGGCTATAAGAAGATTGCTAACACCCTGAAACTGAGCTACAGCATGGTGGCCAAGGTCATACAGCGGTTTTCCAGGACAGGTTCCACTCGGAACAGGCTTCGCCAGGGTCGACCAAAGAAGTTGAGTCCACGTGTTCGGCATCATATCCAGAGGTTGGCTTTAAAAAATAGACACATGAGTGCTGCCAGCATTGCTGCAGAGGTTGAAGACGTGGGAGGTCAGCCTGTCAGTGCTCAGACCATACGCCGCACACTGCATCAACTCGGTCTGCATGGTCGTCATCCCAGAAGGAAGCTGACGCACAAGAAAGCCCGCAAACAGTTTGCTGAAGACAAGCAGTCCAAGAACATGGATTACTGGAATGCCCTGTGGTCTGACGAGACCAAGATAAACTTGTTTGGCTCAGATGGTGTCCAGCATGTGTGGCGGCGCCCTGGTGAGAAGTACCAGACAACTGTATCTTGCCTACAGTCAAGCATGGTGGTGGTAGCATCATGGTCTTGGGCTGCATGAGTGCTGCAGGCACTGGGGAGCTGCAGTTTGTTGAGGGAAACATGAATTCCAACATGTACTGTGACATTCTGAAACAGAGCATTATCCCCTCCCTTCGAAAACTGAGCCTCATGGCAGTTTTCCAACAGGATAACGACCCCAAACACAACCTCCAAGATGACAACTGCCTTGCTGAGGAAGCTGAAGGTAAAGGTGATGGACTAAACCCAATTGAGCACCTGTGGCACATCCTCAAGTGGAAGGTGGAGGAGTTCAAGGTGTCTAACATCCACCAGCTCCGTGATGTCATCATGGAGGAGTGGAAGAGGATTCCAGTAGCAACCTGTGCAGCTCTGGTGAATTCCATGCCCAGGAGGGTTAAGGCAGTGCTGGATAATAATGGTGGTCACACAAAATATTGACACTTTGGGCACAATTTGGACATGTTCACTGTGGGGTGTACTCACTTATGTTGCCAGCCATTTAGACATTAATGGCTGTGTGTTGAGTTATTTTCAGAAGACAGTAAATCTACACTGCTATACAAGTTGTACACTGACTACTCTAAGTTATATCCAAGTTTTATTTCTATAGTGTTTTCCCATGAAAAGATATAATAAAATATTTGCAGAAATGTGAGGGGTGTACTCACTTTTGTGATACACTGTATATACATACATATACTATATATATATATACATTTGCATGTACAATTATGTTGTCAATAAACCTAAAAGAAAGTTACATATGACCACATATGAAAAACAGTTCAGTTTCACCATGTATATAATATAATAATTGTAAGGTTTATTATTTAAATAATTCTTTTTAACATGTGTAGCCTTATAAGTAATTTTATCAATTTTATATTATTTAACATACCCAATTGGTAAAATGCACATAAAGACAGAAAGTAGGGACATATAAACATTTTTTACAGATGTTCTACTTTGTCAACATACCTGATTTTTGTAAACGCCCAATTTGATACTTTCAACACATTCCAAACTATTTGGGACAAAGACAACACAACAATGGAAGATTTGTGAGATATTCAGAAAACCTGTTTTGAAACTGACATGACCCTGCCCAAGAACAATGCATTCACACTATATAGACTAAGTATAGAGGCAGTAATTAAACACATTGTGTTTAATTACTTGCCTTGCTTCTATGCTAAATGCAAAATTCAAAAACATGTTCATATTTTCAATGTAAGATAGTTCATAATTCCAACATAAATCATAGGGAGTATTTTTAAGGCTTTTTTGTAATTTAGAAGTCTGTCTGCATAGCTAGTCCTGGCACCTATTGTAGCTTACCTACAGCTGTCCAATCTCCATCCAGTGTAAATTTTGGCATGTATTAACTGTTAGTGGTGTCCAGATTAGATTACTGGTTAAATACAGTTTCCGCACTTTTTATACTTTTTATTGAATTTCAAAAACAAATGAGATCACTTTTCTACATAGTCACTTTCCGATGCATTTTTCGCAGCGTCGTACCAACTTTTTAATGCCATCAGCAACAAATGTTCATGGTTGAGCGCATAGCCACTGACGCACCGCTGCTTTCACATCATCATCACATGAAAATCTTCTTCTCCTTAAAGCTTCTTTTAGCGTCCAGAAGGGTGGAAATCAGATGGTGCTAAATCCGGACTCTAAGTTCTCTCTCAGTCTGTCAGACAGGACCAATTACTACTCCTCCTACCAAAGTGCGGAAACTTTTTGAAGATCCCTCTTACATGCCAGTGGGTGTACTTGACTAAACTGCACCTAGGTGACAGTGATTGTTTAATATTTAGCACTGGACTGACACTTTATTTGACAATTTATTCAGTCATTCATATTTAATACTGATTAAGGTTGCAGTAGGTTCGGCTCAACCTGGAAACACTATAATATGATCCATTCCATGGTGCCACAGACTCACACAGTTAAACCTAGTGGTCATAATACAATAGCCAATCCTCATTCTGCGTCCTTCTGGGAGGTCAGTTATTCCAAATATCCAAAAACTGCTGTCTGACACCCATATTCCCACAGTTACTGGAAATAAATAAATAAATGAATGAGTTTTTCTTGCAGGCAGATAAATAGCTTCAAAAGTTACTGGATGTAGGAGGAATAATTTTACTCTTCAGAGACTGCAGTTTCATACAGGTGTCTAATGCAGTTACCTACTGATGTGTAATATCTGGCACAGGAACCCTGATGGCAGTGCACCACCTGTGCCACTCTGACAAATATATTATCTTTCCAATTATCTTTACTCAGTCAAAGGTTTATATAAACATGCAGACACCACATATAACAATGTGTTACAGATCAAAACCCTGTCTCTTCATAGTTTTTGGATGTCAGTGCAAAACAAAATAAGAAACTGGAATAAAATATACTGTCATCATTTCTTCACTGTCATCATTTTTCTTCTGAACTAATATCCTGCAGGTAGTGAAAAGCAGCTTAGAAGCATGCAGTCACATTTCTTCTACATCTGTTGTGAACGTACAAATATTTTACCTCAATAAGATTTCACCTGTAATAAAAAACAGACAGAGAAAGAGCAAGTCTGTCTTTTGGTACAATGTTCTACTTCTCAGTTCCTGACTGAGTGTTAAATAAAGAAAGTCTTGATCAATAAAGCTCTGATGTAAAGCCTCTGTGGCTGAACTCGTTCATTGATTTTAAATGAAGTCTCGCTTTGAAGGGCGGCCTGGTCTTTTCCGAAGCAAAATAAACCCAAAATGTACATGAGAGAACCGGAAAATACAAAGCTTGTAAGCTAAGGACAGAATTTACACCTTCATCATGTACTCATCTTCAGCATTTAGCAGACGCCTTTCATCCAAAGCGACTTATTATTGAGACAGCATACAGTGCAATGCAAGCAGTTGAGGGTTAAGGGCATTGCTCAAGGGCCCAACAGTGGCATGCTGGCAGATGTGGGGCTTGAACCAGCCATCTTCTGATTACTAGTCTTTTACCTTAACCGCTGACCTACCCCTGCCTTTATAAAGAATATACAGTGGTACCCTAAACTCAAAACCTTTTAAACTCAACGCCCTTTGTTGAGAAATTTGTACCTTTAAACTCAACGTGTTCAGTTTGTTTTTTAAAAATGTATTTATTTAATTTCAAATTAACAAAGAACAGTCGCTTTGTTCAGCGCTCGGCTTAAGCAGTGAGGTAAAATGTCATCAAAGTGCGAATATGAGACGAATCTGCATTTGTGTGGAATAACCATCAGATTCACTCTGAAAGCTCCACATGTATCTGTGTTTATCTGGATTTCACTTTTTACCTGTTTCACTTTTAAACTTGTGTTACAGCTCGGGGTTCAGAGAAACTGTAAGAATCAGCTTTTTATTTCAGTGTTGTTAATATTATATTTGTGTTATTTTCAGTGTATAAGTGTCAAAAACAACCCCATTATTTCACATTACTCTAAAATATATGCAAGTCCACGGGACCATGGAACACATTAACAGGTTTCCCATACATCCTTATCGGAAAAAAATACGTACCTTGAAACTCAATGTCTTTTAAACTCAACGCCACTCCCAGAACCAACTGACGTTGAGTTTCAAGGGTGACTCTTTATTGGACTTGTGTCCGGCTGAGATTTCTAATTCACCAAAAATGTCCGGGATTCAGCTTTTGTAGTCTTGTGTGCACTATTTTTTGCGTGTTTTTGCACTGATTTTACTTTTCTATTTAGGTCTCGCCTTCTCACACTTCTCTTAAAAATGCCCAAGCATCAATAGAAATTGACAGACGAATTTGTCTTGATTGGGATCCTTGGGAAGCAGAATTCCCAAAGATGATCTGACCATAAATGCATTGGTTAGTTGTCTTGTTAAAAAGTAGCTGTTTATTTATTTAAGTAACATAGTTGGATGGTTATTGATGCATTTGTCACATATTTAAACCCTACTTTATACACATTGCCCTTGTGCCACCAGTTACATGAAATTACTTTACCAATCCAACCCCCTCATCCCCAAACCAAACATTCCACTCAATGCAGGTGTCTGTCTGGCCCATGCTACCATCCTGCCAAATGCCCTATTAGTACACACCATAATATCATTTTGAAGTTAGTTTTCCAAAGTATATGAGAGAACACAGTATGACAGCCATGCGCACCAGATTTATTCGTTTTAATGTGCCAGCTGTGTGGCGTAGGCTGAATCCCACATGGATTCCTAGTCTACATTGTATAACCGATTGTACATGTTCCACTACATGTTAGCTCACCCTGTGCCAAGACTGTGATTAAATGTTTTGATCTAGCTGCTCTGAAGATTTTAGGTTGTCAGAATGCTAATGCTATGCTAGTGTGGGTACAATGTATAAACCTGTGTTTTTACATAATGGCCAAGCCCTAAAAAAGTGAACATGAGCCAGTGCTGTTGAAAATGTGTCTGCGTGAGGTGAAAAAAACAAACAGATTTAAACCAAGACAGACAGATTGTGAATGAGGACTTAGTGATGGATTAAAGTAAAGCAATTTGCGAATGTGAGAATGTGTGACGGATTGGATTGTAGCAAGTGCCACTGACAGCCAGGCTCTCACTGACATCAGGACTATGTGTTACCCTAATAAAACAGGGTTTGGGTAAATATCGATTTTGAGAGTCCGCCAGTATTGATTTATGAGATTTAAGAGTGGACTGACTAAGCTGACCCGAGCTTTTCTGTTCATCTATCACGACTGGGAGATTGAACACTAATATACACTCTTTTGCTCTTTTGGTCTTTAGTTGGCAAAGTTGTGAAGAAGAACTCAATCGTGATACAAGTACAGTGCTAGCAGGGACGAACCACAGACCTCCTACAACACACATGCAGCTGTCAGCCACTTCTTTTCACCAACCAGTAGCTGTATCATGTACAAAGAGTCATGCTATACCTTATGTGAATCCCCCACCACCAACATAGGTGCCACCACCAACTCGGGAGTTTGCATTTTTGCAAAAGCAGTAAGGAGATAACCCATTTAGCTTCTCCGCCTTCAAACATGACCAACTGTGTCAGTTAAAAACCCGACCAGGTCAGTAGCATTGCTGAGATTCAAACTAGAGCTATGATTAGTCAAGACTACTACACCCAACAATTTAGCCATATAAGAATAAAAATTATAAAAAAAAACTTTTTTTCAGTCAGTGTAAGTTAACATGGAAACTTATCACCCATCGGTGTAAATACATTGGAGAAAATTTAAATAGTGAGTATGTTTTACCTCAAGCAAGGTATAAATACTGCCAAGCAGTTTATCCTAACTGGTAAACTTTTTTTCAAGGGACCCACATTTTGTTCATGAGTTTTACCTCGACCAAGGCAACACAAACAATGCATCACAACGAAACACAAAACATAATATACTTAATTTATATAAATGGTGGCAATCTGGTCCCACTGCGGTTTACAAGATGTAACGTAAAGCCTCCACAAGGGGTGTTTGTGTACAAGTTAATTTTGGGTTTAAGTGACTGTTAAAATTAGTTTGTTTCATAATTTTTATTTTTCTCTGTGACCATTTTTTTTGGCTCATTACCCACCCCAGGGTCATGACCCAGGATTTGAATAACCCTGTCCGATGGTGAAAGTGAATGTGTAAGCCACATCTTTAGGAAGCCATATACTGTTTAAGCCATGTCAGGGACAGTGGTAGCCAAGTGGGTAGAGCCTTGGGCTATCAACTAGAAGGTTGAGAGTTCGAATCCCAGCTCAGCCATGCAGCCACTGTTGGGCCCTTGAGCAAGAGTTGGGCGCTTAACCCTCTCTACTCCCAGCTTCCAAACAAGCTGGGATACGCAAAGTTGTACTGTACATGTGTACATGTGTATATGTATATATGACAAATAAAGGCATTGTATTGTATTCATTCTATTGTTTTTGGTGTACCCTTCCCCTAAGACCCAGACCCAGCAGTTCACCCTGACAAGCCTGAGATTCACCACAGACCATCAGGGTCATTAATTAGTCTCATCTTCTTTTAATTAACTGCCCTACTAAAAAAGCATGCTCTTTAAACTGTCCTCTAATATCCCACGATCAAATGCCCTATAAAGGTAGCATGCTTGGCAAATTAGTTCCCCATAAGGGGCGGCAATGCACCCCAAAACAAAATTTCATAAACCCATTTTTAAATTGACTTCACAGTGTTGAATTGTAACTCATTTTCATAATGAACTTTCAAAGAGTCAATTCCGATTCTTTGCCTCTCCTTCACTCAGTGCTTCATTATAAAGACCAGATGGCTGCGCTCGCTGTGAGTCGTCCTCCTCCTCCATCTTTCTCTGTCGGCATAGTAACTGCAAAAAGCACTAGCTCATTAATGACCTTACCAAACTGATTCACTCATGAAAACACTACCCAGATCACTGCAGTGTTGGCACTGAAGCTAATGCTAACGCTAGAGTACAGGAAGCACGGCTGAAGCTCCTGACAGTGGTCATATTAACTGACCGTGGCAGTAAACTCATTTTAGTCACTCTTTGATCATGATGAAGGCGGCTCTGGAACCTATCTCAGAAACGCTGGCTTCAAAAGAGGAATACATTCTGTATGGTCACCAAACAAACTTTCATTTGCATGTGATCTCAAATAGCTGGAAATATGTTCCATTAAAAGACATTTGGTTCACGATTTGAATTTGTGTTACAGGCTAATAAAGTTACACCTGACAAACAATTGATCTTCAGATGTATTTAGTCAAGGAGAGGTCTATTACATTACATTTAAATGTGTACAATTGCTAGTATACACCGATCAGCCATACCATTAAAACCACCTCCTTGTTTTTACACTCACTGTCCATGTTATCAGCTCCACTTACCATATAGAAGCACTTTGAAGTTCTACAATTACTGACTGTAGTCCATCTGGTTCTCTACATAGTTTTTTAGCCTGCTTTTACTCTGTTCTTCAATGGTCAGGACCCCCACAGGACCACCACAGAGCAGGTATTATTTAGGTGGTGGATCATTCTCAGCACTGCAGTGACACTGACATGGTGGTGGTGTGTTAGTGTGTGTTGTGCTGGTATGAGTGGATCAGACACAGCAGCGCTGCTGGAGGTTTTAAATACCGTGTCCACTCACTGTCCACTCTATTAGACACTCCTACCTAGTTGGTTCACCCTGTAGATGTAAATTCAGAGACGATCGCTCATCTATTGCTGCTGTTTGAGTCGGTCATCTTCTAGACCTTCATCAGTGGCCACAGGACGCTGCCCATGGGGCGCTGTGGGCTGGATATATTTGGTTGGTGGACTATTCTCAGTCCAGCAGTGACAGTCAGGTGTTTAAAAACTCCAGCAGTGCTGCTGTGTCTGATCCACTCATACCAGCACAACACACACTAACACACCACCACCATGTCAGTGTCACTGCAGTGCTGAGAATGATCCACCACCTAAATAATACCTGCTCTGTGGTGGTCCTGACCATTGAAGAACAGAACAGATGAACTACAGTCAGTAATTGTAGAACTACAAAGTGCTTCTATATGGTAAGTGGAGCTGATAAAATGGACAGTGAGAGTAGAAACAAGGAGGTTGTCATAATGTTATGCCTGATCGGTGTAATTGGCTCTTTGTGGTTCAAAAATTATGAGAGAATCAATCACACAAAAAAAAAACATGGCCAGTCAAATTATAGAGAAAATGGAATTAAGAAAATAAACAACAAATGCCTTTTCTAAACCGCTGATCCAACGTTGAAAGTAATGTTAAACAAAACACCATAAATCTATTTATCAATATCTATCAATCCCAGATTCACCTCACAGACTAGCCGGTGGTGAAGTGTTAATCAGGGTATCAATCACTATTTACTGCTTCAGGGTCTATTGCCTGCTTAGAATTGTGAATGATGATCTTAGGCTTGTGTGCTTCTGCTTGCTATGAAACCCAAAGCAATGCAGGGTTAAAAACACACAAGTCAGTACATTTTGTCAGTACTTTGACTTGTCATGCACTCCATAAGCAACACTTTTTTTAATCTACTCTAAACATAGAACTTGGGAATTGTGCAGAATTATAAAAGAAAAAAGGCAAGAGGAAAGGAACAGACAGAAAGCTCTAGAGACATGCGAATGTCCTCAAGCGGAGAAAAATGAGAGTCAGTCCTCTGGGAATCGTCACTCCATGGACTGTTTGGTTTTTAACACAGGGTTCAGAAAGAGAATTCATCCATTACTCCACCACTGCTCTGGTCAGCTATACTAAATGGTTTCTGAATATTCTGTTAACATATAAGGACAGACTATTCCACCATCCTGACCCTACAAGGAGTCTGCATGAGTACCAATAAAATAAAGTCAAAGTCAAAAGTTCTTGGAATGTTAACAATTTGTGCAATTGTTCCTTTTTTGTGACAAAATGGTTAAACATATACTTCCAAACATGGACAACATGTACTAGCCCATAAATTTATTGTAGGTTCCATCTTTTATTGTAGGTTTTCTGAAGATTTCAGCTCCACTTGCCATATAGAAGCACTTTAAAGTTCTACAATTACTGACTGTAGTTCATCTGTTTCTCTGCATGCTTTGTTAGCCCCCTTTTATGCTGTTCTTCAATGGTCAGGACTCTCCCAGGACCACTACAGAGCAGGTATTATTTGGGTGGTGGATCATTCTCAGCACTGCAGTGACACTGACATGGTGGTGGTGTGTTAGTGTGTGTTGTGCTGGTATGAGTGGATAAGACACAGCAGCGCTGATGGAGTTTTTAAACACCTCACTGTCACTGCTGGACTGAGAATAGTCCACCAACCAAAAATATCCAGCCAACAGCGCCCCGTGGGCAGCATCCTCTGACCACTGATGAAGGTCTAAAAGATGACCAACTCAAACAGCAGCAATAGATGAGCGATGGTCTCCGACTTAGATCTACAAGGTGGACCAACTAGGTAGGAGTGTCTAATAGAGTGGACAGTGAGTGTACACAGTATTTAAAAACTCCATCAGCGCTGCTGTGTCTGATCCACTCATACCAGCACAACACACGTTAACACACCACCACCATGTCAGTGTCACTGCAGTGCTGAGAATCATCCATCACCTAAATAATACCTGCTGTGTGGTGGTCCTTTGAGAGTCCTGACCATTGAAGAACAGCATAAAAGGGGGCTAACAAAGTATGTAGAGAAACAGGTGGACTACAGTCAGTAATTGTAGAACTTCGAAGTGCTTCTATATGGTAAGTGGAGCTGATAAAATGGACAGTGAGTGTAGAAACAAGGAGGTGGTTTTAATGTTATGGCTGATCGTTGTTGGATGTATTTAAGAATCAAGTTTGCAAATCAGCAAGTTTGCATTGAATTAGAAACAGGCTGCATTGGAAATGGCACCGTCCACCACCAAGCGGGTTTGGATGCTGCAGTGCTGGAAAGAAGCCAGGATAGACAATCTGGTCAGAACTGATTGAGAAAAGATAGTTGCAAAGTACGGAGATAAATAGATTTGAATCAACACTGCTTTCTAAATAGCTTGGCAAAATTCAAAGGACACACTTATTTTTCCAAAAATGCTACTGGCTTTGTTATAGACAGTAGAGATGAAAACTTGAATTATAGACGAGAATGAGAAAATACATTTTATTTTTAATGTTTCTGGCCAAACAGATTAAAATCAATCTTACACGTCCATGTGTATCTCATTTTCCAGTTTACATGATGCATTTGGAATTCACAGCCCATAATTAGAGGCTTAAATACACATACGGTTACAACTGGTTATGACTGGATGTCTGGTTATCACTATGAAATTAAAGGATACAGTTGATCAGTCATTGTCTAAAAACACCATACTTGGTCAGAAGTACATCATGTAGACATCAGATCCATGTGCTTGTTAAACATCATTCCAAAACTATGGATTTGGTTTCCTTCTAACTGCTTCTACTCTTCCATTGTTCCACAAGATAAGACCTGACTGCATTTCACTTCATGACTTCTTGTTGGCCGGGAGTGTAGCCGGGGCTTTGTGAAGGCCAGCCAAGTTTCTCAACACCAAATTCACAAAACCTTTCTTTATAGACAGAGTCAAGCTGATATAGGAAAGGTCTTCGGTGTTTAACTGATTCAGGGTCCAATGGTGGCATGCTAAAGCCATTCCAGCTGATCTTTGGCATTCCAAACAGTTTTCATACTGATCCTTTGAGTGGCAGTTTGGAAATTAGCAGTGGGTGGTGTAACCAAGGTCAGACCATTTTTATGAGCCACACACTTCAGGACTCGTCTGGTTTGTTGTATCTGACTGTTTGGTGGCTGAGCTGTTGTTGCTTCTTGATATTTGCAATGCACAATAACAACTTACTTGTTTTTTGTCTTATGTTCTTTATATTCATATAATGTTTACATTTTATATCTTATATATGCATTACAGTATTTTATTTCCTTTGCACTACATTGACATGTTTTGTGTGATGCTTGTGATGATTGTGAATTGCTGCTGTAACACTGCAATTTCCCTTTGGGGATTTTTGGGTTAATCAATCATCAATCAACCAATCAATTAGTACAGCTCTAGGACGGTGGCTTGGTGGGTAGCACTGTCGCCTCACAGCAAGAAGGTCCTTGGTTTGATTCCCAGGTGGAGCAGTTTGGGTTCTTTCTGTGTGAAGTTTGCATGTCTCCAGGAGCTTTGATTTCCTCCAACAGTCCAAAGACATGCATTCAGGTTAACTGGAGATACATTGGAAGTGTCATTCTGAGAGCACAATCTATTCTACAGCCAACGTTGTAGCTACCACCTACAGCAAATAGGTGTCACTTAAATAAATAAACTATTAAATAATGGTAATTCCAAAAGCAAACTCTGCACCTAAGCCCGACTGTCTGAAAGTTTGCTAAACTGGACGTCCTACAACATTGTGGACTCTATTCTGGATCATGTTAAGTCTTCTGCTCTGGCTGACCAGCAGACAGTTAAAGATTAGGATTTGGATTACGTCACTGAATATAATGTTTAAGTATACGTAAGTTCTCATAGACAACTAAGAGTCAACAAGCCAACAGGCCTCAACCCTCTGTTCATTTCTCAGATTTCTGGCAGACACTATGTGTATGCTAAAGAGGGGAAATGTGAAATAAACAGCTCTCCCCACACCTCTCCTCTCTGTCAAACAGGAAGAACAAAGCTAGCTGCACTAGACCCGAGGATATTCATTTCAGTGCGGGTTCTGCTTGTCACCGGTGAGCACTTCAATATTGCTGCGTGTCTGAGTGAAATGTAAAAAATGCATACTCTACTGAATATGTATACAATAATGCTGAAGATGTATAGCCAAGAAAACTGAGATATTTCAATGTAGGTAACGGCCAGACACAAGACAGACTTTGAATCTGTGTGAATGTATAGAAATTCACACTATTTATATACAGTAGTACTGCTTGAAATATCTTTCACAGTTACTCAGTAGCCAGCAGCATTTTTTCTAGTGCTACTGCCGGCAAGCTGCTCGTGTTACAGAGATCCATTATATACAAACACAGCAGAAGTCAAAAAGCTTCCATGTATTTAGAAGAAGCAGTCATGGCGGTCTTGGTATTTTAGCAATTTCTTTGACTGTTTATTTCTTCAACTAAATAATTGAAATTTTATAACATGGATTTGATGGATTTATGGATTTTTAAAAAAAACATAAAGCCACACCTTTAATTTCCTAATTAATTCCTAAAAAAGTCTAGTATTCCATTTAACCTTGTGGCATGTCCTTCTCATTCCCAGCTAGTAATTAGGATTAATTATTAGTTATTACCTGGTGACTAATCTGTGCCCAATTAAGTATGGTTAGTTTGACTGCACCCATAAAAAACTACATGGAACAGTGGTCTCAGGGAACTAATCAGCAGGAACACGGTCTCTGACAGCCTGATGGAGTCTGGTGAGGTAGAAATTATGACCTGGTGCTGTTTTTAATGGTTTGTACTGGGCGTTTTAGTTATAGTAAAGCAAAACCATAATGCTACAGTAAAATATAAAAGGTGAAATTTTTTTTAACAAACTGAGGTCCATAAAATGCTTTGCTTGACTTTAACTGGATGAAAGATTCCAATATTATCCAAAAAAAAAATGGAATTAATATTTTTAAATATTTTTTTTAAATAATTAAATTAATATTGAAATAATATTCCATCAATTAACAAACAGAAAGTTGACACTGTTCAGTCAAGTTTAATCAGCATAAAATAGAAGCCCAGTCTAAAAAAAGCAGATCTAGGCACTTCTTTTTCCACAGCTGTCCTATTTATAGGAGGAAAGAGAGGTCAACAGCTGTAGTCGGTCATAACCATTGATGAAGTATGAGGTACAACCAGCGTTCGGGTACCAAACTGTCACCTTATGGTCGAAAAAATGGTTTGTCCATTCGGTCACATATGAAAAAGATTTGCCATAAATACTCAAATGATTTACAGAACAATAGAAAAACAAACATCCAAAACATAGATGAAGGAACATGGTGAGAACTTTAAGCATTCCCAGACACTGGGAGCTCCTCCTCTGGGACCTGAAGGAGGATGTTCCCTCAGCAAACAGGATTTCTTATAGAAAAGTAAACAAAGCCTGCTAGTTTAAAATGGTCAACATGGCATGACTGGAAAACAGGCAGAAACTATATGTCCTAGACAGACAACGTTCGCTTGCGGCGTAAAACAATGCCATGGCCTTTTTAATTAATGAGTTTAGCTATTTAAGCCACACCTATTGCTAACAGGTACATCAAATAAAATTGACATTATATATTAATATTTTAACAAATAAGAGCTGGTAAAGCTGCCAGAGTTAACTGTAAGTGCTTGGTTGTAAAATGGAGAACAGACTGCTAAGGGCTGAAACATGCGGCGCCTAGAATCGTCTGTCCTGAGTAGCAACTCTCATTTTTAAATTCGTAATATAAAAATGTAAATTGTAAATCGTAACCTCTGAAAGCAAAATCAGCACAAAAATGGTTTGTCAGAGGTGTAACTCTTGGGTTTTGGCCATTGGACTTTTGGACTCTTTACAGAGTTCTGCTAGTTGGTTATTTAGGATGCAGTACAGCAAAATGATTCAAAGATTTTGGGTCAGTGTGCTCTAACTTCTTGTCCAGTTTAAGCTTTCTGGTAGACCAGAGCAATGTTATCTTCAAGATCTGAAAAGAATGACATCTTATTGCATTACACATCAAATTTTTTGCCACTTTTTTGGGACGTCTTCCAAGGAATACCTCAAATATAGTTAATCCATAAATCATCATCAGGTGTTATCACTGAGATTGCAGCTCGGTGGTGGCAAAGAAGCCAATCTTTTGAGATTTTTATCCCATTTTGTTCAGCTTTAGAGAGATGACCTGACCTAGTCTTTATGGCTGTAGTTTCAGCTTTTCAATTTCTTTATGATTGACTTAACTTAATGATTGGGTTCATTTAAGACAAGTTCCAGTTAAAGTTCCAGTAGTATCTAGCAAACTTCAGATGCTTACATTTTCCAAAGCTTAAAAACACATTTGACCCCAAAACAATACCATATCCAAATAGGCCCCTAAACAAATGTTTGCCTCTTTAAACATCTTTTTCAGTATGTTTGGAGACAAAACACATATTTCCAGGCAGGTCACTTATAGCTCGAATTGTCTATTTAACACCTTAAAATCATTGTCCTTAAGGTGGATGTAGACATTTCTATAGATAGACATTGTCTGAGTGATAAATGTTAAAAATTGACCTCAAGTAAATTTTTTTACACATCTTTACCAATGCTGTCAATAATTCTGGAGCTGACCAGAAGTGGTGGAACAGATATTATGATCCAATCACAGGACAACAGCTGTCTGTGTTTTAAAAATCCCAGCTGGTGTCTTTTGTGGCCTGGTGAGTGTTTAAATGTTAGATCAGGTAAAGATCAATGGTTTAACTGGGGCAGTTAAAGACTTTGAATCAGTATGCTTTAATGTTTTTTTCAGTTTAAGATTTCTGGTAGACCAAGCAAGTCTTTCTGTACTCTTTATCATTGGCTGCTGCTAAAAAAAACCCTCCAACATCAACATAGTGTCACCACCATCATATTTTAAAGTAGTGACAATAACTTCAAGTCAAGTCATGCCAGTTTGCACCAATTCACTCAAGGACTGCAATCTTTCACGGGCCTCATTTTACAAAACACCAAACAAG
This sequence comes from Trichomycterus rosablanca, assembly GCF_030014385.1. Taxonomy (NCBI): domain Eukaryota; kingdom Metazoa; phylum Chordata; class Actinopteri; order Siluriformes; family Trichomycteridae; genus Trichomycterus; species Trichomycterus rosablanca. The sequence goes on from NC_086013.1 coordinate 12,588,202, forward strand.
GTTTTTAAATAAATCAAAAATATGTGCACACCACCTGCCATATATGCAAACATACGCACCCACAATAGCACTGCTCCCCTGCACACACAAATCCATGCAAAGTCAAAAACACAGCGCTAATCTGAACCATTTTACAAAGTAATAAGCACTGCAGCTGGAAATAAAAGGCTATTAGAGGTACGCGTTTGCGTCCACGTCGGCAGTCATTTTTCATCACCCACTGTGTCCAAACGACACTTAGTCAAGCTACTGATGAGCTGACAGCTTGTCACGACATCAACTCTGGCTCCGACGCCTCCACATGTGCTCGGTAAAACAAACACTTGTGTGCAGCGGCGAGGGAATGATGTCATCCTGGATCTTACGCAGCGATGCTACAAAACATTTATTGTATGATCAAAAAGTAGGTGGACACCCTTTCTAATTTCAAGAGTTTGGTTGTTCCACCCACACCCATTGCTAACAGGTATATAAAATTAATTTTATAAGATATTTTTAAGCTTCCAGCTTTTGGTATGGGATGTCCAACAAGCTTATGATGTCCACATACTTTTGGCCTGATGCTGCCTTCAGTAAATAATTCCAGCTTCCTGCTTTTAACAATGTGCTCTATTTTTCTTGTACCTTTACATCAGTGGTACCTTGTGTCTGAGCCTCCTGAGAACACAGCACCAGTTTGAGTCTTTTTATAAAACCTTGGCCTGATTCGCTTAAAAAATGAGTCAAGAGAGAAAAGAAAGTACTTTTGAAACCCCTGTACAGCAAGGAAGGCAAGAACGATGGCTAGGTGGTTAGCACTGATGCCTCACAGCAAGAAGGTCCGGGGTTTGATTCCCAGGTGGACCACCTCAACCACACCCTTGGATTTCAGTTAAGACAGGTGTATTATTTTAGATACAACTGGATGGAAACTATAGAAAGATCATTCAATCAATCAATCAGTGAGTCAATGAATCAATTAATTAATCAATCAATTAGTGAGTCAATGAATAAATCAATAAATCAGTGAGTCAATGAATGAATGAATCAATCAGTGAGTCAATTAATCAATCATTTTATCAGTGTCAATGAATTAATCAATCAATTAGTGAGTCAATAAATCAATGAATAAATCAGCGAGGCAATGAATCAATCAACCAATCAGTGAGTCAATTAATCAATCAATCAGTGACTCAATTAATCAATTAATCAGTGACTCAATGAATCAATCAATGAATCAGTGAATCAGTTAATGCATGGACACACCCATAGAGGCTATTTGTTGTTCAGCTTTCCATTCATTTAATTTAATTTCATTTTCATTTTTTACTACTTTAGCCTGGTCAGGGTCGTGGTGGATCTGGTTTCCCCAAAAACACTGGGCGGAGGGCAGGAATTCACCCGGACAGGGTGCCAGTTCATAGTCATGCCCCAACCACTTCTCAGACTTTGCAAATCAATGCCAGTGTTAAAAACTGTCATAGTGGTAGGCTAGTGGTAGAGCCTTGGGATATCAATTGGAAGATTGTCAGTTCAAATCTTTAACCATGTCTTCTCCAGGGGTGCCGTACGATGGCTGACCCTGCGCTCTGACCCCAGCTTCCAAACAAACTGTGATATGCGGGGAAAGCTTTTCATTGTACTGTACATGTATATATGTGTATATGACAAATAAAGGCATTCTTTTTTCTGTTGTACATGTGTCTTTCATTAGAGATTACATTAAAACCACATTGTAAGCTATCAACCTGGGTGTGCCTCATAATCAAGTAAAAAATGAAGGCAGCACACGCCACTGGCCAGTTCACACGTATTAAAATTGAGAGTGGAAGGAAGAGGCTGCAAAGCAAGGTACAACGACGTTCTGATTTGCAAAGCAAACGATCTGAGGACGAGGCAGCAATGCAAATGAGCCAACCTGATAGAAGAGACAAGCCACCTGCTAAATGAATTTGTAGATCCGGCAGTAGGTTAAGACCCACGGCGAACGCTGAAAACTGTAGAGGCAAAATAACAAACGATTCATGTCTAAACCGTGCTGTTAATTCTTCTTTTAATATCTAGTCATTTAGTCATTTGGCAGATGCTCTGAACCTGAATTAATGTAGAGCTTTACTTCTATTCAGCAAGATAAGCTATAGTGAGAAGAGGCACTGGTCAATGAGACCTGGCTCACAGCTGGCATTCTAGTTCATACCAAAAGGCATTCAAATTCTACTACAATGCCATTTCTACAAATGTTGGGAGAGTAAGAAAAATGATCTGTATTGAATACAAACAGTACAAAGAAAAGATATTTGATGTTTCAACTATTCAACAAGATGCTTGGGTGACGCATCCATCTGCTGAGATCCTAGTTCCAAATTAGGCTGTGCTACTGACATGCCGGGCATCTACGCAGACATGATTGACTATGTCTGGAGGGATGGCTAAAGCCATGTCCAGTGTATACTTGTAACCAGTATTTCCTCGTAAATCTGGGCCCACCAAGACCCTGATCAGGATAAAGCAATTTATGACTTTATATATCATGGTTGCAACAAATGTATTTTTTTATTCTATAGCACTGGTCAACGGTCATATACTGCCCTTCATAATGTGTTACATGTTTTCAATAGGAGACAAGTATGGACTCCAGGCAGGCCAGTCTAGCACCTGCACTCTCTTACTATGTAACACGCGGAAACTATGTACGTCTTGCTAAAACAAAATGCTTAGTTGCTCCAAAATGCATATGCATTCGTACAATGACTTACTGTACCAAATAAATTTTCATTTTAAACATGCAGCACAAGCCAATCACAGGGTTAAATATTGTAAATAAAACGTAAAAGTCATTAACAATTAACAATACTCAGAAAACAGCAGCAAAGAACTTAAAAACCTTAAAATATTAAAAGGTTTCAGAAGAACTGATGTCTGGCTAAGGAAAAAAATCTGTTGTCAGTGATGCAGGTGTTTCTGACAGGTTCTTGACTCTGACAGGATCAGCTGTTCGTGACAGAAACCAGTTTAATACGAGCAGGAAGGTAGCATCCGTTTCTGACATTTTATTTTTGCCTTAAATTCTGCCTGGGTGTTACGTCTATGTGCGTTTGTTTCAGTGTCTGCAGTTTGACGATGATAATTAGAATGAAAAATATGGAATATTTAGGTAATATTGGGCCCAATGGATTTCCTACATGGGAAATATTCGGTTTAAAGTAAAGCCAGTGGACAAATGATGCCGAGCCTGAGTTTTGTTTGTTCATGTTGAATATAATATTATTAATTACAATTTGATCACATAGCTACATTTAAATCCACTCGGCCAACAGTGTAACAGTGTTGCTGTGAAATTTTGACCAACAGTGAAGCAACTATTTGATAGAAAGGACCACCTCCTTGTTTCTACACTCACTGTCCATTTTTTCAGCTCCACTTACCGTACAGAAGCACTTTGTAGTTCTACAATTACTGACTGTGGTCCATCTGTTTCTCTGCATGCTTTGTTAGCCCCCTTTCATGCTGTTCTTCAATAGTCAGGACTCTCCCAGGACCACTACAGAGCAGGTATTATTTGGGTGGTGGATCATTCTCAGCACTGCAGTGACACTGACATGGTGGTGGTGTGTTAGTGTGTGTTGTGCTGGTATGAGTGGATAAGACACAGCAGCGCTGATGGAGTTTTTAAACACCTCACTGTCACTGCTGTACTGAGAATAGTCCACCAACCAAAAATATCCAGCCAACAGGTCTAGAAGATGACCAACTCCAACAGCTGCAATAGATGAGCGATCGTCTCTGACTTTACATCTACAAGGTGGACCAACTAGGTAGGAGTGTCTAATAGAGTGGACAGTGAGTGGACACGGTATTTAAAAACTCCAGCAGCGCTGCTGTGTCTGATCCACTCATACCAGCACAACACACACTAACACACCACCACCATGTCAGTGTCACTGCAGTGCTGAGAATGATCCACCACCTAAATAATACCTGCTCTGTGGTGGTCCTGGGAGAGTCCTGACCATTGAAGAACAGGGTGAATACAGGCTAAAACAGTATGTACTACAGATGGACTACAGTCAGTAACTGTAGAACTACAAAGTGATTCTATATGGTAAGTGGAGCTGATAAAATGGACAGTGAGTGTAGAAACAGAGGTGGTTTTAATCTTATGGCTGATCAGTGTATGTTCCATGTTAAGTATTTTACTTTTAATATTGTTTACATAATTGATTCATGCCAGTTTCCTGGTCCACTGTATCAACTGCCCTACCACCTGAACACACCAGTTCCTTTAATCGGCTTCTTAACATTAAACATTTACAAACTTTTTTCATCCTGCTGGACTTTGTGGTCAGCAACAAAGAACTTAGAAATTGGATGTACATAAAAGATGCAGCATCGCATTTAAGCTTTTCGTATCCAGTGAAGCAAGTCGTATCACATTTTCCTCAGATGAATCGACATTATGCTCAGCCAGCGTTAGGTTTCCTGCTCTTTCTAGTGAGAGAAAATGAATAAAACCTGCAGGGTGCTTTAATGGCCCAATGAGAGGTTAAATTCATTTAGATCCATCTACTGGGTTTCAGTTACTAAAATGGATCAGTCGTACCTGATGTGAGAGTTCAAAAGTGAAAATTAAGCCATTAGTTGAGCTAAGCTGCTTAATATGGTATATGGATGTAGAAAGAGGCATATGGCTAGCTTATCATGGCTATGGTTTTATTTTAAGGATGAGTTCTCTGGACCTTGTCTCATCTCAGATGAACCAAAGATTCACCAAAAATATTTATAAAATATAAACACACTGTTACAAAATGAACAAATCACAAATCAGCGCTTTTGTTTTGAGTTCTCTGGACCTGGGCTCATCTCAGATGGACCAAAGATGCACCAAAAATAGTGGAAATGAGTGCTGTGGTCAGATGAGTCCAGTTTGTTTTAGAAAAAAAGATTTAGCTTGTTTTCAGGACAAATGGGCATCAAGATCAAAGTGTTATCAACAAAATGTGTATGGGGTGTGTATGGGTGGCTTGCATGTGTGTGAAGGTACCACAGAGGAGCATATTGGGATCTTTAGAGGACACATGCTGCCATATTTCACGATACATATTATACACGTGGCTTCATAAAAAGAGTTCGTATGCTTGTCTGGCTTGTCTGCAGTCCACATGTCTCCTATTGAAAATATATACCGTATCAGGATCTCGTATAACTGTGACCACGGACTTTTGAGCAATTAAAGTCTCGTATCAAGCAAGAAATGGGGGAACATATTACTTGCAAAACTACAACAATTAGTTTCCTCAAAATATAAACACACTGTTACAAAATGAACAATAAACAAATCACACCTTTGGTTTTGATTACATTTTACAGAATGTTCCCTTATTTTAGAAATGAGGTTTGTACAGAACGAGCTATTTATTTCCAACATGTCTGAATGTAGCCAGAAGCGGAATCCCTCTGCCGTAAGACTGGTACCTATTATTGCTAAGGAAAGATGCGTGTACCAATATTTACTCTGAGGCTGGCAGGGTGGTGAAGGTCACGGCCGTCACGCAGAACCAATTACAGCAGCTGAAACCCTGACTGATACTGAATCTTTAATAAATCATGTACGCCGCTTTTGCGTTATTCTTTCCCAGACAGCTCTCTGTCTTTATTTCAAACCTACATTGTGATCAAACAGCTTCACTTGTCAAATCGAACCTCATTGTGACATCGCTGTCTCCTCTGTTACTGTTCAGCGTTTTAGTTCCTGGCTGTTCGTTTTGATCTGCCGCAGTGCTTTAGCTGGGGGTGTAAGTGACCTTCCTAAAGTTTTACGGCTGTTATGGATTAGTGCTGCAATACATGCACGGTGCCATCCTCCGTTTTACAGTCCCTGCAATGTACTTGAGCACTGGTGCATTAAGACTGCATTTCCTCTCACTGCACTCTTTTGCTTTTCTTGTTGTCTTAAGATAGCATATTGCTTATAGAGGCTAATGGGGCTAATAAGGGAAGAACCCAGATACTAAAATAGTTGGGACAATAAGAAAAGTTTGTCGATATAAAAAAAACATAGAATTTGATGCCTGCAACACAATCAAACATAAAGATGTTTACTACTGTATTACATCACTTTTTTTATTTTTATTACATTTTAAATCGTTTGGAACTGAGGATACTAATAGAACTTTGCCCATTCCTGCTTGATACAAGACTTCAGCTGTCAGAGGTCACTACTGTCTAATTCTTCTCTTCATGATGTGACATACATTCTCAATAAGAGATAGATCTGGACTGCAGACAGGCCAGTCAAACACATGCACTCTGTCTAGGATTTGTTGTTATGTTGTAGCACATGCAGAATAAGGACTGGAATTGTCTTGCTAAAATAATCTTGGAATTCTTTTGGGAAAAGATGTCGCTGTGATGGCTTGATGTGTCTCACCCATGCTGTGGGCACTAATGCACCCCTATACCATGACAAATATCGGCTTTTGCACCTTACACAGATAATCTGGATTGTTCTTTTTATTTATTTATTTATTTATGTAGCTGAGGAGGGTATATTTGTCTGACACATGCTCCCTTTGACGCATGCACAATCCACCGACCCCTTCTTATTCGCCCATACCTCGGTTGATTCGTGCATGAGTCACACACTGATCTCCGCGCTCCTCCACTTCTGTACAGACGCCTCAGGCTACTAAAAAGAGTCCTTGGACAGTGTTGAAGACCACACCTCCTTTTTTTAAAGCCTTGTCTGCTGCAGTTACTGCCAATTGTGCCTGCTAGGGGGTGCCCAGCTAACCGGGAGCAGGGCTGAGATTCAAACTTGGAGACTCCAGAATCTCGCTGTGCTTTTTTTTGTCCTTGGCTTGAGGAACCTCAACTTGATTTCTCCTGAAATCAATATGACCACAGCACTAGGCCGGTTTGCTGCTGCGACAGTGGTTTTTGCTGTGTGATCAAGCCATTGACCAAGTGGTGGAGAAATATGTAGAGGTCCTCTGTACATGTTAGGGCTTTTTATAAGAATCCGTGCACTAAAGGGGGCATGTTATGCACACAGGAATGGAATGAGGGAATTTTAAAAAAGCAGGAAAAACAAATGTATCTGTACCTAAACTATAACCTAAAGATAACCTTATGCTATTATCGCAAAAGGAAGCAGTTCACATGATAAAATCAGCGGCTTCCTTTTATTAATATTTTTTTTGCCATATAAAGTGTGAAAATAATCATCTGCTACAGCATGACTTGCTTTTGATACTGAACCTGGCACTGGTGTAATGCAGCATATTCGTGTAACTTTACCTAATTAGCATTTTAATGACAGTAATCCATTTTCATTAACTCATTCTCATGCAGGAATAATTTTAGGAAGGATAAATCACTTCTTTCTAACTACATATGCTTCCTGCAAATTTCAACCACAAAGATTTGATAATTGATAAAGATTTGGTAATTCCATACAGTTTGTGCTTACATGACTTTCAAACATAAAAGCTTACAAATAAACATTGTGTAAAGCTAATCAGCTACTGAAAGTGATAGATGATGCACCAGTGTGAGCTCACATAAGTCAGATATGTATAGTAGCAATAAAAAAGTTTAAAAGACCAGTTTTAGCATTAATTCACAATCACATGTGGTCAAATGTGACTTTCGTCAATAATAGAATGCCTTTATTTGTCATATATACATATACAGATGTACAGTACAACAGAGCGCAGGGTCAGCCATCATAGGGCGCCCCTGGACCAGAGAGGGTTAAGGGCCTTGCTCGAGGGCCCAGCAGTGGCTGCATGGCATATATACATAATAGACATATAAACACATTTTGCCTAAACTAAAAGGAACCAATCTAAGCACTTATTTATCCCTGATTAGCTTGGAAGTACATGTTGACATGTGATGTAAAGTTATAGAAGCACCCCATCAAAATATTTAGATTTATCAGCATCCCTGATGAAATCAGTACCAAATACCACATGCTACTCACAGCCATATGGTTACCAGTAATAACTCCTGTTCAGAATCATTATCTGTGGCACAGGAAAGTGAGAACTAGCACACCAGCACTTAATGGAGCAATAAAGCTCAAAAGATGAACGCCTTTAATAAGCGCTTGTAGCTAATCGCCTTCATTAAACACAAACCGCAACATTTCGCTAGCTTCGTCTGCTCAGGGCAAAATCAGTCAGACGTCTGTTTTTTTTTTAACTGGTTAGTGCCTGTTTTTTGTGCATGCTGCTGTTATGATCAGGTTTCTGATCACAGTTTATCTGTAGGAAGTCTGCAGACGTTTTATTACAATACACTAATACATTAATCCTGTCATGATTATTCATGTAGCTTTTAATGTAGCATGTTTATTAACGCCAACTATTTAGGTCACCAAACCTTTTCCACATCAGTTCTTACAACCTAACATTTGTTTTAACTGACTATGAATTGACTATAATATTCACTATAATAACGAGTAGCGTCCCCTAATTAACATTAAGACTGAGCTTAGCCGCTGCTATGCTATATGATTTCATCACTTCAGAGTGCATTTTGGGAGCAAGTGGATTTTGTAGACGCAGGAAGATTAAGTGTTATGTTTTTAACGCTTCCAGGTTGCTAACACAAAATTAGAAGTACCCGTTCCTTTGCTGTATGCTTCTCTGTTTTATTTTTGGTCTCAGGAGTAAAGCAAAGGTCTGGAGTACTCTGATCTACCTCCTCCCGCGAGTGTGCTGAAAATGAAACTCAGCGGTTACATGATTTGTCCTTCAAGACAGTCGAAAAGAGGTTATCAGGGCATCGCCTCTCTGCAGGTGCACTTTTACTGCTGCACTTTTGGGTTTTCACTTGTTACGCACACACGCACACACGCACACACGTTACCTCAGTAAACTTATCATCACATTTACTCAAGGGTTTGAAAAAAATAAGTGAAGGGGGATTTGGTACACTTGTATTCTCTTATATAAATGATATGTATTATATAAATTATGTCATTGTAATTATATATTATATATAATTGTATAAACACAATATATAAGTTTTGTAAGTTCAGTATTAGTGAAGTGGGATTTGGGGATATTATGTAATTTATGTCATTACAATTATATAATTTATATAATACATATAATTTGTATAACAATATATAAGTTCAGTATTAGTGAAGTAAGATTTGGGGATATTATGTAATTTATATCATTACAATTATATAATTTATATAATACGTATAATTTATATAACACAATATATAAGTTCAGTATAAGTGAAGGGGAATTTGGGACACTTGTTTTTTCTTATATAAATGATATGTATTATATAAATTATATCATTGTAGTTATATACTATATATAATTGTATAAACACAATATATAAGTTTTGTAAGTTTAGTATTAGTGAAGTGGGATTTGGGGATATTATGTAATTTATATCATTACAATTATATAATTTATATCATTTTCAAACAACGGACCTAAACTGGATCTGACAAACAATCAGAGGACTACAGACTATTTACAATGCTGTCGAGGTAATGACCAAAAGTATTTGGACACCTGACCATGCACTTGTTGGACATCCTATTTCAAACCAATGATATTAATATAGACTAACCTCAATGTGATCTTTTTAACTACGTAGAACAGCCACTCTTCTGAGAGGGCTGTCTATGGGAATTTGTGTCCATTCGGTCAAAAGTATATGGAATGGCTGGGCACTGCATGAAGGATCCTTTCTGGATTCTTGTGTCAGCATGGGTTTCCTCCAGGTGCTCCGGTTTCCTCCCACCATGAGATGGACTGGCAACCTGTTCGTGGTGTTTCCTGCCTTTCGCCACATAAATAAGACTTACTGCAACCTTGACCAGGATAAAGCAGTGGGAAAATTAATAAATTAATAAATAATATTGCTCGTCAGCGTGTTTACAAGTTTTTAAAAGTGGACACCAAATGTTCTGGGGATGGCCCTGTATATCACTCAATGTGTGTGATGTAATAAGACCTACTTTCTGGCTCCTGACTGAGACTATAAGTGCTGTGGATGTCATTTCCTGTGAGGCCTGCTTGATAATTGACTCATTTAAATAAACCACCTCAACCTTTCAACCCAGATTTTTCTTCTTTTTTTTTTGCAACAGTGGAACATGAGACACAGATTTTAATCTCGTCCTATTCGACACTAATAACTGCCTTATTAAAGGAGACGGAGGTGCTAATGAGAAAATAGCATCTAATGGGAAAGATCCTGCTAAAAATTCTGCCTGAAACGGTTCAAGGAGCACCTGGGGTCTGTGAACACGACTGACTCGGAGCGCTGTTCACCTCGAGGTATAGACAAGCCAGGAATTCTCAAGGCATGGAACTTATGAAAACACAGACACACCCTTCAAACATTTTTCTAATGCCTAAGAAAAGTGAAAGCCGTTAATGACACAACTATATTGGCGCTGATGGGGGATGGGATATTCGGCAAACAGTCATTTTGGATTTTTTTCTTGTACCTCTGCCAGCTTTGCTCTTCCTGACATCATATCAGTCCAATGCAAAGTGTCAGAAGATGCAAAGTACAGGAAGCAGGTGGAGTAAAATAGTCAAAATACTGTGAGCATCTTTTGCTAAGCTTTCCTTTGTTCACTGTGATTAGAAACAGGTCTGGTGTCCAAAGAATTTCGAAGCAACTGAATATGGTGGGCATTCGGGTGGCACAGCCAACCCAACTGGTGCCACAACTCAAAGCTTTGATCCTGCTGCCATCTGAATCATCCTGAACATTTCCATTCCTCCTCCCTTCCTCAGTGATTTGAAAAGTGTTGGTTCTGTAAACGACCTCACACCGCTGTGATGTCGCAGGCAATTTAGAATCTGTCCAACCCACCAACCACAGATCCCCTTCTGTTCACTTATTCACCAGCCCACTCTGCATTCCCAGCTCCTCATAGTGGCCAGAGAGAGAGAGAGAAAGAGAGAGAGCGAGAGAGAGAGGGTGAGAGAGAGAGAGAGAGAGAGAGAGAGAGAGAGAGAGAGAGAGAGAGATTATGTTTATGAGTAACACTGATTATCTCTTCATCATGGCACCTGTTAGTAGGTGAGATATATTAGGCAGCAGGTGAACATTTTATCCTCAAAGTTGATGTTAGAAGCAGGAAAAATGGGCGAGCATGAGGATTTGAGTGAGTTTGACAAGGGCCAAATTGTGATGGCTAGACGTCTGGGTCAGAGCATCTCCAAAACTGCAGCTCTTGTGGGGTGTTCCTGGTCTGCAGTGGTCAGTATCTATCAAAAGTGCTCCAAGGAAGGAACAACAGTGGTAAACCGGCGAAAGGGTCATGTGCAGCCAAGGATCACTGATGCATCTTGATGCGAGATACCACAGCACTCTTTCAGGGGTCTAGTGGAGTCCATGCCTCAACAGGTCAGGGCTGTTTTGGCAGCAAAAATGGGACCAACACAATATTAGCAAGGTGGTCATAATGTTATGCCTGATCGGTGTATTTTATCATTGGATTAGTACAAAAAAAACAAGATCATTATCCCTTTGGCTAAAAAAAAATCTGCAAAATCTTATAACATTATATTGTAATAATATTATAATATACTGTAGAAAATTTTTTTAATGCAATTTTCTCCCCATTATGAAGACCCACCCACACAGTCCGGCCCCCACCCGGCAGATACGGTGGCCAATTAGTATCTGCTGCAGGCACTGCCAATTATGCCCGCCAGATGGTGCCCAGCCGACCAGTGGCAACACAGAGTTTCGAATCCAGGAGTTCAGAAACTTGAAGAAAAGCTTTTTTGTACAACATCCTAATCTAAAAAAGGGGTCCTTGAACCTAAAAGCATTATGCATCCAGTATTTTGAAAGATTATATGTCACAACAAACTATAAAATAAACTATATAATATCATTATTATTATAAAATATTTTCATATAATTAAAACCATATATCCATTCTAAAATCCCACATACATTGCATATATAACAAAAAACCTTCATCATCATCAATGGAACTCAAAACCTCATCCTGAACCCAGACTGAGCAAAAGTCCTGAAGTCTGTGTGTTCATCTAAAATACATAAACTCCGTTCTCAGTCTAATTTAAAATTTTAGTTTAGTTTGTAACACTGTTTTACAGCGTTTACAGTCCCTGTCCCTTCCAGCACAGAGAGAGAGAGGGATGGGAAGAGAGGGAGCTGAGTCAGAGATGTGGGAGTTGTTTGAGCGCAGCACTGCACTGAATCATCAGCATTTTATCTAATATATTCCCCCTCGGATTTCATCACTCCGAACGCGGCCGCCATCGGCACTGTAACACGTCCCCCATTCACCCTGTACGCACGGATGGACAGCGAGAGTGGGAGGGAGAATGAGAGTCAGGAGGTGAGAGGGAGAATAAAAAATGAGAATGGGAGAATTCCTTTATTCGAGTGACGGAGTACGTGAATAATTTGGTAGGAAATCCACAGTTTTAGATCGACCGTTGGGTTTTCAGCATAAAATCCACACCTTTAGATTGACCGTTGGGTTTTCAGCATAAAATCCACACTTTTAGCGTGACCGTTGGGTTTTTGGTAGGAAATCCACACTTTTAGAGTGACGGTTGGGTTTTTGGTAGGAAATCCACACTTTTACAGTGACCGTTGGGTTTTCAGCATAAAATCCACACTTTTAGAGTGACCGTTGGATTTTCAGTAGGAAAGCCACACTTTTAGAGTGACCGTTGGGTTTTGACCAAAGCCCTTCTTACCTAAATGTCCAGTTTGGCTGGATGGCCGACTAAAATAATTAAATATTAATTATTTATAAAATAAAATACCAAATTACTGAGGCCACTAGTCCCTTGGATTTCTTGGCTTGACAATGTCCTGACAATGCAATGTAAATCACAGGCCCTTATGGAGCCGGGCGTGTGTCTTTCCCAACTATGTAAAATCAATTCAAATTGCAATGGTTGGCCTCCACCCGAGTTCAAGACACTTTCAAGAATAACTGAAGCAAACAGGGGGCACCTTACCACAACTGAATATGTGTTTTATTTTTTGTCATGTTTGTAAAATGCAGACATGTTTGTTGATGCTACTGAAAAATTGCGCCAAACTCGGGTGGCACAGCAGCAGTCTAATACAATCTAATAAGCCCAACACCACCAAGACCAGAGTATCAAGTTTAAATCTTAGCTGTGCTACCAGCCTGGTCGGGTCTTCAACAGACACAATTTGCTGTGCCTGATGGAGGGAAGGCACAATGTGAGATCTCCTGCCTGATTCTACAACAGCAACCCCTGCTGTCTGGCCAATGATCCAGCACAAGTAGAAAAATACAGAGACAGTAGCGTGGTCCTCCAGACGGGCTGGAACTAGATAAAAATCCGCCCAGACATAAAAGTGTGGCAGGTGGCTATACAAGCTAGTGAGGGTATTGCGCAGCTAGCAGAGGTCGCTGAAGTGGTGTGCATGGAGAAATATATAAAAACTGGATAAATGCTTAGAGTCAAATATCAAAAAAGAAATCAATTAATAAAAAATCATAATATAATCGTGTATTATAACAAACAGGTTAATTATTTGCATCAAATTTCACAAGGACAGGCTTAAACTGTCTTTCCTGAGGAGAAGTAAATATTTCTAGATGAAACAAACACAACAATAGACAAACACATTAGACAGTTTACATTCTAGGAGGGTAAAAATGCTGACAGATACTGTAATTATTTGCATTGGATACGAGATGTTGGTTTAAAGGGTGGAACTATGTGCTTGTTTAAGCTGAAAACACACATTAGACAGAACAAGCCCGGTGATCCTTAAATACAGGACACATTTTAAGGGGAGGATGTGTACACAGATACATGGTTGTATGCAAAATACTGGCCACCTCCAACCAAATGACATATTTTGGTGTTTTTTTGAAAGTTAAATGAAGTAAATTCAACCTTGGCAGCATCTATTTAAAAAAAAAACAAAAAAAACAAGCAAATCCAGCTGTAGAGTAAAATTCCTTTAAAGCTGGCAACAAAATGTGTGACAGCAGCTTGATTTGAATTGAATCCATTTTTAAAATTATTTTGTTTGTTTATTTCTTTTCTCCAAATTTTAGTGTAGGCAGTTAGTCCTCCGCTGCTGGGGACCCTGGTAGCGTTCGAGGAGAGTATATTTGACTGATGCTGACCTCTTCTTACTCACCCCATACCTGTGGATTCGCACATGAGGCCAGTCTCACGCATGGAGAGTCAAGCACTGATCTCCACGTTCCTCCACTTTGTCATACGTCTTATGCTACTAAGCAGGGTCCTTACATTGCATCAAATAGCCCACCCCCTTATTAGTCCAGTCTTTTCCCACACAGCAGACTGAAGGCCAATTGTGCCTGCTAGGGGGGCCCAGCCGACCGGTAGCAGAGATGTGATTTGAACTCTGAGAGAATATCCCACTGCGCCACCTTTCTTTATAACATTATGGACAGTAGCTGGACATTGCCAGCTTCGAGGTGCGTAGGCATCATTTAGCTTAATATTTAGGTCTGCTATCGGCTTCTTAATGAAGTTCATGGTTGGTGAGTGTTAGCACAAACACTCTGCTTATACCTAGCGGCAAGTCTTGGCCTGCTTTATGCCTTAAAAGACTAAATAACTTGCGGCACATGCCACAATTACCTTTTTTTTTTTACACATTCGTTAAATATAAACTGTAACGTGAATTACATTTCTAATAGTTTGCATACAACTGTATTTATACTTAAACAGATCGACTGAGCGTGGCTGTAATTATGGAGTGTAACAAATTGCTAGTGGTGGCTTCTTAATAAAGATGAAGCTAAAGGATGCATATGAACCTCAAAGCTGGCAATGTCTACTGTCCAAAATGTCATAAAGAAATTTCACCTACTAAGTAAGATCTGAAATTTGAGCCAATTGAAATAGGGCTGCTATCACGCATTTTGTCACAAGTGTTTATCAAATTGCTAGCGATGCTTGCATTTGAACACTAACAGTAAAACTGGCAGAACTGCATAAAAAGGACGAGTCAGGATAGGCTCTGGAACTACGTGACGCTCAGCTGATAAAGCAAATAATTCAAACAAATGGATGAATTAATCAAATAATCTGACGACTAAATTTCACAACCTAAAGGCATCATACCTTTGTTAACCTGAGAACAGGAATGTAAAGACAGGAAGCAGTGCTAGAGCATCATAACAGTGTTTTAATTAAAAACCAGTTACAGATCAATCATTTTGAAATGGCATGGCATACAAAATCAAAAGGCAACAGTCAACCAAGAACAATATATATTAAATCATTTTGATTTATCTAGGGGAAAGTTGATATGAAAGATTTTTTTCTACATGTGCAATTATTATAATACATAACTATGTACATTCATCAATTTCAAATAAACCATTAATGGGTCTTTGAGAGAAATGCAAATAGAAGAAAATAAAAAGCCATATAATTCTTGTTTAAAAGGAATCAGTTTATAATGATATGACAAATTGACAAATAAGATTGCTTCTTTTCAAACTTAGGCACATTATTTATTTATATCTGAGGCTTGTATAGACGAGGAGTCTGTCCGGAAGCCGTCGTGGACGTGAGGTTCAGGCACCGACAGTGGAGGACATTCCGTATCACTGTACGCTTGCATTTGTGTAAACAAATTACTGAAGACTAAAGGGTTTGCATCCGACCCGAACACTGGTCTCGTCCGTCCCTTTAACCTAAACCTTTATCTTCATTTAGCAATGTGAGAAAATACATGAGAAGACACGGCTGACAGATTTCAAAACCGGCTAGAAGTCTCTTTGGCTTTAATAACATCTAGTTATAACACAATAAAGTTAAATAATAAAATCAAAATAATAAATTCTTATGGTATTATCACACGTCTGGTTTTGTCCTATATAGTCAACTACTGGTTTCAAGGGGAAAAAACGATTGTAATCCAACCACCATCCTGTCACGTCTATAGAAATAAAACCAATTCCCTTAATCTCACATCTAATAAACTGATTAAATCAGAAGAAATAAGCATTTCTAAGCAATTTTTGATTACCATTATATTACTAAACTCATTATCAGCTCAATTCTTTTTTCTTTCTTTTTTTTTTCCAGATCAGTGGCATGTTTATTTTTAGCCAAGCAAAATGAATTTTATTATTGTTTTTACTTTCAAATTTAATGACAGATTTTTATGAAGCATTTACCAAGTGCATTTGCATGTACACGTTCATCCAATAACTATCTGCTTTAATGACTGGCTAACATACACTTCAGTAATCCAAACATTGTAAAGCCAGACTCCTGGGTATATAATAGATTTTTTCAGTAGCAAGGTAGAAGCATCACTACTTCTTAAATGAAGTAACTTGGCTGGAAGCACAATTGTCTGGAGTTTATAATTTGTACCTTTAAATTACAAATATTTACCATTAAGTCCTTATAGTGAAGGCTGTGTCCCAAACCACATACTATTACATTACTGTCTTTTCAATCATTTAAAATGATCTGGATTATTTCGTGTGTACCCTGTGATAAATACATTCATAAATCAAATACAGCAAAGGTTTAAGCTCTTCTGGTCAAGTTCCATGTTTTCCTGATTTTTAGAAGTAAAAATAAGTTAAATACTCACTGTCCCAAACTAAAATATCACTAAATAAATGTTTACTAAAACAGTACTTCCTAACTACAATGAACTGTTTTGTTTTGTTACAGGTGCTACAATGTAATACTGACCACATTTCCCAGAATCCCTTGGGTTACTTGGATACGCTGTACAATATAGCAC
Organism: Trichomycterus rosablanca; assembly: GCF_030014385.1. NCBI lineage: Eukaryota > Metazoa > Chordata > Actinopteri > Siluriformes > Trichomycteridae > Trichomycterus > Trichomycterus rosablanca. The sequence goes on from NC_086013.1 coordinate 12,604,954, forward strand.
CAAATAAAGACGCTTTACAGTGCAGTAAAAACCAACCTGCAACAACCGGCTAGGATATCTATTCATTCACTGTTTTAATTTTAAACCGTTTACTGGTGTATTTTAGCTGTTAGTTCAAATTGTAGTTTTCATTTACTTCTGTAAAAGCTCTGCGATTGTAACCTATTTTCCACTATTAAAAAAGTTGGGCTGTGTGTGGCATTTTCTGTCATATTTAATGCACAATGTTGACTTATTTGCTGAATTTAACATAGAATATTAAATGTTACACTACAAATTCAGCAAATAAAAAGCATTTGTGTACAAAAATCTATTAAGGATTGTTTTCTGTCATTTAAAAAAAAATATTTGACCAAGTGCGTCGAAGCTTTTATATAAGATTGAGTTTAGAAACCACATAAACACCATGTTTACTCATAATTTCTAACTTAATTTAAGTAATATAAGTAAATTTTTTAAAGATTTGTTTCCATGTGTTTGATCTAGGAATGATTTGTAACTATCGTATAGTTGGATATGAACTTACTCATTTAGTGTATGACACTAAGTCAACAGAAAAATTGTAGTGACATACTTATAATTATTTGTAGTGATTGTAATTATTTATTGTATTATCAAAATAGTAACAGCAGCATATGTGATGTATTTATTCAATGGTACAGTACTGTATTGTACTATTTGTTATGCAAGTATGTGATTTGGGATGCAGCACTTTTCTCCATATAGAGATCTGACTAAGAATGATTGTTCAAGTGCTCACATGCCTGGCTTGTACCCCTGCATTTAGGTTATTTTGCACCATCAGGTATCTGCTGGAATATTAATGTACATGTAAACGCACTTATTAAAGTTAAATTGTAGATATATTTAAAGGGGTAAAAGTTTTTCCCTATTTTCACCGTCATGCTTATCACAAGGGACCAGAGATCATTAAAAAAAAAAATTAAGGCTGAAGGTGCCCATGGCACATCAAACTAATGAGAAGAATGTGGTTCAAGTGCACAGTATCTGTGAACATTCAAACAATACAAATAAAAAAGAAAAGAAATGAATCCATCCTTTTACACCGACTCGTCTAAAAGTGTGAGCGAACACGCAGTGCGGTCTTGCCGTTCGTGTGGCTCTGCCTGGCGAGAAAGACTCAGCAGCCTGGTGGATTTATTTGGGTAATTGATGGCCAGGCTGATGGCAGCGATGTTCTTCAGAGCCTGGGCAATAAAAATGAGAAAGAGCACATAAAAGAAACTGAGTGAAAGAGAAGTGAGCGTGAGGGGAGTCAGTGAAAGAGAAATGATTAAGCCAAAAAAACTCTGGACGATTCATCGGGTTGTCTTCCACCCCTGCGGTCCTCGAACACCTTCGCTATAATCGATGAGGGGCGCGTGCATGACTAAATGACTGTTTTGCTCTGAATGTTTGCTTAAAAGAGGAAAACAAAAAAGGGTTGTGGGTGCACAGCTGACTGTTCTGGTCAGGAAAACAAACAGATATGGAACACATTTAATATTGCCTACACGATTCACACAACACAGTCCGGTGCCCACTGCTTCTGATCAGATCCACCCAGGCTAATTACTAAAAGCATTAGTGAACCAGCACCCACACATGGGCCTGTCGCAACTGTTACATAATCGCTTAATTGCAGTGATTTAAGCTAATCGTGATTATCAGAGATCACCGCAATTAATCATGATGTTCACAATTCAAGTCCAATCCAAAATATATTTTCTTATACCACAAAACAAGATTAATTAATGACTTTATTAATATTATCAAATCACTCAGATATTACATTTTAATCCTTATCACTATGACTTTCAGACTATTGTTCCCATCGTTTGAGGGTAAAGAAGTGCATATTATTTATTTTATCTTTCTGTAATCTCTTTGTGAAATACACTATATGGCCGAAAGTATGTGGACACCCTGTTTAATTAATACATTCAGAAATGTGTTTTTTATATACACCATCTTTCTGTCCCAGTCTGTTGTTTTTAGATTTGTAGTATCAACCCGTCAAACTGAATTTCTTGTTTATGCAATGCCACTTACGCCACTCTTCTCTTGGTTTGATTTCTCCACTGCACCTTCGGGCGTGCTCGTCACGCTTCTTTTTTAAAAAGCAGTTAAAGACACACCTCTTTCAAATTGTTTTTGAAACATATAGTTCCACTATATATAATAATAGTATTTTATTTTTTTCACTTTGCTCAGTTTGCTAGTGGTTTGTTGTTTATAATGTTGATTAATTACTGTGCACTGTGTGTGTCATTCAGTATCTTGAGAGTCACGTAAATAAATTATTATTATTATTATGTTCCCAATTTAAGAATGAACTGGGAACAAATGACACTTTTATTTTAGACACATAGTGAATATGGTGTTTGTAATGTAGATTCGTTTAGTTGCATTACACATGCATAATGTTCTATTGTCCCTCAGTGTTCCTTTAGCAAATCCATCACTGACTGGTCTTTACCAGTGAACTTGGCCTTTTTGATGATTTCCTTTGGGATAAATAAAGTATTTGTCTGCCTGTCTGTCAGTCAATCAATCAATCAGTCAATCAATCTCTATATCTATCATCTGTCTGACTGTCTGTCTATCTATCTATCTATCTATCTATCTATCTATCTATGAGAATAGATATTGCTCATTTAGCTGCATGCATTTCATAGGATAATAGCATAATAATGATTAATTCGTTTTTGATACAGACTAGAAAGGAAGAATGTACCCTTACCTGAGCTGTGTGGGCAACCAGTTGCTCATTAGTCGTCAGAGCAATCAGATACTCCTGAAGAATGCCCTGTTCCTAAAAAAACAAACAAACAAAAAACATATATAATATACACACATACATACTATTACTGGTACTATAATGGCATACTGTCATAAATTCAGTTCTTCATTAACCACGGTATTCTGGTGAGGGTCACAGCTGGACTATTGTCTTAATCACTGGGCTTAGAAAGGGCACACTGCCTGGACAATAACCAATCCATCAGAAGTAGTGCACACTTGCATCTGGGGCAGAGTAGCCAATCGACCAGGAATGATGTGGGACATGGAGAAAAGATCTTTAGAGCACCTTAAGGAAACCCTAAAAGCCAATTTCAAAGCAGTATGAGACTTAAAAAACGAAAACAATAAATAAATGAAGAAGTCCAGTCTTAAAAATCCTGGCAGCTTATGTTAAACCTGAACAAACAGAATCATTAAACGCAACACTGATCAAGGAACAGGTCAAGGTTACCAAGTAAAGTAGATGGGAACTTTAATATAGCAGTGAAATGTCCCATGAGTGGACCACAAAAATAACCACAGAATTTATCAAGCACACCTACGACCCAGTTCTAACAAGAACTGTACACTGAGCTCCACAAAGCTGGAATTTATAACAGGACGGCCATTTAGAAACACAAAGTGAACATTTTAAAGGACCTTCAGTCTTTTCTAATGATGTTTCCATATTCCAGGGTGATAAAAGGATTCAAGAGTGGTTTCAATGAACACAAGGACCTCAAGGAAGTCAAGCACCTTCCATAGTTTTTCAAAGCACCAGACACAGGCTGTAGGGGAGTTCTTTCTAGAATGATCCAACCTTCCTCAAAAAACATTGAAGTTTTGTATAAGACAATGATTTAAGCTTTTCTGGAGACAAATGGATTCTCTAGTTCATTGTAAGCTTGCCATAAAAAAAAAAGTCATTCATTATATTTTTAGGAACCTCTCTGAGCATCCATTACAGGTGAAGTAAGTAGGTAATGTCAGTCATTAGATTACTGAAAACCTGAGCCATGTAATGCCACAAATCTACCAGCCACGTTCTGAAGAAATGAAGAGAACTTAAGAGATGCTTTAAGGCCAAGATAGTTCTGCTTAAAGCAACATTTTAAACAAAGATAAAAGGGAAGAGAAGTCTGGCTTGAATCAGGGTGATGTCTCCTGGAGGACATTTTTCTGTCTCAGTCCTGCTTTTAGTCTGTCTGTGTAAACAGTGATGATCAGGAGTTTTATTTCTTAATGCTAGCTGGTCGTTCTCATTATTACCAGTGAGTAGATTTAATCAGTTGGAAAATCTACTTGTTCTAACTACAAAGCTATTACAAACTGTCTACTTATAAACAATTACCAGACAGTTTCTTTACTTCTGCCATAACGTCTTTTATTTGATTTTTCTATACATTTTTTATACATTATATAATAATAATAATCGGGGGCAGATGAGCGATCTTTATTTGTCATATATACATATACACGTATTCTTTTTTTTCTCCCCACATATTCCAGCTTGTTTGGAAGTTGGGGTCAGAGCACAGGGTCAGCCATTGCACAGGGCACCTGGAGACAAGAGGGTTAAGAACCTTGATTAAGGGCCCGACAGTGGCAGCAATGCAGAGCCAGAATTTGAGCCCATTTGATAGCCCAAAGCTCTTCTACTAGGTAACCGCTGTCCCAGTAAATAATGAGTTCTATGATTGAGGAGGGACCATTCATATTCCAGGTCTGTTTAACCAACTCTGTTGTACCTGTTTATTTTGTGTATAAATAAATTACATAATATTAAAAAATGAAAACATTAGGCATCTTAAAATTGTTCCTATTTACGTATTATATACTGGTCAGACACATGCACATTACTATAGGTATAGGTAATTCTTACAGACCTGCAAGTTGTATGACAGTAGAAGATCTGTTCTGAAAGAGGTTGCCACCTCAAACACACTCACAGTGGGGTCTGAATGCCTTTTTTATGCATTTTCCACCTTCTTTTCCTCAGAATTTAGTGTAGCCAATCAGCTGCTGGATACCCTGATGGCATCCAAGGAGGGTGTATATTCGCCTGACATGCACTCCCTTCGACGTGTGTGCAGTCCACCAATCCCTTCTTATTCATCCATACTTTTGTGGATTTGTGCATGAGATAAATTTTGCATTTGAAGAGCCACACCCCGATCTCTGCTCTCCTCCACTTTCGGTACACTTCTTTTTTTTTTTATACCATGTTTCTCTTTAGAAATCATAAATTATTGAAGTGGAAAGTTAAATCTTTAAAACATACATTTATTTCTGAAGGTCCTAGTATTTGGCACTACTGCACAAGCAAGCAGGGTTAGTGTGTGTTAGGAGTGTGTGTGTGTGTGTGTGTGTGTTAGGAGTGTGTGTGTGTGTGTGTGTGTGTGTGTGTAGCAGCAGTTCGACTCCACATGCTGTCAAAATGTGCTACTGCCCTCTAATGGAATTTGTATGCATGCACTGCCTGTCTCTTTCTATTTGGACCCCTATAGCAGGTGGACAGTTGAACTGAGAAGCATTTCATAAGACTGTCCCTGTGTTTAAATCAGAGGGACGTTTTCTAGAAAGGTAGCCTTCATGTGCTGCATTTGTGTTCCCGAAACTGTCCCACATTGGCTAAATATGAGTGTGTAGATAATAGAATGAAATGTTAGGCAGCTGTGCTCAGTTATTAAGGGGCTGTCAACATTAGTTTGTTACAGTGCAGCTATTTAGGGGGCAGGGGGGGCTAACTTTGATTTGTTTGTTTAGTTATTAGGATTTTAATGTCATGTTTTACACTTTGGTTACATTCATGACAGGAACGGTAGTTATTCATTACACAAGGTTCATCAGTTCACAAGGTTATATCGTACACAGTCATGGACAATTTAGTATCTCCAATTCACCTCACTTGCATGTCTTTGGACTGTGGGAGGAAACCGGAGCACCCGAAGTAAACCCACGCAGACACGGCTAACCTTGAAGTATCTACATTTTAGACTGATAGTTAACAAGGATGCAATTTTTTCTGGATTTTCCCCTCGTATCCGATTCCTAATTGAGTAAATCTGCTGCTTGCATAATCCCCGATTTGATCAAACAGAGCCGGACCACCACGCGCCCTGTCAAACACGTGTCAAATCTGCTGCCGCTTCTTATCACCTACCAGTATTGCACACAGAGGGCAATGCTAAGCTCAATGTGAATCCCATGAACTATGCTGCCGGGAAGGATGATCTAAGTGTGTTGGGGATGGGGGTGGTGGTGAAGGGGGCTCTTACCATGGCTTTGGACTCAGCGATGAAAAAGAGTTCAGTAAGGGCACGATGAAGAGGCAGGAGGACGGTGATGCTGGTGGGATCCTGACTTACGCCACCCTGCATGGTGGTGAAGAGCTGCCACAGCGGCCTCAGCAGGGTCAGATCACAGCTCCTGCAAAACACACACACACAGGTAATGTTTGAGTCAAGTAGCAGTCTTAGGTGGCACACATGCACACATACCAGCTGCTGATGGTATGGCATCATAATCTTACAGTACAAAGCAGACTGGCAACCACTGGATAGAAATACAAGGGATCTTCAAAAAGTTTCCACACTCTTATATTTTGGTTGGAAACGGTCTGAGAGACACTTATAGTCCGGATTTAACGCCATCTGATTTTTACCTTTTAAAACGCTCAAAGAAGCTTTAAGGGGAAGAAGATTTTCATGTGATGATGATATGAATGCAGCGCTGCATCAGTGGCTACGTGCTCACACACACACACACACGGTGAGCATACCCTCATCTCACACACTGTAAAAAAAACGTGATTCTTTTTTTAATGTCTTATTTATGCCACATCATTCGGCGCTGCAGGTTACCACTGTGCAATTTACAGCCACAGGCTGGTATAGCGGGGCATTTGCATGACCTGGTCCTCCAGCCTTGACCATTTAACACCACAGACCATAATGTCCTTATTTTAGATTAATACACATACACACACACACCCACACAGGCTGCCGGGCCCGATCGTGTCGTGGAGTCCAGACACCATGGAAAACATGCAAATCGTCGCCCTGGCATGTGAACCTGTCGTCATGGCGACAATCGAGGCAGGAAGAATGCAGCCGGCGCTTTATGCAAAAGCTTTGTAAATGCATAGTCCCAAACAAGACAATAGCAGGTCTTTTTGAATGATTATAGATGAGACTGTTTGAGTCATGTGGCAGTCTTGGGTGGGACACAATATGCCAGCTGATGATGGTATGGCATCATTATCTTAGAGTACAAAGCAGACTGGCAAGCACTGGCTAGAAATACATGGCAGTCAGGATGCAATGCTCTAATGGAACGGTTCCTCAAGGGAATGGAACTCGGTCTCACCTTATATCTGTACTCTTAATACGAGACCACATGTTTAAAGTGGTGTAACCACATGGCATGAAATCAAGCAACTTGATGCCACCTTACCAGCAAGTCAGTTTATTTTCTGTGCTGGAGCTGCTCTGGTCAATTTTACAGGCCTTCCTTATGAACTGGACATGTCTGGGAGCAACAACAGCTCAGATTGTTAATATCTAAAGTGTGTAACATTAAAGGCCCAAACATTTTTGGCAGGAGCTTTATAGTTGGCCTATGATCAGCATGTGCAATACCAAGCTTAAGCTGTTGTGGTGTAAAGCACCAGTTTTGGACTCTAGTGCAGGGGAAACACATTCTTGACCATTTGACATTACCAAGTGTTCAATCTGAGATTGTTTTGGATGGTTTGGGCTGGGTTTGGACTAAAGCCTTGCAATGGATTGGCGACCTGTCCTGGGTATTGCTACCCTGCACCCTGTGTTTCATGGTGGAACTGGGCCCCCAACACACCAACCACAATAAAGCGGTTTATGAAAATGAAATTAAATAAACTATCTTTATCAATACACATTTCTGTTTGTTTGTTTGATTCTTAACGTCATGTCAGCTGTTATGGCTATTATCATGGCTGAATAATAGGTTCTTGAAAAGGTAAAAGCGGGCGTTGATTTGTTTCTTTGTAGGAATTTACTAAGACACTTTATGGGTGGGGGAGTGAGGCTTAGGGTTGGGGGGGGGGGCTGAGGTGAAGATGTAGCTGTTTGTATTGTAGAGGTTCTTGCTCCACAGAGGGGGCAAGTGGGGGCCTGGTCTCTCCTTAGCAGGCAGGTATGAGATACACATTGGTATTTTTAGAGTAAATATATTTACTGTAGGTATTTTACATAATACACCAAACTGATCGAGTTCTTTCCCCTCACTTTATGTACTTGTATATGAATTGGGCTTAACGTATGAGTTTTTGTTGTACGTGGCCGACGTGCCCTGGTATCAGCGGGTTTGGAAATCAGAGAAGCTTCATTTTTACACCAGAGATGAAAAGCCTGAACTCATCGATGCAAATTTATTGGAAAGCGGTAGTGAAATTCTCTTCCCCTGTGTGAGCTGTGTTTACGCAGTAATACGATCCATCGCAAAGCTCTGCTCTTTTAATACTGCAGACAGAACGTGATATAAGTGACTACTGTAACACTACAACTATACGCTATTAATTAAGGCTCTACCTAATTCACAGCTGTGAAAAGGATGTCACAGACCGTAAAATGAGCCATTTCCTGTTTGTATTTAACAATTTAATGTTTTTCATTCTCAAAGCGTTCAAGTTCTTCACGTTTACTGGCATGTATAATTTGCACCATGAGATGTCCTAGCAAACCTACGGCAATTCAGTTAGCAATCGGTTAGTCAAAAATTAATTGGAATTAATTAGAAGTGTTTAATTGGGTTGAGGTCAGGGCAATTTAATTAAGCTTCTCTAGACCAAACCCACCCAACCATGTATTTATGGTCATGCTGGAACAGGAAACAGTCTTTACAATCGTTTCTGAAAGTTGCCCAGTGGTTTAGCAGGGTGGTCACTCATGGGTAGATTCACCACTTCTAGAAATTTTGTCGATTCAGAGATATGGGCTCTTGTTGTGGTACAGTGGAGTCCTAAAGTCCCCTCAGTTCTTCTGGAATTTTATCAGACTGGGCCTTGAGTTCCTGTAGAAACCTTTGTGGGGTTCTGGATAGTCAGCAGTTTATCTCTCTCGCCAAATAAGCACAAATAAAACATCTAAAAAACTACATCTGCTTGTCCTGGCCTAAATATAACTAGGACATACCACTGAGAAGGACACTGGAGGATTCGGAGCAGCAGGTGAATAGCCTTCAGACGTTGACCTCCTGTCTGACGACAGGCCACGCCCACCTGCCATTCCCAGATGTCGGCTAATGGTAGATGAGCAAAAGCCTGGTCGTCAGATAACATCTGCTTCAGGATCTCAAAACCTGCAGTTAAAATGAGAGAATTTGTAGAGATTAGTTTCAGAGCCCAGACAAATTCAGAAAGTAAACGCTGGTCAGCATGGTCAGGTCTCTTCCAGGACCACCACAGAGCAGGTATTATTTGGGTGGTGGATCATTCTCAGCACTGCAGTGACACTGACATGGTGGTGGTGTGTTAGTGTGTGTTGTGCTGGTATGAGTGGATCAGACACAGCAGCGCTGATGGTTTTTAAACACCTCACTTTCACTGCTGGACTGATAATAGTCCACCATCCAAAAATATCCAGCCAACAGCATCCCGTGGGCAGCGTCCTGTGACCACTGATGAAGGTCTAGAAGATGACCACATCAAACAGATGCAATAGATGAGCGATCGTCTCTGACTTTATGTCTACAAGGTGCACCAACTAGGTAGGAGTGTCTAATAGAGTGGACATTGAGTGGACACCGTATTTAAAAACTCTAGCAGCACTGCTGTGTCTGATCCACTCATACTAGCACAACACACACTAACACACCACCACCATGTCATTGTCACTGCAGTGCTGAGAATGATCCACCACCTAAATAATACCTGCTCTGTGGTGGTCCTGTGGGGGTCCTGACCATTGAAGAACAGGGTGAAAGGAGGTTAAAACAGTATGTAGAGATACAGATGGACTACAGTCAGTAATTGTAGAACTACAAAGTGCTTCTATATGGTAAGTGGAGCTTATAAAATGGACAGTGAGTGTAGAAACAAGGAGGTGGTTTTAATGTTATGGCTGATCATTGTATATACACAATGTAGACTTGAGCTCCAGACAAATGTATTTCAACAGGAAATTATGAGAACATATTGAAATATTTCCAGAGCATTTTATTGGTAGTACAATTTCTGTCTATTTTTAAATGTAAGCATACACAAATTGGGTGCAAGAAAAAATGGGCAGTGGGGGAAAAGCAAAGATACGGATCTTTGATTTCTGGCCAGGGATCTTTTTTCTGGTATTTTGCCTTATATGGTCATCTGAGGGCTTGCAATCAGAAATAGACTCTCAAAGCCTGTACGTGGAGCTTTTGTAGTGACGAAAAGTCAATCTGAGTCAAACCGTAAATTGCTACCCAGTATGAAAAAAAAACTGTTACAATGAGGTGAAAAAAAGAGCTTGTTCTGCCAATACAGTGGAGCATCACAGAATCATGAACTCTGATGCAGAATAGCTGTTCAGTTCATTTTCCACTGTTTACCTGAGAGGCCAGGGGAAGCCTGCGTTGCCAAGTTTACCTTCATTTCACCCCTGCCTAAGATAAACGACATTAGGGTTCATCATAAACAAAACGTTTCCAACACTAAGTGGAAAATCCTTTCTAACGTTTCTGGACAGAATCATGATTTTAGCCAGAGGGGGGCAATTGAAAGATGTCATTGAAAGAGGCAGGGGCGCCGGCGAGACGAGTGCACCCGCTGCTGTCCCAAAAACGGCCACAGTAATCAATCACACGCTCCAGGGATGAACACCAGGGGGAAGGTAGAACTGGGTCGGGCAGGTCTGATGAAAATTGGCTGAAGCTGGACAGTAAAAGACAGCTGGTCTATACTACAAAAGAGACACTGACCAGTCTGGAAGCGTCCCCGGTGACCTCCGGTTACAGTGAACTTGTAGCCCCACTCTGTGTTACTCATGTCAGATATGAACCGGTAGTGAAGAGTGTCTCCTAGAGGACGAAAAGAGAACAATGAGCGCCACACATTTCAGCATCCACTAAATCAAAATGTTTGATTGACAAAAACATCACGGATCATTTATGACATCATACACTTTGCTTAAGACCCTATTTAATTCACAGCCGTAAAAATTGCGTAATATGCAATTTGCTGTAAAATTTAAGATTTAAAGTTTGTGTTTAGCGATTTAATATTTTTCATTCGCCGTAGCGTTCAAGTGCCTCATGTTTACTGGTTAATTGCACTATGAGACTCTAAAAGCGTCCACATGTATCAGTCTTTATCTGGATTTTCCTCCTGTTTCATTTTTAAACTTGTATTACAACTCGGGGTGCTGAGAAATTGTAAGAATCAGCTTTTCAGACAGAGTCTAAAATGCTTATTGTTAAAAACGTGGTTTAATGTATTACATGAATGACAAAGGAGCAATAAACTTCTCTTAATTATTACTGCCTATAAGTTCTCTCCACTAATGAAATTCCTTGCTTGTTGTTTTAGTACAATAAGTCACATTAAGCGTTGTTCGTACTGCCCGAGTCACTTTTACTATGTAAAATAAAACAGTTCGTTGGGGCCTGTGGTAGCCTAGTGGGTAGGGCTTTGGGCTATCAACCGGAAGATTGGCGGTTCAAATCCTGGCTCTGCTATGTAGCCACTGTTGGGTCCTTGAGCAAGGCCCTTAACCCTGTCTGCTCCAGGGGCGCCGTAAGTTGGCTGACCCTGCGCTCTGACCCCAGCTTCCAACACCAGCTGGGATATGCGAAGAAAGAATTTCATTGTACTGTACATCTGTATATGTATATATGACAAATAAAGGATATCTTTATCTCTATCTTTATTGGAGGCGCTTTGAAAAGGTCAGCGGCAAACTGGATCAATGTTCAATCAGGTAAACACAAAAACTGCGAGAGCAATGCTGCAAAATAGTGCCACACTCCACAGGAAACAACAGGACAGCCAGCGCAAAATTGGTTTTGCCGTTTCTCATGTGAATACGCTCTAAAGCAGCTTAAAACACTACACGGGTAACTGAGTTTTGAGAAACTCCCAACCAATTCTGTGTATCCAAAGGTGGGCGTGTCAAAACACGGACGAGAATTTTCATATTTGGGACAGAGCCTTGTACCGTCGCTGGATGTTCTAGGTTTACATGCAAGTATTAAGGTAGCTGTGCTGTGTATTGTAGCTTCCATTTATTCTATCATTCAATTTATGAGTGTAATTTAATGAAGTGAAATGCGACACTTTTTTGTAAAAAATTTGGTCAGTTAAAATTAAGCACATTTTCCTGTGGATTTAGTAGGGCCCTAACTGTGTTACAATATCTATAGCATGTTTTATGAAATGCCAGGACACGAGCCGCTCACCTGGAATCTCCACGTCAGCCCATTTGTGGAAGGGGCCGCTAAAGGTGTGCAGGTCCTGCAGGAAGTCGGCGCTGCTGGCTAGCTGGAGCTCATCGCAGCCCTCCTCGGTGTGGCAGAGCGAGTCGAACTTCACAGAGAGATAAAAGGCACCGGGGATGTGCACCTTGTCCTGAAACAGAGACGTTTTGGAATTAAGGTTTGAAGCTGTCGATCATCTTGTCATACTTCATGTATAGATTAAAGAGAAAAACAAAAGAACAAAAAAAATTTTTACCTCAAAGCTGGTGTTGTTGTCGTAGGGGTGTTTAGACTCACGGACCTGCACGGCCATGCCGAGTTCCTCCATGAACTGACAAGCTGTCAAGGACAGACTGTCCAGTATGCTCTGACCACAGCCTGTTATAACTTTCTGTAGTATCTGTGGCAAAAAAAGGTGGCCAGAGGTTTATTTTTATTTTTTTAATTATTTTTCAGAAAGCACGTCCCATAAGGGGACGATTTAATCGAAGAGGTCAAACAGCACAGCGCACACTCACCCTCTCCCACATGGGCTTCTCCTCCAGCTGCATGAGCATGTCCAGAATGTAGGCCATGTGCGAGGCTCCAGTCAGTTCCAGATCTTTCTCCCTGATGGGATCTCCATCAGGCCAGTGAGCCAGCAAGGATGCCAAAACGTGCCGGGCATACAGGATCCCAATGGCCTCATTTACCCGGTACAGATAGTGTCGCACGGCCTTGTTGCTGCGAGCGTCCAGCTCCTTGTGCAGAAGGGCAGAGCTCTTGGAGCGCCGCTGCTTGGCATAACTGAGCTGAAGCTCGCTCTCTGTCACAGTGATCAGCTTCTGAGTTACTGAGTTTGTCTCCTCGGTGGCTTTCTCACAAAGGCTAGGCTTCGACTGAGGAGAACGGGTAAAACAAAAATCAGATAGACAGATAGATAGATGGATGTATGGATGAATGGATAAACAGACAGATAGGCAGACAGACAGATAGATAGACAGACAGATGGATAAATAGATAGATGGATAGACAGACGGTTGTACAGACAGACAGACAGATAGATAGATAGATAGATAGATAGATAGATAGATAGATAGATAGATAGATAGATAGATAGATAGACATACAGAGAGGTAGATACTTTATTAATCCCAGGGGTGGGTGTGTGGTTATCTGACTCTCCTGGATCAGATCACGGTTGTGCAGGTAGCAGCACTAGGGCTGTCGCGCTAATCGCAATTTTGAAATATCACGGTATAGACCAGCCAACCGCAGGGCATGCCAAGCAACCGCAACACCGCGGTGTTCACGTTTTTTCTTTCTTTCTTCTCTTTTTTTTTTTTTTATTGTTGCAGGGTCCATCTTGTTTTATACGCTTACATTTGGGCGTAATAAATGTTAAATAAATTCATAATGAAAATGAGCTAAGAGCGACATTTTCCCGCAACCTGTTAGCATGCGTTGCTGCTGAGTGTCAGGCTTTGTGTTTTAAAATGTAAACAATCGCAACAGGAATTATAGGCAAGTTTATTAATGATTAAATTGAGTTCACACTCAATAAATACTTGTAATTTAGACTATATTCAAACAGGTTTGGCGTACTAAAACACTTAATGACGGTTAATATGGCATTGCAGCCTGCAAATATTCTCTTGCTGGCTTGCTGGAATGATTTAAATGTATTTTTTCGTTGAATAAAAATGTATTGAAACGAATAATAACTTGAAATGTAGTATACATTGTTATGTTAATTATACCTACTAAATAGATAGTTTGTCGCATTGTAAAGTCGCATGCAGGTACAGTACACATGTATTAGTGTAACGAGCCCCATCAGAGAGAGTTTTAGTACCGAGGGGAACATCGCTACCCCACTCAGATCCTCTCTAAATCACATCAGATGAACGTGTTGGTTCTTCTAGCGCGCATGATAACGCAGGTTTAAACTCTTACAGACTTTATTCTTTATTCTATTTTTTTTTTACCATATTTTGATTAGATGTGCATTTAAAATATTTAGCCTAAACACTTTTTTTTCGTTTCACAGTGTATATCTATCCTAGGCTAGAAGCTTAATTTAAACCTTTTTTAATAGAGAAAAGACGCGCATCCCTGCTCTGTTCTGTATTTAACAATAAACACGCATTTCATTGGTCTTAAAGCTGTCTCATCTTTGTCATTATAAAGCAATAATATACCGAATCATAGCCTAACAATAAAGCTTGTTTATATAGCTCTAAAATCCAGATAAATTAAGAAAAAATAAATAAAATGGCGATATTACCGCATACCGCGATATTGAGACCGCAACAGCCCTAAGCAGCACGTTCACAATTGGGAACAGGATATGACTAGATTGGCAGATAAAGGGGAAAAAGGGGAAATAGGGTTGTTTTAAAGGTACGTACCACACAAGGGACAATGATCATGTCCGTGTCCACTGCTTTAGCCTGCCGCTCCTCCGAGTGTGGTCTTTTACCAGGCTGCCACTTCTGTGCCAACGTCCGGATCGTTTCATCCGTCTTTATTACGTCGCCGTCAAACCTGGTAAATTCAGGTAGAACCGTTTATCGTTTATTCACGGGTAAACTGGTTATGATTCACAAAGGATTCACAAATAAAAAAGGAGAGCTTCTTACCGTTTCTGTACCTCCTGGAAGAAGGAGTCGGTCCTCTTCATTTGGAGCTCGTACAGAGCACGCAAGATGTGCAGGGGCGCGTTTAGGGCATCGTGGGTAAGCTGAAAGCAAACAAGCAGTTTAAGGGAACAACCACTGACTTTTTTAAGATGGAACACTACACAGTGGTCAGCTAGCGTATTAGACAGCTGTGCCACTCAATTCAATTTAGAATTACAACTACGAATTACGAATGGCTTTCTAACCTGGAAGCAGGCCTTGGTCTCCTCATCCAGACCCTCGAGGGGGTCCATGTCTTCGGCAGAGCAGCTGGAACGATCCGAATCGTGCTCTTTCTCTCGCCCACTGTCCTCCTCTCTCTCGCCGCTGTCACTCTCCTCGGCCATGCTGTGGATCTCACGCTTGGATGAGTACAGCATGACTGAGAGGATCTCCAGATCCCGCAGCAGCCACGTCTTACTGAAACCCGTTCCTTTACTGCATTTACGTACCAGCAGCTGCATGAGACCAGCGCCGTGTACCGCCTGGTGGGCCTGTTCACTGCCATGCTTCTACACACAGAAATGTATACATACATATTACTCCACAAGCATCATTTTTCTCAGTCACCTGGTATGTGTGTGCAAATTATTCACCTTCAGGATGCTGTACAGTCCCTTGAGGGCAAGTGAGAGCACCCACGCGGCTTCTACGGCATCTGGGGCGCTGCTGTCCACCCCGCTTTGAAGCAGCTGGCTGGCTATGGAGATGAAGTTCTTCAGGTAGTGGCTTGATGGACCAGAGCTTTCGTCAGCTTGCACCAGCTGGTAGTCTTTTACTGTAAAGGAACCGAACATGTCAGTGACTCTACTAGCCAGTGTCAAACCAGTGATAGCTCAGTGGTTAAGGTACTGGACTAGTAAAAAGAAGGTTGCCGGTTCAAGCCCCGCCACCACCAAGTTGCCACTGTTGGGTCCCGGAGCAAGGCCCTTAACCCTCAATTGCTCATTGTGTAAGTCGCTTTGGATAAAAAGCGTCTGCTAAATGCTGAAAATGTAAATGTAAATCTACTACACCAAAGGTCTAGTCTAGTACTCTACTACACCCTTCTAACCTGTACATTCGGCTACACCTTAGTGGGTTTGAGCCCCAACGAATGGTAACAGGTGGATAAAATAAAACATACAGTTTTGAAATCCCCATAGCGGAAAAATGCCAGTAAAATTGGTCATACTAAAGAGCTCAGGGACGTCCAGTTGGACGTCATTTGGCCACATTTTGGTCAAGTGTAAGTGAGTTTAAATCACGAGAATTAGCTCAGCCTTTACTGAACAAGACCATGAAGTGCTACACAGCTTAAAATGGTCTGTCCTCTCATACTGCACACACTACTGAGTTACAAACCACCTCTGAAAGCTTCAGAGGGGTCATAATGGCTGAGAAATCACACACAAGGCTAGGATCACCAGACAATGTCAAGTGTCAGTAGGAGTGGTATAAAGCAGACAACCTTTGGATTCTGGAGCAATAGAAATGTTTTCTGGAGTTCTAAATATAAAAACAAACCTAACAGACAGCGCCAACAGTCTTTCGGGGGTCGTTCTGTATGGTTTGACCCGATCCCCTTAAGTTCCAGTAAATTCGAAAGCGTACAACGACCTTCTAGAGGACTGTATGTTTTGAACTTTGCAAGAACAGTTCAGAAAAGGTTCATTTTTAAGTTCTTACCTGTCCTTCTTTTGCGCGTCTTCACGTCGACGACAGCAGCCCGGTTCTTCTCGGTGAAGTGTTTCAGCAGAATGACGTTGTGCTTCTCATTAGCGTTGTCCATAAACACAGACTGAGTGCCCATACACAGCACCTAAAGCGGCACCCAAACAACAGCGTCCGTTTAGTGTCAGGAATCGGCTCAGTAATAAACATGATTTAGAGGTGAGATTTGAGACACGACCGAGTCTAATTAGCCAACTGCACACTGTACAGCTTTGCAAAGGAGCTCACTCACTTACTCACTCACTGTCTTAACCACTTATCCAATTAGGGTGCAAGGAGCACAGTAACACCCTGAACGGGGCGCCAGTCCATCGCAGGGCAGACACACATACACATACACACACACACACACACACCCATTCACCTATTGGGCAATTCAGTGTCTCCAATTAACCTGACTGCATGTTTTTGGACTGTGGGAGGAAACCGGAGCTCCTGAAGGAAACCCACGCAGATACGGGGAGAACATGCAAACTCTGCACAGACAGGACCCGGACCGCCCCGCCTGTGGATCAAACCCAGGACCTTCTTGCTGTGAGGCAGCAGTGCTACCCACCGTGCCGCCGCAAAGGAGCTCCAGTTGCCTAAAGAACCCTGGCATCAAGCCAACTCAACACTTTTGGGATTGAGCCAGTATCAGTCCCTGACCTCACTGGAGTGAGTCTGTGGGAATTTGTGCCCATGAAGTCAATAGAGTCAAGGTCTTGTAGAAAGGCTTCCCAGAGGAGTGAATGATATTGAAGGACTTCAGAGGTCAGGGCTCTGTTCAGGGGCGCAGAAATTCTTAAATAATGAAAAAAGAGTGTCCAGATACTTTTGATCATACAGTGTAGCTAGAAGGTCTAATGTTGAGGTATTTAAAGACAGCGATATGATTATAACGAGATGATTATAACGTGTGTTCATACCTCAGGGAAGACCACAAGGACTAGCAGAGCGAAGACGTTGGTACGTTTGACTTGTCGTGGTAGCTGCTGAACACAGTGGTCAGTGAAGCCTGCAATGACCTTAGACCACTGAGGACACGAATTCAGGTTCCCCAAGATGTCAGCCACTGAGCGCGCCCAGTCTAGACCAATGCGACTGTGAAGATACAGATAAAGATGTTTGGGAAAAAGCTTTTTAGGGAGGAAGTGTCAAAAAATTAAACACACTTGTGATCAATTACTTAACCCAAAAACAATTTGGTAGCATTTTTTCAATTATTTATCGAACACCCCCCTGAAATATTTCTCCTGCTGCTGTAGCCCTTTATGCCCAATACGGAAGGGCTGCACACTGTCACACGTCCTCTCCAACACATGCACAGCCACCAACCGCTACTTTTCACCAGCCAAAGATGGCAGAACTGTGTGTGAACCAGCCAGATGAGCCAGTGACCACAGCGGCAATGAAGAATCCCTGCTGAACCACTGTCCCGCCCATACAGACACACAGTCTGTGTAGCTGCCAGGCCGGTCGATAGCACAGCTAAGGTTCAAACTAAGTCATAAACACACCGCTACCACTTACGTATTTCAGTAAGACATATCTGTTAATAAACATTTTAAATTAAGAATTGTAATAGGGAATTGGAAATGACTAAAAAAAAACATTCCTTAGGGTTGAACTTTTGATGGCTTTTGATGGAACACGCCGTGACAGCCATGCATTAGCCAACCAGAGATGGAGATTCAGTAATTTAGGTCAGTAAAGAAAGGAGCAGCTTTTAGCTTGTATCCAAACTTTTTGATTCATGAATCATGATTCGTGTATCAATTTTAGAACGAGCAAGTATTGTAAACCCCTCCTAGAAAAAACATTTTATGTTTGTCCTGCTCTCATTTTAATTACAGGCCAAGGCAAATGTAAGCATCACAGCAAGTGGCCCAACTTTACCGGAACTGAGGTTTATACAAGCAAAGTCCAGTAAAGTCAGGGTGAATTGACCCTTATCGTGTTATTTAACATGCATCTCTTAGAGGACATCAATCGCTCACCTATCCAGACACACGGCACCCAGACTGAAGAGAAGCTGTGTGGTTTTCCAGCCTTGTGTTTCATTAGCAGCTGCATCAGCCAGTGTCAGCAGCTCATACTTATCAGCCAGAGCCTCGGTGACGGCAGCGTCGGCCTCGGCGGGTGAGATGCGCAGCAGGAGTTGCCCCAGAAGCCCGAGAGTCAGGTGGTAGGCCTCGTTCAGGCAGCCGGCGTTCGAGATGACCACGCGGAAGAGCAGAGGCAGGATGGGGTTCAGGTTGGACATGGATATTGTAGAGCCCTGCAAAGACAAAAAGTCTCGGATCACTACAAAGTATCACCGATCGCTAGTTACACCCAAAATTTGGGCAGTTACTGTTGACTCACTCCAATGTTGACTCTGTTTGACCAATCAAGTGTCAGTACTGTTCTTGCTTCACCCATATGCAACCCAACACTGAAGGGCTTTATTTTTACCGGTTTAGCTGGAGGTAACATGGCTGCCAGCAGTCCCAGAATCCTCTCCCTGGAGCACTCGGCAAACACGTGGCCCTGCACTGGCGCCTTAGCCGTCCTGTTGTCCCCGTCTTTGCTTATGTCCAGGATTTCAGAGTTAGGAGAGGTGATGGTGTCCCCAGTTGTCTCACACTGACCTAAAAAAAATTCAGATTTACACAAATCAAAACAACATCGATCAAAACACAACAACTAAATCTTCAGAGCCTAAGATTAATCATAACATACAAAAGGAGTAATTTCAGTCAATTCCATCAAACATCATCTTCAGTTAAATTTTTTACCTGGGAAATTTTTTACCCAGTTTGTGATGATGCTGGATTTTAATGTGTGACGTTTAACCATTAATTAAAGAAATCAGTTCAAACAATAAACAAACAAGGTCAGTCTACAAACTCTGTACCACGCAACCTCTGAGCCACTAGTCTCGCTCGACTTGAGCCTCCACCCAGGACTAAAGGAAGACAAGCATCAAGGCTCTTCTCTGTTCTAGCACCCAAGTGGCTGAATGAACTTCCTCTGTCTGTCCGAACATCTGAGTCTCTTGCTGTCTTTAAAAAACGATTAAAAACCCACCTTTTTACTAAGCACTTAAGCTGTTATTTACTAACATTTTTTTCCATTTCCAAAAAACCCCCCCCAAAAAAACACTTTGGTTCTAACAGGTTTCAGCAGATTTGTGTTCTTCGACTTTTGTTTACTAAAACTTGAGAAATGAAATGTTTACTATGGAAGCACTTCTGTAAGTCGCTCTGGATAAGAGTGTCTGCTAAATGCAGAAAATGTAAATGTAAATGTACAAACTGGACATCTTTTTGATAGTTTAAAAAAAGGCCGGAATTACATTCATTTATTCAATTTGAGGAATGTCGTTATTGTCATATATACAAGTACTAGCGTACAGTACAATTCTTTTGTTCACCATTATATGACACAGCACAGAGTCGAGATGTTAAGGGGCCTTGTTCAAGGGCCCAACCGTGGCTGCTAGCTGGTAGATGCAGGAATTAAATCTTCTACTTTCTAATGCTAGCCTAACAGGCCCAAATAAAGCTGTCATGTAACTGGATGGATTTGTAAATTTGCCACTCCTAATCTCTTACCTTTAAGATCTGGAGACAGGGTGTCATCCGTGGACGGTGTATTACTCAGACTAGCGGAATCCAGTGTATCTTGAGAAACCAGTTTACATTGAGCCTCTTTCTCCTCTGAACCCACTGGTTTTTCAAAAAGAGAAGCGGTTTTACTCTGTAAGAGACAAAAGCAAAAACAATATGAATTGTATTGTAATAATTAAATAAACAATTTGTTATCACTAAAATATGAATATATTAATAATAACAATAAAATAAATATTAATTAACATAAATTACAATAAAATATGAATAAAAAAATATTAATTAAAATAATAATAAAATTGTTTAAAATATTTTGATAAAATTAATTATTGTTAAAAATATTTAAAATAATTATAATTAAATAATTGTAATAAAATAAAGCTGATAAACAATATTTAAAATAATTATAATTAAATAATTTTAATAAAATAAAGTTGATAGAAACAATATTTAAAATAATTATAATTAAATCATTTTAATAAAATAAAGCTGATATAAACAATATTTAAAATAATTGTAATTAAAAAATTTTAATAAAATAAAGCTGACAGAAACGATATTTAAAATAATTATAATTAAATAATTTTAATAAAATAAAGCTGATATAAATCATATTTAAAATAATTGTAATTAAATAATTGTAATAAAATATTATTTACATTTTTTTAATTAGATTTAAACAAATCTTCCCAGTCATGTTTTCTGGGGTTGTATTTCTAGAGAGCGTGATGTACTACTCTACTTTAAAAACACAAAATTAATGTCCAGATATCAGTTCTAAAGGGTTTATTACACTAGCTCAACAATGCTGAGATCTGGTTTTGAACTTTAGCAGTGCTATCGGCCGGCTAGGCATCTACACAGACATGACTGGCTGAAGCCCTGCGATGAGTTAGCTACTTGTCCAGGATATTCCTGCCGTGACCCAGACCAGGACAAAGCGGATTAGGAGAATAAAATGGTCTATAGTGAGTGTAGAACAGGAACATATGAAGAGAATTTGCAGTTACGGTACCTTGTCTAAAGGAGGTGGTGGTGAGCAGAGAGCTGCAGTACTTCCAGGTAAAGAAACAGTATCTGACGTACTGATCTCCTGACTGGACTCCAGGCTGGAGGTACACAGCTCATTCTCAGGTTCATTGCAGGACAGAAGAGTCAAAAGGGCTGAAGCTCGCAAACCTGAACATGAAGACAGACGGACATGACCTCCAATGCCAGCTTTACATTTCTCGCTCAAGCACATGAAAGATAATCTCGTTACCTTTTCCTGTCTGGCCCTTCATCAGACAGTCGGTGATTAGCTGGGAGCAGTGGCTCTGCAGTGATGCAGCATGACTCCGAGACGCGCTGTCCTGAAGCTCGTTGGTTAGCTCAGAGGTGAACAGAGCCAGGCTGGTGAACAGGAGCCAGGAGTAGTTGTGGATGTACGGCTGGATCAGTCGGTGCCGATCGCTGATGCGAATGGTCACCATGGGGTAAACCGTGATCCGATGGGTGGGCAGGTGACTGGTGCAAGGAATGAAAATTACAGAAAATGATCACAGACAACCCAAGAATGGCTAGCAGTAGCTTTTTAATCCACCTGTTTTCTGAACTTTTGTCCCCTACTGCACTGTCTCAATTTGTACTTCAGGCTGCCAGTTGATTCTTTATATCAGCCGGCAGTGGATTCTTACTGAGCCTAAACCCATAACAATAAATCTGTATGTTCTATGTATTCCTTTATGTGTCAGTACCAGTCTTACTTAGGCAGCTAGGTAGGTAGGCAGTAGGCAGCAAGGCAGCTCACTAGGTTTTCGGACAGACCCATAGTGTCTGTTGAGCTCCAGACTAAACCGGTGGCACAGCAGACCTGAGTAGTGGGCTAGCATATCAGACTACTGTTAAACCCTGGCACAGCCTATGAATCCCACCTCTTACAGTACAAATATTATTAAAAGCTGTAAAATCAATTCATACTGGGAGTTAAACGTTCTACCTGTCTGAATATTTTTTGGCATTGTAGCAGCCGAAGCAAAGGTCGAAGTCCTCGCAGACGTTGCAGTTGATCCTGCTGCCCACGATAAGACCCTGACAGTGGTCACAGGCGTACTCCATATTTACCATCTCGTGATCGTCCTCGTGCCCTTCTGGCTTGGCACCACCTGAAAACAAAAAATGAAACCAAGTAAAAACAAGATCATTTTCGAAGGGTACAAGGAGATCCAAATTACTTTTGGAGAAAGGCGCAAACTGTCCCCTTTGTTCACAATAGATCACAGTAAACATTCTAGCCAGAAAGCAGCATGTTACGGTTGACCAGAACACCTTAATAAGTACTTATGGCTTAATACAGTATGCAGGGACACCAAGCGTAGTATTTACCATATTAGCAATAGCTAATGCTCAGCTTAATTGATCATGTTTATTTAAATATGCATTAGGTTTTTTTATTATGCTAAGCTAAGGAACTATAGTAGCAAACATTGTGTGCTATATTTATTCTATTTATCTAACTACATTATGTATAATTTGCATTATAAATCAAAAGTGCTACAGAAAAGACGTTTATTTATGTGGTTGGTTAAATACATACAGTATACAACAGGGTGTGAACCAGAGTCAAAGCAACGAGACGCTTACTAAGGAAACAGGTCTTGCACAGGTCCATGTCGGTGCACTGCAGACATCGATAACGATGACCTGGAGCGATCCTCTCACAACCATCACACGAGATCTCCACGTTTAACAGATCACAATACCGTGCGATGAACATGTGCATCTGCAAAAAATGGGTTTAATTTATTTATTTATTATTTATTAGGATTTTAACGTCAGGTTTACACACTTTGGTTACATTCATGTATTCATGTATTTGTACTGTGGGAGGAAACCGGAGCTCCCAGAGGAAACCCACGCAGACACAGGGAGAACATGCAAACTCCACACAAAAAGGACCCGGACCACTCCTGGGGATTGAACCCAGGACCTTCTTGCTGTGAGGCGACAGTGCTACCCACTGAGCCACCGTGCCCCCCAAAAATTGGTTTAAGGTCTGATGCTAAGCAACAATATGTATAGATTTTTTTCATCATCAATGCATTGATAATCATTTTAACCAGTTATTTAAAACTGAACAAACAGGCTTTCCACTAGATTTTAGAATGTAGCTCAGTAATTAGGAGGGGTGTCGTTATTTTTATTTAATTTCATTAGGATTTTAACGTCATGTTTTACAAACACAGTCATGGACAATTTTGTATCTCCAATTAACCTCACTTTCATGTCTTTGGCCTGTGGGAGGAAACCAGAGCTCCCGGAGGAAACCCACAGACTCCACACAGAAAGGACCCGGACCACTCCACCTGGGAATCAAACCCAGGACCTTTATGCTTTGAGGTGACAGTGCTACCCACCAAGCCACCGTGCTGCAGGAGGGGTGTCTACATACTTTTGGCCATAATGTGGACATCAGCTCAATGGTAAAATGTGAGTTTCAGAATTTAAGAAGCCACTCTTACACTCTAAAGCAGTAAACAAAAGTAAAAGAAATGCAAAAGAGACGTTTTTGCATGACAATATAAGCACTGAGTAAAGATTAGCATTTCACTGTACGTTTGGGTGTGTCTCTGTTGAATCTACCTTTCTCTTTTCGTCTGGGGAGGCCTGGGTGATTTTGTCAAACCATTTCTCAAACATGCCGTCCATGCACTCGTCCATCCACTCCGTGTTCCTTTCATAGTCAGCGATCTCGTCCTCCTCTGTCCACTGACTGTTGCACCATGACAAAAAACAACAAGTCTAAACTGGACTGCACAGTAGTTATATTTATTTTCCATTATAACGTTGATTTAACTGCCTCTCAAGGATGTGATAAGCCACTGGGCTCTTCTTTTTACCAGCTAGTGGCGAATTCCTACATAAGATTAATAGAAAATCGACCCAAACCCTACCGCATGCAGACAGGGACAGTTTAGCCTGATGGTGTCACACTGGTCATGTATTATACAATGTTAGCAGTTTCTCAGTCATGGCAGAATGTTTTTGAAGTGATTTTTGGTGATTTTAACATAAGCCAATAGTTTTGTTAGGGGCATTAGGTGTCCTTTACTAGGGGTCACCAGAGTGGATCATCATAGTGGCACAGTTTTAAACCAGATGCCCTTCCTGACTCAACCCTCCCTATTATATCTGGGCTTGGGACCAAGAAGGGTAAATGAGTGCCCATTTAGTCAAAAAAGAAATTGTGAGGTCAGGCACTGTTGTAGGATGAGAAAGCCTGGCTCGCAATCAACAGTCAAATTCATCTGAAAAGTGTTCAGTTGGGTCAGGGTCAGGACTCTAGAGGCTACTAGAGTTTCTTAATAATTGGGAGGCGTGTCCACATACTTTTGGCATACTTTTCTGTTCTGTGTGTTGATAATGTAATTCTACACATACATGGCTTCTATAACATGAAAGCAAAATGAGAAGGAAATAAAACAGACGAACTCTTTT
The DNA here is from genome assembly GCF_030014385.1 of Trichomycterus rosablanca. Taxonomy (NCBI): domain Eukaryota; kingdom Metazoa; phylum Chordata; class Actinopteri; order Siluriformes; family Trichomycteridae; genus Trichomycterus; species Trichomycterus rosablanca. Next base: position 12,629,609 of record NC_086013.1, read on the forward strand.
TGCTCAACATGAACCGTAAGACGAGCTGTAGGCACACCTGATAGCGATGTCGTGCACGCTGATGTTCTCCTTGGACATGTCGAGCAGCAGATCGGGCAGCCTGATTTCCTCAAACAGAGGCAGATCCTGAGCCTCCCAGCTCATGTCTAGCAGGTGCAGCAGACACGTCTGTACACACGACAACGCCGGCAACAGAACCCTGACACAGAAACACACATGTACAGGATCACCATATTCGTTGCACAATGTCAAAATTCAGATGTTTATATATTTATGTAAAGCTAAACGGGATAGAATATTTATTTATTAGGATTTTAAACGTTGTGTTTACACACTTTGGTTAGACTCATGACAGGACCAGTAGTTACTGGTTACACAAGATTCATGTCAACACACAAGTTACACAAGTTTTAATGTCAAACACAGTCATGGACAATTTTCCAAATTTCATTACACTGCTGCAGTCGGACGTATTTAAAAAGATTGATAGAGAACACAATAGAAGGTGATCAAAGCAGTTGTGATTTTAAATGAATAAATCCGAGGAGATTTGATGGTGATCTTGGCTGAAAAGTAAAATTCTGACCCTGCTGTAGTGATGGATTTTGATCACCTGCCTTACATTCCATTAGACGAGGCTTTGTGTACACATGCATTAATGGTACGTATAAGTTCTTTACCCGAAGGAAGTTGTGTCTATTAATAGTTGGATCTTACTGGAAATCAGTTTGCATTACGTGAGAATGCACTTACTTGTCATTGATGTTGTCGAAGCCTCGCACTGCCTCTACCAGCATCAGAATGAGCTGATGATAGGAACGTCTGACCTGTTCCTTCAGCTCCAGTCCACAGCCTGATAACTGAGAGAAGTAACTAGACAGACAGGAAGATGGAGGAAGGAATTGAATTAAATCAGCTATATACAAACACAACTATTAGTTCTGATTATTGATCTGGTTTTACTGAACTAACTATAACACATTAAGATACACGATTTAGATTAGATTCAAGTACACTATATGAACAAAAGTATTGGGACAACCCTTCCAATTTTTAAATTAATGTCTTTCAGTCATAACAATCGCTTACAGCTATAATAAATCAATTATGTAAAGGGAATGATATGCTTCCAACTTTGCAGCAACTGTTTAGGGAAGGCCCTTTTCTGTGCCACTGTGCACAAAGCAAGGTCCATAAAGGCATAAAGAACTCACTGCCCCAATGAACAGCTCTGGAATGAACTGGAACATTAACTGAAGCTTCCTTGACCAACATTAGAGCCCAGCCTTACAAATGCACTTTTCACTGAATGGGCACAAATTCCCACATCTCTGGGGAGAAAAGAGAAAATCACATAGATGTCAGCCTATTTAAATACCATTTGTTTTTAAAATGGGATGTTTAACAAGCTTATGGTCTGGTGTCTGAATACTCTTGGCTATGTAGTGTATTGGAAAAATACTGGGTTCATTACTCATTGTGAGCAGACAAGATACCCTGAAGACCATAGTCCATATCAACTAATTCCCAAACCATAGTATTGTCCCAACTGGAATACATCCTGATACCCTGGCGACTATGGCACGGGCACAATGTCCTCGCTGTTTAAAGAGATCTCTCTGACATTTGTACAGTGCCCACTGGCGGTTCTCTACAATGATCTCTAACCCATGCAGCAATTCACGTTATGCTCTATGTCCGACGTCTGAACCAGACCGTAGGAGTCACTGTTGCAGCCCCAAAGCTAAGACTTCTTGTGCCACGCAATGCATCTGTTCTTATACAAATACATTATTTTCAGCATCATGTCCTGACCAAATCATTGTAACAAACAGTAAAGTTACTTGTTGAAATCTTTCTGGCAGGCCAGCAGCTCCTGGAGGAAGAGGATGCAGGGGGCCTGGAAGAGGTGCGGCTTTCCCAGGGAGAGTAAACACTGCTGTACCGTCTCCAAAACCTCGCATACAGTCAGAGCCTGGGTCTTCTTTAAAGCAAGAGTCTTTAGAACACTATAAACACACACACACACACACAATACAGAATCTTAATACATGATTTCCTTAATATACAAAGTGGGTATCTTATTTATTTATTAGAATTTTAGTGCAATGTTTAACACGTATGTGTCATTTTATGGTAAGATAGGTATTATGTTTCTGTCTACTTATTTCATCTTGTCTACGAAGAGGTACGTTTGTACCTGGTCTCACAAACTGCTGAGTCCTTCATAAAGCTGAATATGTGTTTGAGGATGGAAAACCTCTCCTTAACCGACGGTGCAGCCCGTGTTTCCTCCACCGAGCGGAGCGAGAGCAGCCTGAGGCGACCCCGACTAAAAGGCGCTTTGCGAGAGAAAGCCAGCGGAGACACGGGCTCGCCGCTCTGAGAGTGAAGACTTTCTGTCGATCCTCTGGAGCCTTGTGCGCTGGCACCTGCACTGGCACCTGCACTGGCACCGCTGGGAGCTCCTGGATCAGAAGCAGATGAGATCTGGGTCTGTACTCTGAGGGGGTGAACAGTCTCAGCAACCGCAGGACTCTGGGAGGAGGAGGAGACGGAGGGGCAGGGCTGAAAATCTCCTTCTGATATGGAGACAGAGTGAAGGAAATGGGGGACATGAGGACTCTCTGCTGATTTCGGATGGTCAAGGTCTGACAGGGGTGCAGAGGTCCCATCAGGTCTGAACCTGAAGAGGAGCAAACTCTTTCTGATGCAGATCTCAGCTGGACAAAGAGAAGCACAAAAACAGGTTTAATATACTGTATATCATTTAATTTAAATAATATTAATATATTATAATAAATTTATTATATTAATATTAATATAATTAACAAACTGTCATTAAATACAAAATATTTTATGTAAATAATATAAATGATAAACGTAAAATTTTTTTTATATGTATAGATTTGAGAAAATGTAATTTGTGTTTTTTACTTTTATAATAATAACAATAATAGGAAATAAATAATAATAATAATAATAGAAAATACTAATAAAAATAAATAATAAAAATAATAATACCATAATAATAATAATAATATAACAATAAATAATAATAGTAAATAATAATAATAAACTAATAATAATAATAATAATAATAATAATAATAATGAAGCACTCAGATGGCGCAGCTGTAAATTAAGTTAGCCTACTACTGCCTGGATCCAGGGTTTAAATTCACAGCAGTGCTATCAACCGGTCGGGTGTTTACATACAGACATGATTGGCTATGTCTTTGTGGTGATGAGTGGTCAAGGCACCATGATAGACTGGCATCCTATCCTGATTGTAATCATTATACTTTTATTTCATTTACATCAACAGCTTTAACAACGCACAGAAAAGAGCCTTCCCTAAACTGTTGCTGCAGTGCTATCAGCAGGTCGGATGTCTACTTAGACATGATTGGCTAACTCTTTGGGGTGATGGGTGGCAAAGGCACCATGATGGACTGGCATCCTATCCTGATTGTAATAATCATACTTTTATTTCATTTTCATTAACCGCTTTATCATGGCACAGGAAAGAGCCTTCCCTAAACTGTTGCTGCAGAGTTTGAAGCATAAAATTGATTTATCACACCTGTTACTACTACATACCCATAGATTCAGGTGTAAATTCATCCTGACTGTCCTCTTTCTCCACAGGTCCATTTTTAGACAGCTGGGAGCGCTGTTTCATCTCCAACTGAAACGCAAAAGCCAAAATATGGTAAATATCTGATGACATCATGTGTAAAGTATCAAGAACAAGCAAAATCTGAGCTTACCATCCATGTCCTAATGCCATCAGCCAGTATGTAGACCTGCAGCAGGTCCTCACCCACACAGCTCTGCCCCTGCTTTACCACTGAGAGAGGAGAGAAAGAGAAGTGGGCCTTCAATATACCGCACAATCTATGTATATACAGTATGAGATACATATGATATGATGGTTTATATAAATGTTGGTTTAGTCACTGTTTATATGGAAACACAGTAACTAATCAGATTTTCTGTTTTATCATACTATCCTTCATTATACCATCCTATTTTATTATACAAACTGTTGGGACATTTTGAATATCTCTGATTTGTTAATCTCTTGAACTTTTGTTTAACTGACAAATTTAGCAATTAAATGTTACTTAGTAATCATGCTAAATCATCAATAAATCTAATTATTTACCAAAGTTCCTGAGAGAAGACTGAAGGGCAGGGGTATGGTACACCATGGCCGCCCAGATTGCGTTCACTGCCTGGTCAATTTTGGACCCTGCAACAATCTCGCCTCTGATTAGCTGCTTCTTAAAGTTCAGCATTAAGTTCCTCATAAGTTCCGTTCTTGCATCAGATGCTTCCTGAGAAGGATCCCAGTTAGCCAAGTCCACCAGGAACTCCGATACCTCGTCCTCAAAGGAGACCTACAAAAAAAAAAAAAGAATATCATATAAGCTTGTTTGTCTTTTGTTGGTATTTAGCCCCCCCTTAAAGAAATAGCCAATCATATCTGTATGTAGGAGCCTGGCTGGCCGACAGTACAGCTGGGGATTCAAACCCTGGATTCCAGCAGTAGTAGGCTAGTAGCGAAATTTACCGCTGCGTTAAGGTGCGACAAAAATTCAGGAGTTTCAAGATATTATTTTGCGTATTAACACAACCTTTATGCATGACAGTAGGTACAGTAGGGTTGGGTTTAAATGAATCTGCTTTTTTGATCCAAAAATAATGCTGTTCATTGTGACCAAAACTCACCTGACTGCGGACAGTGACACCTGTGGTTTTGGATTACATCTGTGCATTAGGACAAAATTCCTCAGAACACAAGGTGACAGTTTGAGGGTTTTGCCCAACCTTGACTTAGAGACTGATGTTCCATGTACTTTGTTCTTACAGATTGTTGTGTACATATAATCATGGAAGCTAAAGTCACTTAGAAACAGCAAAGAATTGTGAAATTGTCGATATACCACAAACAGCGGTACCTGTTGTCCATCAGTACTACTGGGTACCAGTTCGTCATTTCTGTAAGGTTCGTTTAGACCATGTCTGAATATTGGCTTCCACAGAGGAGAGGAGAGCACATGGTTTATCACACCTGCACGAAGCTCCTTCCCACCAACGTCTAAGAAAGCAAAAACACAATAAAGAGAAGCCAAGCACCAACCAGTTATATTACTGGAACACTGATTCTGCATGTCGTAGCACATAGACGTCTTAACTTTTGAATACATACAGATAGTAATGTACAGCATATACATTATTTTATTATAAATAAATAGGCAGTATTCACGTTATGAGTGTTTTGTGCTCCATTCATCACAGGGCTGGACGCAAATTGCTGCTTATCGGAGCTTTTAAGCCATTAACTTGATAGATGGCAAAACTGCTTTCTGATGGCAGTGCCACTGAGCGGTGGTGAGTGGTAAAAACTGTGAGTCTAAACCCAGCTAGGTAAGCAGCACTGTCTTACTTTACAGGAAACAATATATAAATATTAACAATATAAAAATGTTAATTTAATGTAATTCAATATTACATTTAAGCTGCCATATACTGTATATACAAATATATAAACCAAAATAATAAAGCAGAAATACTGCACCTTGTGGGGATTTTAGTGCCATGGCACGTGAAGCCAGGCGTCCCATAAGTCTGGACACCAGCAGCTGCAGATCACAGATCCAGGACACGCTGATGTCGGGCAGACCGAATGCAGTCACTGTGAACTTGTAGCCCCATTCAGTGTTACTGCTGTCCGAGTGAAAGAGGAACTGCAGCTGGTGTCCAGCCTTAAACGTGACTTTCTAAACAACAGGAAATACATATAAAGTACTAAATATTAGTGCAATTTTAAATGTTGCTGGTCATGATGGGGAAGAAAGGTCATGAACAAATGTCAAGACAGTCTTGGGATCTTAATAATTTTTGCACTTTTTTTGCTTTGCATTTTCGTTTCATGGGATACAATTAAAGACCTGCTTACCTTCGGCCACTTCTCGGTTCCAACCTTCATGTCATATCGTATTTTGCCTCCTCTGGAATCTGTAAACTCCAAAAAATCATACCTGCAAATTCAGCACAATACAATGTTAAGATCAGATGGTCATAGGTCAAGATTTTTTTTTAATGAAACACAATCTGGGAAGAAAGAAAATTAAAGTATGTGTAACATTATCAGAATAAGGTCATGGTGAGTTTCAGAGTCAATACCTCTTCTCCGTCTCACAGCGTTCATCAAACTCCACCTCAAAGTATGTAGCTCCGGGACAGAGAAACACTGTGCTCTCATGTTTACTGTCCTCATAATTGTGAGGAGATTCCATGGTCCATGTTCTTAATACCACTGGCTGCTGAGGATGCTGACAGTCCAAATCAGCCTACAACAAACCCAAACCCAAATAAAACCCAAATTTTATCAACCATCCATCAATCTATCCATCCACCCACACATTCAACCATCCATCAATCCACACATCCATCTATCCACCTACATACACATCCATCCATCCATCCATCCATCCATCCACAACTAATCACACACAAATTGAAAAAAACCTTTGCTACTGACCCCGGAGTTAGCCTCTGTACTGCTGGACAGCTGCTTGATCAGCTCAAGCAGAGTAAAGAAGAGCTTAAGGAACACACAGTGAGAAATATCCAGAGCACACAGCTCCAGCAAGAAGATTGCCTACACAACAAAAACAATATAGTCATCACAGATATTACATGGAGCAGTAGTGTTAGCTTAGTGCTAGATCATAACAGTCACATTACTATAATCCATTTGTGTTACGATAAGCTCTAAGTGTGACAACACAACACGGTCTAGTACTGAACCATTAAGGGTGAGGTATAGATCAATACCAGCTGTCTGGTGGCCGTGATGATGATGGAGCTGCCAAGCTTGGCAGTGATGTCAGCAGCAGAATATCTCTCCAACAGGGACTTCAGGGTGGACTTAACAGCCTCCAGGAACTGTTCCACATCTATTAAAACAAGACGTGTAGAACCATCAGGATCAGGAGTTTTTATGGCTGATTCTAATTCACGCACAACTAAATTGGTTGATTCGGTTCATTCAGTTTGGCTATTCATCACATAATAATTATCATAAGGCATATTTATGGTACAGCAAATGTTTGCAGATTCTTGTTTTTTTTTTGTCTTTTTCATTTATAAAAAATCTGATGTTTCTGATTGGCCTACTAACTCATGTCTGAATACTATAGGAATACTATACTGCTGAATATAGGAGCCTGTGCTTACATATAACCAGGATGTTTCTGGCCAGGTCACTGGCGGGGGACGCCCCTGTTTTAAGCTGCAGGTAGCACCAGGACAGCAAACTTCCCTGCAGCGCCCAGAAAAGAGACAGCAAGTTCTTTAGACTTGGTCCTCCACTGCCATCCACCATCATCAACTCACACTAAAGACAGAGGATTAAAAAGAGACCAAGAGAGGAATTCAAGTCTGGTGTCCTGTCTTACATTTAATAAACACTAAAGCTAACCAGTGGTTTATAGGTGTGTATGAATATGTGTACATATGTGTGTACGTGTGGGTGTGTGTGTGGGTGAAGAACAGACCTCCTTAGTGGCAACAAGAAGCAGGGTGTGCATAACGTTGGAGATGGGGGAAGTGTCGAAGTCGACAGGCGCTCCTTTGGGGGGCAACAGCAAAAGACCACTGGGATCCTGTTCACTGCAGACACACAGTTAGAAACAAAGACAGAGATGCAAAGATTATATACAGTATATACACACTATATGAACAAATGTATTGGGACAGCCCTTCTAATCTGTGAATTCATGTGTTCCAGCTGCAACAACTGCCAACAGGTATTTCATAACTATATGCTTTCAACCTTGCAGCTACAGTGTAGTGAAGATCCTTTCCTGTTCAAGCACGACTCTATGAACAACGCTATAAAGACATGAAGAAAAGCCTGGGAGGATACCTAAGAGAAATGTACATTTTTGGCATTGTGCACAGGGCACAGTCATACTGGAATAGAAGTGAGCCTTCTCCAAGGAGCCTTTCCTAAACATCCTTCCCCAGAAAGCCCTCCCTAAAAGCCTGTTTATATGGTATGGTTATGTAGCAATGGCTCTTTAAATGCTGCGTTCACAAAAAATTGCTTATAAGTAAATGCTACCTGCATAGACAGTGTAATTGCAACATTGTTAATCTCACACATAAAATGTAAAGGAATTCGGGGAAAGATCTACTTATATTTTTACTAGAATTCCATTTTTCAACTATCTACAGCAACTCTGTTCTCAGCCATGCAAATCATGTGGAGCCAGGGGTCAACGCATAAAGTTTAACTTTGTGCAAATGAGAAGCAAAGCGAAGTGTTACCTGAAATAGTTGCAGAGTGACTCGAACGTCAGCTTAACAGACTCCGGCTGAGTTTCCTCTGTTATGTTCTTCTACACATGAAAAACAAAAAAAAACAAAAATATAACACACCGTATAAAGACCTTCTTATTCCACACACAGCCCACATTTCTGTGTTTTACACACACCATCATGTCAAAGAGCTTGTCGCGTCGGCTCTGCTTGTCGGGGTAGAAGATGGCGGCACCGCCCAGAATGGCCTTCACTGCTTCTTTTCCTAGAGTTTTCTCTACATCCGTCTCTCCATCAGGCTCGTCCACCACTGGAACACAAACCACCACACCGAAATGAATTTTACAGTCGTGTGTTCGCAAAATACTTTCCAAACTAACATACAATAACCTATCAAAAACCCCCAACCATGAGCTTGACAGATGTTTTATTCCAACATTGTTGACATGTTTAACATACACATAACCATCTTTGATTGCAAAGGAGTTTTGTGCTGTAGGAAACCTTACACCGTTAAAAGGTTACTGCTGTTCATGCTGTTTTCAGGTCGCCCTGCCAAAAAACAGCATCTTTTTTGATTGCCCTCCGTTTTCTTTTTTACAGTACTTAGAACTAGTAGGAGATCTTTAGTACTGCACCTGTATGGGGACAGTTTGTGGTTTTGTGAACTTTTACTTGCATAAGACCAGTTCCATTGGGAAACAATGTTTAAAAGTGTCCGCTATATGAAATTTGGGGCATCTTGGTAATTTATTCAGTGATAAATTAGAATGTTCTTCGTTACAACTGTGTGTAACAGAGCTCACCAATACTTTAGGATCAGCTAAAAAGGGCTAGTTGTTTGTTTATGTTACCACAGGAGATCCTGAAGATGAGTCCTGATCAATAGTGGAAAAGATACCATGGTGTCAGCCACTTGGGTTTGTCCAGAATTTTTTTTTACATATTTGGACATAGTTTGAAACATGATTAAAAAAGCCACATCCAAAAAGACCTCTGGATTAAAATCTCCTTTTGTCCCTTTGTTGGATACTGGAGACAATAAATATTGCCCTGATGGTGTGACCATAGATGTCAGAGGCTTTTTCATGGGTTGTGGAATACGTTTTTGGACAAATAAAAAGAAACCTAAGAGTTTTTTTCTCTTTTTTTTTTTTTTTTTTTACTATTTCTGTATTTATTTTCTTAATATTTTATGTATTTATTTATTTATGCATTTATTGTCTTCTTTTTCAAATTTTTTGTGGGTGAGGAGTTTAGGGATTTAGGGATGCGACATTAAGTGTTCCTCTACATCTGGATCATTGTTCTACTCAATGTTTAAAATAATAAAATCATAAATACAATACTTTTAAATAAGTCAAATGATGATGATGTTTTCCTTTCAAATAACGTAGTGCAATAATGACCACTGTTCATTGTGAGTCATTCCTGTGATTAGACAACAGAAAACGGGTCACTAGTGTTCATACCCTGACACAGGTGACTATACAGCTCCCCTACAGCCTCAGCTGGATCCACATCTGTGCTCGATGACACCACAGCTGAGGAGGATAATGATGATGATTGCATTGATGATGGTGACGACGGTGAGAAAGATGATGACGACACGTTTCCCAGTGAGCTCCGGGATTCCGGTAAGACAGGAAGAGCTGAAAAACAGTTCTGAAGGACTCGAAGCAAAAGTATGCGAGCCTTTATCGCCTCCTCTCCCTCTCTGAAAAGGCATCAACAGACCACAGTTAAAAGAAATAACAGACAAGGTGTTAAAATGTCAAAATCTTGCATGGATGATGCTGTCCAGTCAAGCAAGCTTTATTATCAATGGACATAAAGGCTGATTAGTAGAAAATAAGCCCCTGCTTTAACATTACTACCTTAACTTACTACCTAAAAATTGGACAGTTTGGGTTTGTGGCAAAAAAAACCACATTAATCTTGAGTCCATGTAGGCGCCCGAGTGGGCAATAGAACAGGTAAGATTCTAACTCTGATTCTAAGTCCCCTCATTATGCTTTTTTTTAAATCAATAAATCATGCATGAGGGGTAGAACTGAAACTATGTGATTTAGATTTTGACAGACCGCTATATGTCTTTCAATTACTGGTTAATAGTCGACGATTCTGTTCTAAAGACGGCTGGGATTTGAGAGCTCAGGACGAGGTTAATCAGGTTAAACCTACGAGTTATACAACAATTCTGCGAGTCAATACAAATCTGAGCATCAGGAAGAAGTGTGTACTCACATAGCCCTGAGTTTCCTGTAAAGGTCCCAGAAGAGCGGCAGGTTCAGCCCATTAAAATCCAGCACGGCCTTCTGCTTGTGCAGCAGTATGTCCTGAAACACCATAACAAGTTCAGTAAGTCTCTATTACTGTACACAGTACAGATGGAACGATATGATGAAATGTTCTCAGTCTTATATTATTAAGGAATTTGATTATTATTTCTGTATTATCTTGGTTGATAATTTATTTTAACACAGGGGTTTTTAAGTAAAGCACACCTGTGTATATGTTGGCAGGTCTCTGGTAAGTTGCTGGATGAAGTAAAGGGTCTTTTTGATGAGACTGAGACTTGTGACCTGTCCACGCTCGTTCCCCTGAGACTGAGAGTTCAGTTCCTCTTCCTCCAGTCTCTCAGAATCTTGACACGCGTAGCCGCTGAAGACCAGCTGATGAACGCCGAGCCGTTCAGCCGAGTCCTGCCTCACGCACACAAATTTTACCATCAGGAACTGAAAGAAAGGGTACACAACAGAGAAACAAGAAAATGAGAGGCAGTTTGTAATATGTTTGTATAATTAATATAATAGTGATTTATTAATCTTAAACTACTAAGTAAGGTCTCATTTTAAGCTATGATAATGATAAGCTATTAATGAATAGCATGACTATTACATTTACATAAGGAATTAGAGGAAGTGGGAATAACGTTAAAGGTTCAGAGGAACAAGCCGTGAATAAAAATAGAAATAAACAGAAAAAATTATGAAAATTCCTACATTGGACACACGACACTGTTGTACTTTGATCTCCACGTCATTCCAGTCGTCCTCCAGCTCAAACCAGCCAACAGGATCCTCCTCATTTAACTCAACTGCTCCCTTATTGCCATTTCTGTATTGGTGGGGGAAAAAAGAGACAGAAGAACGAAAACACCAAGATTCAGAAAATCAGGTTAATAAAATCTCATTTTAACAGCTTAGCCAATAAGACGTGCACTTGTCAGTCAAAACCGTGCTGATTCGGGCGCTTGGATAGTGCAGCAGTAAAACATACTAGCCCATCAGTGCAGAGTATTATTCACAGCTCTGCTATCGGCCAGCTTGGCGCCCACACAGCCACACGATTGTGTGTCTGAAGGGGAGGAACAATAGCTGAAACAGGAGTCCTTGTTACTGGTAATGGCCATGACTGGATTGGGTGCAAACAGGTCACAAAACATGTCAATTCAGATGTGCAGACCAGAATGATCTGGTGTGGTGACCCCTACATATGGGAGCAGCCAAAGAAAGGGGAGAAAACAGACTGATAATGTGTATATACACTTTCTGATGAGAGTTCTATATAAGAAGCATAATAAAAAATAATCATCGATATTTAAAAGACCATTTCCAGTCTCGGCATGACTGTGCACAAAGAAAATTCTATAAAGACTAGGTTGGTGTAAAGAAACTTCAGTGACCTGTACAGGAAACTAAACTCAACCCCAGTAAACACCTCTGGGATGAGTTGGAAAATCAGCTGCAAGCCAGGCCTGTGCAAAATCAGTGCTTGACCTCACAAATGCTTTTCTGACTGAATGGTCACAAATTCCTGCAGACAGGGTCTCAGACGCTTCCATACCCACAACTTAAACTCCATTCTAATGGACACGGATTTGGAGCAGGATGTCCAACACGCACACGGTCAAAATGTTGTCCAACACCTACAGAAGAACTTTCAGTTGTAAAAAAACATAAAATATTTTAAACGTACTTGTGCTGGACAAACTCTTTGTAGTCCTTAAAGTCCCAGGAGTCGAACTTCTTGAACTTTTTAAAGTGCTTGTCTGCATCAAACGGTTCAGAGTCATTGTACGTAAACACAAGGCCACATTTTGCCCCGATAGCTCCTTTTCGCACCTGAAAACATAAAAAACACCGTGATAAATACACAAAAATCTAACAGTGAAGCTACAGTAACAAAATAATAAATTAAAACAGTGAAAGAAAACTTGTCTTTAGACATTGTACTACAAAAATGTATTTGTCATTTAAACAGATTTTATTTGGTTTATATTTATAAGAAAATATGAACTAATTAGGAAATAAGTAAATAATAACATTATTTATTATTTGTAACAAATCTGTTGTTGGCAATTACCTATGATAAAAAAAGAACTTGATTCTTGCAGTGGAAAACTGGATATGTCTAAACTGAGAGCGTGGGATTATAATACACAAAAGCAAGTAACTCAAAAAGGGTTTCAAACTTTTTGTAGCCCAACAGAACAACATATTTACAATGTAACTAATTAAAGTATGAATATTTAAGTCCATTTAGCTCATTGCTGATGGCAGGAGTAAAGCTGAGTGATAAAGTTGATGAGGTGGTGTGTAACTCACTTTGATTCTGATTTGTGTAACCTGGAAGCAGGTCCGATTCTCAGTGGACAGAATCACGCAGGCTTTCGTCTTCCCGCTCTCTGTCAAAAAACCTGAAATAAAAAAAGATATAGAATTTTTTGTTACAGCAGCAACATCAAAAACCCAAACCACCCCACTTTTATTTCTCTGGACACCCAGCATACATGTTAAGCAAGCTAACAGCAAGAATAATCTTGCCCTTTACAGTACCATCTCCTGAATAGGGCTCGGTCAGCATGTTCTCAGGTCCACACTTGTTGTCTCGGCTCTTCACATCACACGCTTGTAGATGCAGCTGTAAAGATTTACCTACAAAAATATCACACATCACACACTTACATGACATCACTCAGAAAGGGTTTATTATCTAAAACACATCAGTATTGTTATTAAAATTACTAAAGGTGTTACCATTGCGGTGCAGCTGGCGGAGGCGTACTGAAGCCATGGATGCCAGCAGTGATGCTGCGCGGTACTGAGAGTTCACTCGCTCACACATTCCAGCCAGGGACTGCAGCACCTTCACCACGCTGCCCCGAGCCAGAGCAAACGCCAAGAGAGTCAGTTCTGCATCGGCACTCACACAGCAACTACAGAGAGAGAGAGAGAGAGAGAGAGAGAGAGAGACAGAGAGAGAGACAGAGAGAGAGAAGGTACATAGTAACGATGGAAAAATGAATTAAGCAAAATAAATAAATATAGAAAGAAAAAGGAACGAAAGGAAGGAAACAAGAAAAGGAAAATAAGGAAGGAAAGAAGGAAGGTAAAGAGGGTAAGTAAGTAAATAAATAAAGAAAAGAAGGAAAGAAATAAAGGAAGGAAAGAAAGAAAGTTAAGCAAGAAAAATTCGGATGTACGGAAAAAAGAATGCAAGAAAGGGAAGGAAATAATGTACAGAAGAAATGCAAAAAGAAAGAAAGAAAGAACAGAAGGAAGGAAACAAGTAAAGAAAGGCAAGAAAGGAAGGAAGGTAAAGAGGGTTAAGAAAGAAAGAAAAAGAAAGAAAGATAAAGAAAAAAGAAAGAAAAAAAATGAAGAAAAAGACAAAAACAAATAAAGAAAGAAAAAATAAATAATAAAGAAAAAAAGAAAAAAGAAAGAAGAAAGAAAAAATAAAATAAATAAAGAAAAAAGTAAGAATAAATAAATAAATAAAGAAAGAAAGAAAGAAAGAAAGAAAGAAAGAAAGAAAGAAAGAAAGAAAGAAAGAAAGAAAGAAAGAAAGAAAGAAAGAACAAATAAATACATACATAAAGAAAGAAAGAAAAAAGGAGGAAAGGAAGAATAAAAAAAAAGATGGTAAAGAAGGAATGAAGGAAGGGAGGAAGGAAGGTAAAGAAATTAAAAGAAAACAAAAAGAAAGACAGAAAGAATAAAAAGAGAAAAGACAAGAAAACAAAAAACAAGACAAGAAAAGAACAGGAAGGTAAGAGGGAAGGTAGAATTAAAAAGAGTTAAAAATAAAAATAAAAAGCAAGAAAGAAAGAAAGAAAGACGTCGTTAGAACTGTGCTGATAGAGAGCTGATGAAGGTGCATCAGACTACAGTGTATAATTACCCACCAAACACATCAGTCTGTAATGATCTAATCACGGCACACGTAAACAGTCTGATCAATACAGAAATAAATACTGCAGAGAGGAATCAGTGCTCAGCTCTCAGCATCCTGCACTACAACTGTGTGCCAACAAACCCGTGTGTGCCAGCTGGTAACCAGCAGAGTAAAAGCAGAGAAATCGAACTGCACTTAGATCAGGGAGCTTACTCAGCAATCCGAAGCAGGAAGGCATCCACCTCTTCCAGGACGTTTGAGGAGAAGAACTTGGGGAACTCCGTGGAGGACGGGGTTAAAGACAGAGGTGGCATGTGCTGTAAGGCTTTCCTGAGGAGACAAACGAATTGCCGGGATAACCACCAACAAGAGAATAGAAGACCACAGCACAAAGTGAATTGACATTATAGAAGGTAAAGACTCACTGTGTGTTCTGTAGTACAGTGTTGGCGAGCGCTGGGTTCGTCTCCATCGACACCGTCACTAACGAGGTGAGGAGAGACAGGTACCAGATAGCCGAGGCATCCGATACAGACACCTCTCTGCTCTTAGTGACCTGGTAACCCATCATCTTCAAGCCATGAATGCGCGTGTCACAGCCGTCGCTCAAGCATCGCTTAATGTTGATTTGAACATCTGGATGAGAGATAACATTCAAAATCCTCTTTATAAGAAAATACACAGTAGGACCAAAAGTATGTGGACACCATTCAGAATGGTTAAGTTCAGGTTGCCTGTCTCTAGCCTAGTGGGTAGAGCTTTGGGCTGATGAACAAAAAGTTTGAATCACGGCTCTGCCATGCAGCCACTGTTGGACCCTTGAGTAAAGCCTTATCCAGTGTATTGTCCAGGGTATTTCTGCCTGGTGGAACTGGACCTGCAGCGACCCTGACCAGGATAAAGCAGTTTATGAAAATTAAGTGAAAATACACAATATGGCCAAAAGTATGTGGATACCAGAACTTATTTTAAAACCACATGCATTAACAACAAGCAGCTGCCCATTAATATTAAAAGACTGGCTCACAAGCAATGTTCTAATTCATCCCACAGCTGTTCTATGGGCTTAAGGTCAGGGCTCTGTGTTCCACTGACCACTGAGTTCCTCCCAACCCAAACTTTTCACATCATGTGTTTATTGCCTTGCTTGAGAAATAAAGCCTCAACAAACTGATGGCACAAAATTAAAAGCAGGTCATGGATTTCATTCCATCATTGACATTTTACAACTGTTCATCTTGGTCAGGGTTGCAGTTGGTCCTGCTTCCCAGGACTTAGTGGTCGTAATGCAGTAGCAGAACGCAAACTGGACATCAATCTATTGCAGGGAATTGGATATAGACATCAAGTCTGTATGCAAATGTGTATATGTCTATGTAATGATGTTACACATCCAGGGCCGGCGCTAGGGGGGGGCTGAGGGGGGCATTGCCCCCCCAAATTGTGTCTTTGCCCCCCCCAAGCACAATGCAAGCAACGGCTATTTTTAAAATTATCTCTGAACCAATCACAAAAATGCATTTTGTTTTACAGTGTGAAGATATTTCCTTGCTTATTCCTGATTGGCTCTTTGAGTCATATAAAAATCGGCAGACTGCCCCAAACAGTTCAGTTCGGCAGTATATGTTCTGTTAGTGTGAGCGAGAGGCAGGTATACTGGTAAACACTCTTCTGAGTTTAAACTGACTTCCACATGGTAATATTTGCTTAACTGTGGTTTTTCGTTGCTTTAATGTTACTTACCTCTTACATAGGTGTTGCTTAAATTATTTTATTAGCCGTTAGCGGTTAGGCTAATGAACTAATGGCAATTTAATTAAGGGGGCGTATTAAAATGAAATACAATTAGATAATCTTTTTTCCATCTTTTCCATTTACATAATCAACATGTATTTTTTAATCATTGGGTTTTAAGTTTAAGTTCGAAAACATGCATTTTTATTTCTTTACCTCATACATCACTTTAAGCCAGTATCAATAGCTTGGCTGTCATCATTCATGCACAAATCAAGCCTTGAATATATTTCTGGCTTCAAAAACATGACTATCAACATGCCCCCTCATTAGGTTTTACTGCCCCCCCAAGCAAAGCAGTCCAGAACCGGGGCTGTACACATCAGTAAACAATAAGCGTGTCTGAAATACCAGACCTGAATAATTCAGAGGTGTGTCTACATTCTTTTAACTAAATAGTGTTTAATGTGAATCAGATGAGCCTGAGCAGGGCAACCTTGGGTTCAAAACCACTGATTTATGCAAACAAAAGCCCTGAACACAAATTAAATAATACTGATAATTCATTTGGTTTTAGTAACTCCTGAAATTCCTCCTCAGCTTTGATTTGTAAAGAGAATCTGTTTAACTGGAAATATTTAGGCATACAGTATTCATCTCATTGTAATACAGATGTTCATGCTCGCTCACATGGATGAGTGATGTTGGCATTGTCCAGAAGGGCCACGTAGCCCGTAACGTTGCCGGGGATTTGAACATCCCTGATCTCCTGCAGCGAGCGCCGGTTCTTCCCTACTGATACAGACACCAGCTGGGGCATGTAGCTGTGATCGCTGGAGACCACTGCAATAGCCAGCCGCCGCAGCACGATGTCTGGCTTCAGTTTTAACCTGCAACACAGTCACAGAGCATATTGGACATTAAATATAATAGTCATATATATATGTGTGTGTGTGTGTGTGTGTGTGTGTGTGTGTGTGTGTGTGTGTGTGTGTATATATATACTGTAAAGTGCAGACCAGGTCGGTGGCACCACTAAAACTCTTAAAGGTGGTGAGCTAGCAAAACAGACTGCTCCACCAAGCAAACACCGTAATACACACTTTAGTTCAGTCAATAAGTAAACAATTTCTCTACCTGATCCAATGAGAGCGTGCGCTGCCATCAGACTGCCAGTAGGACACTGTCTCACCATTGTTCATCTTGTGGACATCTGCAGTGTTAGATGAGGCCTCGATGGAGCTGTAGCACTGAGAGACAACTTTCACCCGATCTACCTCCGGATCCTGGGTCAGCTCTGCCCCATACTGAATGTCCAGATCTGTGACAAGAAAAACAGAAAGTAGAACTTTAAGATATTTGAGAGCATATAAAATAATGAGAATTTAATCACTTGCAACCACAATTCCAACATCAGGGTCAAAGATATACTTGACAACATTAAATCTATATAATTTCCATATGCAAATAACCCAGCCTGGGACATAAGAAACTGTAATTAATGTGATTGTATGTAATGCTATATTGTAAAAGATCTGTGGCACGGATAAGATTTAAACTGTTAAAGACAACAGGTGCGGCTACCTTTCTCTTTTTGCAGAAGGTAGTCGAGAAAGTCCTGCAGCACAGAGGATCTCATGGAGCTGATGCTGTTGTAGCAGTCCAGAGTTGGGAAGGGAATGGCACTGCTGGGGATACGATTCCTGTGCAGGAATTTCAGGATCTTTGAGGCGTGTGATCCTGTTCTGTCTTTTGATTTCGAGAAAATATCCACAAATCCTACAAGAAGTAAAAGAGACATAAAAAAGTTAAACATCAACACTTATGGACAGTTAAAAAAGCAGGACAGCAAAAATATAGATGCCTTTTAAAAGTACCTTGGTCGGCAGTGAAGACAAACAAATGGATCCTCAACCAAATCAAACCAAACCTTTCACTCAAAGCCCAGATAGCCAAACTGAAGCGCTTTTATTTTAGACACATTATGAGTAGAACTAATTTATTGGAATACACAATATTCTTGGAAGAGCTGAAGGTAAAAGAGGAAGAGGAGGGCCAGCAATAAGATAAATGTATACAATTATAGGAATAGTGAATGGGATCCAAACAGAAGATAGGATATTCTGGAAAAACACTATATATGGTCACCGGGGGTCAGAATTAACTTGACTGCACTCAATAATAATAATAATAATAATGGGGTCCTCACCCAGTAATTTTGATAGGGTGACATATTTAAATTAGAATTATGAGAGGTCCTTTGGAATGTGGAAGAATGGATGGTTTGCAGCACAGATGTTCAGGCCACAATGAATTATGGCTTTTCTAGAAGTAAAAGGGGGTCCAAAGGGGGTCTATTCTCAGTACTACAATGACACTATTGTGGTATTTGTATTATACTGTTTCCAGAAGAGTTGCAAAGAAATGCATTAAAAAAATAAGAATCTGTGATTTAATTTTCTTGAAGTACAAAGAAAAGATTTTCAAAGGTGGGGGGCTTGGGACCCACCGTGACGCCGATCAGGATGAAGTGTTTAATGAAATTAAACTAAACTTTTTAAATTGGACTTACCTGGGGTCAGCGAACAGGCCTGCAGCTGTCTGATAACGTGACTGAGCTCTCCTTGCAGATTGGCTCCGTTGCTGTTCTTCAGAGCCATTAGCATGCTCTCAGCCTCAACCACACCATCACCTTCAGCATCGAACTGACCGAAGGCCTACACCAACACAAGAGTTCACACGTTACACACACCTGTCCATCACAATGGGGTAGTCGGGCCAAACAGTACCGTTTCACACATCAAAACTTAACAGGTCAAAACTAATTTACCACATAATTTTGCTTTGTAGCTAAAAGGCTAATGTTGCTAACAAGTGAGGAGAGCATAGAGCATGGATTAGCATTGTGCTAACTGAAAAATTATCCCACACTTGCTATTGCCTGGAAAAGAGCCATCACTGGTAGCTACATTTGCTTCATAGTCATTTAATAAACATGACTGCTTCATCCCGGTCATGGTTGCAGTGGGTCATTCACTTACTCACTCAAAGCTAGGGTAGCTAATCTACCTTCTGTACTTTTAGTGAGACGGGTGAACAACTTAATAGGAGTGTAACAATATAAAATGCAGTGGTAGCTCAGTGGTTAAGATACTGGACTAGTATTTAGAAGGTTGCCGGGTTAAACCCCACCACCACTTGACATTGTTGAGCCCCTGAGCAAAACCCTTAATCCTTAATTGACCAAACTCTATTTGGACACAACTGTAAATGCAGTGAATTGTATGATATGGGGGTTTTGGGGGGCAGGTGATGCAGCAGTACACTAGATTCAGGGTTTGAATCACAGCAGTGCTCTCAGCCATTTGTTCCTCTGTATGGATATCAGAGTTGGGGAATTAATATACAGTTAGCCCCATGCAGCTAAAAAGCCTCTTGACATAGAGAAGGCTTTCCACAAGATTTGGATGTGTCCACCTACTTTTGACCATGTAGTGTTATTTTTTTTAACATATTTTAAATAACAACAAATGCAGACATAGTAAGTCAATAGAAGATCATCCATTTCCACAGCTGGACTGAATGGAACCCTCTTACTTAATAATAATAATAATAATACATTTTATTTATATAGCGCTTTTCAAGATACTCAAAGACGCTTTACATAAGACAAATAATCAAAACAAATACGTACATACACCATACAAATCATAGTACAAAATCAAAATAGTACATCAACATCAAGAATAATTAAGATAAAAACAAAGAGAGCAGCATAAGACAGTTCATTAAAAATTAGCTAAATTATGAGAGAGAACAACAAATATAGAACAATTTCTTAAAATTAGACAGAAACAGGACAGATTTACATGCAATCAGGAAACTGAAAACTTTACAAGTTTTAGGATCTAGGACTTCACATTTCTGTCGTGATCTAAGTATAAAAACTATTAAAAAGAATAGCAAAAATAAAAGCATTTATTTTGTGTTGTTACAAGTTAAATGCCACTCTGAATAGATGAGTTTTGAGAAGTGACTTGAATTTGGACAGGTCAGGACAATCTCGTAGGTGTTTGGGGAGAGCATTCCATAAAGATGGAGCAGCTATGGAAAAGGCCCTGTCACCCCAGGTCCGGTGCTTGGTCCTAGAGGGTATGGACAGTAGGTTAGCCTCAGAAGAGCGAAGGCTACGGGAGGGAATGTGCTGATGGAGCAGGTCGGTGAGGTAGGATGGGGCCTGATTATGGAGAGCTTTGTGAGTGAATAGAAGAATTTTGAATTGAATGCGTTGAGCAACGGGAAGCCAATGAAGTTTTTGTAGAACAGGTGTAATATGATCACGGGAGCGAGTATGAGTAAGGAGGCGAGCAGCTGAATTCTGGATATACTGAAGTTTTTTTAGGATTTTGTTAGATGTACCATAAAGGATGCTATTGCAATAATCAATTCTGGATGTAATAAAAGCATGAATCAAGGTTTCGGCGGCAGAAAAGGAGAGTGATGGACGTAGACGTGCTATGTTTTTTAGATGAAAGAAAGCAGTTTTGGTGATGTGATTTACATGGCGGTCAAAAGAGAGGTTGCTATCAAAAATTACACCAAGATTTCGGATGTTAGAAGACGGAGACAAAGTGTCATTATCAATGGTAATTTGAAAATTTTTTGTGGTTTTTGCCAGGGTTGTAGGACCTACGATGATCATATCTGATTTTTCACAGTTTAATTTGAGGAAATTAGCTTTCATCCACAATTTCATTTCAGTGATGCAATTTGTCAGAGTGGAGTGAAGTTCAGTATTAATGGATTTGGAGGAGATGTAAAGCTGAATATCATCAGCATAGCAGTGGAAATGTAAACCATGCCGACGTATGATGTCACCAAGGGGGAGCATATAAAGAATAAACAAAAGGGGACCTAACACTGAGCCTTGGGGAACGCCTTGGGACAGTGGAGCAATGGCAGAACTACAATTGTTGATATTAACAAACTGTTGTCTGTTTATGAGATATGACCTTAACCACAAAAGGGCAGTACCAGTGATGTTGACAGAGGATTCAAGGCGGGACAGAAGAATGGAGTGATTAATGGTGTCAAAAGCTGCAGTAAGATCAAGGAGGACGAGAATATTAATTTGTCCAGAGTCTGAGGAAAGAAGAAGGTCATTTGTGACTTTGAGGAGGGCTGACTCAGTGCTGTGCTGGGGGCGGAAACCAGACTGAAATGATTCAAATAGATTATTGGAATTTAGGTGATCTTTGAGCTGTGAGGCAACAACACGTTCCAGTATTTTCGACAGAAATGGAAGATTGGAAATGGGCCGAAAGTTACTCATAATGTTAGAGTCAAGTCCAGGTTTTTTAAGTATGGGAGTAACAGCAGCCAATTTGAGTGATTGAGGGACTGAGCCAGAACTAAGAGAGGAATTGATTATCTCTGTGATAAGTGATGAGATAACTGGAAAACAACCCTTAACAAGTTTTGATGGAGCAGGATCCAAAACACAAGTGGAGCTTCGCATCCCTGTTAAGATCTCAGATAGGTCCAAAAGAGACACAGGTGAGAACTGAGACAGAGGCTGGGTAATAAATTGAGATGAGATAGGCGGAGAAACAGAGATGACAGGGGAAACTGTCAGAAAATTGTGGATATTCTCAACTTTTGTTTGAAAAAATGAGAGGTAAGAGTTACACTTGTCAACTGTAAAGGAATTGGTAGTATTGTCAATTGGTTTGAGAAGTTTATTTATTGTGGAAAAGAGAGTCTTAGGATTTGTTGATCCAGCATGTATGAGTTCGGAATAGTAAGTGGATCGGGCTGCCGTAAGAGCGTCTTTGTAATGTTGAAGATAATCAGAATAAATCTGATAATGTACTGTTAGACCGGTTTTCTTATAAAGTCTTTCAAGCTGGCGTTTACGGGATTTCATTTGGTGAAGCTCAATTGTGTACCATGGTGCGGAATGACTAAATGAAACAAATTTGGTTCTCAAAGGAGCCAGCTCATCAAGACATGAGGCGAGTATGTCATTATAGTAATCGACAAGGTCAGATGAATTACTAGACAGTACAGGACAGACAGACATCTTTTTAACAAGAGAATCTGAGAAAGCAGAGGGAGAGATATATTGAAGATTCCTGAAGGATATTTTACGTTTAGCTCTAGTGATGGGCCTAGTGACCTCAATGTCCATGATGATTGTCAAATGATCAGAGACAGTAAGGTCATGGCTGGACGGCTGATGAACTAGGACACCAGTAGAGCAGACAAGGTCAAGAGTATGACCTTTTTTATGAGTTGGAAAATGTATATGTTGTGTGAAATTAAAACACTGTAACAATTCCAAAAATTCCCTGGCAAATTTACAGTTGTTGTCATCAATATGGATGTTAAAATCACCCATAAGCAGTACAGAGGATGAGAGGGCACTAAGCTGGGTTAAAAAATCTGAAAAATCAGAGAGAAAGGAAGCGTTTGGCTTTGGCGGACGATAAACTACAGCAGTGACCAGAGGAGTAGGCCCTGACAACTTGAAAGCCAGGTGTTCAAAAGAAAGAGCAGCAGGAAAAGACAAAGTGGTTATTTTAATATCATCCCTATAGACTGCAGCAACACCACCACCTCGCCCTTCCATACGAGGTTCATCAATATACGAGTATCCCATTGGCGTGGTCTGATTTAACATAAAATAATCCAAGGGTTTATGCCAAGTTTCAGTGAGACAGAAAAAGTCTAGTTCACTGTCAGATATAAATTCACTAAGTACAGTACTTTTTGTGTTGAGTGAACGAACATTAAGCAATGCCATTTTCAAGTGGTATTGTTGTGTAGTTGGCTGTGAGGAACGAGGAAGAGAACGGAGATTTGCTAAGTCCACTCCGCGTTTCCCATCCCACTCCGTGGACAGCGTTGTCATGGAGACTACACCGCTACTGGTGTGCAAGGCAGCAGCGCTCTGATGACGTGTTTGCGGAGCGACAGTGCGCACGGCTGACCAGAAGGATGGAATAGCGTTACCGTTTCGAAGATAAACAAGCTTTCTCCGGGAGCCCCTGTGAATATAACGAGGCCGGCGAAGGAGTCCAAGCTGTTTGATGACTGAAATACACGATGGAGTAGTGCAGTTGTTGAACTTCCTCAGCTGGTCAACGGAATAGTTCAACATCGTGCCGATCCCAGGAAAACTCATCCACCGTTCACCACCGGCCGCAGACGCGATGTACAGTAGAAAGAACAAAAAGTATCAAAAGCACAAATAAAAGTATCAAAAGTAACATAAAAGAAATAGATCCACAAGGTGTGTAAAAAGATGAAAACGAAAAACGATAAAAATACAATAAAATACGGTAAAATACGGTAAAATACGGTAACGGTAGCGGCAGCCAAATGCGCCAGCGTCCACCATCACCATGGCAATGGTGACTTCTAGCCATCCCAGAGCTCTTGCGCAATAAAGCAAAGTCCTCACAGAAATACCAGAGACGCTGGTGTCAGTCCAACTCACTGTAGGTCGAGTCACGTTGTAAATGATAAGAGGGAGATAAAAAAATTGATTCATGCAACATGAGCAAGCAGCTTGTTCTTAATGGATAACCTAAAGGCTTGTATTCCAGTTTGATAAGCAATTACAGCACCATATAGAAAAACACCCAATATCAGAAAGAACTGGCTGTTTAGCTGGCAGTACCACTGTAGAGCGCTTAAGCTCATGAGTTTGACTCTCAGCAGAGCTACCAACCTGGCTGGGCATCCAAAAGACTCAGTTGCAGTGGTAAGTTTGGATGGGGTGTCTGCTTGCTGGCTCTGCAATATGTAATCTCTGGGGCCAGTCTGGGCACGGGCATGATTGGGAAGAGGGGGGGGTCACCAGAATCATAGTGGGTCTTTCTGTACAGTTGTGTGTGCACCCGCTACTGGAAGGTGATTAGAAGTGGATGGTGCCCACATGTTGAATGAACAATATATTTAAAACAATCCTTTACAGCATCTAGGTATACAGGACAGGTTTTATTCTCTTTAACTGTACAATAAATCAAGCCGCTTAGGTGGCGCAGCGGTCTATTACTCTAGCACATTTGAGTATATTAAAGTCTACTGCCCAACAGTGATAGCGACCAAGATTCCCAGGGTTCAAATCCACAGCGGCGCCATCAACCGATTGGGCGTCTTCATACAGACATTATTGGCTGTGTCTGGTTGGGGATGGTCAAGGACCTGTGATGAATTTGGCATCCTGTGTTACCGGGGTGTTGTGGAAACTGGACCCAGCGTGCCCCTGACTGACGCTAATAAAATACAATGCATCCCTGTTTTTTGTAAAGATTCCTGTTGGTTATGTTTGGTTAGTATACTTACAATTTGCACACTACAAACCATTGCATCTGAAAAATGCTGTGTAAACAATGTCATGATTATTATTAAAAACAGCAGCTGGTACAGCTGCAAATGTTTACACACACTACTGAAAAGTACCTTTGCGTGTTGCTAAAGTGGTACATTTCATTTTTGGTACGTGGGACATTTGCAGTCACTTGAATTATTATTTTCCGTTTATAATTTCTTAATTTTCAAATTATTTCTCTCATTGTTACATTTTTATGTCCTACTTATTTTATAGCTACTTATTTTTGGCTTAATATTTATTATTTTCAGTTTTCTTGTGGTGTAATAATGGGTCAGGACTGTTATGTCAACATTTTTGCGCACATTTCTGCATTTTGAGCCACACCGGAGATGCCGAAGGGTGCTAATTAAATGAAGTCTTTATTATTATGTCAAACAGCAGTAGGACTCAGTGTTTACACTACAACGTTGTATGGCTACTGAGCGAACAACATAATAAACAAGTGCAGCGCAGCAGGTGTATTGATCTCAAGCAACTTTCAGTGCTGGGGCTTAAACCAAAGACCTTCTGACACTTCCCTAGAGTCAGTGCCACACAGCATCTAGGTCAGAAGCATCGAAAGCAACAAAACACTTCTAAAAGTTATGTAACAGATTACTGGCAGACCAGTACGAGAAGATCAGATACAATAGACCAGTACCAGATCAATACCAAAATATCAGAAGCTATAAACAGAACCAGAAGACCAGTACCAGATCGATACCAAAATATCAGAAGCTATTAACAGCACCAGAAGACCAGTACCAGATAAATACCAGATCAGAAGCACTAGAACAGTAACAGAAGAGCAGTACCAGATCAATACCAGAGGATCAGAAGCTATAAAAAACACCAGAAGACCAGAACCAGATCAATACCGAAAGATCAGAAGCTATTAACAGCCCCTGAAGACCAGTACCAGATCATAAGCAGAAGATCAAAGTAGTAGAACAGCAACAAAAAGACAAACACAATAGCTCAATGCCAGAACATCAGAAGCTATAAACACCAGAAGACCAGTACCAGATCAATACCAGATCAGAAGCTATAAACAGCACCAGAAGACCAGTACCAGATCAATACTAAAAGATCAGAAGCGCTAGAACAGTACCAAAAGACCAGTGTCTAAACTGAATGTAAAATGTTTGTACTGTGGGATTAATCGTTTAGTTTTGGTTACTTAATTAGACTTTCAACAGATCACACAACACACAGACGCTGCCGGATTTCCATAACTAGCATGACTGGACAATTTGAGAGTTACACTGGGTGTGGCTGTGAATGGAAACCTGGCAGTATAACACAAAGCTAACACAAAGCTAACACAAACGAGTTCTTCGTGATCAGGTTGTAGGTTTTTCCCTTCCATTGCTGGAAATCTATTTTACTGGTGAGGTTTGACAGTTCTGCTTGCTGGGATCCAGTGCAGAGCTCATTAGCTGGTTAGCAACTTTGCGAAGTTACAACTCATTTCACAGCTGTAGTCTTGTCATGAGTATGAACGTTAAACTGACTGTATTAATCACCAAACAAACTGCTCTTTAACTGTCTTTTCTTAATTTTCATGACTTCATGCATTTTGTTTTAAATACCAATGACAAAATTTTATGTTGTGTCATAATTAGGGATTCAACAATTTTATTTAACAACTTCTTCATATGTGCCTATAAATCTTAATATGTATACGATTTCATTTACAATTACAGCCAACAACAAATAAAACTAATACTAAACTTAAATAAATGCCAGTTTATTAAACTGGTTGAATATTTTAACATTAAATGTGAGTGGGGCCACATGGTCAAAACAATATTAGATCTTTTCCTACATTGATCCCTTTAAAGACTTTTAAAAAATATTGGGTGGTGGAGGGGTAAATTACGCTAATCCACTACTACTTGGACCCAGGGTTCAAATCCACAATGGTGCTATCAACCGGTTGGGTGCCTACATACAGACATGATTGGCCATGTCTGGTTGGGGATGGTCAAGGACCTGCGATGGACTGGCATCCTGTGTTCCTGGGGTGTGCACCTTTTTTTCAAGATTTACCATCCTGCCAATGATATTCTTATGACGCTAGCCAAGATTATATCCCATGCACCCTCAAAACTACGACATTAGTACCTGGATTATCAATATTTTGTCAGTTAATATCACAAGATCCCATAACGTGGATTATTTAGTTACTTCCACTAGGTGCCCTAATTCTGGTTTGGGACAGGGTGGGTCTGGCAGCAAGGAAAACAACCTGCACAGGGAACCAATTTCAGGGCATCACCCACATAATCAGTCCCTCCCTCAATTACAACCATTTAATGCCGTTAATTCAACTTTTAGATGTTTCAGAAGGTGAGAAAAAACTGGAATGTCCAGGAAAAACTGACACAGTGAGCTGAAGTGAGGATCGAACCCCAGATCTCAGGAACCATGTAGCCGTGCCGCACCCTCTCTAACAGCTGTGAGGTGGCTGGACTGACAAATATTAGCCCTGAAAGTACTTTTAAATTCAAATCACTACTTATATTGTTTTAAACAAGCAACACAGACAAAACATCACTGGCAAGCACCCAGCGAGGGAACCTTCACTAAAGTGAATTAATAACGGAATAAAACAGACCTGGTGGCATTAACGGGTTTTTGCGTGCCGTTCTGGGCCGCTGCCTCATCCATTATTTTCTGGCGTCATGACAATTTATTGGGTGTGAATAAATAAGGTTTTGAATATGTGCTAGCTTCAGCTAAATCACTTAAACTGGGATTTGACTCGCTGTTCAATACACAACTCTTAATTAATATTGTTGATGAGGAATATTTGATGTGACATCGATCAACTGTCAAGTTTTACAGTCCTTTATTCTTATGTGAAGGCCAGATTTATTATATTTATTAGGTATTATTGTGAGCTAACATCTACACTATAAACTACAGGATAGACAAATATATTATACAGCATAAATTATGTGGACACCTAGCCACAAGCTTGTTGGACACCCTATCCCAAAACTATTGGCAACTATTGTTGGAGACCCTGGTATATATTAGTATATGTGGAGACCCTCATAATTACTGAGTTCAGATGTTTTAGGCACATCCATTGTAAGCAGATGTTGAATTTAAATACAGCTTCCAACAATTTGGGAAAGTCCTTTTTCTGTACATAACTGAGCCCCTGTGTACAAAGCTAGGACCGTAATAACGTGGTATGACTAAGTTGGTGTGAAAGACTTCAGTGGCCTGTATAAAGCCCCATCCTCAACCATGGAGATCAACTCTGAGTCAAAATCAAAATATTGATTGTCAGGCCTCACAAATGCTTATTTGGACCAAACTGGCACAAATTCTCACTGACACACTCTAAAAGCAGAAAGTCAGGTGACACTATACCTACACTGTGTGCACTTGATTTATTGCCATTGGTTAAGAACCTCTGACTGCTCAACAGGCTTATCACATTTATACGGACACCTGACAATGAGCTCGCTCAGATTATCCATTTACTTGGAACTGGCACCTCTTTGCAGCTATAACAGCCTCCACTCATTGGGAATGTGTCTGTCTGTGGGAATCTGTGCCCAATCTATCAAAAGAGTATTAGTGAGGTCAGGCACAGATAAACAAAAAAGGTCTGGCTTGCATTTAACGTTCCAATTCACTCCAAAGGTATTCAGTGGGTCCAAGGTTTTTGTTCACACCAACCACCTCAAAGCACGTCTTTTTGGACCTGGTGTTGTACATAGGGGAACAGTCAAGCTGGAACAGGTACCTCTGGACCTTTGCGAAACGGTTGGCACACACCTGATTGTAATGGGTGTGGCTAAAACACCTGAACTTAATCAATAGGAGGGTTGTCCACATAGTTTGGGTCACACAGCTGATAAAGTTGAGAATTACTGCCCTGGGGGGCGGCACGGTGGCTCAGTGGGCAGCACTGTCGCCTCACAGCAAGAAGGTCCTGGGTTCGATCCTCAGGTGGGGTGGTCCGGGTCCTTTCTGTGTGGAGTTTGCATGTTCTCCCCGTGTCCGCGTGGGTTTCCTCCGGGTGCTCCGGTTTCCTCCCACAGTCCAAAGACATGCAAGTGAGGTGAATTGAAGACACTAAATTGTCCATGACTGTGTTCGATATAACCTTGTGTGGTGAGTAACTACCGTTCCTGTCATGAATGTAACCTAAGTGTAAAGACATGACGTTGAAATCCTAATAAACAAACAGACAAACTGCCCTGGGTGTATGGCGGTGCATAAACTTTATGAGGTTTTAATGTTGACAAAACTTTTGCCATGGCAACTATGAGTACTGAACTAAAGAAACAAACTTCAGACACCTGACACCCCTTGGCTAAATATTTTGGGGTACATGGGAAGTGGGTACATCTCATTTTTGGCCCAACTATTCATTTATTGCTGTATGATGAGTAATAGTTAAGGTATTGATAAGGAGTATATGATATTGGAGATATGATGATGATGAAGATGATGATGGGTACCTCCTCACACTCCTCTCTCTGCACATCTCTGCTCTCCAGCATGTCACAGAACTGTTCCAGAGTCAGGCTCTCCTCCCCGCGCGACACCCTCTCCTCCAGCCAGCGCAGCAGCGCGCTCTCGTTCCGCGAGATCACCGACTCCGCCACTGCCACACCACTGACGTCACCCGCGCGGCCCGCCGCCTCCCGGAGCCGCACCTGCTCCATCAGCGCCTCCGGAGAGGGCAGCCCGCAGCTCGCCACCGGGGTCTGACCCGAACCCCGGCCGGTCCGACTCGACCCGGGTCTTCCAGCTCGTGCTCCTCCTTCTCCGCTCCCGCCGCTGGGGCTGCCGGCTCCGGCCGCCGCAGAGGCCGTGCCGCCTTCCGCCAAGCTCGGACTCTCCGGCTCAATGTCCTCGTCATCCCCGCTGCCTGCGCCCCCGCCGCCGCTCTCCACGTTCCCCATTGTTGCTTCTCCCCTCCCTCCCACCCGGCCGGTTCAGGCTCGGGCTCGGGCAGCGCCTGACTCGTACAGCAACTCGTTTACCAACTTGTTTACTCGTTCCAGTTGGGTTTCGGTGAGTCCACACTGCCCGAGCTTCCCTTCCTACTCACTACCGCATTTAGTGCGCGTTACGTCACGGCCGAATGACGTCAGATTTGTCAGCAAAACTTCCTTGGTCTAGCCACGAGTCAGTGTGTGCCACCGTGTGCCCTCTGTGGGTTCCCTCCAGCACTACAGCGCAGGGATTTAGAACGTGTTCGGAATGACATACTGCATACTGGCCCGGTATAAAGCTTACTGGTCCAGTATATTGCATACTGGTTCCGTATAAAGCTTACTGGTCCAGTATATTGCATACTGGTTCCGTATAAAGCTTACTGGTCCAGTATATTGCATACGGGTTCCGTATAAAGCTTACTGGTCCAGTATATTGCATACGGGTTCCATATACTGCCTACTGGCCCAGTATAAAGCTTTTTGGTCCAGTATATTGCATACGTGTTCCATCAACTGCCTAGTGGCCCAGTATATTGCATTCTGGTTCCGTATAAAGCTTACTGGTACAGTATATTGCATACTGGTTCCGTATAAAGCTTACTGGTCCAGTATATTGCATACGTGTTCCATATACTGCCTAGTGGCCCAGTATATTGCATTCTGGTTCCGTATAAAGCTTACTGGTACAGTATATTGCATACTGGTTCCGTATAAAGCTTACTGGTCCAGTATATTGCATACGTGTTCCATCAACTGCCTAGTGGCCCAGTATATTGCATTCTGGTTCCGTATAAAGCTTACTGGTACAGTATATTGCATACGTGTTCCATATACTGCCTAGTGGCCCAGTATATTGCATTCTGGTTCCGTATAAAGCTTACTGGTACAGTATATTGCATACGGGTTCCATATACTGCCTACTGACCCAGTATGCTGCTCACTGGCCCAGTATAAAGCTTACTGGTCCAGTATATTGCATACGTGTTCCATATACTGCATACTGGCCCAGTATAAAGCTTACTGGTCTAGTATATTGCATACTGGTTTCGTATAAAGCTTACTGGTCCAGTATATTGCATACGGGTTCCATATACTGCCTACTGGCCCAGTATAATGCATACTGGTCTAGTATACCGGCAAACACACAACCTTTGCACAACGTTGTGATTTAGTTGCAATTATGTTCATTCATTCATTGTCTGTTTTACCGCCGCTTTATCCGATTCAGGGTCGGAGTGGGTCCAATTTACTGGGCGAGAGGTAGGAAACACCATGGGCAGATTGCCAGTCCATCACAGAACAAAAACACACACACCTAGGGCAATCGAACCCAGGACCTTCCTGGTGTGACGTGACAGTGCTACCCACTGAGCCAGTGATTGTTATGTTGTCATTATGTTGGTACTGACATGACTTAACATTGTATTGCTGTGCACTATTGTTTAATAGGTGAGCTCACCAAAGCGAATAGCTCTCCAGTCCAAATCTCAGTGGTGCTACCGGCCTGGCAAAGGCCCAAATCGCAGAAAGAAAAAAGCCTGTACTAGAAGCCTGGTACATGGGTCTCAGCGCCGCTCAGTCACGTGACGGTACCACAACCAATCACAGCAGAGCAGGAGGGGCGGGGCGAGCATGTGAGATGTGAGAGGAGCCGCTGCTGTCTGTACACACATGATCTCTATTTTATTATAAAATCATAGAAATGTACTAAATATAGCGGAGAAAAAATAAAACTGAAGTATTGATACTATCGATATTTGGATCGATCCGCCCATCACTACTGATAAGGTTAGAATACTTAGTCGTTAGTGTTAGCTGCTAAGCTAATAGCAGTGGTTTCTGTTTCTATAAGCACTCTGTATTTATAACCTTATCATATTGATAGTGTAATTCATACGTTTTTGTAAGTAGCTGCTCTCAGTAGGGTTGTAGATGAATTCAGATGTTTAAAGCGGTCAGATTTCATCTTTCTGGTGCTTTATTTTCTCACAATGTTACCATGATTGTGTATCAAGCGGTTCATTCATACCACGTAGTTGTGCTTACCGGGTGAATAAATTTGTACATTTTAAACAGAGACCGAATACATGTGTCCTTGTTCATTTAAATGTAAAAATAGATGCTCATCTGTTTACATTTATAAGCACAAAGTCAAAAGAAAAGAGCACCTATTCATCAAAACAAACACGGGGCATAAGAGCCTCACTGCGCATGCGCCGATTTACGTAACCGACCTTTGCGTAGATTGCGCAAAGTGCGTTCGTACTTTACGTACAAATAATTTACACCATAATTTGAATTAAAAATGCCCTATTTCTGTATGTGCAATGCTAAGTATTCAGAAACTTACAATCTTCTGTCAGAAAAGAATGAAAAAATATTAATTAGATCTTAGATCAAGTTTAATCAGGGAGATAAATATACACTTCTGTTAGATTTAAAACTGGCATCAAGGACACAATACCATGGACTAACATTAAATGTGGTTTGCATTATTTCTTTTTCTGACAACAATAAGAACTACATATGTATGTATTTATAGACTTATATGCCAGTGTAAATAGCTGTGAATGTGGGTGTGATTTCTGCCTGATTGGTATGATGCACTTTTCTAGTAATACCCTTTACTTAATCAAATAATACAATACACGATTACACTTCGTGGCAACATTTCCCTGCAACTACCCACTTTTTCATTTCTCAGTCTGATTGCACAAACAGATCGGGCATTTTAGACCCATTTTATTATGCAAAGAAGTCTTTAAGCATGCAAATGTACCATCGTCTTGACAAAAGAACCATAACCATAAAGAATAATAATCAGTCAATAATCGAGTACATTTATGTAAAATTTCAATATATGTACTTTATTTGTACTTGTAAACAGACACAGACAAAAAACTAAAGGTAGCACATCTTTGTACAAAATAAGCAGCATGAACAATACAAACATTTACCGCTACAAGCAGAACATGGTCGCTGTTCCACCCGCTCGCAACCAACTTAGCTTATCAGTGCTGTTAACAGATGAACATTTATCCAAAGAACGATCCCTGGCATCCCTTTCATTTCGCTTTTTGACTCCAGCTTTTACTGCTAAGAAAGAATAGAAAATAAGTAATGCAAGTGTCTTTGCTCTATGAGCAGCTAGTAACAAACTACTGAATCACTAAACAGACTCAGGATTCAAATAATTTATTTTATTGTGTATTACAATATTGCTTATTTATTTTTAAATGAAATGATTTATTGCAGTCCTATATGTGAAAATAATAATTTATAATTCTTATTTATAACAGTTTTGATAATAAATGTCGTTTTCAGTCGGAATGTTTGTGGTGTTTCTGCGCCATCATGTGGATCTTTGCTGAGGTAACTTGTCCAGTTGCTGCTGGCTCCGGTTAGCTCGTCTTCCGGGGAGGTTTACTGTATAAAAGAGTAAATAAACATTAAACAATGTGGCTGCAAAGCGACAGTGTCTGTACAGGAGCTCAAATACTAATTAAAATAAAATTCAACACGTTGCCATGTTGTTTTGAGCACTGGTGCACATCGAGTGTTTCACTGTTAAACTGAACAGTGAAGGTGAGCAGAAGAAACCGGCTGGTTTTATACGAGCTGAACGTGTTTTTACTTCTTAAAATACGATAAATAAATCACGCATTAAACGCAATATGGTTGTTTTCTTCTTTTAATAGCAGCAGTAGATATTGCAGTGCTAAAATACCCGTACATGGATGATAAACGTGCATTTATTATCGACCGAAGTTCCACTTTTCTGTTTTTTTGTAAAATAAACAAAATACACAAAACTATTAAATAACTTAAATGTATTTTCAGTTAGAGGTTTTTTACACAATCATATACAATAATATAATAAAACAAACTCACACTCACTGCTGCATGTGTTCGGTCTCTCAGTCACGTGACAGTACCACAACAAAACACAGCTGAGCATGTGAGCATGTGAGCATGTGAGAGGAGCCGCTACAGTCTGTACACACATGATCTCTACTTTATTATCAAACCAGAGAAACTTACCGAATGTAGCGGAGAAAAAGTAAAACTGAAGTATTGATACTATCGATATTTGGATCGATCCGCCCATCACTACTGATAAGGTTAGAACAGCCGTGTGGTGTCAATACCTAGCCTAGCCAACTAATTCACAGCTGAGATACTGACTAAAACCCAAATAACTCATAAACCATAACTGTTATTATTATGAAATATATACAATAAAGACTTGTGCACTGTGTGCAGTACACTAACTATACGAAACACATTACAGCTGTGAGTTAATATCCAACGTCAACAACATCGGTACGTGTTAGCTTAGTCGCTAGTGTTAGCTGCTAAGCTAATTGCAGTGATTTCTGTTTCTAAAAGCACTCTGTATTTATAACTCCATCATATTAATATTGTAATACATACATTTTTGTAAGTAGCAGCTCTCAGTAGGGTTGTAGATAAATTCAGGTGTTTAAAGCGGTCAGATTTCTTCTTTCTGGATGTTTTACTTTCTCACAATGTTACCATCATTGACTATCACCACCAAGCAGCTAACTCATATCACGTAGTTGTGTTTACTGGGTGAATAAATATGTAAGTGACCAAATATGTGTGTCCTTGTTAATTTAAAATAAAAAATAGATGCTATTCTGTTTATATTTATAAGCACAATGTCAAAAGAAAAGAGCTCTGAGCTCTTATTCACCAAAACAAACACGGAATGAGAGCCTCACTACGCATGCTCCGATTCACGAAACTGACCTACACTTACGCATGGTTTCGTGAATTTGCGTAGGGTGCGCAAAGTGCGTAAGGTGCGTTTCCTTCATGTACATATAATTTACACTATAATTTCCATAAATTTGCACCATTTCTGTATGTGCAAAGCAAAGTATTCAAAAACTTACAATCTTCTGTCAGAAATGAAAGAAGAACAAAACAAACATTAATTAGATCCAAGAGAAAGTTTCAGCAGGGAGATGGATATATGCTTCTGCTAGCTTTGAAAGTGGCATCAAGGACACAAAAGAAAATCGTGGACTAACATTAAATGTGGTTTCTATTATTTGTTTTCTTGATGATAATTAGGCTACATTTCATAATGCACAAAAGCCTTTAAGTACACAAATGAACCATGGTCTCGACTAACGAACCATTGTTTTTAAGTGTGTGCAAATCAGGACAATAATCAAGTACAGTTCTGTACAATTTCAGTATATGTTCTTTATTTATACTTGTAAATAGACACAGACAAAAACTAAACAATCTTTGTGCAGAATAAGCAGCATGAACGATACCAACATTTACCACGTGGTCGCTGTTCCACCCGCTAGCAAACAGCTTAGCTTATCAATGCTGTTAACAGATGATCATTTATCCAAATAACGCTGCCTAGCATCCCGAGTTCGTCTCGTTGTGGTTTCTTCTCATTTCGCTTCTGCTCGTCCAGCCTTTACTGCTTCGAAAGAATAAATAAGTAACGCAAGTGTCTCTGCTGCTATATTCACTGTGTCGCAGCCCAAAACAAGTCATCCACAGTGGCGCATCGGTGACGTCACAGTCACTAAAGTATCGGTCCCATCACAATCCGATTCCAGTACTAACGTTGGTACTGATATGATCGATATTTGGATCGATCCGCCCACCTCTAATATATAAACCTTAAATTGTATATTATAGTAACGTATTCCATGTTATGTGATTTGGACACTAAATTGCTTCAGCTCAGTGCTGTGTTTCAGATATGATTTATAAAAGTCCCCTAACTGAAATCCCCTAACTAGTGCACTACGAAGTGAACATGATGTGGTTCGAACACGAGCAATCTAGACCCGGAAAAACACAGCGACATGCACTGGATTACGCTTCTGTAATTAAGTCTAATTAATTACATGTTAATTGCCGCAGTTATTTAGAGATAAAATGCTGAAGTATGTAATCGCACTTATTTCAGTGGCTTTAGCAGTATGGACGGTTCCCGACACCTTTACATTCTTAACCTCATGGCTTTCTGGGAGCTTAGAGTCGGACAGGTTGTTGAGTCAGGACGAGCTGTCTCTTTATACCGGGACACAGAACAGCAAAGGACTGTACCTCGCTATTTTAGGACAGGTGTTTAATGTTGAAAAGGGAAGAAGACATTACGGTCCAGGTCGAAGTTATCATTCCTTTGCAGGTAAGCCACCAGAACAGTGTTGTTTGAGTAGGCGGTTCATTGAGTCGATCCTTTTCGGATGAACTTCGGGAACCGACTCTTTAGGTTGACGTTTGGAGTCGATTCCTTTGAGTGAACGTCAGAAGCGACTCTTTAGGTGAATTTTGGGAGTCGGTTACATTTGGTACACATCGAAAGACAGCTGTTTAGGTGAACATTGGGAGCAGATTCTTGTAGGTTAACATCTGTATTCTTTGTAGATATTAATGAACGTTAGAAACGCCGTGAGCTGACTCCATGGTTGATCGTCAGAATCGTGTTCTTTTAGGTGAACGTTGGGACTCGTTTAGGTAAATGTTGTGAGCCGACTCATTTTCGTGGAATGAGTATTTATTGAAAATCCATAATGTGTAAATAATTAATATAGCTTTTTATGATCTTGTGCTTTTTTACATAAGTATAACGTTTGTTGTTGGCAGTTGTAGCCTAGTGGTTAAAGTACTGAACTATTAATGGAAAGGTCGCTGGTTCAAGCCCCAGTACTGCCAGGAAGCAAGTGTTGGACCCTTGAGCAAGGAACGTAACCCTCAATTGCTTGGAATGTATACTGTCACAGTACTAGGGCAGTTGATAGCTCAGTGTTTAAGGTGCTGGTCTAGTAAACAGAAGGTTGCCGGTTCAAGCCCTGCCACCACCAAGTTGCCACTGTTGGGTCCCTGAGCAAGGCCCTTAACCCTCAATTGCTCATCATGTTCAGCTCATTGTGTAAGTCGCTTTGGCTAAACGTGTTTGTTAATCCATGATGAAGATAGATGATGAGGTTTAACAATCTAAGTTATACAGCCCTGGTCAATTTCTAAATGTTTTTAATGCATTTTTTGTCAGCCTGTCTACATTAAGAACGCTACAATTTTTTGAACTGATTGTGTGTAGGAAGTAAGGATCTGTGTGGCATTAAGATGGTTCAGAGGTATTTGATCAGCCATCAGGACACACAAACACACTGTATCAAAGGGGAGCAGTTAGCAATATCCTGAAGTATGTCCTATAATTATAGACCAATTAGTTTGACAAAACACATTGGGTTTTGTTTTTTTAGGAAGAGATGCATCCAAAGCCTTCGTTACGGGCGATTTCACTGAGGAAGGTTTGACCGATGATGTGTCTGACCTTTCTCCATCTCAAATAGTGGCACTCTACGACTGGTTGGCTTTCTACCAGAAGGACTACACACCTGTAGGTAAGATAAGTGTTTCTGCTCTGCTGTGTACAGCGAGTTTTTAGTTTTACTGTATTTTATAGCTGTTTACACAAGTAACTGAATGAAGTTCATCTGTAAATGCTGTCCACTCTTTCATTTAACAAACTGCCCATGATCGTTTGTCCAAGTGATTTACAGTGTAAATAGTTTAATGCAGTTTCTTTAAACAATTAGCTTCGTTTGAACCCCTGTGCAACAGGAAGATTGATTGGCCGGTTCTACAGCGACAGCGGGAAGCCCACAGATGCCCTGCTGCAGGTGGAAGTCGCTTTGGCTCAGGGACTGAAACAGAAAGCCCAGGTTGAAAAGGAGAACGAGCTCTACCCAGCCTGTAACTCAGAGTGGAGCTCTGCAGCAGGAAAACGTGTATGGTGCTCTACAAAAAGGTGACTGACCACAAATGTGAATATAAACACATTTGTACTCCAGTATATCCTCCACATGATAACACGTCTGCAATCTAAATATTGAATTTTCTTTTGCTTATTGTTAAAATTATTACTGTACTCATTTTTAATAATGTAAGATTATGGATGATTGTTTAACAAAAATAATTAACCGAAACATTCATTTTCAGTTTTCAACTGTTGAATTTTTTTGGAATGTCATCAGCATGATCACGCAGTAACACTGGAATCTCTGTTTTGTTGTTTTAGTGGCGGAGTCCATAGAGAATGGGCTGGTGTTCCCAGAATGCTCTTTAAGCC
The DNA here is from genome assembly GCF_030014385.1 of Trichomycterus rosablanca. Lineage (NCBI taxonomy): Eukaryota > Metazoa > Chordata > Actinopteri > Siluriformes > Trichomycteridae > Trichomycterus > Trichomycterus rosablanca. The sequence goes on from NC_086013.1 coordinate 12,667,346, forward strand.
AGGCGTAGGCCATACACGCTGCGTATGTGTACGAGTGGATGACCACACCCATTCAAGCAATCCAAATCTTCAGCAGTATAAGGATTGTCCACCTCACTCAGAGTCCTGCTTTCTTGGTCACGAATGAACTATCCGGAACTATGAATATTTTTTACTGTGGTTACTTTTTCTATGTTGTTAGAATGTAGTTTACCAGCTGGTCTGTACAAAGTATTACATTGATGGGCAGCTAAAGAAAAGCAATATTTGATCATTCATAATCAAAGGTGCAAACAGCGAGAAGAGCCCGACATCTGTGTGAATGGATGTGGGTGGCTCCTCACTACTCAGTTAAGTTCAGTCTGTACACTAGTGTGCTAAACTAATAAAACATCACAAACCATGTACTCCACTTTTACAGAGTATATACCATATGCGGTTTGGGACAGAGCACCTCATTCAGCAAGACATTACATGTGTTGTTGATCAGTAGCATAACTTTGTTAATAAAGTGGAGCTTAACTTTATTATCTGGAATTATGGTGATCATATTGTTTATTTTTAAATTAATTAACTTGGAACAAGTGGTGGGCATTTAAAAATATACTAGATTTAATCTATTATATTGTGTGTTTTTGGTCATACTATCGTGGTGGAGACATACAGAGTATAGTGTGATCTACTGTTAAGCTTTTTCACTTTTTTCCTATTATTTTATGGGGAGTCACACTGAGTTTGTGTGGCTCTCTGTACGCAACACAGAAGAAGTAGCTACAGATGTTTAAGATCAGGGGTCGTGCAAGCAGCAGCAGATTCACAATCTGGAAATGGATATGACTAGACTAGGAGATGCAGAATGCAAAAAATAGCCTACTTTTAAATAAATGAAACGTACACATTTTAAGTAAACAAGTAATGAGTCACAACAAGTGTTTTAATCAATTTTTTTAATTGTCTGATGACCTTAATGTAAATTTGTCTTCCCTTTCTTGAAAAGGATACTAGAGGAAATGACAGGCTAGATATCTGAGCATACAGATACGATACATTGTGCATAAGAGATCCAACAGAGGCAAGGTTTGTCACACTGACAAAAAGCACAACCTGCGTTTAGTACAAAACTGTTGTAGTGGTCAAAAATATCATACAAGAAGCTGTACAATTAAACATTACCTAGAACAGACTGCGGTGTCTCCAACCATGAGCATCACCTTTCTTTTGGACAATCAATGTTGTAAAAAAATTTAATACGATAAAGTGCAGCTTAGCATCAAGAAGGAGAGAAGTTTAAAACATCAGGCAGATCTGAAGATTAAAAATAATAATAATAATACACAAACGAGCATGATTCACCAAAATCTAGTTGGTTAGTTATATGGAATGTATCCTTTGGTGATCTGACGTGAATAAATCATGATTATGAGTGTGATAAAATTATACATGTGCATATGCATAGAAGGCAGTTGATCATAACTCTACACCTAAAAGCTCTGTTTACAAGTTTAACCAGGTCCATTTCTGGCTTCACATGAAAGTTTTTTGCTTTTTACTTGGGTTGAAGAGTGACATTTCACAAATGTTTCATAAATATGGTATATGCTAAATATAGTGGGATGAACCCATGGAACAATCAGGATGAAATAATTTATAAATTCATGTTCTGTACTGAAATATGGTGACGTTTTATCACACTGATCAAATCCAGGACAATAAATTCCTCAGAAGAACATGACCAGGTGCTGGAAAGTGTTTAGAATGTTCTTGTTCTAGACTAAAAATACAGTCTTGTGTAAAGTTTTGACACCCCTGGTACAGTTATAAGTTGGCACATATGAGTACTGAACTGTGATTTTTATTGGTCAGACGTGCAATTCCACAGTTCTACAGACAGATGGCGACAGAACGACTATTCAAATACTATACAGTACAAACCGTGCTAACTTATTTTTCATGGTCAATTGCTCACATTGTGGAAAATACATATACAAATACCACAACTTTTGCATGTATTGAATGTCATGTTTATTTTAATGCACTGTTAAATTGTGCATTTAAATGTGCACATGTAACTTGACCAGTGATGTCCAGACTTTAGCACAAGACTGTAAAAATGATCACCAGGCAAACATGATTAAGGCATAAACCCTCTGGACCACTCAAGTGATCCACTAGTAAGAGCATTTGGGTTTGTAATAGTGTGATAATGTACCAGATAATAAGAAATCTGCTGTGAAAAAAACATGGTTTCATTTGGAATCTAGCAGAATTTTATGTCAGACGTGCAATTCCACCGCTTCACCGGCAGATGGCGACAGAAAGGCTGTGTTCAAATGCAATACAGTACTGACCGTGCAAACTCCACCCACCGCAGCAAGTCCAAATACAGTGCAAGCAACTGAAGGGGTGCAACAACTTGATTGTGTTGGGACTTGAACAAACAACCTTTTTGGGACTTGCCTAGTAACTTAACCACTGAGCTACCACTGTCCTCAGTTCTCTAAAAAAAGGAATCAAGTAGTGCAGATTATTTGAGTACATATACAATCTAAGATCCAAACTTATCTGGCTGACATCTGCACAAGTGTGAGGAGTATTTTTCAAGGAATGAACTACTGATCCCATAATGCACTTTACTTGGTAGTCATATGAGCATATTGTATTTGATTTTGCATTCTAATACAGGAATAATATGCTGTTATTCTGAACACAGCCACATTCTTTTGACTGATCTGGTGCCATCTGCCAGTAGAGGATTAGAACGGCTTGTCTTTTACGCCTATTCACTCAGCTGTGTGTGCCAAGATACAAAAAGATGATTTCTACATGATTTCTACAACAGCAAACATATAGCTGCTGTAAAAAAACAAACTGAGCGTAAAGACGCTATACAGTAAGTCAAAAAGTTAACAGTTGTATTTTTGTGCTCATCAGAGTGATGCGTAAAAACATGCACACAAAATAATTAGCTTGAATATTAAAAGGTATTGACCATATACATATTTAACCAATATATTCATTGCCTAGTGTAAAGAAATAAGCGTTTTATCTAAGTGGAATCACACGAATCAAAGAATGAATCATTTTTCCTGTAGAATTCCATATGCTCTTACTAGTGGATATTTTATTCATCTTCCTTAATAATTCATATTCAGTAACGATCTTTTACAACACGACTAATGCTTGTTTAAGACGGACCTAACTGACATTTCATCATTTTTTGCAAATACACTATATGGCTAAAAGTATTTGGACACCTGAGTGTGAGCTTTTTGGGTATCCTATTTTATCCCTATGTGATCAGACACTCTTCAGAGAAAGCTTCTCACAAGTATGTCTGTTGGAATTTGTGCCATTCAGTCAAAAGAGCATTTGTATGGCTGGTCACTGATGTTGATCATCAGTTGATGTTCCAGTTCATTCCAAAGTTGTTCAGTGAAGCTTAATTTATTTATTTATTAGGATTTTAATGTCATGTTTTACACACTTTGGTTACACTCATGACTGAACAGGTAGTTACTGGTTACACAAGATTCATCAGTTCAAGTTTAATGTCAAACACAGTCATGGACAATTTAGTATCTCCAATTCACCTCACCGCATGTCTTTGGTTGTGGGAGGAAACCCACACAGACATGGGGAGAACATGCAAACCCCAGACAGAAAGGACCCAGACGTTCCACCTGGGAATCGAACCCAGGACCTTCTTGCTTCGAAGCGAGAGTGCCCACCGAGCCACCTAATTTGTGGCTGAAACAAAAATTAAAAGGATGTCCCAATACCTTTGTCCATATAGTGTATCTTCTACAGGTCGTTTCCCATGCTGCTACCCCCGTAATCAGCCTACAAAACCCACTAGATCTACAAATACCACTTCAATAGCATTCCACTACTTGATTTGATCCTTTGCTGTAGGAACTAGTAAATGCATCCATTTTTATTGTCGTTTTGATCAGACTGACTCAGACTGTCCAACATTTTGTCCGTTCTTTCTTTTCTTTTCCTCACTAGGTTTTTAGCCACTGTGTGCAGTTTAGTGTGTTCGTTGCTGATCAGCCCCGCCCGGTGCTGTGTTAGGATACTCCACCTAGGGTTAGCACGTCGAAGCAGATATCGCACACGCGAACCGGTTTGTTCAGGTCGAATTTGATAATGGGAATCTCCTTAATGGAGCACTTGTGGCAAAGCAGGCGACCACAGTGACGGCTGGAAAAGAGAAAAGGCAAAAAAAAAACAAAGAGAACAAGTTTAGAGATTAGAGATGAAAAGAGTCAGTAAGGAACTCGTGATCATATTTGGAACTGGTTTATTCTTAATTTGTACATACCAGTGATGTTTTCTTGTAGTGACTCCGAACTTGGCAGCACACTCGTAGCAGTTGGAGCCATCGCACCATGGGGGCTCTTTGGAAAGCATATCTTTGTTATAAGAAATAGAGAAGACAAAATGAATAAAAACGTGATCCGTGTTGGGTGCCGTCTAAATAGAAATCTGTTTATTTATTTTTTCCTTTCTCATCCAATATAGACATATCCAATCACAACTTTGTTCCCCCTTTTGCCGCTTCTTTCTCCCCCCTCCAAATGAGAATGACGGTAGACTGTCATGCATCATTTAGACATGATTGTTACCAACAATCACTTCTTTTCCCCCGCTAGAGGCAAAAATCTCAGACCTGTGCAGGTGCCATGAGATCAACCAGCCAGTAGAGCCTATAACTGTAGTAGTTGACAAATTTCCTTCTCAACCATTGTCCCTCCCCCTACAGACACACAGCCAATCGTGTGTCCATTACTGCATCATGCGAGTGTAAGACATATGGGGTGTCCTAACACTTTTGTTAGTGTTGTTTGTGTTGTGTTGTACCAAGTAGGCGGAAGAGAAGCTGCTTGGTGGCCACTTGATAGTTGAAGATGTTTACGCCCTGATTATTGTTGACGCCCAGACGAGCTCCAGCCCTCACGATGGCCCGACAAAGATTAGCATTTCCTTTCGTGTACGCCAGCAGAAGAACTACAGCAGAGAAAAGAATAAGAATAAGTAATAAGTGAATAAGTAATATAAGTAATAAGAAAAAGAATAAGTAAAGAGCTTTGGTGAGTGTTTACATTAAGTATGAGACTAAGGAAAATTAGTGATCTGAGTAAATTATGCTTGTTGGTGTTGAAAAGGATAGTTTAAGTATGTTAGAAACTGCAAATCGCCTAGGCTTTTCATAAACTGTGTCCATAAGCCTTTTGGCCATGTGTGCAAACATAAAAAAGACAGTAAAGAAATTTTTGAAAAGAGCTTTTCTAAGACATGAATGTTGCTGTGTGACTAACCTGTGTTTCCTTCATTGTCTGGTTTATCCAAAGGATACTCTGGCATGCATTCCAAGAAGAGTTCAAAGATCGCTGCAGCATTTTCTTTCCCATAGTGTCCAAGGACATGCATTGGAGACTGGCCTCTAAAGGTAGCAAAGAAGTTCAACAACATTAAGCACCTTTTTTAATGCATTTTCTCCCCATTTTCCTCCCAATTTATCAGTCAATTTGTCTTCCGCTGCTGAGGGATACCCGATTGCATCCAAGGAGAGCATGTCGCTGTACCCACCACCTTCGGACACGTGCACAGCCCTCCTCTTCTGGCCCCTGCTTTCTGCACAGGCGTGCTAACCGTTCAGAGGAAGGTGTCTGTCAGAATCTCATTTAATGTAGAATAGAAAAATAATAAAACAACCACAGATGGCAATACAACGAGACAGCTAAACAAGTTAAGAAGCTCAGTGCAGCAATGAAATATGCTAGCCCACTACCACTGAGATCCAGGGTTCAAATCTCGTCAACCCAGACACAATTGTACATTGGTGGGATAAGCAAACAGCCTATTAGATAGACCTGTCAAATGTATTTTATATTTATTTATATTTAAGAAGCTACACCCACTACACAGACCAACTTCATGGTTGTACTATCTGACTATAGCCCAGCTGTCGTTTTATACACTGTGTTACTCCCTGTACCCCACTAATCTATCAAAAATTGACCAGATGACATTTGGGGTAATGCGTCATTCTCAACACTGCAAAGACACTCAGACCAGAAAAACATACTTAACCATGTCATTACCATGTCATCTGTGTGTGTTAACCCCACCTGAGATTGTAGGTCTCTGCATCGATGTTTGACTCGGTGAGAAGCGCCCGGACGTTATTTAGACGACCCTGCATCACAGCTAAGTGTAGGGCTGAAACAAGAACAAACACAATGCATAGTTTTGAGCTTTTTATATCCAGCAGCATTGATACGGTTCTGTGAGTGAGATAAAAGTTCACGTTGTACTTTAGTCCAGAAACATACCGTTGTTGCCGTTCTCATCAACTGCGGTGAAGTCAATGCCGTTTTCGATCAGGACAGAGCAAATAGTGGCCAGATCTTGCTGTGCTGCCAGGTGTAAAGCTGTCTGACGATGTTTGGTCAGCTCGTTCACTTTGGCGCCTGCTAGGAGCTACACACACAAATAAAAGTAGAAAACACATGAACCATGTCTTCAAAGTACAATAATAATAATAAAAATAGAGCAAAAATGGAAAAAGAATTGGGCACGGGTCCCATCATACACAAAGCTTACCAGGTTACGGACGATGATCTCAGAGCCGGCTTGCACAGCGAGGTGCAGCGGTGTCAGTTTGGCAGCGTCCTGGACTCTGGAGTTGACATTTGCTTGCACGCTGATCAGGAAGAGCACACTCTCGATGTCCGAGTTCTGCACAGCTATGTGGAGGAAATTCCGTCCTTTGTTGTCCACCTGAAGAAAAGGAAGAGAGTACAGCCAAGTGACCGGGTGATCAGTGTGTTTGCTCAGCCTTAAACCTTAACCTTGACCTTAAACATGAGGCTTTAAAAAAGTGGGTCTATTTGAAAACCTAGTGATCTCTCTACATAGACACATTTTATGTCATCCTACACTCTCCAGAAAAGAAATCTGTCTAAATTCTTAGATGCCTTAAAATGCTGCCTATAAGGTGCCTTATTTAAAAGCTATACTCTAACTAAATGCTTCCTAAGTGGTGAAGGCAATCCCAGCATTCACTGCGGCACAACGTTTCTCACAAAAAATGTACAATCGTCACGAAACTGCAAACCTTCCTGGTTTAGCTATACCCTGCTGGTCCCACCTGCTCGGCAGCTCCAGGCTCTCGCTTCAGAATGGCCTCTGCTGCTTTGTTGTTTTTGTGTGTCATGGCACAGGCGAACGGCGTCGTGCTCTGCCTGTCTCTTAGGTTCAGTCGTATATCTGGGTGAGAGATGAGCAGCTGGATGATCACGCTGTGCTGACTGCTGATGGCCAGATGGACTGGAGCCCGCCCCTCAGCATCCTGCACATACACAAGTACTATGAATTAGAAGAACGCACACAATCTATTGTCTGTGATAAATGTGAGGCACGTTTGCACCAGCAGTGTTTACTGGACCTGTGCATTGACGTTGGCTCCAAACTCCAGCAGGCATTGCACCACTTCCTCGAGGCCCCAGCAGGAAGCCAGGTGAAGAGGGCTCTGACCATCCCGGGCCTCCTCATCTCCTTCCCCATTAGGACCGGGTCTTCTTTGACTGTTTACATCACAGCCACTGATTGAGAAACACACACAGACATGCACAGAGAAAAGTAAGGGTCAGCAAGAAATTCCAAGTGTATAGGTAGTATTTTTTTAATGTTAAATTTATTCATGCATAGTTTCAGACGTTGGTCACTCTTGGTCAGAAAGCAAGTGTAACTGAATTACTGAGAAACATAAAAAGAGACCCACACAATCTAATATTTATATGGATATATAAGCAATAAATATATGTAATATAGATGTTAAAAATACCTAAAAGTTTCTACTGTGTCTCCTTTACACCTAAACACCAAGTTATACAAGCAACAATAAAGCAAATGAAAAAATTGAAGTACTAGTCTATGATACGATGTGCACATGAGCAGACCTGCGTATGAGAAAGCAGGCTGAGACCTCGTTGTTCTCATCAATGGCTCTGTGCAGCAGCGTCTGCTGGCAGCCTCCTGGCCCTGGACTCCAGCACGTCGCATCACAGCCATGCCTGACCTATTCAAAACAAAACCAGCAATTAAGACAGTTCCTCAAGCTTTTGTGAGCTGGGCTGCAATGGGCCACAACATTAATCCCTTAGTGCATCCCACAAGAGTGGCCTTAGTTCACTGTCCAGTAGTTATAAGCCTAAAGTATAAAAGTGCTGGCCGTAGGTTGCAAACGGCAATGAAAATGTTAATGAACAATAACTATCATCTGAAATTCTAAAATTAAACATTACTGTAAATATTAATATTAGATTGCAAAGACTTGGATCATACTATGAAAAGTAATTAAAAGATATTTCCGAATTAAAAGGAACACCCTTCCTAGACCCTCTTACCAGTGTTGAGGCGATGTCCTCCAGGCCATTCTCCAAGGCTAGCCACAGTGGAGGATCCCCCTTCTCATCTACCACAGACATGTCAGCTCCACGTGTGCAGATGGCATCTACCACCAGTGGGAGCTGGTTACTGATGGCCAGTTGCAGGGCTGTCTGACCTTCCTGCGTCCTGAGAAAGGAAGATGTATTTAATGTCCGACTCAAGATCAGACCAGAGGTATCCGCCTACAGTACTGCAAAGTTTAGCGTTCTACCTCAAAACACACCTGATTTTAAGCTGAAGTTATCAGCTTAATAACCAGGTCTGTGGGCTGTGGTCCAATTCGAAGTGCTATTGTTAGAAATTACGTTTAACACCCCCGAAAACAAACCAGGTATTACTTCAAATAGAATAAAAAACCACTGAGCTTTATCTCCAAGCTGAAATCCTGAATGTAGATAAACCCACAAACCACAGATACTACATGCATACTTAGCAGAAACCACAACACTGTTCTCACATCAGTCATAATGAGCTGTTCTGTCACCCATGAGCAACCTACCTGACATTAATATCTGCCTGATGCTCCAGCAGGAAGAGTGCACTTTTGCTGTCCTGTCGCTTGATGGCCATGTGGAGGAGAGTCTGGCCATCAGACATTGTGTCATTAATGGCTGCTCCTGAACCCAAGAGCTGTGCTGCGATGGTGTGCATACCTGTCAAAGCAGCACAAAGAAATTAACTTAGCTATAATTCATATACTCAATCCGTTTGTATCATCCTGACAGATCATGATGTATTGTCCGCTATCAAAACAGATACGTAAACTTAGCAACATGCTGTTGTTAAAGACTCATTTTAGGTATTTACCCTGGATTTTAATGAAAACAGTAAAAATACAAGACACCATCTTTTACTGGCTGAAATTACTGGGTCTAAATCAGCTGTACCTGTCCAGAGAGCAAGTCCAAGCACAGTCTGGTCCAGGGAGTCTTTAAGGCTGAAATCTGGGATGATTTGTAGGTTGTTGGTGGCATGCAGAGCATTGGCTGTGAAAGAAAAGGTCAAAAGCAAGCATGTGACTTCTATTCTTTCACTAAATGTTAAGCTTTTTGTGCTTGTGTCTTTGCTCCATCTCTCCGAACATACCTTTCTGCTCCAGTATCACAGACACTACGTCTGAATGGTTGTGGACGATGGCCATGTGCAGAGGACTCTGTAGGGACACGCCGTGGCTTCGATCCCCAGCGTCAGGGAGGGCAGTGTGGGTCTGTAGATTAGGATTGGCCCCCTGCTGTAGAAGCTCGGCTGTTAGTGCTGCCAATCCACAGCGGCATGCAGTGTGCAGAGGAGTCTCTCCCTTCAGAAAGAACAAAGGATGGACGAGTCAAGAAGAAAGAACCTTAGGTGGCTAGTGAGGGGTCAGAACAGAATGAGTGTTCAAATGATTTAAAGCACCATTATTTCAATATATAGTGGTGTGAAGATTATTTTACCCATCAATTGTGCATTTAAATGCTCAGATTTTGCCAATTTTTTAACTTAAATTCCTTTTGTGTGCCAGGTTTCATTACATCTTTTGACATCATTAAGTGTAAAAAGTATGTAAATATGTGTTGTCTGATCAGCCATGGTGGAATGAGCATACATTTTGACTGAAAAACTCACCCATTTGTTAATGTGATTGACCTTTGCCCCGTGGGTAGCCAGGAAGATGGCGGCAGCCTCACTGCCTGCAAGTGCTGCTCTCTGCATGAGACAGTTTCCTAAAGGAAACACAAAGAGCTGCTTTTTACAGGGCAATATATGTAAACTTTGTACACCTCAGCACATTACTGACTCCAGTCTTTCACATATGCTAGGAGCGAGAAAAGCGGCTTTAATAGAGCACCAAACAGTCCTAACTACATTTTTTTAACCAATAAACAGCCGCCATTACTCAGCAATCATTAACATTTATCCAACTACCCGATCATATTTTGTCTCTGCTGCTCCTGACAGAGGAGGGCTGTAACACACGCCCGCTCCGAAACGTGCACAGTAGCGGTCTCATATGGTGGTCAGAATCGTGCCACACACTGATCTCCACAATTCCCCACAAGTATTTGTGCGCCACTGACCGGCCAGCAGAGGTAATAATTGCAGCTGTCATGAGGAATCCCTCTGACCCTGCCTTCCCCATACGAGCCAATTATTGTTTATACAGGACCAAACATGACATCTGTTACCTGTGGCATCTGGAGCGTTAGGATCACTGCCCCTTTGTATGAGACGAGCCGCAAAGCTGTTCTCATCAAACGAGGTGCCGTTGACCACAGGTGTGTCGTCCTGAAAGGGATTGACGGAGTGATCGGTGGCCACAGTGATGTACTGAAGGGCCAACCACAGAGCCATGTTACCCTCGTGATCCTTTAAATCCATGTCCAACCTAAACAGGATGGGAACAGGTCACAACATAAAGCTGTCAGCATTTGAGCATGACCAGTTTAAATGAGGTTATTTAGACCTGAATGGGATTTGATACTCACTGTTTGCACTGCAGGAGCTGGTTAAAGACGGGCTCGTTTCCAGAAAGGACTGCTTCATGTAAAGGTGTTCTAAACGATTAAAAGAAGAGTCACACAAAAAAAAAAAACCCACATAACAGATGCTTAAATAAGAAAAAAATAGTTTCTACATAATTAAACAGTTTAGGGAAGGCCGTTTTCTGTTCCAGCATGACTGTGCCCATGTGCATTTACATTTACAGCACTTAGAGATGCTTTTATCCAAAGCAACTAACAACTGTGGCAGTATACAATTTAAGAAACCTGGGCATGGGCACATGGGCCCAACAGTAGTAGCCTGGCAGTAATGTGGCATGAACCAGCAACCTCCCAATACTAATCCAGTACCTTAATGTGCAATGTGCACAATATGAGCCTTCTAAAGACATGGTTTAAACTCCTGAGGCCTGACCTCAACCCCACTGAACAACTTTAGGAATAAATGCACTGTTGATTACAGGTTAGACTTTCCTGTTCAACACTGGTGGTTTTGTTGACTGAACAGGCCCAAATCTCCCTAGACACACTCTAAAATCTTGTATAAAGTCCTCTTAGAAGAGCAGAGGCTTTCATATATGATGTTCTTAAATAGTCGGTAGTAAGTATCACAAAAGTATATGTCATTTCTAAAGAACCCATTACCCACCGTCCTCTGCTGTTCTGCATGTTGGGGTTGGCACCGGTTTTGAGCAGAGCCGCTGCGATGCGGGCCATGCCGCTCATCACTTCGGAGCTGTGTTTCTTTGGACTAAAGGAGCAAACGAGATGCAGCGGTGTCTCCACTGCCCCCACGGTGGCTGCGTTTACTTGTGCCGAGTGACGAATCAGAAAGGTGGCGGCAAACTCGTCTCCTGAAGAACGACACAGATTGAAATTGAGAATGAGCTTTAGATCTTGGTAAAGGATATGTATCAAAAGAACCAAAAGTAAACAAATTAATTTACACATTTACGAGCATGGAAATGAATCAACTCTCAGGTAATCGTATGTCATATATTCAGATTTCTCTCGTCTAGGTGACATGAAGTGCAGTGTTACCATAGAATAATCACTCTTATGGCTCTAGGCAGAGCATTCCGTTAGCAGATGTTGCATGATTCACATTGCGGGGGGTCCTTCACCCCTTATCAGGCATGAGTGGGTTTATACTTGTCTGCCCAACACAGCATTTAGTATACAGGCAGTCATACACTGTATTATAATGGTGTTCCTAATATAGTGGACAGTTAACACACATATATATATGGCAAATAAACTGCACATAATAATGTTATTTGACATCCTACCTCTCTGAATAGCTTTGTGCAGGAGGCTCCAGCCACTCTGATCCACCATGTCCACGTCTGCTTTGTTATTTACTAGTGTGGTAGCGATACTTTCAAGCTTTCGGGATAAGGCCAGGTCCAGAGCCAGATCTCCATTGTTGTCCAGCTCATTTAGCTTCCCAGGCAACTACCAGAGCAAGCAAGAATAAATAATTCAGTCTAATCTGCACTCTAAGAACTGGCAACAAATATTGGCTGGTATGAACACTTGCTATGCTTTGCTTGTGTGTACCTGAGAATCCATCTCTATAAGGTAAAGGAAGACCACGTCCTCCCGCTCCACTTTAATGGCTTTGTGTAGTGGAAACTCTGTCTTGGACTTGATCATCTTATAGAGCAGCTGTGCACTCATAGTGCTAAAGTCTTCTTTCCTCAGGTCATCCTGTAACAGAGCAGAATGAGTTAGAAGAACACCTTTTTTCTGCCTAATTGCCAGTGAGAAAACATGGAAGGAGTGTCAAAAATTGCAAATTTTAAAATACACAGTCACTGTTGGTAGGGTGCTTGGGTAGCACAGCGGTAAATTATTCTAGCACTCTCCCACTGGGCTCCAGGGTTCAAAGCACAAGCGGTGCTACTGGCCAGTTGGCGTCTACACAGTCATGATGGGGCAGGGGGGTGAGCATTCCCCAAGCAGGTAACTATAATATCATGTGCCTAACTTGGAGTAAAGGAGGCCATTCAGACTTTGTAGTAAAAAATCCTACATTTGTGGTTGGCTTTTGCTTTCTTGGGTTAAAGCTGCAGTCAAACACAGCATGAACGGCCCAACAATCTTTGAATGAACCCACCAAGTCTAGACTGACTGCAAGACCTTCCCTTGTAAAATCAGTATGTTACACTGACATAGGACACATGTGAAAGCTAAGCAATCATCAGCTAGAAAGACATGACTAGCCAGACATTCCTTCCCCCACTATGATAAAGAGTTAACATTAACGACTCGCACCGACATGACTCACCCAGTGGCTGGCGATGATTTCACCGCAGTAGTTCATCAGCGTGGTGGCGTCCAGCTCTTCGGCTGTTTGGTAAAACCTGATGCAGTTTCTCACGTTAACTGAAGACATTACTCCTTTCTCACATCTACAAACATGAAGAGGAAAAAGTCTCTCATTCAAAGATAAAACATTTAAAGATAACGCAGTATATTTACATGCCCTGCCAGCCTAAAGTATATTGAAATATACTATAATTAGCCCTATAATTAGTGGATTAACTATTTATTCACACGTATTGCTAAGATGCCCATGAAATTAAGTGCACAACCATGTGATTCCTACTGATGAAAAATTGCCCATAGAGCTCAGTACATTTAATTGTGGCACTTTTATAGAATGGCAGCTTTTTGAAAGGTTAGCTAGTCTACCCTGCCAGACCACCACCTATAAGTGCGGTTATTGTGAGTATGTACAGTATTCAGCAATAACAACTAAGCTGTTTTACAAACAGCAGGCTTACAAAGTGTGTAAAAATCACCAGTCTGCTGCTACCAGTCTGGAGGCAACCTGATCACGCACAGAGCCGTATCGCGGACAGAGAGCCAAGATCCATCTGACTCTCTGCACTCAAGCAGGCTCCTGGACCAGTCTCAAAAATCGCATATTGCAGCGGCCAGGTTGATAGCTCTGCTCGAATTCAAACACTCTACAGTAGTGTGCTAGCACGTTGGACCGCGACACCACCCAAGCTCCCACCTGATAACTCTGTAATACCAAACCCCTATAATCTCTCAATCTGCTGAAGAGCAACTCATTTATGATAATGAACAAACACACAAAATGACAACATTGCTAAAGCTGCTGCAAAAGCGGCAGATTCTTCACTACATCTTTGAGTCACTTTTAATTGTTGTCTAGGGTGCCATGACATGCCCACCTCTCTCGTAGGAGGTGAAGCTGGAAGCGGTTGGCCAGCTTCATAAGGTCGATGAGAAAGGCGTCGTCTTCGCTCAGCTCTAACTCGTCCGTGTAAGCCCAGCGCAGCATCGCCATGGCAACCTCCGGCTTTGCCTCTGGGCGGCACAAGCGTTAGGTGGAGATGTAGAAGTAGAAGAAAGGAACATGAGAAAAAGGCTTGACCATTGATGCACACAAACAATCTGATTGCTGGATTTATGATTACTCAAGTGGTCATGTAAAATTGTTAATTCGCCAGGCCGTCACTGGACGTCCCATTTCAAAAACATGGTATTAAAACAAAATTACTTCTAGCTGATCTGTTTGAACACCCAGCCAGGTCAATAGCATCGCTTGGGATTGAAGTTTAAGAGCTTAGCGTTGGTGGGCTACCACTGTGACCCAAGCACCAATAATCAAACCAATAACCAATAACTCTTTTTGGTTACCTTCATATTCTTACCTGATAGGTCCAGTTCAGAAGTTGAAGCCAGGTTGGCCAGGCTCCATACATCACTGCGTGCTGCCAGCACAAACTTATGGGCGCTTAGCCACTCTTCTCCAACCTTCACCTTCAGATCACTGCGACATGGCACAGTTCTCAATTAAACTTATAACACAGCATATACATGCAAATTATTCAAAACTCCCTCTCAATCTTGTCATGTAAATGGGTTACTATCAGCTCGCTACACATGACTCAAACACAAATACCAGTTTGGCCCAGACAGACAATGAGTCATGATGCCACACAACTACGCACCTGTACTGTTCTTGCCGGTAAAAGTCGGCAACGATGGCCAGCAGGCGACTGATGAAGGAGTCGCTGGGTTGAGAGGAGGCGGAGCTAGATGCCTGAGCCGCCAGCATGGAGCACTTCCTCTCCGTCTCTACCAGCTTCTGCTGCATTTTGACATACTCCTGGCGAAGCAGGGACAGGTGCTTCTGCAGCTTCTGCACCTCCTCTGCAGAACACCACAGCAGGGAAAGACAGAGGGATGAGAATGTGAAACCATTAAGAGTGAGGATGGGTGCAAGGAAGGGTGTAAAAGAACAAGAACATAAAATGGATAAAGGACAAAACGGTTAAACAGAAATGGGCCAAAACACACACAAGGATGAGTCAAAATTATTGGGGTGAAAATGACAGAAGTAGGAGCAAAAAGAACAGACAACTCCAGAGAAAAATCAAGACACAAAACAGCTGATGTTGCAGACTGAGTTAAAAAAAAAAAACGACTTCCTGTGGGACTAAAAAAGCCTTGGGGCTTAAAAGATGGGTGAAGTCAAATAAAATCCCTCTCTGAACCAGAAGCACACAAAAGATAAGTGTAAATGGCTGATGGTCTGTGTTGGTATGGTATGAGTGGTATGAGTGTGTTGAAAGCAGACACAGTGTCCCAAACAGTATACTATTGTACACAGTAGGGCCAGGCTGCCACCCCCATGAAATATGCCCCCCTCAATATAATGATGTAATAATTATGAATAAACACATTCCACTCACTAGCTTTGTGTAAGGTTTCAATCAGTTGTGAATATGGCAAGAATGTTTAGATCTGGTAGATTCCCCCACTGTTTAATTCATAGCTATGTCCTTGGAGTAGGGTAACTTTTTTAATACTAGTTAGTAATGTAGTATACAGTTTGAAACAGGTCATTTGGTTTTAAAAGAAAAATGATCTATATGTACAAAAACGGCTCAGGGTAGTTTATCATCAATACAGTTTGACAGACATTTAGTTTTGACTAATTTTGGAATTTTATATATAAAGCCATGTCAAAGAAGTTGAGCTTTCACTGTGCATGATTACTAGCTAAGAGACTTTAACTGTTTTCATAAACAAAAAAAGGAATTTGGTGATCATTTGGGCTGCTCTCCAGAAGCCAGTTAGTATAAACCAGGCTGTAAAGTAAGTGAATGGGAAATACAGTCCCTGTAGAGCTACATCATCTCAATCATAAAGAAAACACAAACAGGTTTACACAATAATCACACGACTTTCCCTTAAACACATTACATCTTTCAAAATTCGTTTCAATTTGAAATCTTCCTCATCCTGATTAGGGTTACTTCCCTAAAGCGAGAGAAACTGGAATTTGACTGCTTAGCATAAATTCTGCCAGCCTTGTTTCCTTCCTCTTTACTCTTGGATTATCCATCTGTGTGCATGTTGAATTGTAATTTGCTGAGAAAACACTTTGCTTTTGACCTGCCCCTGTGATAGTGTTACTCCTAACCACATGACTGGGTCTACAGGGAAAGGGGAATGCTACAATAACAGCAACATGGACCATAGAATTATGTTAAGTTCCATACACAGAGTAATTACTTTCACTCTTGATATAATTACAGTTTATAAGATTCGCTTTAATCCACTTGGGCTAAGTTCAGCCAACCCCCACCACTACTGTTCTAGGCAAAAAAGTCAGCAGAATTGTTCCTTTGGATGTTAATATGTACCATAAAGTGGTGTAAAAGCAGACTAGCCAATAGAAGTAGGCAAAGCACAACACCCTGATCACACAACCATCATTTAGTAACTAAAGCAACACAGTCTTGGGTTATAGACATGGAAAGGAAATGTTGTATTTTACAAGACAATGAAGATTCAATGCATTTAAAAAGCTTGGCATTAAATGTACTGATCAATTTTAGTCATCAATTATAATTTAAGTTCATGAATTAGAATAGAAGCAAAACAATTAAACCATTTAAAATTATCTCCAAACAAGAGAAAGCTTTAAAAATAAACATTACAGACAAACAGGTCTGGTCAGTGACATTTCTGACAAGGAACATATAACAATTGTCTGATACAACAGATAATAAAAATGACTTTCTGTGCTGACACTGGACTTCATATACACATTTCTACTACAGGGAAAATAAAAGACACAAAAATCACATGATCAGATCATGATCAAGGTTAGCTTCAAGTTTTAGACAGCTCCAAAATGAATACTAGGTCTGAAAGTCAGCTATCACGTGTCAATTAGAATTTTTTATTTAATGCATTTTAACTGAATGTTTCTCACTGTCTAGTAATTCTAATTTATGTCAGAAAATGTTACACAATGTTGGTAAAATATACCCTGTATCACCGATATTTTACTGCACAGTATATTTCACATAGTCAGCAACAATAAATGTCTTGTAAATGCAGTAAGATTGAAGCACTGTAACACCTGCAATACAAAATGTGACACTCCATCCCCATCCCAATCCCACACATGCCCTGACCAGTCCTGTAAATTACATATTGAAGGCAAAAGACCTTGGTCAACTGCGTTTGAGTGGACGGCTGACCAGGTTGGTGGCTCCTCTGAGATTTTAACACTTTGTAGTGGTGTGGTAGTGAGTTAGACCTCTGCACTACCCAAGCTTCAGCCATAATTAACATTTATTGAACAATTACATTACAATTGTACAATACTATAACATTAGAATATTATAAATTGGGAGATGCTAGTAATTTGGCATGGAAGCCTGACATGTTTGTTTTTGTGAGCAGGGAGGAGTTTTATTCGCAGATGTACCGTTTGAAACACTTGCTTTGATCCAAGCTTGTGTTTAACTGTCATCTCTAAATAATTTATTTTTACGGCCAGAACAAACAATTGTACTCTTGATTTTATGTGGATCAATAAAGCAATGCAAATCATGTGGTGTCTTTGATGTGCCACTACAACCAGAATCCATACAATTGGTCTTGTAATGAAAGTAGACATAAAAAAAAATGTGCGAGCAATGTTTTATGAAGTGGAATGGTTAATATGGATCAAATTGTGCTCGAGATTCAAACAGTCTGGAAGAATTTAACTGCTGCTGTTTGGATTCCTGGACAGCAGTGTGCTACAAAGTAATTTCCTCTTGGTTTCCTCCGGATACTCGGTTTACCTGCCAGCAACCAAAAACTGTGGACTGACTTGTCTTTATTTATTTATTAGGATTTTAATGTCATGTTTTACACACTTTGGTTACATTTATGATAGAAACGGTAGTTACTCATTACATAAGATTCATCAGTTCACAAGTTTCATGTCAAGCTTCGAGTCATGGACAATTTTGTATCGCCAATTCACCACACTTGCATGTCTTTGCACTGTGGGAGGAAACCGGAGCTCCTGGATGAAACCCACACAGACACAGGGAGAACATGCAAACTCCACACGGAAACCTGGGGATCGAACCCAGGACCTTCTTGCTGTGAGGCAACCGTGCAAAAGTGTGAGCGAGTAAATAAATGAATGTGTTACGGGCGTCCTGGCAGGACCCCACGCGAACCTGACCAGAATAAAACAGTTAGTAAAAATAGGTAAATGATTGTATAAATTCCTATCAACACTTTCAAGCACTTTAGGCATCGAGTTAAGCAGTTAATTCTGGCATTTACTGACCTAATAGAATTTAATCGAATAAGTGCTTGAGATCTAGACATTACTCAGGGGTTTATGAACATTGGTACATCGGCTGCGGCGTCACACTGTCCATACAGCTGCAAAAAAGTGTCTGGATTCAGTTAAAACATGTACGGAACACCGTGACCGCAAGCTATATCCAGTAGCAACAGAAGTGGGATTTAACCACTACAGTGAACGGAATACCGTTATACTGGTTAATGACAATTGTTGATTGTAAACCACTTTACAACCTACAAGAAGCCAACAGTCACCTGACATGCTCATGGTGTTAGAATTCATCAGCAACTACAACAAACTCACCAAAAGTGCTAAATGTATTTTTTATTTTGCGAATTTTTCACACCAACCGCCGCCCAGCCCACCACCGTCCACAGAGCCTCCCGTAGCCTCTTAGCAATTTATACAAAATATAGCCTCTTTATTACACCAACCCACGTACCACCGGGCACACGTTCGTCATATAACATAAACCAGTATACTCTTTATGTTTTAGTCAGACCAAAAAAGAAACGCGCTACCACTACAAAAGACAAAAACAAGCAAGAATTCATTTTCATACCTTCCGCCATGTTGGATCCGCGGCTGGTCGTGTGATCTCGCGGGAGAACGCGAAAAGCATAGAAAGTATCGCGAGAGGACAGAGACGCACACGGGCGGATTTGGGAAGCGCGAATCGATTCCAGAGATCAGTGAGTCGACTCCGATTTCAACTCTGTTCTGGGTTCTGGGAAGCAATGAGTCGATTCCAAATATATTTGCTCCACCACACACTACCAGCTTCTACTGACTCTCAACTGGGACCAACAGTTAGCTAATACACAGTCATTGTGTATTAAATAATCAATAATTTCATAATTATTGATTACTAAATAATTCGTATTTAACAGATGCTACAGATATAGCTATAGAAGATTCTGTCATATATACATATACAGTTGTACAGTACAATGAAATTCCTTCTTCGCAGGCGGCACGGCGGCTAAGTGGGTAGCACTGTTGCCTCACAGCAAGAAGGTCCTGGGTTCGATCCCCAGGTTGGGCGGTCCAGGTCCTTTCTGTGTGGAGTTTGCATTTTCTCCCCGTGTCTGTGTGAGTTTCCTCCGGGTGCTCCGGTTTCCTCCCACAGTCCAAAGACATGCAAGTGAGGTGAATTAAAGACACTAAATTGTCCATGACTGTGTCGATATAACCTTGTGAACTGATTAAACTTGTGTAACGAGTAACTACCAATCCTGTCATGAATGTAACCAAAGTGTAAAACATGACGTTAAAATCCTAATAAACAAACAATCTTTCTTCGCATATCCCAGCTTATTTGGAAGCTGGGGTCAGAGCACAGGGTCAGCCATCGTCTGGCACCCCTGGAACAGGGAGGGTCAAGGGCCTTGCTCAAGGACCCAGCAGTGGCTGCAAAGCAGAGCCACTTTTTGAACCGCCAATCTTCCAGAAGATAGCCCAAAGCTCTACCCACTAGGCTACCACTGTCCCCAGATAAATAAATAAAAAACATGATTTATTTTGTAAGCTAGTGTACTGTGTAGCCTACCGTTCTAAAACTGAGCTGTTGTTGTTTATAGGCATTTAGAATGAAAAATCTTTAGATAACTATAATTCAGCCTCTTGACCAAAGATGGTTTTTATGACAGTGCTACAATAAAAGTGACAAAGCTCTACAATACATACTATGCTGTCTTGATTCGGTTTGTCCATCTTAGATTGTGTGGCTGGTTTATCTCAAATCCAAGCCCATGGTACATTTGAAATTAATTTCATGTTTCTCAAATGATGCAAACTGCAGAGGGCAAAAAAAACCCCGAAAATGTCTAAATTGATTCCATTTTGAATTTGTTTACAACAGTACACTGTGTCCTTCAATTATTTTCTTCTTTGTCTTCCAGTATCAACATTTAAGGACAAGGTGATAATGTTCATTTTGGACCTTTGCAATAATAAAAGTGTTCTCACAGAACATTTATCTTCTTTAACAAAACGTTTCAAAGACCAATTAATGCTATGGTGTAATTTAACTAAACTAATAAAGTTCACCCATAGATATGCCAGTCATCTTCCAATCAAGTCGGTATTTCAAGCTTTCATTTATCTGCAGCATTCATATATACAGTATACACACACAGGCTTTTGGAGGCTTCAGGGAGTATCTGATTTTGCATGATTGGCCTAGAAAATTCTAGTTTACTAGGTTATGCCCCACAGTAAATTAAAGTAAATAAATAAAGTAAACAAATAAAAAAATTACACAGCATTCATTAATGTGCTGCACTAAGAATTGTATAAGTAAGGTTAGGAGCTACATCTCAATTGAAGTCCAGATCCAGACTAAAGCCCTCTTATTGGTTACAATCAGGAATAATGAAAAAGACAGTGTGTTGTAGAGAAACACCATCCATCCATATGCTCGCCAGGAGTCGGGATCAACTTGACAGCACTTAACAAAACCAACAGTAATAATAACAATTGCTATAATAAGTGTTGCATGTACAGTGTATCACAAAAGTGAGTACACCCCTCACATTTCTGCAAATATTTCATTATATCTTTTCATGGGACAACACTATAGACATGAAACTTGGATATAACTTAGAGTAGTCAGTGTACAGCTTGTATAGCAGTGTAGATTTACTGTCTTCTGAAAATAACTCAACACACAGCCATTAATGTCTAAATAGCTGGCAACATAAGTGAGTACACCCCACAGTGAACATGTCCAAATTGTGCCCAAATGTGTCGTTGTCCCTCCCTGGTGTCATGTGTCAAGGTCCCAGGTGTAAATGGGGAGCAGGGCTGTTAAATTTGGTGTTTTGGGTACAATTCTCTCATACTGGCCACTGGATATTCAACATGGCACCTCATGGCAAAGAACTCTCTGAGGATGTGAGAAATAGAATTGTTGCTCTCCACAAAGATGGCCTGGGCTATAAGAAGATTGCTAACACCCTGAAACTGAGCTACAGCATGGTGGCCAAGGTCATACAGCGGTTTTCCAGGACAGGTTCCACTCGGAACAGGCTTCGCCAGGGTCGACCAAAGAAGTTGAGTCCACGTGTTCGGCATCATATCCAGAGGTTGGCTTTAAAAGATAGACACATGAGTGCTGCCAGCATTGCTGCAGAGGTTGAAGACGTGGGAGGTCAGCCTGTCAGTGCTCAGACCATACGCCGCACAATGCATCAACTCGGTCTGCATGGTCGTCATCCCAGAAGGAAGCTGATGCACAAGAAAGCCAGCAAACAGTTTGCTGAAAACAAGCAGTCCAAGAACATGGATTACTGGAATGCCCTGTGGTCTGACGAGACCAAGATAAACTTGTTTGGCTCAGATGGTGTCCAGCATGTGTGGCGGCGCCCTGGTGAGAAGTACCAAGACAACTGTATATTGCCTACAGTCAAGCATGGTGGTGGTAGCATCATGGTCTTGGGCTGCATGAGTGTTGCTGGCACTGGGGAGCTGCAGTTCATTGAGGGAAACATGAATTCCAACATGTACTGTGACATTCTGAAACAGAGCATGATCCCCTCCCTTCAAAAACTGGGCCTCATGGCAGTTTTCCAACAGGATAACGACCCCAAAAACAACCTCCAAGATGACAACTGCCTTGCTGAGGAAGCTGAAGGTAAAGGTGATGGACTAAACCCAATTGAGCACCTGTGGCGCATCCTCAAGTGGAAGGTGGAGGAGTTCAAGGTGTCTAACATCCACCAGCTCCGTGATGTCATCATGGAGGAGTGGAAGAGGATTCCAGTAGCAACCTGTGCAGCTCTGGTGAATTCCATGCCCAGGAGGGTAAAGGCAGTGCTGGATAATAATGGTGGTCACACAAAATATTGACACTTTGGGCACAATTTGGACATGTTCACTGTGGGGTGTACTCACTTATGTTGCCAGCCATTTAGACATTAATGGCTGTGTGTTGAGTTATTTTCAGAAGACAGTAAATCTACACTGCTATTCAAGTTGTACACTGACTACTCTAAGTTATATCCAAGTTTCATGTCTATAGTGTTGTCCCATGAAAAGATATAATGAAATATTTGCAGAAATGTGAGGGGTGTACTCACTATTGTGATACACTGTATATGTATGCATGTGTTACTTGCATGTATAGTTGTCAGTTATAAAAAAAAGTTTCAAGAAACTCATTATCTTACAAGTCTAAATTTGATTGGTGCAATGTGAATCAAAACTACCAAAAAAATAAAATAAACAACGCTACCTACAGCATATTTAACACTTAGGACCTGATGGAGAACTGTCCACAGGGTAATATAAGATTACAGATCAAAATACATAACCAAAAAAAATACATTCCAGAACACAATTATTGGAAAAAATTATATTTTAGAAGAATTCACTAGGAGACAATTCCATAACATGAAAAATATACATCAGTATTTTGTCTTTGTACATTAGGCAAGAGAACTGCAGTAGTCTGTCAGAGCCAGAATAAAATTAAACTGGTAATTAAGGATTTTATGAAGTAAAGGTGTAGGTGAAACTCGATCATCATTCAAATGCACGCACACACACACTTAAAAAAAAAAAAAAAAACTACAGTTGAAGCATGCTTAGCAAATAGTCACCAGACAAAAAAGGATAAAAAAAATTCCTGTGAAAGGATTTGCTCAAATGAGTGAGGTGAATGCTAAATGGTCAAAACACTGAAAACTAACATGTTGAGTGAATTGGATACACTACACACATGGGTGGGCAAAAGGAACATTATTGCTACACCAAATTTTAATCTTTAATAAGCCAATATGCTGGTACAAAGGGTTAGAAAAGAAAATTCACACGTTAACACTAGCTTAAAGGAGCGTTAGAGCAATTTCTGAACGGCTCCCCTTTTAGCTCTCGATTCAATGCAGGAGGTGCAACAAGCCAAGCAATTTCAATCGGAGGCACTTCTGAAAAGAAAGACAAATTAAAAGCTGAGCTTAAACATGCAGGTTATCACATCTGATGGGTTTCCTTGTAAGTTCCGCCAGCACTGAAAACTCACCGCAGAGCCGAGCACAAGTGCAGTCCTGTTCAGTAGAACTTCTCTACAGCCGAAAGCGAAGCCACTCCCCTCCCCAGCCCACCCACCCGAGTTAAAACCAATCCAAGGACTTGTGCCATTTATTGTTCTAAAATAACTCTTTTTCATGTCCTCAAGGAAATAAGGTGTCCAACATGACATGCATGCTGAACTCTAACACAAGAGGTGGCACTCACCCTCAGATATCCCTCAAACACCAGCTTATGTGCCCATGATGAAAACCTGCCTTTCTGGCTTTTGTTCCTAGTTCATTTTTAAAAATGAAGCTCTGATAGTATGAGAATTGTTGCTACAAATCATGTCCCTCTATAAGACCTGTAAAAGCTCATTCACACTACATGAGAAGCTGCTGGGGAACAAAAGAGGGAAAATATCTATTCTCTTTAAGATTCTTTACAGGACTTAAATTCTAACTACACAAAGCGCTATTATTTGGTACTAAGTGTGTCACTGGATGAATAGGAAGAGTTTTATATATTATCAGGTTTTGAAGTCTGTGCTATTTACAGGTCTTTACAATTTCTTTCCTGAAAGTTTTATTAGTCCATAGCGTAAAAATGTGTATTCGTCACATGGTATAGTTTTCTGTCCTTTTTTTGGTGTTGGCACGTGCTTGGCTGTTTGCGTCCATGAACAAGCTGTTATTGTTCCATTGCAGCTTATTGATGCCAGCCAGTTTCTGCCAACGTTCAATCAAGAAGAGTCTGGCAATATGGTGGTGGAGGGCAGGAAAACAGTGCCATGTTGGTTCTTGACTGGATACCTGTTGGAGACAAAAATAAGAAAGTTAAATAAGAAATACATTCTAATTCGGCGTTACAAATACCAGTGTTCATTTTGACTACAAGCACAAGATTACTTATGTAGAGTCGGTATGAAACACTGAGTCGATAAGATCAGGGTTTTTCAACCCCTGGGTCGTGAGCCAGATAAAACATATAATATACATAATTAAATTATAATAATTAA
Organism: Trichomycterus rosablanca; assembly: GCF_030014385.1. NCBI lineage: Eukaryota > Metazoa > Chordata > Actinopteri > Siluriformes > Trichomycteridae > Trichomycterus > Trichomycterus rosablanca. The sequence continues at coordinate 12,691,938 of NC_086013.1, forward strand.
ATAAACACATTTCAACTGGCACATAAACAACTGCTTTATCCAGGTCAGGGTTGCAGTGGGCCTGGTTCAAACACCAACACCAACATAGAAGGAAAGATGAACCTGTATTGCCCCCTAGTGAGTAAATGAGTAGTTCGTACATGCACACACAAGCCCAGTCACTGTAGGACAGGGTTTTTCCACACTTTTTTTTTTTTTTTTTTTCCAAAAGTGGACTCGCATTTTGTCCATGATTTTTACACGACCCAGGCAACATAATGCATCTTACTTTCTTGACCAACATCAGTGCCCCTTAACAAAAGCTCGTGACTAAATGAAAGTCTTGTAAGAAGCCCTCTAGGAAGAGTGGCTGTTATAGCTGATTTAATACCATTTTGGCCATAGTGTAATTGGAGTGGGATGTCGAACACACTGGAATGGGATATACAATCATAATAAGATTTACCCATAACATTGAATTTTTTCCTGTAAAACTTCAGATCCCCCTAATTGATTTAATATTTTTGTTAATCAAAATACAATGAAATCCCAGTGGACCACTGAACTCAACCAAATAGAAAATAGGCTTTATACACAGCACATGCCAGAGTCCCTTAAAGCCTGTTAAAACAGGCTAGTTCAGCAATGCCAAAGCATGGCAGCCAGTGCCAAGACACTCAAACTAATGATTTCTGACATACAGAGCCGGAGCCTATCCCAGCTCCAGCTTTTCAGTGGGCGCAAGGCACAAAGTAACACCCTGGACGGGGCGCCAGTCCATCGCAGGGCAGACACACATACACACACACCCGAAACCGGAGCTCTCGGAGGAAACCCATACAGACACGGGGAGAACACGCAAGGTCCGCACAGTGCTACCCACCGAGCCACCCTTAAATAAATCAATTATTTAAAATAAATTATGCACTTTCAACTTTGCAGCAACAGTTAAGGGAAGGTCATTTCCTGTTCCAGCATGACTGTGCCCCTGTGCACAAAACAAGTTCTATAAATACATGAAGAAAAACTTGCTTTAAAGAAACTCCATTGCACAGAGCCCTGACCGCCCTACTGAAATGAACCTGAACATCGACTGAGGCTTTCTTTACCAACATCAGTGTCCAGAAATGCAAACGCTCTCTTGACCGAATGGTTACAAATTCCCACAGATGTGGTTGTTGTTATAGCTAAAAAGATCACATGGACATCACTCTGTTTAAATACCATTTGTTTTTAAAATGGAATGTCAAACACACTCATGGGCAGATGTCCAAATACTTTTGGCCATATAGTGTATGTAAAGTCCAGTACTTACCCTGAAAATAGTGACGCTACAGGCTGCTGAATGAACATCAGTCAAAGGCAGTTTCTTGGCTCTTTCGTACACAGCGTGCAACTTTTCTCTTGAATTCACCGTGTCTGTCTTCCCTCCACTCTTTCTGAAATATTATTAAAAATGGGTTGATGGTAAATTTGAATGCAACAACCTATGCCACACTAACCACGTTTAAAAAGTCAGTAATCAAATATTACTGCGGACGTTAAACAATCTATAACAGAAACTTACCGCTGCATCAACATTGGCCGGCGAGTCTCCGTTGGGATCCGCTAGCATAGATATAACACTAATCATAATGGTCTCCACAGTGTGGATGGGAAGCCAACGTTCCTCTGGTTTTTCGTAGCCATACTTGTCCTCTCCCGGCTCGTGCAAAATAGAGATACAAACGTCACCGTTCTTGTCAACTGAAAACAACACAGACAGAAAACACAACGTGAATACTGCTTTATCTGGGTAAACAGAACTACAATGTTAATTAATCAATCAACCAATGGACTGACAGCATAGTTCTCCACCCCCTTTATTTAGTGGTCACCACAGCAAATGATTCTGCATACCAGACTTGGCAGTTTGTATGAGGTTGTGCATCTCCCACTGGCTAGGCTTATTTTAAACATGACATTTAATAAATTGTTTTAAACTAAAAACGAACAGCTGTCTTACCGTTTGGATGCCATATCTCTGTGATGAATTTCATTTTGGGAGGCCTGAGAGGATAGTCTTTGGGAAATGTTAGATGGGCTTTAAACACTCCACCCTCACTGTAAAGAAAAAAATAAGGATTTTTAAGTGTGAACAGATATTCTTAATCCCCTGCAATCACCTTAGGCTTGATGCACAGACAAAAAAACCTAATAAACAATTTTCAACAACGACCAGCAATAGTAAATAACTGCAGCATAAAAATCCTAACACACTTCTGTTAATTACATCTAAATCATTGAAAATAATACTGTAATACTGAATGCTTTAGTAACACCCTGGTCAGGGTCGCTGTGCATCCAGGTTCCCTAGAATCACTGAACAATGCAGTATCACACCCTGGACACGACGCCAATCTATTGAGGGGACTCTGTGTAAAGATGCCTTATGACCACAGCGGTCAATTCTTATAACATGTATATATTCTAACTGTAGAGTTCCAATAGTAAGCAGCATTAACTTGGCACATTCTGCCAATCCTAGAAAAAAACTGGATCAGGAAGGCAAGACAGTCACTGTACTTACTACAATGTGTCAGGAGGACCGATTATCAGCACTTCCCATCTGTAAAGGTCATTATCATCTATCAGTCCTGCAGAGAAACCCTCGACTGGATTTTTATTTAATTCTGAAAAAGAGAAAGATGTAGATCAAGGAACTGGATATGTCTAATATGGCTTAATATGATTGTCATGCATAAATACACAAATAGTACCAACACCATAAACACCACCAACACAGCCATAAACTTTACTTATTGTACCGTAATGGATATTGAATTGATTATTGTTGACTGTGACTTTATCTGCTCTGCCTTTAAACTGACTAGGTCTTAAAAATGTAATTGAAGACCCTTTTTTAACCTTTCCAACAGGTAAAGCAAAAGAAACACTCCCTGAAGGTTATTTTTTCCAAAATGATCAATGTGCATCTTTCTCTGTCATAAACATAGCCACTAATAAAAACTGTAGTGCAATTGGAGAACAGTGCAATCTGGTCTGGTTCTTGTTTGTGGATGGGCTCCAGCTTATGCAACACATGCTTAGAGTCCCTAAGTGTAAATCTATCTGCACATGGCTTTTGGTTGTCCTTATGGGTTATAAGCGTTGGCCTGGCCCCAGCTACTGCATGTGCTTTTCTTATGAAGCACAGCAAATGCGGTTCATGCGAGTTTTCTCTGAGTGCACCAGTTTCTTTCCACTTCCTATAAACATCCGGAGAGCATATGGTCATCCTAATCTACCTTAGGTATTAGCGTGTGATTGCATGGTGACCAAAGATCATCTGCATGACATTAGTATTTTATATAAGGGGTGTGTATAGAATGCATTTAAGACAATATTTTTCTAATTCTTGTTTGGGCAGTCCTTTGGTATCCACAATAACCAAGACAATTTAATTACAAAAATGGGTAAGAAGGGCAATAAGCCTTTGTCCTCAGAAGTAAAAAATAAAAAATAAAAAAATAAAAAAATAAAAAATAAAAAAAGAAGCAATAAATAGTATTGCAATAAAAAAAAAAGGAAAGCAGTTTTTGCAGACTTGGCCAAAAAGCAGTAAAGCTACTTTGGGATGCTCCCTCCAGCAATATTAATTCAAAGCGTAGCTGATAAACAGTTTTTTCTTGGTGACAACATGGGTTAAGTTGTAGTGGAAGGCCTTTGAGATGCACTGTTAGTTTAGAATTTGCTTTAAGTATAACAGGCAGGACTGGCACCAGTTTGGACTACACAATTGAATCACCGCAAAAATGACTCAGTGGAAAAAAAAAAAACACAACAATGGCCTACAAATATATTCAGACAATTTAATTACTGTTACTTCTAAAAGAAAAGTAGATATCTTAGTCATGCCAAATCAACCATCATATTGGAGCTTCATCTGGAAGGCATTACCAAGGCCTAATGATGACTTGCTTTCCAGCAAGTTACCTTGCAAGCTCTTTGGGAGAATTATTGATGTCAAATCTGCTTTTCTTGTAGCTTACTTTAATTGCACTTGTTAGCTACCTGTATTGTGACATGTTAGCCTTATTCAATCGCTTATTAAAGCCTTATAAATCACTTATTGACATAAATCTCAATAAAATGTTTCATCCATAATTTCATGCATGCAGTAAAGCAAACAAAAACTTGGCATGAGCTGGTCCTAATTGTCAAAAACAATTTAATATATTTAGAAAAACTATAATATAGTTAATGCAATTATTTATTTGACTATATAAAGCTAAAATGTATCACTAGTAATAAGATTACAAGAATATGGTTACTGAAATTGAACAAATATGAATGTATCTTGTGTACAAATTTATAATTGGTGAAAAATGACCATCTACGTTTGTATTTTTGTGTTTAAATATTGCTGTCACTTGAAAATATCATGTGATGAATCAAAATATCACAAACATGGTTATGGAGAAGCACATCAGATGAGTTACTAGTCAAGTAAGCTAGCTTTTGAAATTGTAATTCCGGCCTCGCCCTGTGTCTTTTAGAGAAATGTCTTTTGACACATTACATAGTAGGAAAATGTGCAATTCTGTACCCATTTGCCCACCCAAAGCAAATGGGACACGGTGCCCCCCTTGATGCCTCTTACGCAAGACGAGCCGTCATTCACAAACCCGGCTGACCAAATCGCCACAAGTGGTGGACAAACAACAGAGTAAACAAGCTTGGTTTGAAAGTGCGTAACGACGAACAACAAAGTGGAATGTAAACAACGATTCCTCTTTGTGATTTCACAGGAAATATGACTCAAATTACTGCTGATCCTTGGCCACAAGCTGGCTAAACAAGCCTGCTAACTTTAGCCTGCTAGCTGAGAAAAACAAAGGGATTTGATTACCACACTGCAGTAGTGACTTTGACATGTCGCATTATAAACACGCTGCTGGTTGTTTCAAACCCCAAAATAAAACGTTAATACAGTCGCCATTTTGTCGCCATGTATATAAACCATACTGAAAGAATATGGGCTGTGTTGGCCAATGTTGAAAACCTCAGGACAGTTAGCTAGACGTGGCTTGATAGACGTCAATGGTTTGTTAGCCTCTAAGCTAACATCAAGTTAGCAGAGTGAGTATAGCTCAGGGCAGCCGGTAGGCTGAATCAGGCCCAGCGTTCTGATTAATCTGAGCATTTTTTAAATGTATAAATACAAACACGTGTCTAATTAAACCAAAACAAGTACTAACATATGTTCGTTATTTTACATGAGAAATGTTAACTGATCAAGAATACAAAGAAGCCCGTTATACGAGCAGGGCCGAATTAGTAAGATTAGCTAAGCTAGAGCAAAGCTAACATGCTAGTCTGCGTTCAAACGGTTACACTGTCTGTGTCCCAAACCGCGTCCTACCGTACTACATAGTACACCAAATCACCACACCTTTAATACTATTTAATCACGCACTGCAGCACACAGTGCGCTTTTTGGTACACAGCCGCTTAAAACACACCGGTTGCCAGCCTAACCGATCAGCTTCTTTTCTATTTTCGGAAACAGTCTCTTTTTAAATTACCTGCCAACTGTCTTCTGAGTAACAGTGCTGACTGCGGCTCCGTCATCTTATTTCTATATTAAATGTGAACGAATAAACTAAAGAAAGCCGAAGTGAATAAATACTCGTTGGTGTCTGCCTGTCCTGTCTACTCCGTTTTGCTCGACATTCTGATCAGTTAGGCGCATGCGCAGTGTTTACAATTAAAAGCCACGAGAAAAGCGAGAGCACGGGAACGTTTATGGGTGTTGTGTCTGCGCATGCGTCACGCAAATACACCCGTTGAATTGATGGCTACATAATTATTATTGAAAGTTTAATTCCGTTTAACAAACGAAATAAATAAAGAAAACTGCCAGTTTAAAATGTGCTCTTATCAGTACTGTTCAATTATTTTAGTATCACCAGTGAGGTGTGCATTTCTGTAGAACACAATTTCTATAGAACACAGTTGTAAAAGTGTAAACAAAGCACCTGAAAACCCAGATCTGAGCAGAGTCTGTTTCAACTCCCTTGTCTTGGTCACAAATAAAAACATGGCAGACCCCTTTGCTAAACAGCTAGAATCTTAAGACAACGTGATTGTGCGGAGGGGAACACTAGGTCTGCACTAGATCATCTTGTAAATGCTATAACCACTATTCCACCCCACCCCATACACCTGTAAAAAATCAAACAGACACAGTTCATCTAATTTTCTAAATAGTTTATGCCAAACACACACAGAACCCAACCTCATTTTGTTTTTAGATGTAGAGAACCTTGCAGACTTGGCCCCACTAGGTATGCTGTCTTTTCAGCATCCATATGGGTCAATCCAGGGTCAATGCTGCCATGCCATTAATACTATTTGTAGACAAGACTAAAGTGACATTTAAAACCTTCTCAGAGAGGTTGTTACTTGACTAAACAATCTTGCAACAACATACTGTAACAAAATATTGATCAGTGCACTTTCAAGCCATGAAACCTTTAAGTAAGGTTAATTGCATAAAGACTGTATGAAGCATTGTGGTCTCTGGAAGCCCAAACAATGTCCGTCTTGACAGTGAGTTGTTACAATCTATACACCTAAACTTAGCTTAGCCCTTTCCCATTGCCCTGTGCCCTAAAGAACAATAAGATCTGTTTTCAATTGCACAAGGGTTCTTATGAACGTAGGAGCAGTTCACTGAAGGTGATGCTATTACACCATTCACTATCAGACTCTAAGAGTGAATATGTGAATATTTTTGGTTTACCTCACTGCGCCTGTTGTGGTGTTTAATTTCCACCCATTTGAACTGCTTCGGTATGCTTGGTCCCTGGTCATGAAGAATAACCAAATTTAGCACGGGTACTTAGGTACAATGATCCACTTGGCAATTGAGACATAATAGATTTAAAAAGGAACCGTACATTAGGGTACCATGCAGTGGAAAAGGAGTATAACTGATACATTTAGAAGATTCTCCACTAGATGGAGACTTCTCTTACTGAAGTTTGAATTATTGGCATCATGACGCTTTTTCAGCAGATTTCTCTTCACAACAATAGTATCTAAAAATACAGCCATCTAGCAACTATATTTGCTCATATAAGCTGTAAAGATACCCTGCACTGTATGCCCAAAAGTATAAACACCCTTCCAAATTATTATTTCAACCCCTCCTATTATATTATTTCAACTATACATCGATCAACCATAACATTAAAAGTACCTCCCTGTTTCTACACTCACTGTCCATTTTATCAGCTCCACTCACCATAGAGAAGCACTTTGTAGTTCTACAATTACTGACTGTAGTCCATCTGTTTCTATGCATGCTTTTTTAGCCTGCTTTTACTATGTTCTTCAATGGTCAGGACCACCACAGAGCAGGTATTATTTGGGTGGTGGATCATTCTCAGCACTGCAATGACACTGACATGGTGATGGTGTGTTAGTGTGTGTTGTGCTGGTATGAGTGGATCAGACACAGCAGCACTGCTGAAGTTTTTAAATACTGTGTCCACTCACTGTCCACTCTATTAAACACTTCTACCTAGTTGGTCTACCTTGTAGATGTAAAGTCACAGACGATCGCCCATCTATTGCTGCTGTTTGAGTTGGTCATCTTCTAGACCTTCATCAGTGGTCACAGGACGCTGCCCAAGGGGTGCTGTTGGCTGGATATATTTGGTTGGTGGACCATTCTCAGTCCAGCAGTGACAGTGAGGTGTTCAAAAACTCCATCAGCGCTGCTGTGTCTGATCCACTCATACCAGCACAACACACACTAACACACCACCACCATGTCAGTGTCACTGCAGTGCTGAGAATGATCCACCACCCAAATTATACCTGCTCCGTGGTGGTCCTGGGAGAGTCCTGACCATTGAAGAACAGCATGAAAGGGGGCTAACAAAGTAGGCAGAAAAATAGATGGACTACAGTCAGTAATTGTAGAACTACAAAGTGCTTCTATATGGTAAGTGGAGCTGATGAAATGGACAGTGTGTGTAGAAACAAGGAGGTGGTTTTAATGTTATAGCTGATCGATGTGTAACAGTCTGTTCCAGAATGACCGTGCATAAAATGTGGTCCCTCAACACATGGCTTCATGACGTTATAAACACATTTGGAATGAACTGGAACATCAATTACATGCTAACAAAATATACTTGATCAGATATATGCATATATACATGCATTGTTTTGGTGGCGTTTAATACACACAGGCTTTACATGGGCAACCCCCATGGGCATAAGGGTTGTTCCAAAATCAGCACATTTGTTCAGCTGAGGTTTGTTGCTAATTACATAAACAACGAAATCAGCAAGAGTAAGGGCTTTATTTTTATGACCGGTAACCTCTAAGCCCAAGATGGTGTAAAGTTTATTTGAGTGTGGACACCTGAGTTTCAGCAGCTTTGAGTCTTTTGAGACCTGTTATTGTGGTTCTTGGAATACATTTAACCATCTGGAAAGTTTTTCTCTGTATAAGATGAAAGTTTTGGGTTCTAATTTTTACGGTAATACCATGCACATACTTTCTAAAATCTCTGTTTTACATCATGTGTCTTTGAGAGTATAAATGAATATGATTAGGAAAGCAGTGCCAAGCTAAAAACAAGGAAGCCCTGGTCCTCTTGCTCTAGTTGGATAACTCTGTTACTTAGATACCACTGGCCGGGCAGCCAAAAGCCTTTCTGTGTTACTCTGTTATGATATAATGTTAGCAACATGGAGCACACTGAATGTCAAATTAAAATAGGTAATCTATTGATCAACCATAAAAAGTGACATTCTCAATATAGCTTAAAAACAACAACAACTGACTTCCTTGTTAAGAAGCTATAAAAGCTGTGTGGCTGAAGCTGAGAATACTAATAAGAGAAAACCCATTGTGGTGTGTGCGTGGCGTCACAAGGAACTGTTTGCAAGCATGTGACCAAAGACGGGGGCAGGGCTCAGTACTAACTTTATAATCAGGCAGTTTAGGGAATACACACAGATCTTCATGTATTAGGCTGTGCAGGTTATGCAAATGCTTTCTGAAGCCCCTGGTTACCCAACTGCATAGAGCATCAGAGAACAGAGAGCGTGGGAAAGCATGGATTGAAAAGAACAAGACATCAAGACTGAATTCAACCCAATGTAAGCCAATTTATAATTAGGTACTGAATGTACTTACAGTATTGGACATTTAAGAAATAAAATGTTGTTGTTTGTTGCAGCCTGTTTATTAGGTTAAAATGAAAGCTTGTAGGAGTTTAAGAAATAAAGATTTAGTTTTGTAGCCAAAGTAGAATTCTGTGAAATGCATAGCTGCCAGACTTCAGTTAACAAGTGACAGCATAGCTGTCTTTTGCAAAAGAGGAATTTCCCACTTAAACTGAATTGTCCGGTGTTGCTGTTAACCACAGACTGTCCTTTTCAAACTTCTTACCAAAGTGTGAGGACCGTTTTTTACCATGGAGGAAGGAAACCCAGATGGCCCAACTCAGCCAGCGGAAAGGTTGCATTCAATCTCGATCAAGAGTCAATGCTATGGCTCCATAAGCGATGAACCTACAGAGAACCAGTCTTCCTCCACCAACACCAGTGTCGTCTCACCTAGAAGTTCATATGTTGCTGTGGCTGTGCTCTGCTATGTAAATCTGCTTAACTATATGGATCGCTATACAATTGCAGGTAAGGAGACCAGTTCAGAAGTCTTGTATGTCCAAGATAGAAAAGTTGTGACACCAGTGAGTTCCTGAGACCACTGAGTTGCAGCTATTGATTGTTTTTTAATGCAGGGTTTTTTAAACTCACATGTTTTTTTACCACGACCAAGGCAACACGAACAATGCATCAAAACGAAATATACTTAATAAAATTAATTAGGACAATCTGGTCCAACTGTGGTTTACAATGTAATGTAAAGCCTCCACAAGGGGGCACATGTGGACAAGTTCATTTAATGTTTATATACCTGTTAAAATTTGTTTATTTAATTATTTCTCTGCGACCCATTTTTTTTGGCTCACGACCCACTCAAGGGATGACCCAGGATTTGAAAAACGCTGCTTTAATGTACCCCTTAACTGATTGCTTTTGACCATTAGAAGTAATCTGCATTGAGTAAAATGTCTATGTATATTTTATTTGTTGTTTATGCCCATGAACACATGACACATTCCAGGATGATGAGTGTACAGTTTGGAAATACCAGTTTTAATTTTATTGACTACTGGATGTGATTGTCTCAAATTGTGACGTTTTCCTCAAACTGAAATGTCGTGAATGTGACCTTTCTCATTTTTATAAGTAACGACATCTATCACATCATTCTGTTTGGATTCCAGGAGTTTTGCCCAGCCTGCAGAACTACTTTGGGATCAGCGACAGCACATCTGGGCTACTGCAGACAGGTATCAACTTTAAAGATCCAACTCTTGTGTATAACAGACTAGTACCAGTTTATATTTTTATGCTCTTAATTCGAAAAAATGAAACCGAGCTTCCGTTCACTTCAATCTATAAGTTCAAAGTTCTGGTGACCTAGATACCTGTTTAGAATTTGCACCAAAAGGACCTGTTAACGTTCAAGGCCAGGGCTTGCAGTATTGTTTGCTACTGAGTGATTTTGAATATACTATCCCACATTGTATAGCACCACACAGACAGAATAAACACAATGGTCTGGTTGGCTGTTGCTGCATCTCTGTCATCAATAACATTAACTATAATAACATTATGCTATTTAATTTACCCTTCTACACAAGGTCTGTGTTTTTTTCCCAGCAGAGATACATTGTTAAATAAGATGTTTTGTAATTACATTCTGACTACACTGAATGTGTACAGTCGGTAACAAATGTAATACATTATTGCCAGTAATTTACTGAAGGAAATTATGTAGCCCATAAAAAGTGCTGTGCGTCTACACTACCAAAGATTGTTTAGTACATATTGAGATCATGCCACATCCAACCCAAAGGTTCTGATTTTAAATGATTAAATGATTATAAATAGAATTATATTAATCGTAAACACCATGTCGAATGCTGGGTTATCCTAAGATTAGATTTTTTTCCTCCACTGGTTAATTTAAACCTACTACTTTACCCAACAAAAACATCGTATTGTGTGAAATTATGCAGCACATTTGAGATGATTAATCATATGCTTGCAGCAAGTGTGGATGTCATGAGTGTGATGGAATTCATGGGAAAAATATTGAGCAGGTAGACTTTGCTATTGGTTAAACAAGCTATTGTTTTTATTTCTTGTTCAGGCCAGTCCATGCAGTGAAAAAACATGTGTAATGCAATTGTACACTTTCTATTTGTGCCTGAAAATCACTTGAGTGAACTAGTCTGGTATGTACGTTGTTTATCAAGCATGTGGGAACTAGTCTGGAATGTGCGTTGTTTACCAAGAGTGTCAACATTAAGGTGGTCACAATTGCTAGATCTATCAGAAGACCACTTCCTGTTGACTGATGTGCAGTGCACAGTTTTCTTTATACTTCTTATCATGCCTAATGACTAAGCACTTAAGCTGAGAACTAAGATGCACTTCCTAACCTTCTGTAGCATCTTCTGTATCAAAATAAAACTATTACTTTGTTCTAACATTGGATGTTGTTTACTTAAACAAGAGTAAGGAAATGTGTACTGTGGAAGCATTTCTGTAAGTCACTCTGCATAAGAGCATCCTCTAAATGCCAAAAATGTAAATGTAATGAATAAAAACACAGCCTCTCGCTGGGTAAATCATGGCAGGCATGTAGCCAGACACTGGACGCATTCTTCTGAATCAAGTGTGTGCTTGTGTGGACAACGTTGTCCTGGTAACCTTACAATTCATCATGTTCATACTCAGACAAATACGAGGGTTTTTCAAAAAGTTTCCACACTTTTAAAACTTTATTTATTGAGAATTTAAAAAACAAATTACATCACTTTTCTACATAGTCACCTTTTTTTGTCCCAGAGTCATACCATTAGCAAAAAATGTTTTTGGTTGAGCTCGTAGCCACTGATGCACCACTGCTTTCACATCATCATCACATGAAAATCATCTTCCCCTTAAAGCTTCTTTGAGCGTCCAAAAAAGTGGAAATCAGATGGCACTAAATCCGGACTATAAGTGTCTCTCAGATTCTAAGACAAAACCAATTACTACACCTCCTGCCCTCATCGTTTCCAACTAAAATATAAAAATATATCCCTCATATAATGCAGAGAGAGGGATTACAGTTGACTTTCAAATTATTGGCACTGTTGGTAAGATTCTGTCAGGTTAATTAGCACAATTAATTTCTACATATTAACCACATTTAGTAAATGCTAATCCAAAAGCTTTGTGGTTCCCTAGACATTCCCATAAACATGTTCTTATTTTAGTACAAACACTCTTTTCAGACAATGTTGAATAAAGAATGTAGGCTAAGTTTTTATAATTATATTTATTTCACAGGTTTCTAATAGGGGATGTGTACTGGGGCCATTGAAGATTTGACTTGGTGACTGTAAAATCCGAACATTTTCTGCAAATTTGATTAATTACAAACATTCACATGCATCTGTGAATTTTCTTTAAATTCAAGAACGCCAGAGGGGATTTGGCCTCTGTGTCACTTTATATTTATACCCTAGTAATGCATGTCTTATATGTTACAAGGTCATAATCACAATATATATTGGAGGTTAAGAGCAACCCCCCCCCCCCATATACAGAAGTAAAAATGATAAACAAGCATATTCCACTCACTTTACATAATGTTTGGATCTGTCAGTGTCCCCATCAGGTATTGATAGTTTTAGAATGGCTGGAAAACCCAATCCCCCCACTCCAGGTCTGACCCAAAGTTTACTTTGCTAGATAAGAACAGATCAAATAAAAGTTCTTTTGATGTGCATCTGTCAACAAAACATTCTGTACAAGTCTGAACGTTACTAAATGAGCATCCACACTTTCATAGCTGAATTTCAAAAGCCCATCAAGGCTTCAGATCAAAGCCACGTGAAACTCATCAGTTAAACCAAAGGCTGACAAAACACTCACATATTTACAGTGTTTATCTGCAGTTTCATGCTGTTGGCGCCAGTCTTTGGGTACCTCGGTGACCGGTACAACAGGAAGCGGATCATGGTGGCCGGGATGGTCGTGTGGATCGCCACAACACTGGGCAGTTCATTTATCTCAAAGGAGGTACAGCAGTTTTATCCCTGGCTTTTGCAATGATTGTTGTGACATTGTAACTCACTGTTGTTGTTTTCATTTCTTGCAGTAAAATTAAATGCTTACAAATGCTATATGGTCAAAAGTATGTGGACAGCCCTTCTAATTAGTAAGCTTGGGTGTTTTAGACACAACTATTGCTAACTGGGGTGTAAACTTAATTATATGCTACACAACTTGGTGGCAACAATGTACAGAATGCCCTTTCCTGTTTGTCAAGATTGGTGTACTTCAGAGTATGATGAACTGGAACGTCAATTGTGAACCAGTGCCTGACTTCACAGATACTCATTTCAATTAATGAATGAGAGCAGTGAGGTCTGTTATAGCCACAAAGGAGAGGCAAATGTCATATTAATGCCCAACAAGCTAATAGTCATGTGTCCACTTACATTTGCTCATATAGTCTTGCAGTTTCAATGACTTCTTTAAATATGATCATATAAAAAGGGCTAGTTTGACCCAACCCATTGAAAAAACATGGAACAGTGGTCTCCTGCTATGATCAAGGAGCAACCCAAACCATCATCCTGTGTTATGAAAAATGTAAATAGGGCAGCCATGAATTAGAAGCTGCTAACACTTGGGTGACACTATCCACAGTCAAGCAAGTTTGACATTGTCATTAACCTAGAGGCTGTCAGGCTGAAAAAGATCCTGCTACTGCTTTTTCCTTGTCCATGTCATTAGCAACAAGCTTTAGTCAAGTTTTAAGATGTTGATTTTGCAGGAAAGGCTTCGTTCTTCAAAGGCAGTGGTAGCTCAGTGGTTAAGATACTGGACTAGTACTCAAAAGGTTGCTGGTTCAAGCCACACACCCACCAAAGTGCCACTGTTAAGCCTCTGAGCAAGACCCTAAACCCTCACTTGCTCAGATTGTATTCAGTAATTGTTAGTCACTTTGAATAAAAGTGTCTGCTAAATGCTGAAAATGTAAGGGTTGATGTAAAGCTTGGTTGACTGTGGGCAGTATCACTTGCAAAAGTATGTAAACTTTTTACTTTTACTGCGTATTTATAATGTGGACATTTTATCAGATCTGTATTTGTTTCTTGCTGTAGCATTTCGGGGTGTTGGTCTTCATGCGGGCACTGGTTGGCACTGGAGAGGCCAGTTACTGCACCATTGCTCCGACCATTATTGGAGATCTGTTTAGCGGCTCCAAAAGAACCCTCATGATCTCTTTTTTTTATATCTTTATTCCTGTTGGAAGGTAAGAGCGAGGTACAATGTTGATTTAATAACAATGAAATGAGTGAAATAAAAATTTATACATTCCATAACAGACACAACATTTTATTTGTGTTTTAATTAAATAGACTTTTTTTCATAATCAGGGGCCCAACAGTGGCAACTTGATGGTGGTGGGGCTTAAACCAGTGACCTTCCAATTAATAATCTAATCCTCTAACCACCAAATACCATACTATATACAAAGTAGTGTTTCTATTCTATTTTACTATTTCTACTATTTTGAAAACTTTGTGTAGGATTTTCTGTGAATTGAGACACAGCCCTTCAGCTTACAGCCCTAAGCAGAGTTCTTTTTGTTTCGTGTGCAGCCTAAAACTGCAAGTTTTGCATATTATATGAAACATTGTCTTCATTCTTCAAGGATTTCATTTGGTTTTTCATACTGGTTGATCACTCGGATGTTTACAGTGCAGCCCCGATCATGCACAGTATTAAACAGCCTGTATATTCTACTTTCTACATCTATTGAATTAATAAAGTATTTATTTTATGTATTAATCAAATATCAACAGTAGATTGTCCAGTCAATAGAAATTGTGCATTATATATCCCAAATAATTATATTAAATTGCATTGCTTCACACTTGTGGACTCAGTTAACATCCAATGAATCGATGAATTAAACCAAAATGACTCCCAAAACATATACATTCATATTTAAACATGATCAACAGTCAAGTAAAACATCAGCCTGTGCTGGGTGGTTGGATTTTGCTTTTGAAAAAAGCAAGTGAAAGTGAGAAATCTTCGTTCCTCTAAAGCTGTATACCAGCTACCAATGACATAAATAAAAATACTCTTTAACACTTTAATATAAGGCTACTGTATTAATATGTTACATAAAACCTATAACTGTACTTTTGTCCTTTTGTTCAAACTGTTTTCAAATTTAAGTGGTCTTGGATATATTCTGGCTGCCAAAATCGCTACTGCTACAGGAGACTGGCGCTGGGCTCTCAGGGTAAGACTCCTTACAAGTATTAATCCAGACAGACCGGTTAGACAGATTAAATGTGTCAATTAAATGAAAGCTTAATGCTAAATATGGTCCCTTACAAGTATTCTAGAAGTTCTGTAGCCTACAGATTCTAACTGATCATGTTAAAACAGACATGTTTAGAGGGAAGAAGGATTATGGTATTTTTGGAGAACAGCAGACTAGCATCTACAAGCGCTGGCAACTCTACCAGAAAGCAGGAGTCGCTGTTGTGGCGGAAATTAGGAGAGATTTTAGGAGAAATGTCCATACACAGTAAGCTTTTCTGGCAGAATCCACCGCTGGCAGGTGTTAAAGAAGGAGTTGACAACCTCACACAAGTTGGAGGGGGCAGCTGCTGGTGTGTGACTTTCTTCGGCCAGTATAGCATATCACCCCTCTGGCTTTTTTTTTTTGAGTAGTGTGAAGCAGCTGGTCACTTCTTACTTCATACTGGTCAGTGACGGATTCTTACAGAGAGCTGTACCACAAAAATCGCCCAAACCTCTTCTCTAACCAGTGCTGTTCACTAAAGCTGTGTGTATTCTGTTACAGCTGAACCCAATCCTGGGTATACTAGGGTTGCTACTACTTGTTTTTCTGACCCCCAACCCACCTCGAGGAGCCGCCGAAACACACGGAGCAGCATGCACAGAGCGTACATCGTATCTAGAGGACATCAAGTATCTGATTAAAAAGTAGGTAAACAAGAAGAACTAATCCGAGCAGAAATATTCCCGGACAGTCCATTTAGTTCCAGTGTTAACATGTCAAGGTGTTTTTTCTGTAGCCGGAGCTTTGTGTGGTCCTCTTGGGGAGTGACTGCTATGGCTTTTGTGACTGGAGCTTTGGCCTTCTGGACACCAACGTTTTTATCCCGCGCTCGAGTCATTCAGGGAATCACACCTGCATGCTCTAAAGAACCATGTGACCCTTCAGACAGGTACACACAGGCTTATACTTCTTTTTAATGCCGTGTAATGAAATCATTAGTGGATATAAACTTATGTGAACATCTGACTATGAACTTACTGGACATTCCATTCCAAAACCATAGAGCAGCAGGCTCCAGTTAAGTGTCTGTGGGAATTTGTGCTCATTCAGTCCATAAAGCATTTATGAGGTCACAATTATAAATAATAAAGAGCATTTAGGAGGTCACAATTGTAAATAATAAAAATCAATTACAGTACATTAATTAAATTAATTGACTCTTTTTTTCTTACAGTCATACCTCCAAGGTTGCCAGATATTATTCGTGCATAGCTGTTGAAAAACAGCTCGTCTGAGTTGTGAATTGAGTAACAGTCATCATCTGTGTGCATGTTTATTCCTCATTCTGCTTCGTCCTCTCTTTGCTCAGTTACATCTTCGGTGGAATCACAGTGGTGACGGGTATTGCAGGGGTTTTCATAGGCTCCACCATATCCAGGAAGCTGAGAGACAGAGTGGCCAACGCCGATCCACTCATCTGTGCCGTGGGCATGCTCAGTTCTTCACCGTGCTTGTTCATCGCCATCACCCTGGCTTCCACCAGCATTCCTGCCACATATGTATGCTCGCTCTACAGTCCATGTATGATTAAAAACGTTGGTTTAGGGCAATGAGTTCAATTCTTTTTATTATACACTATAAGGGCAAAGGTTTATGGAAACCTGACACTCAGACATCACATCCAAAACGATGGGTAATGATATAAAGTATGTCGTATCATCAAAATTACATTCACATCATAGATCTGGAATCTCCCAAACCCAGATTTGTTCTCTTGTTTATCAGATAGTAAATCATGATTTATTTGCCTAGAAAATGTAAATTATAGGTATGTTGTAAGTATGTTCATTTCAAGCATTAAATCTCTTCATCTTTCAGACTTTTATTGCTATTGGAGAGGTCCTGCTCTCTCTAAACTGGGCCATTCTCGCCGACATCCTTCTGGTAAGAATCTGAACAGCATTATGCACTAACGTGTGAAACGATTCAGACATCGGATATTTTAATCATTTGGTTTTTGCTTTTCATTTTAGTATGTTGTCATACCAACCCGACGGGCAACAGCTGAGGCCTTACAAATTATGGTTTGCCATCTGTTTGGTGATGCGGGAAGTCCGTATCTCATTGGTATTGTAAGTATGCAGTGTAAATAAGTACTGAAAATGTACATTCAGGGATTTTGCAGATGTCTGCAGCTGTTTGGTTTTCTGTGACCTGGATGATTGAAACGTTCATCTTTATACAAAACATGTTTACTAATTTGAGTTCTTTCGTAAGTTTATTGTGATTTTATTTATCTGAAAAGCTGCAGTGACAACTTTAGTAGAAAGCTATATATTGTCATTTAAATTCTAATTATTTCTACTTATTCTATTAGTGCCAATATAAATAGGGTTAGCTCCTTGGGCTACAAAACCAGGGTCCTTACACAGCGTTGAAGTTCCCATCCCTTTTTAGTCCAGTGTCCAGTGTAGCCGACTAGTGGCCAATTTTGTCTGCTGCAGGCACTGCTTATTACTACTAGGGGGCGTCCAGCCAACCGGTAGTGCTAAAGGATTCTTAATGGTTTAACCTTAGGTTAATCAAGGTAAAAAAAGTGCCAAGAAACATACAGTAAACAAAAGTGTTTAAGTTAGTATTTATGAAGTGACTATATGGACTGAAGTATGTTAATTTAAACCCAAAGTGGTACAATGTTTGGTTTCCTCCATTCTAGAACCAATTATTTGGTGTTCCATTGTGTATTTTAACCCAACAGATGCATCATTTTTAAATTCATTGAAAGACATATGTAGAAATAATTAAAAGTTTATGGTTGCCATGTTCCTTGTGTACAGTGTTTGACCTCAGCTGCATATAGCAGTGATTCTCAAACTCTGAATGAACTGTGGATTAATGCTGGTCTCACAAGAAAAGAACATACAGAAAAGCACATGGTTATGTAAACCTAGCCATTGCTGGGACACATATCAGTGTGGGACTGTTAGTGCTGGTCCCAAACCTGGATAAATAGGAGGGCTGCATGAGGAAGGGCATCTGGAGAATGATCTGCTGTGGCGACCTCTAACAGGAGCAGCCGAAATGAATTATTCAGTCCAAAATACAGTTTGAGAATCCCTGGTATTAAGTATATGGACTGAACTCTCTCTTTTCCCCCATCCAGATATCTGATGCTCTGAGTAAACTCGAACCAAATTCTGCCAGCTGGAGGTTTAGCAGTCTGGAGTACAGTGTCATGCTTTGCCCCTTTGTTGGTGTTTTGGGAGGTCTCTTCTTCCTCCTTACTGCACTCTATATCAAAGCAGACAGGAAAGCTGCCGAGATCCTGATGAAAGGTAATATCATATTGCATGTGCACACCTCCTTCTATGGGCATCTATATAAAGTCCAACTTTGTATCTATAACAGTCTCCACTCTATGTTTACTTAAGTTCTTATAGGAACTAGTTAGAAGTTGAAAGTATATGATTTATTTTGGAAGTCAAAAACAACTTATTTTAATAATTAGAAAGAGTTTATACACTATTGGCTCACAAGTGTACATACTTCAGCTTTACATAGTAGATGACAATTTTTTCTGTGTGTTCCAGGAGAGATAGTAAACCAGGCTGAACCCACCTAAAAGTCAAAGAGATGCAGGGAGCGCACACACTGACATTACTGTAGAGCATTTAAATATTGAAATGGCTTGAAAACTGAAGCACTTCTTTGCAAACATTGCTTTTAGGCTTTTTGTACATACTCAAATTGTTCATATTTTATAACAGTTTTATTTTACTACGTTGTCTTTGTTCAAGGATGTATCAGATTTTAATTGTATGATTTGTTTGCAAATTTTTTAAATTTACATGAATAAAATCATGTATAAAATACACTGGGTTGCAGTTTATTAGTGTACAGCAGTTTATTAGAACCGCAGTTCATTAGAACAGTGTTATTTTACACTGCTGTTTAGTTGGACAGTATATTTACACTTATCTGGTAAACAAACAATGCCTTGAAACGTATTTATTTTATTTGCCCTGATTTTCAGGCCAACACACTCACATATTCAGAAAAACTAATAAAGAATAGTTATTTATTTAACAGTGCAGAAAATGCTTGTAATGACAAAGTTTGACCACAAGATGTCACTGCTTTATCACTTCTAATCATGCAGCAGGCTCTGCACAGGTTCTGGACTGAAAATAAATATGCAAATTCACGTCACTGAAACTTCAATTAAAGCTAAAATATTCCTAGTTTTATACAACACAAATGCTAAATAATCTTCACTGAGACTGCATCATCAAATCTTAATGGCTGTTTAATGTTATGTGCTTTGAATGAGGAGGATATGGGTGGTCTGCACAATGTGTCTCATTAACTCACCTGATGTTAATTAAAAGTCTGTTCTTAAATTAGAGATGATACTTTGCATAATATGCAATTATTTTAGATTTTAGCACTGTATGTGTCTTAAAAATACACAATTGAATGTTAAGGTTAATGGTATAAGAATCTCTAATAAATGGTTTGTAAACAAAAAAACTAAGGACCAAGTAACTTTACACTGCAAGTTTTAGGACTGTGTAGCTTTACACTACAGTTTATTAGGACCATGTAAATTTACACTACAGTTTATTAGGACTGTGTAACTTTACAATGCAGTTGATTAGGACAGTGTAACTTCCCACTGCAGTCGATTAGGACCATGTAACTTTACACTGCAGATTATTAGGACCATGTAACTTTACACTGCAGTTTATAAGGACTGTGTAGCTTTACACTGCAGGTTATAAGGACTGTGTAACTTCACACTGCAGTTTATTAGGACCATGTAACTTTACACTGCAGGTTATTAGGACTGTGTAGCTTTACACTGCAGTTTATTAGGACTGTGTAACTTTACAATGCAGTTGATTAGGACAGTGTAACTTCCCACTGCAGTCGATTAGGACCATGTAACTTTACACTGCAGATTATTAGGACCATGTAACTTTACACTGCAGTTTATAAGGACTGTGTAGCTTTACACTGCAGGTTATAAGGACTGTGTAACTTCACACTGCAGTTTATTAGGACCATGTAACTTTACACTGCAGGTTATTAGGACTGTGTAGCTTTACACTGCAGTTTATTAGGACCATGTAACTTTACACTGCAGATTTTTTTTTTTTTTTTAACACCATGTAACTTTACACTGCAGATTATTAGGACCATGTAACTTTACAATGCAGTTTATAAGGACCATGTAACTTTACACTGCAGGTTATTAGGACTGTGTAGCTTTACACTGCAGTTTATTAGGACCATGTAACTTTACACTGCAGTTTATTCTGACTGTGTAGCTTTACACTGTAGTTTATTAGGACCATGTAACTTTACACTGCAGTTTATTAGGACTGTGCAACTTTACAATGTAGTTTATTAGGACAGTGTAACTTTACACTGCAGTTTATTAGGACTGTGTAACTTTACAATGTAGTTTATTAGGACCGTGTAACTTTACATGGCAGTTTATTAGAACCATGTAACTTTACACTGCAGTTTATTAGGACTGTGTAACTTTATGATTTATATAACCTCTTGGTCTATTGTTCTACAAAACATTATGCTCATGTTTAAGTGTTTTTGCCATCTATATGGTCAAGGTCACCTGCCAGAGTCACTGTGTTGCTTGTGTTGTACTGGAATGCACTTGCACCATTTTTTTACCCATCACTGTGTTGTTTGGATCCTGCACTTGGAATTTTCCAAATGTTCTATGTTCTCTGTCAGGACTTCGAGCATCTATGAGCAAGTAGGGAGCTATTCACCATTGTACACAAACACGCTCATACAGACGCATGTAAAAGCTTTCTGGACGACATTCCAGCAGGGTAAAAGTTTGACCTGTAATCAGGACACAATAGGCATTGTGCGCCCTCGCGTCGTCTGAGAACTTTATCTACACGATTATGCGTTTCCCTCCTGGACAGGGCAGGAAGCTGTCACAATGGCTAATAAATTCAGAGCGTCGATCAATGAAAAGGAGTGAGCCGAGCCAAGAAAGGGGAGAGAGGACACGGTGAGTGTTTATGTACCGGGAGAGCGCATTCCAAAGATATGGAACACCAGCACAGCATGGGCAGCAAAGGGGTGTAACAGAAAGAGTAAATCCCTGTACATGGGTCCTCTGGACTTGGGTTCGAACCTGACCTCTGGTTACTGGCTGCAAGGAGTTGCATGAGTTTTCTTTTGATATTAGGGTTTCTTTCCACCTCTCCAAAACATTCAGAAGGTGGACAGACTTCTCAAAATTCACCCTAGGTGTGTGTTCCCCATGCATGTTTTTTATGGAAAAATAATCCATATTCTTATTTCCTATTTATTTAAAGGCAGGGAGCTTTATTTGTTTGTTTGTTTGTTTGTAAGATTCATTCTTTTTTTAAATGTCATGCCAGCAGCGTTATCAGTGTCCCCTCTGTGGGGAGGAAGGAGTCACTCCCTCTCTTATCTGCCCTCAGAAGGGGGAACGTGACATCACCCGTTGCTAACAGGGGGACCTGCAGACTCATGCCAATGGGAATGACATCATGCTCCTCTTCTGTTTAGATCCACAGAGGGCATGGGTGGCAGTGTGCCAGTGCTAACTTCTGAGCTTGGTTGGGGGATGTGGATTAAAAAGGCCACAGGGGAAGGAAAGGGGGTCATCTGGCACCCATATTTACATTCGAATTTAGTCCTTGTAAAAATAGGTCACAACAAATGTAGGTGTCTATGATGAACCAGACAAAGCCAGACTTCAGAAGTTTATCTGTGCTCTATAAAATATGTAGACACTTTTTCTAATGATTGACTTCAGGTGCTTTAGCCACACCCATTGCTAACAGGTGTATAAAATGCATTAAATCTATAAAATATAAACTTTGAGGCAAAAGTGTAGAAAATGCTCTGATGCCTGTGCACAATACAAGGTCCATTAAGGCTGGGTCATGACCCTGGGGTGGGTCACAAGCCAAAAAATGGGTCACATAGAAAATAATAATAATTAAATTAATTAATTTTAACAGGCACATAAACACAAAAAACACAAAAAACTTGTACACGAATGCCCCCTATTGGAGACATTACGTTACAACTCACTCACTGTCTTAACCGCTTATCCAATCAGGGTCGCGGGAGGGTGCTGGAGCATATCCCAGCTTTTCAATGGGTGCAAGGCACACAGTAATACCCTGGACGGGGTGCCACTCCATCGCAGGGCAGACACAAATACACACACACACATACACACCCATTCACCTATAGGGCAATTCAGTGTCTCCAAACCCACGCAGACACGGGGAGAACATGCAAACTCTGCACAGAAAGGACCCGGACCGGCCCGCCTGGGGATCGAACCCAGTTGCTGTGAGGCGACAGTGCTACCCACTTAGCCTCAGTGCCACCCCATTTTTATTAATTAAGTATATTTCGTTTTGTGATGTGGGTAAGATGCTGAATTAAGGCATAGTTTGTACCATTTGCTGTAGAGGAACTCCAGGAGTTGTGGACTTGTGGGGATGAATGTTAATTGTAAGTCAGGTCTTTTATTTAATAACAGTGTTTAACCTCACAATTTTTGATAATTGTATTTAACTTAATTGGCATGCATTCTCACTATGGTCTATGGTTTTTAAATAGGATGTCCAACAAGCTCAGATGGTCAGATGTCTACATACTTTTGGCTATATAGTGTGCAAGGTCTTCAGCCAAAATAAACATATCATATGTTTTCTGAAAACATTATTACTTAAAATCATTATTTATGCCCAACTGGCAGTGAAAACATGCCACACCACACCATGACACACTGTCATGCTTGTTAACTGCTTGTTAGAAATGAAAACATACCTACCAGCCAATCAGAAATGAGCATTCCCACTGACTGTGGTATAAATAATTGTGAAGTCTACGTCTCACTTTGGATTTCTGTGGTTGCGTGTTCACAATCAAGTTCATTTACAGGAATGAAGATGTCACAAACGACCGTGCACTGATTTTTTGAGTGTTCTGTAATTATAATTGAGTATTTACCACAGTTTGCATGCTTGGACATGGATCGCGTGCATGGGGTGCGCTTGAATCACCCAATCTGGCAGCAGCGGACAAAAACAGGAATTCTGAATATCTGACCTCATGCACAAGTAATGTAAACAAACAAACAAAGAAGTGTGCGTATGTGTGTGTCATACTTGTGTGTATAGAAGCCTACTCTGTGCTTTAATGTGAAGAACTAACCCCTTACCTACGGGTGCTCTGCCAGGCAGGATGACTTCCAGGCTAAAATAGGAGGAAGGTTGGAGGGCAGGGGAAAGAGGTCATAAGAGGTGACAGACCTTACACTGTTACTACCTTTCTAAAGAGCAGCGCAGACACCCCTCGGCTCCAACAACAACAACTGAAATAGCTCTAATGTGAGGGGTGGCATTTCTAGGACTGAGGACCCAACATTCTTAGATTTTATCAAAGAACTGAACCACTTAGCCAAATTTTAATTTTTAATCAACTGAGGTTAAATTTATATTATGGCTGTTTTGTTTGCTATATTGACATAAGGGTAAAATGTTTTAATTGGCTGATGCATAAGGGGGCAATTATATATATATAATGAATAATAATATAAATATCATGATTTGTATAAGGTTCTTAATCTTGATCATTCACTGAGGGGTGGCATGGTGGCTCGGTGGGCCTTACAGCAAGAGGGTCCTGGGTCAAATCCCAGGTGGAGTGGTCCAGGTCCTTTCTGTGCAGAGTTTGATTGTTCTTCTTGTGTGAATAGGATAAAGCGGTGGTAAAACAGACAATGAATGAATTCATTATTTAATTCACCTGAAAGCAATGCGTGTTGCTAAAACACCTGCCCTGAAAAATTAGGAGTGTTGACACACATTCATCTGATTAAATTTTTAGATTAGATGTTTAATGATTTCTGTATGTAGATGCAATCAGCTGCATCAGTAATTAGTGTCGCCTCCATAATTATAGCTCTGTTCGTAATGAGAAACGAGAGGCAGGCATAGCGATGCAGTGGAAGCCTGCTGTGTGCTTCAAAATGAGGAAATTGCCCAGAGTCCATGGGTGCTGTGCACAGGCAAGACAACTTTCAGGCCTGGTAGCAGTGTAGCAGAAGGAGCTTTATTGCAGGCTTCCATTAATCTAACTGTACAGATGTTCCTCTTGTTATGATCTGAGGTGATGATGAAGCATCAGTCTTGCTAGTGATCAGGGCAGGTAGCATCGTTGTGGTTATAGCGAGCATTTTTTGTGATTTGTTATCCAAACCCATATACGTCCTTCCCTGTCCCCCTAATTCCCCAGACTTGAACCCAATTGGCATCTGTGCGACTATCTTGATAATTGTGCTCAATCTATGGATCCTCCCCCATGCCCCCTCCACCCCCACCCAGCTGTGGGATGCACTGATGGCTCCAGGTACCTGTGACAACCTACCGGGACCTTATTGAGTCACTCCTAGCCCGTCTAGCTGCTGTCTGTGCTGCACACGGCGGTTACTCTGGATATTAGCTGGTGGTCATAATAATGTGACTCGACAGTGTATCATGATGCTTCCGCAATATTCACAGAGCTGTATTAAATGTTTAATGTTAAAATTTGGGGATTACTGTTCACCGTTCTGAGACTTTAGGCTGGCTAGGCTAGGATTAGGTTATGCTACCTTAGTACCTAGTCTTCGATTTACAATATTTTAAGCTTACAATGGGGTTATTTGGTGGACAAGCACCTGTATAATCTTTTTTATTGCCTATGGAGACCACGTCCATTTATAAGCTGTTCATAAGGTCAGTTTTCAGACCCAGACAAATACACTTCTTTAAAACAGAAAGCTCTTTCTGTTGACTACGGCAGCTATCGTCAGCTCCCAGTCACCCACCCAGCAAACGTTCCATTTTCCGAAGCAGTTCTGGTCCTTGTGGTCTGAAAATGAGCGGTTCAGCATCACAACAAATATGGAGTTTGTTCTCTGATCTTTGTGCTTCTTTCTATTCTAAACCATGTGGTCACTGTAGGAATAACTTTAAATGTGAAAATTAAAAGCCGCCGAGTGTGGAAAAGGCTGCGTTTTCATGTTTGTGAGTGATGAAAATGCAGGTTTAAAAACAACAACAGGAAACGGGTGTTGCCAGGGCCACCTCAGGAAAAGGGGAAGGAACCTGCTGAGTGTTGCTGGTGTATTACTGCTGAACAAGGTGCAGCTTTTTCTAAACTAATTACAGCTTTGAGTGGTTATTCATACACTTTATCCTGATCAGGGTTGCAAAGGGGTCAGGCGCCATACAGAAACACTGGGTGCGAGGAGGAATACCTAAAGAGGGTGCCAGTCTGTCACCAAGAGAAAACCGGAGTATCTGGAGGAAACCCATGAAAACAAGGGCAGTGACCTGAGGCAGGTTGGGGTTTGTACCCAGATCTCCAGGTCACAAGACACAAAGTGCCTGTCATTTACATCAACTGCTTTATCCTGGTCAGGGTCACAGTGGTCTTTGCACCATTTGGAAATACTGAGACACCCTAACACAAGGACAATTTACAGCAGCCAGTTTGAAGGAAACCAAAGTAGCTAAATCATTAACATAAGAAAATATTCCCAGCATGCAAATCGCCGGAGTGACTGGAGGCCAGGATAGAAACCCAGGTCCTCTGGATCTATGCTGCTCTACTGCACCCACACTACCTGCTGCACCAACATGCAGTTCCTATTCCTAAGAGTTACCTATTCAAATAACAAAGTCCTACTGTGACTCATATCAGCGGTGGAACTAAACACAACAGATTTATTGGACTGACTGAAATCGAAACAGGATGGAATAAAGGTCAGACTGGCTTGCTTTTAAGCAGGAAGTAAGACTCCTCAGGGCAATTCAAAGTAATTGACAAAGATTAGCACGGGTTCTTTCTAAAACATTGTGTCTATGTCTGACTAGAAGTTTAAAGAAGACAGGAGTACAAACTAACAGGCCGACTGGTCAGTCTGATCATCTCCAGACATTGAAAAGAACATCTATATACTGTATATGGGCGTGCCAGACGGGACAGAGATTCAGGACAAAATAAATTGGTATTTAAGATAATATGTCCTATATGATTAAAAACAGGGATATAATATTTTCAAAGTTGTTGTTTGGCTACCTTAGGCACACTAAAAGCTGGTTATAACATGTTAATAACTTCTATAATGTGTTAATAACATCTATAACATGTTAATGTCTAAAATCTGTTAATAATGTCTATAATGTTTAATAATGTATTTAATATGTTAATAATGTATATAATGTGTTAATAATGTCTTTAATGTGTTAATAACATCTTTAATATGTTAATAATGTCTATAATGTTTAATAATGTATTTAATATGTTAATAATGTATTTAATATGTTAATGTCTGTAATGTTTAATAATGTATTTAATGTGTTAATAATGTATATAACATGTTAATAATGTCTATAATGTGTTAATAACATCTTTAATATGTTAATAATGTCTATAATGTGTTAATAACATCTTTAATATGTTAACAATGTCTATAACATATTAAAGTCTGTAACATGTTAATAATGTCTTTAATGTGTTTTAATAATGTCTTTAATGTTTTAATAATGTCTATAATGTGTTAATAATGACTATAATGTTTAATAATATCTTTAATGTGTTAATAATGACTATAATGTGTTAATGTCCTTAATCGGTTAATAATGTCTTTAATGTGTTAATAATGTCTATAATGTATCTAGCAGGAAAAAGAAATCTATTTTATTATTGAATTGCTATTTATTTGTCGAATTTAACAAACTGAAAAAATATTTTAAAATATTAAATATAATGCTTAATGTATGTATTCAATTGAAAGTTCATTAAAATATAAATGTTAACTTATTTTAAATATAAAAAACTTACTCTTGCTCTTAGAACTATTGACCTGACCAGCCTCTTGCATCAGACTAATATTTACCTCTCATTTATGTAATTATGTGTTTACATAATAATGATACATAATATTACGAGAAAAGGGCATTTGAATTGCCCCTCTTACACGTGTTTAAAGGGCCCTGCCCTTATCTGCCCATGGGCTAGTGCTGGTGAAAAAATGATAGCGTTTTATCTCCCATCCTCCACTGAGGCTCCACTATGCAGGAAGGAAGGCAGCAGTGGAGAGTCCCAAACAGGGTCGGGGTAACAGCCACACAGCAACGCCACACGGACGGAGAAATTGATAAAACGTTTTATAGCACTAAACCAGGAATGCAAGTTTGGTATGATAATTATAGAAAACAATGTAGTGACTGAAAGCTGTAACCTTCAGTGATGGCAAACAAGCACTTCATTACCTTTAAGTTATTTCATATTCTTCCAGTGCTTATATCCACTTAGTTCTAGAAACAAATGCCTTTAACCCTTTGATGCACAACCTGGGTCAAAAGTGACCCAACTGAGTTTTTATTTTCTATATCTTTGCAATAAATTAATTTCGTCATTCAAGCTTCCATGAATTTTTCAATTAACTTGTTTTTGATCATCACAAATCCTTATTTCAGTTTTATATTTTTTGCTTTTTTAATAAAAATCATTTTTGTATCACTACCCTTCTAATGCACAACATGGGTCAAAAATTACCCTTATGTATTTACTATGGAATTTGACAGAAACTACTGACATTTGTAAGTGTTTGTAGTCAAAAACATATTTACTGATCTTTTGAAAGACAACCAAAGATTAGGCTCTTGAATCTTACTATTTGCTTGCTAGCTGTTTACATATTCTAGTATAGATAGCTTTTATTAGCTAAGACAGCAAATACATGAATAACTGACAAATGTGCATATGAAAATATTCTTGAATGGATGAATATGGGTCATTTTTGACCCATGTTGTGCATTAGAAGGGGTTTGCTTAGCTTGTGCATCAAAGGGTTAAAAAAATGCACCCAGTTTTATTATGTAAAATTGACATTTATTTAAAAGATTTTATGCAGCTCATCTGAGCTTTCTAAAATGTTCAGACATCAAATTACTAAACACTTAAGAGTTTTAAACATCTGTCAGTACAGCTGTTTGGTTCCTTCATACCATGCACATCTCCTCTACTAAACTTAAGCATTTAAACTGAGGAGTAAAATGTGGTGAAAGGATTTTTGACAGTAAATGTGCTTGCATGATGTAGCCAGTATCCTGACTTAAAGTTCATTGAGAATTTATGGTGGTATTTGATGTTACAAGTCCATCAAATGGACACTGATAACTCATAACCCTATAGGGAATTTGAAGTCTTGAAGCTGTAATTGCCAACAGTGCCTTTAAAAGTACTAATATTTTTCATTCTGCTTTATCCTGGTCAGGGTAACGGTGACCAGGTTGACACTGTTGGGCCCTTGAGCAAGGCCCTTAACCATCAATTGCCTAGACAATATACTGTCACATTACTGTAAGTCGCTTTGGATAAAAGCGTCTCCTAAATGCTGAGAATGTAAATGAAATTAAAATAAAGAATTGCTTTCCAGGTTTAAATAGAGTCTTGAATTTAAATATAACAGACACTGCAGAAGAGAACGTGAAAAGCAAGTGGCGCCAAGACTAATGAAGCCATAGATACTTCAATGAAGAGAGTTGGAGGAGTTTTTCAGCTTTGTGAAGTATCTGAAAGGACTATGAACTGGAAAAAGGAAGCCGAGAAGACAGAGCAGCGGGAGACTGAATGTGCCACCCTGAGGTCCTTGTTTAATCCCCCACCCCATGAAAAAAGAGCGTACTCTTAGCACTACAGCTTAAAAAAGCTGACCAGCATGCTAAAATAAAGATCATTAGAGACAAATGAAGGAGAGACTTCACACAAAATGGCCAACATGGGCAAAATAATAATACTAATAATAATAAAGTGATGAAATTTGAACATAATAATCAAGAACAAACTTTTAGAGGTTCATTAGAATGCTGCTCACACAGACCTCGTCTTTCTATTCTCGTCCCACCAATTTCTTATGCGCGGACCGTTTCGGCTGAGTCAGAGACCGTTTACTATTTAAACGTCGGCGTCTGTTGACAGCTAAAAAGCCCTGAGTGTCCAGGCTGCCCGAGTCGCCCTGACTGCAGCCACAACCACCACTATTGCTCTTCACCAGCCACATCTTTAAAAGCTGGTTTTGCCAAAATGACTGACCAGGATTAGTTAAAGAAAAATAACCATTTATATTATATGTTTTTGTTTTCCAGAAGTTATGCAATCGGGTAATCAGAGTAGTAAAAATATCAAGACAAGGAATTACAAACAGGGGTGAACAAAATATTGGAATCTGGTAATATTGAGGCTAAAGTAAAACGTTTACATGCACCTATAAGGGACATAAAAATACGTCATGGCAGTTTTGGGATCTTAGTGACCTCTTTCTCCCAATTTAGCCTTTTACTGGGACCCTGATTGCATCCGTGGGGGGTATATTTGTCTGACACACGGTCCCTCCGACACATGTACAGTCTACTGACCCCCTCTTATTCCACTATACTGTGGTGGATTTGCATGTGAAGCTTGCGCATGGATTGTCACGCACCGATCTCCGCATTCCTCCTTTTATGTACAGGGCCACAGCCTTGAGCTGCTAACAAGCTTCCTTACACAGCATTAAAGACCCCGCCCAATTTTTAGTCCGGTCTTTCCTCACCCAGCAGACAAGTGGCCAATTGTGTCTGCTATGGGGCGCCCAGCCGACCAGTAGTAAAACTGGTGTTATGATCACACGGTATGTCCACTTATAACTACACATGATTATAATTTATAATTGGCCTGTTGTGACCGAGCTTTTAAAAGGATTAAAAAACATCACTTTAGGCAGAATTTATGACACCTTATCAAAGTGGATTTAAATGCATCTATGTTTCATGGGAATTTTACTATCAGCTTAGAAGCGAAGCTAATCTGACATGACGGGATACTTCCCTATTCATCGTACTGTATCATAACATTTATCGGAAAACAGAAGAGCGGAGACTTCCTTCTTAGATAGCAACCACACTGTGTTATGCAAATCAACACACACACACACACACACACACACACAAACATAACCCTTGATTCTCCCATAGGCATGTGTATTTGGCCTTATAAGTCATGCCGTATGCATACAATGCCCACAGGTAACTGGTTAAACCTCATGAGGCCAGAGCCAAGCCGCACGGGCTGCGATTGTGCCCGGAGAACACAGCAGCCCTATGTCAAAGGTCATATTGCCTTGTTTGTCTTGTTTTACTCGACTGCTTCCTGCCTCAATAACAGGTCATGTAACTCAGATTCATTTTGGTAAAAGGAAAGAATTGCTGGGTTGCCAAATAAAACTGCTGATTAGGCGACAGCTCATTCAAGATGATGGTACTCATAATGGGTGTAACGCTGTATTAGTGACTAACTGATTCTCAAAAACATTACGGAACCATTTATATCCTTAATCCTTCAATTGAACGTTCAAAGAAAGTTTAATGTTTAAGAAATGATTTCTTTGCATTTCTTAGTTTCTTGAGACTATTCCAACAACAAACAATTTATATTTTATTACTAGTGCACACAGTATTTTTAATGAGCCTCTACTAAACAGTTGAGACGATTACAAAAAACTTCAGCTGCTAGCTTCAAGTTGACATATAGGTTAAAAAACCCACAGTGTTATCTACCAATAATTTTGAGTTTAACACGGCCCAAACAAGATTATTTAAATACAGATTATTCTTATCCAAGTATTACTCAAAAGTAAGCTCAATCAAATGGTTGAGCAGACCATTAAAGGGTTTTAAGTAAGGAAGGCAATGAATAGATAGATAGATAGATAGATAGATAGATAGATAGATAGATAGATAGATAGATAGATAGATAGATAGACAGACAGACAGACAGACAGACAGACAGACAGACAGACAGATGGGCGGATTGATGGACAGATGGACAGAAAGACAGACAGACAGATAGATGGACAGATGGATAGACAGATAGACGGACGGACAGAGACAGATAGATAGACAGATAGACAGATGGATAGATAGATAGACGGACAAACGGACGGACAAACAGATAGGTAGATAGATAAATAGATAGATAGATAGATAGATAGACAGACAGACAGACAGACAGACAGACAGACAGACAGACAGACAGACAGACAGACAGATAGGAAACGGTAGTTACTCATTACACAAGGTTCATCAGTTCACAAGGTTATATCAAACACACAGTCTTGGACAATTCAGTGTCTCCAATTTACCTCACTTGCATGTGTTTGGACTGTGGGAGGAAACCGGAGCAACCGGAGTAAACCCACACAGACACGAGGAGAACATGCAAACTCCACACAGAAAGGACCTGGACTGCCCCACCTGGGAGTCTAACCCAGGACCTTCTTGCTGTGAGGCGACAGTGCTACCCACTTTGCCACCGTGCCGCCTAAAGACATGTAATGTGTGATATAATAGACTTATTATAAAAGTGTCCTGTGCAGTAAATATCCACAGATGTGCAAAGTGGGTTCCATACACAGAGTGGCAGATCATGCTTCATAAAGAATTTTGTGACAACTATTCCTTCTATTTAGTCAGGAAATGGAAAATGACTCTTTAAACTGTTTGAAGGTCATATGATAATTTGACTCCTCAAATCAACTCCCAGAGCATGGCCCATGTCCCCATTCTTATTCATACATTCCACATCAATCCAGTTTATACTGTACAATGAGGTCAGGTCATGTGTCCACACGGTTATACAGTTAACAATGATAAACAGGTCACATGGACTAAAGTGCAACAAACTGGCAGTAAAGAGAAATCAAAACAAAGATAACTGCCCTCTTGTACTAGATTGAGATGTCCATGGTTTCCTCCTGTTTCCTAAACTTGTTGACCCATGTGCTTCCTACAGCATAGCAGTCAGGCTCTCAAGATTCATCTTAATTCTTATAAAACCCTTTCTCTTTTATCTTCTTATCTCCTCATGAGTGGACAGACAGTGCTACTCTATGTGGACAAAAGTATTGGGACACCCCTTGTAATTTTTGAATCCATGTTTCAGCCATAACAACTGCTAACAGCTGTAATAAATTAATTATATGAAGGAAATTTTATTCTTCCAAGTTTG
This sequence comes from Trichomycterus rosablanca, assembly GCF_030014385.1. Taxonomy (NCBI): domain Eukaryota; kingdom Metazoa; phylum Chordata; class Actinopteri; order Siluriformes; family Trichomycteridae; genus Trichomycterus; species Trichomycterus rosablanca. The sequence continues at coordinate 12,724,513 of NC_086013.1, forward strand.
CAGCAACAGTTTAGAGATGGGCCTTTCCTGTTCCAGCATGACTGTACCCCTGTGCACTAAGCAAGGTGCTTGAAATTTGGTTTAAAGAAACTCCAGTGTCCTGCACAGAGCACTGACCTTACGACTGAACAGCTTTGGAATGGACTGGAACATCGATTGAGGCTTTCTGGACCAACGTCAATACCCAGGCACAAATTTCCACAGACATACTTCAGAGTCATTAGAATAGCTGTTGTTCTAGCTGAAGAGGTCACATAGAGGTCTATTTTAATACCTTTTGTTTTTGAAATAGGATGTCCAGCAAGCACATGGTCAAGTGTCCAAATACTTTTGGCCATATAGTGTATGTACTGATATGCAGATCAGATTTAATTTGCTTTTTTTCTTTGCATCTTTTCTCCCCAATTTAGTCATTTCCAATTCCCTGATTGAACTGCTTCAGTCACTTGCACCATCTATCATGTGCCCACTCCTTACAGACCATTATGTGTCCCCGCACAGACACACATGCCATACCGCTTTGTGAGATACACATCAGCCAACAGAGGTCGCATTTGCAGCAGCAATGAGAAGCTGGTTTGATCTTCCTCCTTTAGAAACAACTCTGCCTGTTTGGACACCTGGCCAGGTCAATAGCACAGCTGAAATTTAAACACAAGAGCTAGATTTTTCAGTGGTGAATTTTAGCAGCATTTGATCCTTTGGGGGTTACCGGTATGACATTAAGGTGGTTTCTAATTCTCACATTGATCTTTTTACATTTACGGCATTTAGCAATTGTAACAATTATGACTGAATCCAATTTAAGCAATTGGGTGTTAGGAGCCTTGCTTAGGGGCCCAACAGTGGCAATCTGGTGGTGGTGGGGCTTAAGCTGGCAATCTTCTGGTTACTAGTCCAGTGTCTTAACCACTGCCTGTAAAAGTTGTAGCGTGGCCAAGACTCATTGGTGCCATCTGGTAACATTTATAGTGAGCAATTAAGAGTTAAAAGCCTTGCTCAGGGGTCCAACAGTGGTCACTTGATAAAGGTGGGACCTGAACCAAACACCACTGCTGTTTATAAATAAACAAGAAAACAAAGTGTGTGTTCTAATAACTATATTACAGAAAGAGAAAACTGGTCTTAATATAATGGATAATGCTATAATGTTACTGTAGAATAGTAAGTTTTTCCCCTCAATTCTATTAGCTATTTATGTAGCTAGAACCTTATAATTGAATTATTATGATATATATGTCTTAATAAGTGTATTTAAACTTGTAACACTTACATTAAAGGTTTTCAATTAACTTTTTGAACACTTAGTGACACAGTAGACTATCATACAAACAACTAGATTCCATTCCAATGTGGATCACATGGACACATAGAACATAGTAGTGATGTAGAACACAGTTTAAAAAGGGTGGGTGGGAGCAGGTTAAATAAAAGATAACCATGCAGCTAGAAACAAAGGAAGTGGTTTTAGATAAACTATTTCAATGTAAACACGGCTGAGTTTGTTCATTAAAAACTACATTGGAAACAGTTAAATACTTAAATCCGGCTTGTTTCCTGATAAGGAATAAACATTTTGTTTCCCAACCTTTAGATGAGGTTTCTGCTGTGCTCTCATTTTCTTTTCTTCAGACATGAAGGTACAAGAAGGTCATAAACAGAGGAACAATACAGAACAAAAGATTTACTTTCTGATACGGATCCTACAGTTGATCTGCTGTAATGAATGGGTTTCGGTCGTGATGAGGATTTAGAGTCTTTTGTTTGAGAAGATAAATTGATCTCACACCTGCTGGGTCTAGATTAATTACCCAGCAATCCTTAAATAAAAATCAAGTGGTCTAAAACTTGCAAGTGAAGCAAATGAGCAATGCCATTCATGTTAATTCATAGTGTCAGTAAAATCATTCATTTATTTATTCACTGTCTATTTTACCACCACTGGGAGAAAAGTAGGAATTACCCTGGGCAGGATAATCCCCCCCCCCCTCCACACACACACACACACAGATTTACACATACATTTATACCTAGGGCAATTTGGTATCTACAATTAACCTGACTGCACGTCTTTGGACTGTGGAAGGAAACCCACACAGACATGGGGAGAACATGCAAACTCCAACCAGGACCCCAACCACTCCTCTTGCGAATTGAACCCATTACCTTTTTGCTGTGAGGCGCCTGTGCTACCCACCCAGCCACCGTGCCACCTTTCAGTAAAATCAGTTGTATACTAAACTGTAAATAGCTGATACAATATTCCTCATTGTGAAGGTTTTCACTGGATTTGGAACACAACTGCCTTTCATTTAAACATTTTTGACATTTTAACATTTTCTGTTTATCCAAAGTGACAAAGCGTACTGTGACAGTATACAGTCTAAGCAATTGAAGATTAAGGGCCTTGCTCAAGGGCGCAACAGAGACAACCTGGCAGTGGTGGGGCTTGAACCAGCAAACTTTTGATTACTTGTCCAGTACCTTTACCGCTAGGCTACAACTGCCCTCGAGCATTGAATACAAGAGCATTAGTGTGCATGGTCTCCAATGCTTATAATTGGTGTCCTAATTCATTTAGGATGTATTTCATTTCTAAATGAGCCTCACTTGGATGCATGGGCTCATTGTCATGCTAAAAAGTATGTGGACACTGCTCTTAATTACTAAGTCCAGGTGTAAAAACATACACACACACATAAAATTATTCACATGCTTTAATTTGGTCAGGGTCACAGCAGGTCTGGCGCCACCCGGAAAAACCGCACAAACAAAAGGAAAACACCCTGGGTGTAACATGTGTGTCTACATACTTTTACAGTATATATTGTTCACAGGGTTGAATTTTTGGTGAGATATTTAGGTGTGGTTTATGATAAAATGATGAGTTAGCAGATGTTGATCATGAGCTGTCCAGAGTGCTGAAGAATAGTTTTGGTCTACAAAGGTAAATTTTGGGCAAAGGAGTCATCCTGTTACCATGGAAACATATGCATTCAGGTCTGTGAAAAAGTTTTTGCCCCCTTTGTTCAGTGCTTGTTATTGCATTTGTGTCACTCTGGATTTTTGTTATTGATTGATAAGGAAAAACAATGCACCAAAAACAATAGTAAAAGTCAAAACATTTTCTAAATATTATTTAATTTATTAAGAGAACAAACTTGTCCAACAGCTGTATCAATCTTGTGAAAGTGTGAACTGTAGTTGATGGGATTGATCCCTTAGAATTTTACATTAGACAACAAATTAATCCATGAGGCACATTAGGTTTTCAATGATTTTTACATTCTTATATCATCAATAATTATGCCTAGCTTGCTAATTGGCTTGTTTTACTACAGCAGCAAATAGAGATGGGTGAATCCAGGTCCTGCACACTTCCCAAATTGCATGGCAGGAACTAATTTATAACAAATAAGCATATCACAGTCAAGGATACATTAAATATATGGGCTGATAGTAGTTACTCTCAGTATACGTGTACAGACAAGCCATGGATCACCGTGTCTTGGTGGGTCAGAGCTGTTGTGACAGCATATTATGTAACTGATCCTAAAGTTTTGGCTCATGTCAATGGTGGGTGCTCCAACCAAAAATACATAAAATATATTAAACACAATACCTGACTGTACACCTACACCAAGTCCTAACAGTGTCTGTGTTCCTAATAAAGTGGATAGTGAGTTTTAACAGTATTTAAAAATCCCAATAACACTGCTGTACCTGATCACTCATATCACAACAACACACACTTCCATATCATTACCACGTTAGTGCCATGCAGTGCTCAGAACCACCCACCACCCAAACATTATCTGGCAGATGGGGTCCTATAGGGGCCCCTTTTGATTGATGAAAGGGGTACAAGGGCATAAAAACGTTTACAAAGTAACACAATGTTTGTCTGTACTGTAGGTGCAAGTTATAAAAAAACCAATAAAGGTATGTCCCTAGTAGGTGTTCCTAATTATGTGCTGGTTAAGTGTGGATATTTAAGCAATATCAGTAGCTGTCTGGCAACTTATTGGTCAGGATCCTGGTCAGGATCGCAGTAGATCTGGCTTCCAGAGAATCACTGGTTGCAATGCATTAACAAACCCCGGACAGGACGCCAATCCATCATAGAACCTCAGCCACCGAGTGAGTCATGATGCATGACCGGCTGATAGCACCACTGGGGATTTGAACCCTAACTAATAGACGATTTTATTTGTGTAATGTCCTGCTGTTTGTTTCTGATCTTCTCTTCCTCTGCTGTAACGTGTAGCAGCTACATGAGCGCATGCATCAGATCACGTGTCTCTGTTCTGCTTTAATCTGGCTGATCAGAAAATCAGTCACCTTTTCAAACACATCAAACTTATCACAGAGTGAGGGAAACTATGGCCTGTACTGGGCTAACATTCCTGAACTTTGGATGGAAATCAGCACACGGTTCCTTCAAACTTTAACAGAAGATTCAGACTCCTGCTGCACAGCAGGATCACCATTTAATAATCTACACAGGCTCAAGCAGCTGGTTAAATTGGTCTCGGGTGTATAGAGTCGAGTAAACCACAGTGTAGCAAAGTCTCAGTGTTTATTTTCACATGAGGGGTTTTACTGCATTGCAGTGCCAGCACATGGTGTCCAAACCATTTTGACAGATCAGATTTGTGTCAGAATTGTTTTCTATTCCAGAATCGTTTTGAATGATTGAACTGATTTAGTAGAGATGTTCAATCTAAATATGATCATTCATATAAATATATTCATTCAGTCTGTTTTACCACCACTTTATCCTGGTCAGGGATGCAGTGGGTCTGATTCACTGGGCAAAAAACAGTTCATTACAGGGCACACACACGCTCACACACACTTGCAATTTGTAATAGATCTAACTGGCCTGATTGCACGTCTTTGGACTTGAAAGAGGAAACCAAATCATCCAGAAGAGGGAAAACATGAAAACTCCACACAGACAGGACCCTGCCCGCCTGGCCAGGGAATCAAACTCAAACCCTTATTGCTGTGAAGCAACAGCACTACCCACTGCACAGCCATAGCGCCCTTTTACAATATTATTTTTTAATTAAATAATTAATATCAGTTTGAATATTGTTTTTCAATTAAGCCATTATACAGTATAACCAAATTAATGAATGAACCAAGGGGTTCATTTTTTCAACATATAATGGGTTTCTGCAAACTCATACTACAGTTCTCAGCAAATACTGTATAAAGAGATACGAAGAGAAAACATTTCTGTCCAGTGAATTTCTTTCAAGTTCTTCTTTCAACTACTTGTCTTCTGTTATTTCCAATTATTAATTTGTTTATTCATTTATTTATTCATATTTAACTGCTCAATCCTATTTAAAATTAAAAGGCCAATTCTTCACATTGAATCATACTCTTTTCCACAAGTCCCTTATTCAAACCAAAGGCATTTTGTAGTAGCCAATCCATTCAAACCAACTTTTAAATATAGGGGACGACCATGGGTACACAGAAACAGCACTAAGCAGAAGCTCAAACCCCTCCAGGACCAGTGAGCTGTGCACCAACACAACCATTGTGCCTCTGAACCATGCCAGTCGTCATTCTGCTCAGCTCTATTAAACTCCAGCATTCATGTTTTCTTCAGCTGTATTCTTTTACAATTAGCCAACGAAAAGTTTACACTGTATCCACACTGTACCCTGTGTGTGGAAAAAAAAAACATTTTACTGAGCAATGAGCTCCAGGCATTCGTCCAAAAGTATTAAGACAGCTCAACTGTTTCTTACATCTGTAGGGAAAAATACAAAGTGTGTTCAGCTCTATAAACAAAACTACTCCAGAAGTCTCTCTTTACTTCGAGTTACTTTTTATAGCTCTTCAAGCAATGCTTACAAGAGCTATTTACCAAGGTGATCACCAGGATAAGCAAGAAAATGAGATCAATCTTTTACTGATGTGAGATTGTGGTAAATAAATGCAGATTAATGCTAATAACTTTTTCATTTTATTTTTACAACACAATTATTAAACAAGTAATTTAAATAGGGTATCTTTCTATTCAAAATCAATTTTTAAAAAATCAACAAATAAATATATTTTGCTTAGTTTTTTTAAAACCTTGGCTTTAAGTGTATTTATCTGATAAAATGTATAAATGATGTATTAACGATAAAATGTGAAATAAGCAAATGAGTACTTATCTAAATGCATATAGCAAATGCTTGCATATTGTTTTCTATTTATTTATTTATAGAAATGTATGATTTGATTTTTCATCTTTATTCTGTTCTAAATCCCCATGTCTAGATAATAACCACAATTCATTTGTTTGATTGTGGTAAATTATGAGCTTTATTTAAATATGTTAGCATTTTAATGACTGTTTAAATATGTAAAAAGAAATCATAAATACAAAAACTAATAGATTAAATAAAACATAAATAGGTAGTGTATGTGCTGCAGTATGATCGTCTTGTTTACCTGAGATTTAACCTCTATTTGTCTGAAGAGGTGAGCTGAGAAGTTTGGCATGTTCTTCCTATGTCCGTGTAGTACTCTGGTTTTCTGTCACCTGCCAAACATTCAGATGGTGTACTGGCTGATTCATATTGCTCCTAGGTGGAAGTGGATACGTTGACGTGTGATATAGGCTATTGGCGGACTGCCCGAGTGTATTTCTGCCTAGCAACCAGTGTTTTATGGTGGCGCTGGACCCTACGCAACCCTGATCAGGATGAAATACATCAGTAATATCTTATTTTAAGCATTTATATTTATATTTAGACTTGTATGTTTTGCAGCGGGTCATTTTACAACGTTTACAACGTTTACAGGTATTAATGTGTGTGAAGGAGAGAGTGAGCTGTGTGAATAAGATTGTCTTTATTGTATTTTTCGTGCACTGCAAGCATCTGTGTAACCAAAAACAACAATCATTGTATGTGTGAGCAAACTTGGCCAATAAAGCCTGATTCTGATTTTGGGACTGGTGAAGCAGCTGCTCATGCACACGAGTCATTGCACACGAGTCATTGCACATTAAATTTGATTAAGTTTTTCTGTCATGAAACACCGCAAATTGCAAATGACAAAGCACCAAACCACAGCTGACATTTTTTGGGACCGCATTCTTCACATTCCTCACACACCTCCGGTACGGTGTGCGTGTGTGGGCGTGGTTAAGCTCGCTCCGCCACGCCCCCTCTCTCGACAGCCTGACAGCGCTGAAGCAAAAGCTCGTGCAGGAGCGCGCGCCGCTGTCACTGCTTACCGAAACATGAACCGTGAATCGTTCGCTTCTTCCCTCCGACGTTAGAGCTCCGTTACCGTGTTCAGACCTCCGTCTCATTCTACCTGAGAGTGTTTCTTCATCTCCGCGGCGCTGGATCTGGTGGCTGAGAGGATGTGTGTGGAGAGTGACAGCTGCGATCCGGAGGGCTGCGGCGGCCCGGCTGAGGTGCGCACGCTCTCCGGCAGCATGAGGCACGCGCTCAAAACGAACCCCGAACTGCGCGCCTGCACACCGGGTCAGAAATTTCGGGCTGCCCTGATGCGGTGCCGCTCCCCTAATGTCGCCGCAGCCATCCTCAGCTTCGGAAATGTGCTCAATTATATGGACAGATACACCGTAGCGGGTAAGAGCTCATCTCTTCTTTGTGTGCATGTCTTGACTATGTGGAGATGCGCCTGTTAGTGGGATTATTCTCGTGCAATCAGTTTTGGAGTGAATATAGTTTCGGTTTGGCCGTGAACCTCACAGCTTGATCATTTATTTTATCATGAGGAAGTCATTAAAATGCAAAGTGCATGATGAGGGGTTTTTTTATGAATTGGAGACATGCATGCTGCTTTGGGCATTGCGCACAGGCTTGCTGGAGTTCAGACGCAATTGCGTTCTATTGAATGCTGTACTTTGCACAAATGATTCCAATCATCCTATTTAAGCATGTTTTGTGACACATTTAGTGCAGTGATGTGAACTCATTTCATGCAAAATATTTGCCTCAACTTGGAATTTGTACCAAATTACCCAGAAATATTAAACAGCAGGGTGTAAATTTAACCAGCTAATGGAGTGGATTAAGGAGTCTGATCTTCACCTTTGGTCACTGGTATACCTGTGGGTGTCTTTCCATTACCATGCTCTAATTGCCTCTTGGTTAGAACAAGTGTGAGTGTGTGATGCTCTGTGAAAGCCTGGTCCAGGCTATTTCCACTATGCTCCATTTGTATCCAGGTGGAAAAATAAATTAGTAGCCTATATATGTAACTTGGGATATGGGTGGCAGGGTGGCGCAGCTGATGAACTGGGGGCCACCCAACAAAATGACTTTGATCCTCACCTCTGGTCACCTGTCTGATCTGTAAAAAGATTGTTCTGACCGTGTCTGTATGAGTTTCCTCTGGGTGCCCCAAAAACATGCAGAACATGGGCTGCTCTGGATTGCCCCTAGGTCTAAGTTTGTGAATACATGAGTTCTGCCCGGCGACAGATTGGCACTATGCTTCATGGTGTATACCAGTGTTTCACCCTGACCCAGACCGGGCTGAAGTGGTTAGTAAAATGAGTGTAGGAAAAGACTGTTCTGATGGAAATAACTTATGGTATAATAATAATAATGGAATAAGAACTCACTAAATCTTTTTATTAGTTTAAGGACAGTAAGTTTTTTACTGTAAATGTATGGAAATACACTGAAAATAAACCCCAGGAATTTATCAGTATGTACGGCTTTTAATATTGATTGACTTGAACCCTTTTTTACATTATGTTGAAATCCATTAAAGCTTTAGTTAAGGCTTTAAGTTGGGCAAATCTCTTGCCCAGCCACTCAATGGAGTTGAAATTAGGTCTATAACCGTCTTTACTGGTTCTGGCAATGGGATGCAGTTAATTTTCTGAACTGTTAGTCATTGCTGCTAAAAGCATTTCCACTTCCACAACATGATGTTACCTGGCTGATGTTCTTTATTTGGTTAATGACATCAGTCTCACATTTATTTAAGACTTTGTTCACGTCTTTTTTTACAGAAACATGGTGAACCTTTCATACAGTCTAATTATGGCAAACAGACTGATTCTTTAGTTCTTGTGCCACTAACAAAATGTTAGAACCATTCCATTCATGTATATGTTCTTTAGGAAACCAGTATGATCCTGCTATGGCACTGTTGGATCATCACTAGCAGTAAAAAGAGTATCGATTTCATCCTAATCCAAATCTCTTTATTTAACTCCTCGGCTAATTAACAGTCCTGAAATGGGTTAAATTAGGTAACAGCACAAGAACACCGTACCTATCTACTCTAGGGCTAGTCCAGGGCTTTGGAACCAGGATTGAGAACGTTGATCGTTGATGTAAGAAAAAAACTCAATACCTTTATTTTTTTGTGTGAAGGTACATTGTATGACTTTCAGGTCTGAGGTGATTGTCAGTTCTCAGCTGATTTAATCATTTTCAATACTGTGTTGCAAAAGACTTTGGTATCACGTTGATAGAGGTTTGGACACGACAATGCCAGATCAATCTAATCTGACCTGGCTGATTGGGATATCCCTCTGTGTGTGGATTGTATTGTGAATGTGAATCTCTAATCAACCTAAAACAAAGCCTTCAGGGACAAAGTGAAACTCTGGTGTCATGAGGAAATGATGTATAATTGCCTGTCGAGAACATGCCAGGCTGGGTGTAGAGGAGTCAGTTAATTACCTGGGCGATCAGGTATTTGTAACACTATGATTAGGGATGAGGATTGGAAATCGCTCTTTAACTTTAGCTGCAGTCTAATTGATTAAACCTGTCCTAGAACTCACGTGGCATCTATGGAGTGTTTCTGTGTCTAATTTTTAAAGAAGAAGAAGAAGAAGAAGCAAGCATGTGCATCTTAGAAGCCACGTTACAGCAATAAAGCAGCAATATTACAGCTAGAATGTGTATGTTAATAAAACCTCTAATTTTTTTTTACATTTGCTATTATGCATTGCAGTCACCTTATCTAGTTACATTATGTAGCAGTGTAAAGCTTGCATTTAGCATGATCAATTTTTGTGGGATATAGTATAAAAAAATAACTAATAATTTATGAATTTATTGTAAATTATAATAATTATTCAGCTTTAAGTGACTGGATGGTGATTGAAACCGAAACACCAGCTGGCAATTGGCGCTTTCCATAAATAACCAATGGGCTAATTTGCTACCCAATTTAATTAAACACCATATGATGACTAATGGATCATGGTTTATGGATTCAGCATATGGATTAACATAATTTGGATATTATGAGCGCACACTGTACAATTTTTAGTCATTACTCATTTTATATCATTTCTTGGGAATGTGTTTCAGGCTGCAGTGACTCTGATTCGACGTGCTATTATAATAATTGGCTGTTCAGAACCAGGTATACGATGCCAGTGAAGCTATATTTGTCTTGGATCAATTTCTTCCGAGCTGGAGGACTGGATTAACTCCCATAGAAAACAGGGTTGCCAGATTGTAGCCCGAAACCAAGTTGAAATATGTTGTTCTCTTTAGGTTAGCTTGATCCTGCCAATAGTAGATAGCCAATAGCTGGATCCTGGATTGGCTACTTTAAATCACCCATAAGTGTGAGTGGCTCTGAATGTGTGTGGAACCATGTGATGCCCTGCAATAACCTGGGACTGTGTTTGCAGCCTCCTGTTCCTGTTTACCTGTAGATTAGCTATACGTATTATAAGAACTGTGCTGTCAGTGGTCAAGATACATTAATGCTTACATTAAATAGACTGTAAATATTCGCTTTCTATACTGTCAGTGTTGTAGAATATAGAAAGCATGGCCAAAAAAAGAGATTTAATTTATATAAGAGCCCAACGTTTTATATATGTCCTGCTCTTATGATATAAAATGACATCTACCATATCAGAGGCAGGACGTACAGAGATGTGAAGATGGCGAGAGTGGAGCAGCAAGTGCCGTATGTAGACTGCAGTAATATTGCAGCAGTGGAAGGTGTGGAAAGTGTGCGCATGTGTGTACAGTGTGTGTGTGTGTGTGAAGTGAGATAAAGTGTCTGTGTAGGCTGCAGCTGTGTGCATGTTGTGCAGAACAGGGGGTGGTTCTACTCTGCACCTCAGTGCCTGGATCATGCATTAAACATAAGGCGCGTGTGTGTGTAGGGTAGGCGAGGGTTGACGCAGCCGTCCTGCAGCCTTCAAGCTGACCATTCGTTTGGGTGTGTGGGTGTGTGTGTGTGTGGGGTGGGTGGGGTCAGGTGAAAATCCTTCCTATTACTGTTCAATCATTTCCACTGCAGTCATAGTGCTGTTGGTTTAATGAGTATCAGCACACGTGTGTTAGTGTATGTGTGTGGTGGTTGTAAGAGGGGCTTTGGGAAAACGTCAAGGTAATCCCTGACCTCATGGCTGCCGATAAAAAAGATGACAGATTACCCTAGAGAAATTGCAAAGATGGCATCTTTTAGGCTCTCGGTGATGAGGTCATTGCCGTGGTGTCTTATGGGATTGTACACAACTAGACACAAACACACAAACACACACACACACACACACACACACACACAATGTGGCAGTCACAAGGAATTCTAAACATATTGCACCCCTTATATTCAAAGCTCAAGCTGCTATAAAGCCAAACCACAAAAGAAAGCCTAGACGCTGGCACACGATGCCATGAAACACCATGGCACATGTGACCGTTACAAGCGAACAAAGTCATATCCATTTTATCCTCGTATGAATTTTTTACGAGGCATCCCTTGCAAGATGAGGGCACTTTACAAGCTGCACCGACGCGGAGAAGAAAGCAATTAAATAAAAACGCAGTTCGCAACGCTCCCTCCGCCAAGGACTACAACACCCCCCCCCCCCCCCCATCCCTCATCCCTCGCACGGATCTTCTGTAAGACCAAAACAAATAAAAATGAAAAAAGGGAAAGTGCTTGGAAAATTCAACATGGCTTTTCAATTTGGTAGGTTTAATTGATACCTGGCAGAAATGAGGCTGCATTGGGGTTCTAATTCGGGCTCAACCACACGACGGTAAATACAGTGGCAATAAAGTGGCACAGAGGCACTTTTTGAGGAAGGAAATGGAAAACTGCTGTTTTGAACTGTGTGGGTGTGAGTTCAGTAAATAGGTCTGTTTGGACGGTTTGTCTGGCTTGTAAAACAGATACAGATTTAGCTCACAGAGCACTTTTTTTGTCCATTTATGTCCCCCATTGGTCCCTTCAGGATGATCCAGTTTTGCTTATGCCGCCCATCTTGCCAACGTGCCAGCATGGGCCAGACGAATTAAACTGTTTAGTCTAATGACCAGTGGCTTTTGCATATTAATCTTAGGGACAATTAAGAGTAGCCAAAAATGTCCTGTGTCCACATGGTTATCCTGTTGGTGCCCTGGTTCCCATTCACTTCCCAAGAACATGCAAACTGTAGGCATAAACGCTTTAAATTACCCCCAGGTAAGGGATTGGCACACCGTTTAGGGTGTACACCAGCCTCAGACTCTGTGTTTCCCAATGGCATTGAACCCACAACTGATCAGAATGAAGCAACTGATCAGAATGCGCACTATATGGTCAAAAGTATTTGGACATTTGATCATAAGCTTCCAAACCATAGACGGTACCATGAAGTTTTGGTTTGTGAGAAGTCCAGGCTTGCGTCTGACATTCTAATTCATCCCAAATGTGTTGAACTGGGTTGAGATCAGGGCTCTGTGCAGGCCACTGGTGTCTATCCAGACCACATGGAACTCTCTTTTATACAGTTGTTTGCTATGGATATTGCTAATGCAGCTAAACTCATTAATTGGATTTAGCCATGTGGTGTCATTTTATTTCCAAAGAGTTTGAAAACACATGGGTATTTTACTAAAACTGTTCTTATAACACTGGTGCAATACAAAAAATCTTATTAAATTAGACTTCCCCTAAAAAAGTAATCCCATTTTTTGAAAGAACACTACTGGTTTTGTGCTTGGTTTTCAAACATTTGACAAAATTCCCACCAAAGTGTACAAAAAGGTGTAATTTTATATAAATATTGCAGACAGTGACTGCTCTCTTCTCTCAGGACATTGCTAAGTTGCTAGCTAGCTAGAAATGTGGTTGCTCTACTATTGGTTTAAACTTTTATACTTTAAATTACTATTTTCTCAAAGCATCTGTGGTATGAAGTCTTACTTCTTGTCCGTGTACAGAATTTTAGTCCGGGTGTGAGGGCTAATCCCCTTTGGCCTGCAGGCAAATGGACAAGCCTGCTAATACACACTCAGGGCAAAAGCAGCCGTGTCTTCTTTTGTCATAATTACATTTCAGTTCCACACTAGCTGTTCCAGTCGGACTTGCTGTCTGTAATAAGACCAGAGCACTCTCAGCTCTGAGAACATCACTCCTCCTGCTTTACCGTCCTCTGCCCTGACATGAGAAGGTGAAAATGCCTTTCAGCAGGGCTGTTCAAACACATTATGTCCATAATTTTTTACGGGACCCAGGCAACATAAACAATGCATCTTACCCTCTCTGTACAATCTGGTCCCACTGTGGTTTACAAGATGAAACATAAAGCCTCCACAAGGGGGCAATCGCGTACAAGTTCGTTTTGCATTTCTGTGCTGTTAAAATTAGTTTATTTGATCATTATTATTATTTTTCTCTCTGCTTGCGACCCAACTAAGTGATCTTTTGGTCAGAATCGTCTGACCAAAGATATCCATGGATGTTCAAATGACTCATACAAGCGGTTGTTCATCGTTTTCAAGTTAGTCCTGGTCTTACTGCTTTTGACCACATAACCAAAAGTATTTGGAACCTTTCTTTCCAGAACCATGGGCATAATGTGAAATTGGTCTTCCTTTGCTCATGTAAAAATGTCCACCCTTGAAAAATAGAAAAGCTTCCTCCCCCAAATTCTACATGTTTTGAAGCACACAGTTCTCTAGAATGTAATTGTATGTATAAATGAGGTTTCCTACAGTGTAAATAAACTAATAAGCACAATAATGTACTAACAGCCACAAGGCATTATTCAGCCTTCACCGAGCTTCACCACAACCAGATTCTTTTGTCAGAATGTTAGATGATAAGTCAATCTGTCCTTCATATTAGCCATTTTCATTTAAGACTTTTTGCATTGCACATTTTGATATTAGAGTTGTGTGCAGCTACTTAACCATGCAAATCCATAAAAACACCATTTCTTAAGACAGGAGTGGCCTTCTGTTAGCTTTAATAGCCTTCATTTGACAAAAAATAGCACTTACAGTGGACTAGGTGCAGTGGTGGTGAGCAGAAATGGTGAGCATCTAAAGTGATTTTCAATTGTAAGCAAATACAAAACAAGCAATTAGGGGCCCAACAGTGGCAACTTGGTGGTAGCCAAAAGAAGGCCATCTTATAACCTTGAAGGATTGAATGTTACTGAGAACTATGACGTAATACCTCTGGTAGCACTAATTGTAGCTTAAAAAAGTTAAAGTAGCTGATTAGTGAGTGAGCACATACTTTTGGTTTTGTAAACTCAATTCATTTCATACCTGAGTGTAATAGGTGGAGAAAAAAAAGTGAAAAAGTTGATTAGAGCTTCTGAAGAACTACCCAAGCGGTATGTTTTTAACATGCCAGATACAAATCGACAGTCTGCGAGTGAATTAAATTTTGAGGTTAGCTGAAGTTACTTCTGTTGCTTTTCCTCTGTCTTTTATAAAAGGCTTCCAAACAACAACGAGAACATTAGATCCATGGGAAACGCAGCTGTAATTGCATTTTATTGGCTTGTCTAGCTTGTCTAGCTTTTGGAAGCCCTTCAGAGAACAAACGGCTTCCACTTCTGCTCACTTCTGTGTTTTCATATGGGCTTCGTGGCTCAGAAGTCAGTGCTTAGCTCTTAGATGCAGCTATTATGTTATTACTACTGTCAGACTTAATTTAAAATACGCATTTATTACATTTAAAGACACAGATTGCGATATGTTTAATGGATAAAGTGTGTTTAAGTAACACTGGATATTATATTTTATTACTAGGGTGTTCGCTAATGGCTAGAAAGCAGCTAGCTACTGATGTAATCAGTGTTTTATTCCTGTCGTACTTCACGCAGGTTCAGAAATCTTAATCGTGTGTTTTTCTTGGGTGGCGTTTAGTTTATGGAAAAGCCTGCTGAAGCAGGAGCAGCTGAAAATAGTCGGTGCCTCTTTGGCTCTTTGGGTGCTGTGGCTTCTTTGTGTTCGCTGTGGATATTGGCCTGGCGTGCAACCATTTCTCCAACGACCAGCTCTTCCTCAATGGAGGTGTGTACTTGGATTTAGGAAACGGGGAGAAATAAAAATGCTAAGAGAAAAGCAGAGAAAATAAAAGTAAGGTTTTCTCTCAACCCCTAAAACGCGCCCATAGGTGGACTGTCTGCTCAAAAATAGTCCCAGGTTCATTCAAGCTGTTGTGATGCATTTCAGTGGTACGCTTTATGGCCAAAAGTATTTAGACACCAAGCTGTGAGCTTATTGGACATCCCATTATCCCATTTAAAAAAATGGTATTATAACAGAGTGACCTCTACGTTACCCTCAGCTATAACAACAACCACTCTTCTGAAAAGGCTTCTTTACACAATTTTACAGTATGTTTGTGGGAATTTGTGCCTATTCAGTCGAAATAGCAATGTCAAGAAAGTCTCAATTGACGTTTCAGTTCATTCCAGAGCTGTTAAGTGGGGCTGTTCAGACCTCAGTTTTTAAGCCAAGCTTTATTTCTTGGATTTTTTATAAGCTGGATGAAACTACATAAGTAGGTGAACTCGCAACGAACAAATTGTTAACATGTCCAGGGTGTATTCCTGCTTTGCACCAGTGTTTCTGGGTGATATCTGAAGATTAAATACATAAATTAAAAATAATAATAATAATAATAATAAATCCTCCTAGAAGATGTACCAGTAGGTGGATTTGCTGTCGCTTATAGTGTGAATGAGTAAATTCATTTGTAAGCATGTGATATTTAATAATTAATTGGTCCCCGTCATGATTGTATTCATGGAATGATTGAATAAATGCTTCAGGTTTTAAAAGTTGGATAACCCTACACAAGAAAACATACCAGTAGGTGGACTTGACGCTAGATATTGCCCCCAGGTATGAGTTAGTAATGAAGAAATGGATGAGCGTGGATGAAAACATCTTGTCTGTGGTCACTGCGCATTTGCTACAGACCTTCTGTTTTAACACGTCGGCTTGGTCACATGACCATCACGTAGGCAGACATAATGCATTGTCACACAGCCGTGACTTCAGTGTATATGTGTGTATGCATGGATAAATACACACCCACCAGACATCAACAATCACCCACTGAAAGATGTTTCGTCTTGTAGCAGCAAAACTACCAAATCTGACCCATTCAGTGACCCATTGTCCCAAAATTCCCATAATAAGCAGGAGCAGAACAGTGCCGGCTGGCAGCTTGGTTCTGTGTGTTTTGATGGGCTCCTTTTTCACAGAGTCATGCTGTCTAAATGAAGACACAAAGGCTGCTGGTTCATTTCATTCTATACTTTTAGTGCTGATGACCGGTGGATTCGGTGTTCTGCTTTTAGCGGTGCATGTCCGGGCAGTTTTTTCAGAACTGGATGGCTGTAGCGTGTTCATTCAGCTGGGTGTGTTTCAGAATGCGAGGAGATGAGTTTGACGGACAGCTGAGGAGCAGGAGAAACTAAAGAGGGGTGGAAGAGTGACCCGTGAGGCACACACTCCTGTGTGTGATGGTGAAGGGTGTGCCAGTCAGTGTCGGATCAGTTTTCTTTTTAAGACCTCAGTGGTTTAGAGTCACGGCTTCTGACCCTAGTAGGATCATCTGTGACCCAAACCTAACACTTGTCCAGGATGACTGAAGACTGGTCTGTTTAACCACCGATTCATCAGGGTCATGGTGGTCGTTCAAGGCAGCTCACTAGGTTTTTCGGACAGACCCATAGTGTGTGTGAACAGTTTTGGCTAACTTTATACATTTCTACATACACTATATGGCCAAAAGTATCCAGGCACCCCGTTCCAAAACCATAGACATTAATATGGGGGCGCTCTCACCCTATTTTTTAAGGCAATGACAAAGATTTAAGAGTGTGACTGTCAAAAGTCAAAGGCACCCATGCTGAACAATCCATGCTGGGCAGTCAGTGTTCCAAATCATCCCATTGTTTCAGCTATGTTAAGGTCAGGGTTCTGTATAGTTTCTCCACACCAAACTTGTCAAACCATGTCTTTATTGACAAGACATTACCAGCAGGATGTGTGACAATGCCATCTCTTCTGTGGGTAAACAATGCACACATTGCTTGTATGGCTCATCTTGGTTACTTCTGTTACCGCTAGCAACCCAGTTAATTGTTTATCTATAATGATTTGGTATTTTTCAGTCACTTAGGGTCTTTATTTTGTTTATATATGCTGCATTTTAATATGAGGAACAAGCACTAGCCCAACCATAGCAATAGACATCACCATGCACATTTTTGGAGGTGGTTCTAATGTTTTGACTGATCAGTGTATAGTATATATTAAAATTTTATTCTACTAGTGTATGATGTATTTGAATATTTATGATGTATTTTGAATACACACTTTCAGTCCAAGTGTGGTCACTTTTGCTTGAAGATGTGTGTCAGTTTTCTAGTATACCTTAGGGTCTGAATTGTGCCCACTTATAGTTTTTTGAAAGCCTGGCATGGCTAAATAATGAAATATTATTATACTTTCTTATTATACTATACAATCTGTGCAGGTCTGTATTTTTGTCTGGTCTTTAACAGTGTGTCATTCTATTGTGTTAACAAATGCATTCTTTCTATGTGTTGGTGTTATGATGTCATTACTCACTCGCTTCAAGGTTTACAATCTACAGAAACTGGCTTCTCACTGGCTTCTTTTTCCTTCTGCTGTGTCTGTTCATTTTGCATTTACAGACAGGTGTGCACTGGTCAGACTGGCTTACACTCACCTGACTATTAATACCTCGGGCTGGACAGACACACCTCAACTTCCTTTCCTCCTCAAATGATGTCAACATTCCACCAATTCTTAAAATTTATTTCACATGTTCAGGAAGAACATACACCCTATTATAAAATGTGTACGATGTGTGGAAACCTTTACATGTGTACATAGACAGACTTCTGACTTCCAGTCATACAATCATTCATGCAATTGTTTAATTCATGCAATTCCGCAACATTAGAATATTTCTGGTAAATGAACTACAAACGAAACCTACTTTGCTAAGCGCACTGGGGATTAACCTTAGCGAAGGTGTGAAGGTGTGTGTGTTCGTTCCCACACCTGCGGAATGTGGCGGCGGCGGTGTTCGGAATGTGCCAGACAATCTTTCTTGTTTTGCTTTCCCACACAGCTCTAAATCTCCCTGCTCATCCCACCCACGATAGTTTTATCAATCTAACTACCATGTAAGGTATCACATAGCTGATCTAAATATACACTTGTGATTCTTAGTTTCAGATTCATACACTGGAAGGTAAAGGTTGTGAACCCTAAGTAATCTGGATGTATAACTGTGACAGAATACAGTTTAAGCAATTAAGAGTTAAAAGCCTTGCTCAGGGGTCCAACAGTGGCAGCCTGGCAGATGTGTGGCTTAAACCAGCAGAAACCCAAATACTAGTCCAGTGAATTTCTACACCAATAAAATTCTGATCTTTCTTTAAATAGACAAACGTATATTGTTTAATTATTTACATCCAACCTGGAAAAGCTAAGTAACGTTTTGGGCTGCCAATTCTTCATAAGCCTACTACAGCAGTTTTGGAAGTGTGATGTGCCCTACCCTATCACAAAAAGGCACACAAGTTTGCCCTAGGGTGATACAGTAGCGCAGTGGGTAGCAATGTTGCCTCACAGTAGGAAGGTCTGGGATTGATTCCCCAGAGGGGATTCTCCTCTCTGTGTGAAGTTTGCATGTTCTCCTTGTGTCTGCGTGGGTTTCCTCCAGGTGCTTGTCCTAAGACATGCAGTCAGGCCAACTGGCACTACTTAAAATTGCCCTAAGTGTGAGTGTGCATGTGAATGTGTGTGTTTGGCATGAAGGACTGATGACCTGTCCGGGGTGTTTCCTACATTTCACTTAATGAATCAGACCCATCGCAACCCTGACCAGGATAAAGCACGGCTAAAACAGACAATGAATGAATGAAGAAAAGAATGAGGAAAAAGAAATATACAAATTTCCACAGTAGTCCCACAATAGAACAACCTCCCTAAAAATAGAGGTAATGCAGTACTGCTGCTGTTCCCTTTAGGGATGGGCATCCTGCAAAAATGATACCAAGGGCACAGCATTCAAAAGTGATAGAAAAACTAAGTGTAATAGCAAAAGCCTTAAAATGCTTGCATAGTTCAAATTTTCGCTATAAGAAAAAAATTATATGAACCAAAATCATCTTAATTAACAAAAAAAGATTTGAAATTATAGGTGACGTGTTTTTTTTTTGTACCTCAACATCTTATAATGAAAGAAACAATTCATTTGAAATGCTGTCAAGTAATTTAACAAGAAGATGTTAGGATAGTGTTCCATTACTGGAGGCTTAAAAGAAGTTCAGTGATGCCATGTCTTTGTGTCCTCTAGTTTGCACTACTGAAATATTACCCAGACTGCTTTCCACATACTACCAGATGCTACGCCGTGCTGCGTCTCGAGTGTGCACCCTGCGGCGTGGAATTAAACTACGCTAGAAAAGAAGCGGGCTTAATCTCAAATTGATGAAGGAGCAATAGAGATAGATGGCAGAGCCAGAGCTGAGCCTTCTTCATGCGCTTTGTGATGAAAATAGCACTTTCCCAAATGAGGAAGCAGAGTTAACAGGAATGGCATGTGTGATGGCGCTGACTGGGGTGAACCGGAGGTTTATGGAGCTACACTCAATTAGATCTACCCTAGTAGTGCTTTTCTATACTGCACATATGTTTCTAATTCAGATATGGATTCGGTTTTCCTATGTAAAGCGTTTCTGCTCATGCTTACAGACCACCAGCATTGACTGCTAGTGTATTCATTACATTAATATACAGTAGCGCTTCTACACTATGTTGCACAATATACAATATTGGTCTGTCTGAAAACCTAGTGATCTCTCTACATAGATGCATTTTACGTTATCCTACGCTTCCGAGAAAAAGTCTGTCTAAATTCTTAGATGCCTCAAAATGCTGCCTACTGAGGTGCCTTATTTAGAAGCAATAAACTGACTGAATAACAAGGGAGCATACGATGCTTCCTTAGCAGTGAAGGCAATCCCAGCATTCAGTGCAGTACAACTAAATAATCTGACTTTTAAGTTCCACGTCTTATTAGTATCCTCTCTACTTAGGCAGCTCACTAGGTTTTCAAACAGACCCTGTGGGTCATAATAGGGACTGCTGTACCTTTGTCCATAACTTTGGCAAATGTTGATCAATTTTTATTTCTATTACTGTTGCAGTGCCAGATCATGATGAACAATTCAGGCTGACGATTGGCTGAGTCTAGTTTCCCTAGAAATGTGACGTGCTGACCAATGAACCTTAGGTTTGTTGTCTTGGCTGAACACCAGTCTTGAACTTGCTCTACACTGTCATAAGTACAACAGTTGATTCTGATAATACCAGCCCCACCTTTCCAAATACGGCTTTGATAGAAATGACCTACATACCTTCTAGGTATTCTGGTTTATCACAGGTGCCAGGATAGCCTTAGCTCTAGTTCTTGTTTTCTTATGACTTTAAATTTGGACCATTTTTATTCCTGATCTTTTGTCTTACAGAGGTTCAGTTTTGTTTAAATGCTTAATCATGAATCTTGAATAACAACACTGTAAATGGGAGGTAAATAAAGGTAGAAACGAAAAATGTGCTGGTAGAGACTCACTTTTGCTTTTGCTTTTGAATTGGTCAGGAGATCAGGAGTTACTGGAGGTTAATGATTTGTTTTTACTGCCTCATGACTTGATTTGAATGTTGTTTTGCATACTTATGTATTCACACTTGCTGGTGGCTGTTTCTTGAAGCAGAGCTTTGGTCACCATTTTCAAAGGACGTAAATGGTTGCCTGTTGTGTCATTGTCTTCTGGTATTAGGGCAGAATGAAAGACGTAACTCCAAGGAGCAAAATATTGTATAACATAGCAAAAATAACACATTTAACAATACATTTACAGGGGGAAGTCCTTTAATGGACATACTATAGACTATAGAAGTCTCAGATGTGCCACTGGCCAGGCTTGATGCTCAACAGACACAATTGCCCTGAGGAATTGCTCTGCAACAGCAACTCCTACCATCACCGAGGTGAGTGGTGGAAGAATACAGAAAGAGTAGCGTGACTCTTTATGAGAATTTGACTTCACAAAGGTGTTTACCAATGTGCAGCCCTCCTAGGCCATCAAGGGCACCTGGTAACAGGCAGTGCAAAGAGGTGGACAAAAAACATCAATGCTAGGTCAGAATTCCAACTCTTCATCTTAAACTGTTATTAAATATTAAAAGGCAATAAAATCTGTATATTTTTCTAAGGGTTTAAAAAAAAAAAAAAAAAAACTACTTTTTCGGTTCTCTTGCCGCTCTGTCACAGGAGTAAAGGCTGCAGTTTGTTGATGTTAAATTGAGCTTGAAAAACCAGCCTTCAGGCTAATCCAGCCCTGCTTGCCTTAAAAACACCAGGCCTGTCTTATTTAGCTCTGAATTTCTGTCTCTTGCTTACTTAAATATTCTATCTTTCATTTACTTTGCTTTAAACTTTACTTCTCTGAGAGTATCGATCTGGTTCCTCTCCTGCAGAGAGGTCTCTCACCAGTCTACAAGTTAAAAATTCTCTCGCTTTCAAAGCCTTTCATCATTCAAAAAGTAAAGTCAGACAAATCTCCTTATTCCACAACTTAGTGAGAAAAACAATAGATGAAGAACATTGTCTCAGACAATTACATTTCCTGGCTTACGTTAAGCAAGCGTAGCATGAGTACTGTGCTGTGCATGCAAATAGTTGTAATTAAGACAGCGAATCAAGCAGTTCAGTCCTTCATTCAGTGTTAATTATCCTCAGAACGGGGATTTGCTGACCCTTTGGGCGATTACCACCCACTCGACTCTTGGCTGTTCGAAAACACGGGGAGAAAAAAATCATATAATTACTGTAATTTCATGCCTGAAGTGAGGAATTTTAGAACAAAACTGCAGTCGGCAGTCAGCACAGGTGTTACAAAAAGCATCGATGGCAAAAAGCATAATGTATTTTTCACTGCATTTCATTTAAATTATTTTTCTAAATACTTTTGCTTTAAAATGATTAAATACATATAAATATTTAAATATTTTTATATAATAAAATCATACAGGTTTTAAGCATTATTTTATTTATTTATTTATTTTCTATTTTATTTATGCATTTTCTCCCATTTTCCCACTGCTGGGGGATCCCTGATTGCAGTTGAGGTGGGTATATTGCTGCTCACGCGCGTCTCCTTCGATCCGCCTGCAGCCCTTAGCGGAACACTTTTTCACCCATGGGCACGGTTTTAAGCATTATTAACAAATCATATTATAAATTATTTAATGTAAATGCAGTGACATTTTTCAGACATTCTGATACTTTTGTAATAGGTTAGAGTAGTGGTAGCTCAGCAGTTAAGGTACTGGACTAGTAATCAGAAGGTTATGTGTTCAAGCCCCACCACCAAGTTGCCACTGTTGGTCCCCTGAGCAAGGTCCTTAACCCTCAATTGATCAAACTGATTCAATCATGAAATGTAACATAATGATGGTTTAGGTTTTATGTTTTTTGCTTGTGAGTTGTACTGGTGCTGGGATTAGCATGCTAACAGACAGTTCCTGTGGAAGATAGCTAGCTAAAACAGTTACATTTATTATTTATATTATTTCTGGCTAGAATCACACACTAATTTCACACTTATTTCTGGCATGATCAAGGATTTAAGGTACGGATTTAGATACAGAGTGGCATATATATTTATTTTAATATAGTCCCTCAGTTAGCAAATGTATTCATGCTATCGTAGTTAAGTTTACTTTAATAGCACTAAGAATGTGGCTCAGTACAGACGCATCAGTGAATAAATAAAAACTACATTTTGTGCTTCAGACCGTTTGCCGCATGGCGATTTTTCTGGTCCGTTAGCTCACAGTCCAGATTATGCATTATAAATGTGCTATGCTGGATGTGTAGAGTCAGCTTAGCTTCTGGATCTTTTGCTTTCTCCATCTCATGCTTTTTGTGATAAAATATTTATCCCCAGTCAGACTGTAAGATAGAGTGTTGCATTTGTGAAAAGAATTCTGGTTATTATTCTTACTTTCCTTTTTCTGACCAGTAGAAAAAGAACGTGATTGTCTCTGTGGTTATGAGTCAGATGTTAGTGATGTATGGTGTGTTTGTGTGTGTTGTGAGGAATGAATATTCATGCAGACGGATTGAACGGGCCCTCACTGGATGGTACAAGCACTGTCAGCAGTCACATTGAAACTAAACAGTGAAGTTCCATGAATAATAATCATAACCATAATTACTGTAACAAATTTGACTCAGGATAATAAAAAATTCATTCAAAATTGAAGAAGAGGAATAAAATTGCTCAGTGGTATATTATAGAGGTAAATTTTGCGACATTTTATCCAATAACTAAACTTACCAGAGACATTTATTTAAAAAAAATCAATGTAGAATGTATATTGTGTTTAATTGTGGAAGTACACTACACTACCTACATACAATTCCATCAGTTAAGGACAATGCTCTAACCAATAATAATAATAATAATAATAATAATAATAATAATAATAATAATAATAATAATAATAATAATAATAATAATGAAATTAATAATAATTATTATTATTATTATAAAATAATAATATTAATAATTTGATTAATAATAATAATAATAATAATAATAATAAATAATAATATTATTCATAATAAAATTAATAATTAGTAAAATAATAATATTAATAATGGAATTTATAATAATAATAATAATAATCAAACACAAAACAGTATTGCAGTTGTTAAAAAATTTAAAACTTTAAGCATATCATTCTTATGGTGGAGGAAATTTTTTTACATTCACAATTTAGGCAATTAGCAGACACTTTTACACAAAGCAACTTACACTAGGTACAGTTAAAGCAATTGAGATTTAAAGACCTTTCTCAGTGACCTAACAGTGGCAACTTGGCAATGGTGGGGCTTGAACCAGCAATCTTTTTATTACTAGTCCAGTACCTTAACTACTAAGCTACCACTGCTATGCAAACCACACACTTCTGTGTCCCTTGTATTTTTGTAAATTATCTGCACTGTGTGTATTGTATTGTATTGTTTGTCATTGTGTTCTATGGCGCACCATGGTCCTGGAGGAACGTTTAATTTCAATATGTACTCATGTATAGCTGAAATGATGAAATCTTGAACTGATTCCTTGATATAATTTGCCATGCAAGTCTGTTTTTGTTTCCTTTAAAAAAATTCACTAAGCGCACAGTCTTAAACCATTACCGTTTGTAACGTTATTCAAAATTGCTTCACTGCTAAATAATATTTATGAGATGATCATTTACTTTGAAGCTGGTTGCTACAGTGTGGACTGCAAAATTGAAACGTACTTTCAAAACCAGAAAAACTACAAAACTGGCTGGTCACTATTAAGTTCTATAAGTTCTACAGTGATCTACAGTATGTAGCGAGACAGCAAAAAGCCGCCCAGTAACCGCGTCCGTCTGGCTTTACTCATTCTATATGAATGCACCTTTGTTTAACTGCACTTACCTAGTGACTAATTTTACTGTTAGTCACCAAGAAAACTTTTGTCCATGAATAGAACGAATGAATGATCGGATAATTTAAGGTTAATCCAGTGTTCTAGGTCAGTGATTATGCTGGAGTTTCTGTGGAACAGAAATGGACGTTCACGAAAAGGAAAAGACGCCTTTCGTGTCAGGAGTGGTTTCTACATTGAGCGGACGCTTTTGTATCATCTTAGTAAGGCACCGAAGAAAAATTATCTTCGTACCTGCTTCTTTATTTGGTGATTGATCTTGTAGCCTAATCAATTATAATGTAGGGTTAGGGTTAGGTTTAGGGTTAGGGTTCACACATGTAGAAAAACATCCATTTCTGTTCTGCAAAGGCTCAAACTCATTGTAAGGTGGAAGATATTAACTAATTCTAATCATTCTCTTTCGTTAAATTACATTTTTAGAAATACTGATCATACATGGTACAAATAAAAACCTGATGTTCAGCTTCAAGTTCATTGTATTTAAGATCGTGTCTGAGGGAGGAATGGTCAGAAAGGGATTTTTCTCATTGCTGTAGCAACAGAGACTCCTGCCATTTGGTTGCAGCATTAGCATGAGTAGTTCTGGAATGCAAGGGGTGTACCATGAATCTCCAAATGTGGTTTTGTTCTCTGTGAGAATCCAACCCAGGCTAGTATAAAGACCCGGCTGGCAACTTCACTCATGTGGAAGGGGCGGGTGCCAGTTTGCGGCGCACAAGCAAGCTGCAGAGGAACTGTAATAAGGATGATTAAAGAATGAATAATTAAATTTGGAGTAAAGTGTAAAAATGCCAAAAAAAGCAGCCATCTGGAACGTCTGGTGCAAAACAGTACAGGAATTCCAAAACACACCATATGCACCATATGCAATACACACTCCTTCTCTGACATATGCCCAGTTCTCAGACATCTGCACCGTGTTTGCGTTGCGAGTGGGTGTTTAATGTGTAAAATGGAAAAATCCTTCCCCCTTGCCTGCTTTGCTCGGGCACGTGGCCAGCATTAGACAGGAGGAGGAAGGACCCGCCGGTCAGGAGCCCGTCGACCACAGTCGAACATATTTGTGGCCGGCTCTTTTCCCTGCTGCTGCGTTGGTTTATAGTGCGCTGACTGCAGACAGGCCTTGATTTGTGGGCTGGGCTGTTTTCCCCTCCCTTTAAATGCACATAATTGCTAGCACACACACTCTGAGCTGCAGGGTTTCGTATCGATCCCCTTGACACATCAAGAGGGAATGCCCCATGCTTTAGCAGAGAAAGCAGGGATAAGGGAGGAGAGAAAGATGAAGGAGAGGCAGGATGTGCTTCTGTCAGCGGCGGTGCAGCATGACAGGAGTTTTACAGCGTGAGAGGAATGACTGAAAACGCCACAGAGTGGAAACGTTTCCTTACCACAAAGTGTAGCGTTACTCTTCCACGGGATATAAAAATTTACCCTCAACTAAGGAATTTCCAAGTGCGTTTGGCTGCATCCGAACTCCAGTGTTAGAGTCAAAACTGTCTTGGTTGAGACCAAAACAAAGCCAAGACCTATAAGACCTAACATAAGATCAAGTCTATAAATGGTCAAAACCAAATGTTACATGTTAGCACAGGAATATATAGCATTTAAAGCATGATTGGACTAGCTTGGTTCTTAAGTTAGCTAACTTGTTACAAGTTTGCTGTATTTCAGAATGAGGCAGTTGGCGTTCGGTTTGGAATTTGATGTCTGAGGGAGGAATGGTCAGAAAGGGTTTTCCTCATTGCTGTTGCAACAGAGATTCCTGCCGTTTGCTTGATGCGTTAGCATGAGTAGTGCTGGAACGCAAGGGGTGTAGCATGACTCTCCAAATGTGGTTTTGTTCTTTGTGAGAATCCAATCCAAGTCCTATAAGATCTAAGACAAGATCAAGTCTATTAATGGTCAAAACCAAAGGTTACATGTTAGCACAGGAGTTGATAGCATTAATAGCAACTGAATAGCTTGCTCATTAAGCTAGCTAACTTGTCTTTGTGGCACCTTTAAAGATATTAGTAAAAACTTGACTTTGTACAGGTAACCACTTACAAACTGTTTATTGATTACAAAGCAAAACTATAGCGAGTATTCAGAGATCACCGCACTTAGCTAAGTAAAGACACACTTAGCAAAATGCAGCTAGTGGAGCTAAAACGCTCATTTCAATTAAAAACAATTGTTAAAATATGATTCTCCACCTCTCGGCTCTGTTTCCAGCTCCCATCTTCTATTCTAAGAGTAAATAGGCCGATAAACTCTCTACCCTCTGCCCAACCTACTTCTCTAAAATAGCATTAAGGGGGGGGGTTGGTTTCTCTCAGGGGAGCCTCAAAACCAGGTCCTACTCCTCTCTTGTAATTCTCTCCGTCTGCCGACTACCGGAGAGACCCCTGGGTCTGCACAGTGACGTGTCTGTCCTAAAATACCGGTAGCCCTGGATGGTGAATACAGACTCCCCTTTTTGTCAGGGAGTGCCGACTAAAGGAAACAGAGCAGCGGTTGTGTTCGCCGGGGCTGAATTGATGACTACGTTCGAGTTTCTACCCTGGAAAACAAATTGTCATCTCATTTTGGTCAGACTCCTCAGAGGGGAAGGAATTTGGGCTCTTTGGTAACAAGACTAGTAATATTTTATACCAAAGGAGACTGAATCAGAGCTTGCTAACCGCACGTCTAAACAACTCTGTCTTCACCGCTGTTGTTTCCTCGTGGCTTAGACCCACACTGAATGCTCCTAGATTGGTTCATCTAAACAAAATGATTTTAAGGTCTTATTAACCATGGATGCAGCAGTAAAGAATGTAAATTTACACTCACTGCCCATTTTATTAGAAAATTGTATCTACTGAGCCATTTGTGTGACTTGGTAGCTAGTAAGAACATCAACTGTTCATGTAAAACATCAGAACATTGAATAATGTGTGATGGGTGACTTTGACAGTGGCATGGTTGTTTGTGCCAGACAGGCGGGTTTAATTGGATGTCGTTTGTATTTCTACAGCTCTGCATATGTGCAGAAAAAGCTCAGCTGTGTTCCAAACCACATACTACTGTACTGCATATTGTGTAGAAGGAAGCCACCGATTTGGTACCAGTTTAACTTATTATTTAATTAGGAAAGCAGCCCTTGTCTCTATAAAAAAAAATTGGATTTATTTCAGTTCTGAAAAAGCCAATAACCCCAAGTGTCAACCACATAAACAGTTAATACTAAAATGATTTTCTTGCAGTAAACAGATTAATCTTACAACTTTAAGATTTAAATAATTTAATTTTAATAAGTTAAATAATAACTTTAAGAAGTTTAAATAATAATAAAATTTATTACATCCAATCTAGCAGTGAGTCAGGACAGCCTGTTGTTACATTTGATCACATGTATGTTTGTAAACAAGCAGAAATGAGTTCAAATTCAAGAGTATGGAAATGTAATAAATTCAACAACATTTATATTGCATCAGACACATTTGCTAAGCTAAAATGTCCACGTAACAAAGCGTGTTATATTGCTATTGTTTTTACATTTCTGGGGTGAACATGCTATCCATACATGACTATGTGACCAGGAAAGTCACACCTCTGTGAATCACTGGTTTCATTCATAAATTCATTCCTCACAGCTGCTGTCAGGCTTATTGAGACTGACAGTGTTGGATTAGTGACATGATAGAGACCTGTGAGGTGTGACTTCATTAAAGATCCAGCTAAACAAAAGAATGGATCAAACATGTCAAACAAACAGACATAGCTGTACATAGCTTTGTTATGACCTTGGATCTTGAAGGTCTTTTAAGGCTTCCAGAAGCATAGTGAGATTCCAATTTACCCCTTTCAGCAGCACTCAAGAGACGACATGCACTTTTCGTCATTTATTGACCTGTATATGGTTGACGGACAATTCATGTATCCCCTGAGAGAAGCCAGTGTGATGAATGCATCGATAGCTCCTTGTCATCCACATGCTTGATGGCTTGATTTATCTGGAATGGTTCCTGTATCCAACACAGCCAGCATGAAAATCCTAAATATAGCAAGATAGCAGTGCGCTGGTCAGCTGATAAAATCTGATATAAATTGATTGTGTCATTAATAGTGAGCGTAAGGGAACTTACCAATGTATCAATTAAACAGTGCAGATTAAGTATTATAAAACAGTGCACTTTTTCTATCTTCTGTAATTTTAAATTTAAATTTGCTTACATGTTATTTTTAGGCTGGCTGTGTTGGATACAGTAACCATTTTAGACATGTCAAGCCCTTTAAAGGGACAGCGCTAGCCTAGTGGGTAGAGCTTTACGTTAGCAATCAGAAGATTAGGAGTCAGAATCCATACAGTCACTATTGGGCCATTGAGCAAGGCCCTTAACCCTGTCTGCACCAGGGGTGCTGTACAATGGCTGACCCTGCACCCTGACCCCAGCTTCCAAACAAGCAAGGATATCTGGAAAAAGAATTTCATTGCACTATATATATATACAGTATACACACACAAACTGTATACGTATATAAGACAAATATGCTTTCACATCATCACATGAAAATCTTCTTCCCCTTAAAGCTTCTTTGAGCGTCCAAAAAGGTGGAAATCAGATGGAGCTAAATCTGCACTAAAGCTCTCTCAGTCTCTTAGACACGACCGATTACTACTCCTCCCACCCTCACCGTTTCCAACAAAATTATAAAAGCGGCTGTTATTTCATCGCAAATGCAAACAATTAAATTGAACTGCTCCAAAGCCTAGCCGTGTTTAATCTAATCGTGAGAAAGCAGTGAGTCAACTCTAAAATAAGCCACAACCTAAAGTAACATGATTTGATTTTATCAAAGTACAAGGTCAAAATATGTTTGCTTGTCAGTTCAATATGCAGGCATCATCAAAGTGAGGGTGGAAGGCTGATTCGATAAACGATCCTTAAACAATCATCATGCTACACAAGCTTCCAAGAAACCAGCACCTTTTTTTTAATCAGTGTACACAAAGCAACCCAGTGCACTGGAGCATGAACTCGGGTGATGAAGTATGATGGAGTAGCAGCAACAGGCAGGGCGACATTCTTTCAAATGCCAAGTATCTGTTGCGGTATCTGTGTTCTGCCTCTGTAATTACTGAATAGATCTCTACCTATTACATAACTTAATAATAGGCAAATAATTCTTTTGTACTGTGTACTCCCACGAGTGTCAGAAGATGCTAGTTCTTTATTCTATTATCTTTGTCTAAATATGGCAAATTAATAGACTGATTAGTCTTGCAGTCTTTCCAGTAGTAGAATTCTGGTTATTCTTAGTTTTCTTTCAGTTCTGACTTTACCGATCACGCTGACCTCTCCTCGCCTCGCATGCCTGCTCCGTTACTATGGCAGCCGAGGTGGGTAGCATATCAGTGATGTTGCCAGTTTGGCCATTTGGTCCATTTGCATGCTGGTGTTGTCGCCTACACGCTGGCAATCCTGCCAGGCGAGTGACCTCCACAAAGAAATGTTCCAAGTTGCAGTTTTAGCCTGTCTAAAAATCTGAATTTAATTTTATTTATATTCTGAATAGTCAGAGTGCAGATACTATGGCTGCTTGAGGAATTGGCAAATCAGACATAACTGATGGTTTTCAGGTCTTTAGTGATGACAATCAGCTGAATGACGTTTTAGTGGATGGATTTATGTGTGGTGGGAAAAAAAATCATGCTTTTATCTTTCCAGACTGATAGCTACTCATGTGATGGGGACACTTAACACACTTCAGGGAAATGTAGGTACCCTTGTTTAGCATTACAGAGAAGCTTAGCTAGGCAAACGCGGTGACCCAGAGTTGATAGAAAATGACCAGGTGAAACAGTGGTGATTCAGACAGCCCGTTCTGCTTACTGTTATGATAAAAAGTCATGGTCATGGTTGGAAAAGGGGGAAAAAATTAACAAGGGAGATAAGGAATTTAAGCCAAGGGCAAAACTTGTATACATAGTCAGCCAGGGAGTGTGGACATCACTCAGCAGTATGACAGCTGCCCTAATAATTCTTAACAGCCTTGTATCTTTGTACTAACACACACACTGTACCAGCCACTCCAGATAAGATCCAGTAAACTTCAGGAATGACCTCTTATAGTACCTGTTAATCATTCTCAGCATTCCACACACACGATCCCTAATCAGCACTTAGTAACACTGAGGATACATTTGAACTGCTCCAGTTCTGTAACACTTGTACACAAAAGCATGGTTGGACATGGTGGCTTCTGTGTGGTTCTGGCAGGAACTGCTGCACCATCTGGCACAGGGATTCACTTCCCTGTGGAAAGACTTAACAGCGAAGGCCAGTGAAGCTGGATAACTGGTTAATTAGAGACCTACCTGAGTCCGACAAGAAACAGATGGAGAGGGAGCGCTGGCAAGTTGACAGAGCATAACAGGTTGGATTGTCTTGTAGCTGTCGGTATTGAGAACACACACAGGGCAGGACATAATATAAAAAATTACAGTAAAATTACAGATTTATTGATCAGTTTAGACAGAACAGAGTGATTGTGATTGAAAAATGTGTGCTGTCAGTACGGGTGTGTAAAAATTGCTGTTAAAATTTAAATAGAATTATTATTTAAACATGCCAGTAGAAGGGTTAGACACTCCTGCTCTCATACTGTTGGAAATGAATGACAATGTGGTCACTTCCATTGACTGGCATCCTGTCCAGAATGTATTCTTGCCTGATGCCTAGTGGTCTAGGATGAAGGTCTAGGATGAAGGTGTAGCAGTTCCACCTGCTGTGAAGATCAGCAAATGGCTCAGCTCACAGAATTAGGCTTATCTGCCCTGCAACTGATGTCTGTGATGTTCTTTTTAATCCGATAGTTTCTCAGTCTCATTAGTGGTAATGTGCTGGAGCTGGGAGAGTCCTTTAAATATTGGTCTAGTTTGGTAGATGCATGTCCATACCATGCATGTCACATACCATAAAACTTGCTTTTTCATACAAAATGGATTTAATATTACATTTAAGGAAAGTCAGTAGAATTCCCCTTTAATGAAAAAAGTTCCATATAAAGACACAAGGACGTGGATTGAGAATTTTACCTATAGTGACAATAAAAAAATCATTTACTCAGGAATTAATTTTCTTTAATGAAAAGATCGTTAGGAAAAGAATGCCGATCAGGTATATTGGAATGTGAGCAGTTGGCATCAGGTGGGAGCGTGTTCGCACCTGCCTGAAACTTTTTTGTCAACAGGCAATGAGCTGTGACACTGTTAACATGCTAAAAAGCATAGCGATGACAAAGCCTGGGCTGAAGTGTAAGGAAAGCTATTACAGTCATTATAGAGAAATGTATTGTAGCCAGTGTGACCATTAGTGGTATGAAGAATTTTTACTTTCTGTTTTTTTTTTGTACACAATTCCTGTTTCATCCACTATTTGTATTATTTTGTATTATTTTTATATATTTTTGTTTGGCTCTTTATCCAGATTTTATGACTTAGTTTCTCTGGCTGTGACTTTTCCACTTTTATCAAGCATTTCATTCTAATGAAGAAACAATAGTCGTGGGGTGGGAACACATCCCAAAAAGAAATGCCAATCCAATTAAAGGCAACACACCTAGGGTCAACTTAGGACAGCTAGTCCTCCTTCTGCATGTTTTTAAAGGGACACCAGAGTACCTGAAACATCCACACTGTCAAGGGCTCTGGATGCACCTTTTCCACACTGGTCCTCATTCCTGAGTTTTTTGGTGCAGTGCGTTTTCTTGACCGTTTTTATGAGCACAGCTTTCAAATGAAGCACCCTAATCACAGAAATCAAATCCCTGGTGTTGAATTAACGCCATTAGTGTTCATACTGATCCAATTGAACACAAATGAGTAGTCGAAGAGTTCATTAAACACTGTGGGTGTTAAATCATTTCAACACGGGGGACAGCTTAGCTGCGTAGCGCTGCAGTGCTAAGAGCACAATCAGCGCGATCATGACGGGCACTGGTGCGATAAATTAACGTTTTACTTGTTTAAGCCAAAACCTTTTGTCCTTTATAACACTAGATTAAACTGCAACTAGCTTAATATCATGTGATTTAGACAGCGAGTGGAGAAAAAGATCCTAATAATAATTGGCCTGTGTGAAACTTGGCCTGTGTGATGTCTGAGTGTCCATATCAAGAGGTGTTCACAGAGTCAACAGAGTTTGTCTGTAGCACAAATAGAGAGCTTAAACTGGCAAGATCTTCAGTTCCCAAGGGTATAATTAACTAATCAGGATTTCATACTCAAAGTCTGGATGATCTCTGAAAATCCAACCACCTGCAGTATTCAGTTCTTACACACCTGATCCTGGTAATTATGGTACAGCTTAAGTACTTAAATAACATTATTACAACTGGAACTGTACATGGTGATCATAGACAGTCCTGAAAATCACACACAATAGCCTAAACTGTATGCAGATGTTTGGAAAGGTTGATTCTTGGGTGTTGTTTTGTGTCTGGGGATGCGGTCATGCTGGAATATTAAAGTTTAAAGCATATATTGTATTTCATATGATTTATTTTAAACATCTGTTAGCAATGGGTGTGACTGAAAGGTCTGAACCGTATACTTCTGGCTATATAGTAAATATCTTATTTATACAGTAAATACTGTATGTTTAATGACAAAAGTGGCTAAATTGTGGATAAAAGTGACACTAAAACTCCCCTTTTTTCTTTTTCCCTCTGTTTAGGTGTCCTGCTTGACATTCAACACCACTTTAACGTAAATGATAGCGGAGCTGGTTTACTACAAACAGGTAAGCCTTTCTAAATACCGTAATTACACCATGTTGCAACCATTCTAAACATACCCCTCACACTAAGCCCACGCATATACACCACCACACATGCTAAAACACACTACTTTACTCCTTCAAGCCACTAAGCTTCTTAAATCCAGACCGACTGGCATAACAAAAGGCTAAAAGAGCAGCTAAGGTCTGCCACCTCTCTCAGAGGTTCCCTCTTGTGTCCCACCTCTTTCTCCCTCACTTTTGTAAGCCAGGGTAATTGTGCTTTAAGCTCTGGCTCAGGCGTAAATCGAGGTTTGCTTTTCAGACCCTTTCTGTATTGGGATCCTACCAAAGGAAAGACTGTACATATACCCGGCACTTCAATTTCGGAAAGCTTTGTGTGATAGGCTCTGTCTGGCTGCAGTGCCTTCGTATAGCTGTTATAGGTACTGTTGTGAGAAGGTGAAGCAGTTATTGTGCTTTTCTGAGGTTCTAAAGAAGCTTCCTGCTTTTCTACCACTGAGATGAAAGACCTTGTTTACATTAGAGCACAATGTGCTTCTTTGAGGTCAATGATGCGTTCACATTTTCTTCATGTACCTGTGAGACAGACTGTGCAGTGTTACACAATGAAAGTAGGTGGGTAGGGTGTGGGTGTTTAGGTAGGTCATTTAGATAGATAGGTCTGCTTTTTGAGTCTCACCTGTAAAGCTACCGTCTGTAAATGCTTCCTCTGAGCAACTGCAGCCTGTCAATATCATCTGACAGGTCAGTGTGATTTAATTACAAAAGATAATAGATTGGTTGGCATCTTGACTGAATGGTCAAAAGTATGTGGACAACGCCTAGTATTGTGTATGGGTGTTTCGGCCACATCCATTGTTTAAAGATGTATGATGTCACTTTTAAATAAACAATATGCTTCCCATGTGGCAAGAGTTTGGGTGTAGAGGAACTCCAATGGCCTGCACAGAGCTCTGACCTTAATGCCAGTTAATCTGGGACATTGAGTTTGAGCCATGTCACATCGTTCAACACCTCACAAATGTTCTTTTGGCTAAAACTACTCAAAGATACACTTCAAAGTCTTGTTAAAAGCATTTAATAAAAGAGTAGAGGCTGTTATAGCTGCAAGAGTGCAAGTACATGGGATTGTTAATGATTAAACAACATAAGGCCATTGATTAAGGCCAATGGCCAGAACACCATTGATTTATTTAGGTTTTCCCATAAATCTGTCATTCCTCAGATTTCTGTTACATATCATGAGTACAAGTAAGGTGAATTAAAAAATCTAAATACACACAAAGAAGTTCAGGTTTAGCCAGTTTGGTGAAAGTATGGTGTAAATCAGGAGTCAATGTTCAATGTGTCGAGTGTGTTGAGTACTGACAGTGTTGTTGTGTTAGGGAGGGGACAGGGAGCTGGTATTAATCCTAGACTGGTACAGTCAGGGGTATTCTGAGGGTTTGGGTTGGGCTTCCTGAGCCATGCAGTCTCAATTAGGCTTTTGTGAGAGAACGCCGTTCTGTGGAAGTCCCACCGGACTGTGGAACTCGGCTGTGTTTTTCGTTACTCTGAATGTTGGCACGTGTTGATATTGACCTGCACAAATACACACAAGTGCACAGACTCTCATACACACACCTGTACCAGCATACACAAATACACACATGCTCGTACAGCGCCTCATTGAGCAGTTACATGTGAAGCAGTTGATGTCAGTCCTGATTCCAACTACTGGCTAAAAGGACAGAGAAACAATGTTAAGGTATTTGACCTTGAAGCTATACATTCTGTTACATTATGCCACCCAAATCTAAATACTGTACACTATATGGCTATTCAGTCTAAAGAGCATTTGTATAGCTGGGCACTGACGTTGGTCAAGAAAGTCTCAGTTGATGTTCCAGTTCATTCCTGTTCAGTGGGGCTAAGGTCAGGGCTCTGCAACTGTTGTGGCTGAAACACATGAATTCAAAAATAAAAGGGGTGTCTCAATACTTTTGCCCATATAGTGTATGTTATACACTATATGTTATAGTGGTAGTTCAGTGATGCTACTTGATACTTGACTAGTGATCAGAAGGTTGCTGGTTCAAGCTCCACCACCATAAAACTGCCACTATTGGGCCCCTGAGCAAGGCTCTTAACCCTCAGCTGTTTGCCTTGTATTCAGTAAATATTAAAAAGCCATTGTTGTGTCAGCTTAATCAATATAACACTAAGCTGTGTTCATGGTCTGACATATCTTTTATTTACACAGTTCTAGAGTAACCAGAACTCATTTATGACATTAAGAAAGTGGAGCTTAAACCACAAGGACAGACAGAAATCTTACTTTCCTTTTCTGCTAAATTAAGTCCCACTTTGTTAATCCTCAAACTAAACATGATATAATCATGAGTCATTTGAGCTAAATTACACGCTCATTAAAGATTCTAAATCCGTATTATAGCTTTTTAGCTGTAGGCTGACCGGTGGTTGGATGATTACTTGAAGACGCATGCTATTGGCCCAGTCCCAGTAGGGAGTAGATGCTATTGGTTCACACACAGCAGGGGATGAAGCTGTTGGCTGCACACAACAGAGCACTGAGAAGTCTGGAAGCAAAGTTGACATTTATTTGGAGGATTTGTACTGCTGCATGGCTGCGCTCTCCAAACTCGAATGGCTCCAATGGGAAGAGTAAACATGAGAAATATTAAAAAAAAAAAATGAATAGTACAAACAGCACCCAAAATACTCAAACGTCTGAAGAAAGACACTATTCACTTATTCATTTATAGTCTGTTTTACCATCTATGTATTCTATTCAGCCTCATTGGGTACAATTTACTAGGCAAAAGGTAGAAAACACCCTGGACAGGTTTCCAGTCCCTCACAGGGCACACACACATTTATACCTAGGGCAATTTAATATCTCTAATTAACCTGACTACATGTCTTTGGACTGTAGGGGGAAACCGGAGCTCCATACAGCAAACTCCACACAAAAAGGACCCGTACTGCTCCACCTGGGAATCGAGCCCAGGACCTTCTTGCTGTGAAGTGTCAGTGCTACCCACTGAATCACTGTGGTGCCTCACTTAACACCAGCATAACTTTAATGATGGTTCTTGTTGGTTAAACTCGCCATGACCCTGACCAGGAAAAAGCATTCAATGAAAATAAACTGAAATGAAAAGCAATCACATTTAGGAGCAGTTTATATTAACCAACTCCAAGAAAATATTCCACACAGCAAAATGTCTATTATGAATTAGCTGATCACAGTGGAAAACGTGTGGATTTAGATCTGACTCTGCGTGACCTCTGATCCCAGTCTGTCCCCGGTCTCACATAGCGCTGCAGAATTTCATACGCCTAAGCCACTGGCAGCATGTGCGTGTAGACAGGGTGTGTGTGGGGTCACCTGAGACCATCAGAGCTGTATGTGAATGAGTGAGTGGGTGGATGTCTCGGTGTGGTCTTTACTGTAGTGGAACCCCTGGGTTTGGGTGGGATCAGTAATAAATCCTGTTTTCTTTTGTTCTCTTGGATGATCCAGCACATTTCTTTTTTTTTAATCACCTTTTATACTGTTTACTGAATAAAGGCGGCACAGTGGCTTGGTGGGTAGCACCTGGCTTCAATCCTTAGGTGGAGTGGTCTGGATCCTTTCTGTTAAGTCAGGTTTATTGAAGATATTACAATTATCCTAGGTATGAGAGTGTATGTGTGTGTGTTCAACCACTGATGGACTGGTGACCTGTTTCCTACCTTTTGTCTACTAAACTTGTCTCATTTGGATCCTAAATAGGACAAAACAGTGGTAAAACAGACAATGAGTAAATGATTGTGTGTATACTGTATAAAATGTGGCTCATATTTCTTACTAACACTACAACAAAAAATAAGTGACAACACTAGCTCACTATGAAAGCCACACAAGAGACAAAACTTTCAGTAGATCGATTTTCAGTATTTCTTTTATGTTCTTTATATTCCCACTACTAGACAAGCACTGTTCCAGATATTGTGATACCTGCTGCCATGGTTTGTTCTTAATATTTATAATAAAAGGCCATACAGTGTGGTGTGGTGTTTGCAAACGGTATCAAGTGCCTGTCAGCTATGAGATCATTCAGCAAACAATGACACGCATATGTCCGACCCGAACAAAAGGCACAGAGACATGACACCTGTATGTAATATAAGTTTCCAAGAAGCTCCATCTGCAGGACTCAGTTTTTCAGTATAACATTTATGACAGTTGTTTAGTGCCAGAGGGAAAATCTGTGCAACTAAAATGGCAAAAATTGACCTTTCAACCGACACTGGTCTGACATGTCAAGCAAGTGACAGACATGTAGACAGAGAGGCCTTATGTATGTAACTTTATCCACTCCAAATGGACATGCTTTAGCCTGTAGCTATCACACCTGTCAGTTAGCTGCGATGTTTCCAGAATGATCAGCATTCCCTAACTTGTGCTGTCTCTATGTTAAAATGCTCATTTCCATTAGCCTTAAGCTTATGAATCATTGTTTCTTTTTAAGTCTTATATTAAGAACTATTGGGAACTACAGTTGACAGCACAAGGCCAAGTATCAGTGCCGCCAACATCAATAGCCTAAATGGCGGAATTGGGGGCCGTTAACATGCCGCTGGCCAGGATACCTGCCTGCTGGCCGGTTTGGTTGATTGAAAGGAGAGAAAAAGAGATTAATGGTGTTACAGAATGGGGAAAATAGAGAGGGGTTGACTTTGGATGAGGTTACTGTCCTAAAGCAATGTCAGACTTTCTCTTTGTTTGAAAAATGACAGAGGTATTTGAGAATGGTTGTGTTAAAAGGAGTAGAACATAAAGAGAGAAACCAGTCTGAAGTAAGAAGTAACCTGTGTTGGCCAACCTCTATATTCTTAAAACAAAAAATTTCACTACATTGGCTACAATACTATAAAGCTAAAACAGACTAATTGTATAAAATCTGCATAAATTAATATCTGATGTTAGATTTGTTGGTAGCTTCAAATAATAAGTGTCAGAAAGAATAGGCACCAACTTATCATCTTATTAAATTGTGCTTCCAACTAGCAATGTGGAAAAATATTAATTGTTTACACTTTTAAATTCTGCAGAGCTATTTACCTGATTCGGTTCAAACTATTGATTTATTACCTGTTTTATAAATGTTTCAACTTTGTAAAACATGCAGTCTTAGTCAGTAAGTCAACATTTATTTCCACATTTTTACTGGTAAATATTTATGTACCATGGTTGCAGGCTGTAACTAAAAACATTTTTATCTAGACTTGGCCCCTAAACAGTCTAAACAATCACTAAACAGTCTTCCTATCATTCAGCTGATCTTGCGAGTATACTGTCAGTGGGTGTTTTGACTTTTTGGGGTCACGTGTTCAAAGTTTTCAACAAATGAAGATTTCCCTCCCTGGTGTGAATCGATCCAGGGGGTCAGAGAGTTACGGCCTGAAATGAAACGAGGCAGGTGTTGTCCCCATGTATTGTGTGTGTCCGGAGCTGCTTCGGCTTGTCTGTGCTTCTCTCCGTCTAGTCGAGGCGTCTGGGAAGCATGTCTGATTTAGTTACAGTGGGCAGAGTTTGTGCTGTCAGATGAGGCTCAGCTGGGACTGGGTGAATGATTGGGGGCACAGGTGGATTGTAACAGTGCCTTCATGGATAGTGGGCTATTTTAAAAAGTGCCCATATGATTCATGACAATATACAGTATGTATACACATGGGTAAATATAATAACTGCCAATACCGTATAAGTCCCCATTTGTTGCTATAACAGCTTGTGCACGTCCATAACTGCAGAGATTTCCTTGGATTAACCCATTAGTGATATCTAGCGAGGCACTGATGTTAGGTGGTCACACCAGTTCACCCCAAAGGTCTTGAATATGGTTGAGCCCACGTCTCTGCTCAGGCAAGTTAACTTCTTTTACAAAAAAATTGGCAAAAAATTTCTGTACCTCACTTTGTACACAGGGGTAAAACACAGAAATAAAAATACTGAAACAAGAAAGAACTTTCCCCAAATTACTGTCACAAATGTATTCATTTAAACATTTATTCATCCTTCTTTGGTATGTGCATGATGTATTTAGTCAGAATGTGTTCAGTTGTCATCTGACAAACTCAGATCACTGCTTATGAGTCCTATAGTGCTGTGAATTATACGACTCTGGTCTGTGCTCAGTTTTGTGCATGTTGATCTTAGAGTTGTGAGCAGCTGCTAGTCTTGGAACCTGAATGCAAATCTGAAGGCTCCTGACAAATACTTCTTGTGCTTAAATTTGATCAATGGGCGTTTGACTCAGTAGTGAGGGTAACTAAGAACAGAATTTAGTCAAAAGTCGCAAAGCTCTTTCACTGCCAATTCATCACTGCCAATTCATCGTTGTATATCTCATCTTTTTGTAAGAGAAAATCGGGGCATTATAATTAAACAGAAACGCATAGGAACACACTTTCAAGATATAACTATTACAGTCCTTCAAGGAGATACAAATCAGGAAACGAGGTGTGAAATATCACCGACACACTCACAGGGAGCGCCGCTGTCCTACTGTATATCCACTGTATGTTTGCCCAGTCACACATGCCTTCTTCTCAGCTTACATTTTAAGTCTCCTTTAGTTCTTGATTTCTTTGGCTGTGACTGAGAGAAACTGTGTGGTATCAGCTGTGCTCTCCTCTCACACGCAGTTCACAGCTGTCTCTACATTTCTCTCGCTTTTACTCTCACCTTCTCTCTCTCTCTTATTAGCCTGTTTATGCTACCATTTAGACAAACGCATAGGTTGCTTAATATAGGTCAGCACAGCAACTTAAAAAGACTATCAAAAGAAATTGTAAACAGACATGGGTGGTGCTCCAGTGGACTGCAGATATCAGTCTGTTCATGACCGCATTGGAAGCAGATACAGTGTCCCTAACTGGAAACCCAATATTGTGCCTCATTAGTACCACTAAAATGCTATTTATTGTGTAATTTGTGTTTGGGATGAATCATCTGGTTTAAAAAAGACTGTAACACAATATTCCAAAGATTTTCTTTTTGCTTGTAATGTGCATTGTAATGTGGTTTGGGACACAGCCTTTGACATTTTGTTTTAATTAATTAGTTGCTCTTTTTCCTAACTGCTTAAAAAGACAGCCAATGCTTTAATGGAATCCCATCTATTAATGCAGTAAAGGTCAATCTTTGGGCTAAGGGTCAGTCACTTTTTGTTGTGTCTCCTAGCTTGTTGATGCTTAAAATAAATGTTTTGTTTCTTCTCAGTAGTTCAGTGTGTATGTTAACCAATAAAAATAGCAATGTGTGTATTATTGTGTTGGGACTCAGTCCTTTAGCTATGTTAGTATTGCATTCTATCTATATCTCTGTTTGTAGGCCAGGTCTCTAAGGGTGTAATGGTCTATTGCATCTTCCTCAAGGCCCCTAATAATGGGCTACAATGGATTTTATTTCCACTGGGAATCCGAAAGTATTTTGCATAGCGTACATACGTAGCTACATTTGCAAATTTGCATAGCATAGAATATAGCATAGAATAGACACTCTGTAGCTTCAATAATTTAGACTGGCTTTGGTGTTCTTCACTGATTGACGAGCGCATCAACAAATCAATACGTGCTGAGGGTTCAGCCTACACGCCCAACCCACACAAATCCAGTACAAACCCAAGCTCTAGCATCAAGGTCATACTGGGAATGAGTAAAGTCTGTGGGTATGCATATCAAAAACATATATTTGCACACAGTTGTACATATTTGCAGGAATGTTGGGGGGTTTAGTTTAAACGCTCAAGATAGGAAACTGCTGATCCTGTATTTGAGCAGTGGTCTGTCGTTAGCTATATAGCTTCTTGTGGCGGAAAAGCAAGCTCCACACCCTGTAACAAATTTGTTTTGTATTGGTGGATTTACAATCTAGGTACTGCAATAAAATAGCAACTGTTTTGGATATGCATCGTCCAAATTCTCCAAATACTCCAAACACTGATTGTCCACCATACTGCAAAGCTTTATGTTTTTTACTTCTACCAACACACCTTGTTTATATTCAGGACTGAAGTAAAAAAAAAAAGACGTGAGTCTCTCACTGCATTGCTTCAATATAACTATACAATATTCAGTGTATACTTTTATATTTATATGGTTTCCAATTGATTGTCATTGACTGGCTTTAATTTTCTGCAGCTGGATACAGTTTAGCCCACATAATGCTGATCAGCAGTGTAGTTTAGTGTTACAACTACAAGTAGTTAGTTAGTATTTTATCAACACAGCAGCTAATTTACTTAGCATTTCTTCAATATACCTGCATGGTACACTATTGGTTTAAATTGTTAAATCAAATGGTTTGGATTCAGTCCCTAAAATAGTAGGTTTTTTTCATTCCTAGTTTTGGAATCAAGAGATTTGGCTTGTTGAAGAAGAACATAAAGCTAACATAATGTAACAAGTGCTCTTCAATTCGTCTGTTATTGGTAATTTGGTAAATTGGTAAAGTCTGTTTTACCACCGGTTTATCTGATTCAGGGTCGCGGTGGGTACAGTTGACCAGGCAAAAGGCAGGAAACACCCTGGACAGGTCGCCAGTCCATCACAGGACACACACACACACACACACATACTTATGGCATGGGCAATTTAGTATCTCCAATTAACCTGACTGCATGTATTTGGACTGTCGGAGGAAACCAGAGCTCCCGGAGGGAACCCACACAGACATGGGGAGAACATGCAAACTCCACACGAAAAGGACCTGGAACATTTCACCTGGGAATTCAACCCAAGCAGCAGTGCAACCCACCGAGCCACCTTGCCACCAACGTACACATTTATAATTTATAAGTTATAACTATGCATTTCAATTTATATTTTTCTATCATAGGCAAACATATTTTGTGACAGCTTTATATAAATATCATCTGTAATTAGCATAGAGGAGACAAACATAGCTTCTGTCTTGTACAGCTCCTCTGCAGTGTCATTTTTAGTGTAGTAAAACTGCACAGTGTAAAAATAGAAGCAAAAATGTGTTGCTGTTTGCATCTGCTGCCACGTACAAAAAAAACTCCAGAAAAACATTTAGTCCTGTCACAGCAGCTAGACTTAGTCAGGTAGTCAAAAAGTTACTGAAGTAGTGAACTCAGATAAACATAATTTATCTTGCAAGATATTGTTGCTGAAAGGCTACTGGGACTGCTGGTCAACCAATCATGTCCACACAATTCACCCCCTCCTGTCCACCGAACCCTCTTCAGCTGTGAGGTGTTGAGTTATGCTTTGCTTTCATCAGTGCCGCGCTTCGCTCAGACACACACACACGAGAGAGAGAGAGAGAGAGAGAGAGAGAGAGCGCTTCACATATATGTTCCACAGTGACACAGGGCTCACCCTGAAAACTTGGCAGCATTTCGACTGGGTGTTTCTGTGGCTTTTAACCGCTAGCATTCCTTTTATTCCCAAAAATGTCTGGTAGGACTCGGGGAAGTTCGGCTCCTCAGAGCACATCTATTAAAGGATGGATGTAGCCGTTGGAAGCCTAGAAACACACACACACACACACACACATGTAAAACGAGAGTTCTGAAGTCTGGAAGTGTTCACTTTTATGAAAAGGCTTTGAGACGAGATGGAATGTGATGGAATGTGATGGCTGGTTGCAGCGTACACTGATATTGGAAGTGTGTTCTTGTGTGTAAGGTGGAATTTCCATCGTGGCATGTACAGATAAGCACGGTTAGGTGAGAAAATCCTAAGTGGAGGATCAAATCACACCGAGTTCAGCTGCTCGGATGTGTTCCTCACAGAGATATGACAACAGCTTCATACTGTCTGTCACCTGGTGCTCCACAACACACTTTGTTCGAACGTCTCTAGTTAGAGTCTGCAAAGGCTCAACATAAGCACCGGGCTGTGTCCTGTAGTGGACATCAGTGTTTTTGCTGACAAGTCTGTCCACACCAAACTTGTTACTAAACAGACACCTAGTTCACCAGATTCTATAAATCTTATTAAAAGTGATGCCCATTGTCTGATTATGAATGTTTAATGTGTTGGATCTAGGGTCATGTGATTTACAAATTTCTTAGGGTTTGGCATGACTGAAGAGCAAGTAGGTATG
The DNA here is from genome assembly GCF_030014385.1 of Trichomycterus rosablanca. Taxonomy (NCBI): domain Eukaryota; kingdom Metazoa; phylum Chordata; class Actinopteri; order Siluriformes; family Trichomycteridae; genus Trichomycterus; species Trichomycterus rosablanca. The sequence goes on from NC_086013.1 coordinate 12,768,227, forward strand.
TTTGTTGAACTGAATGCGCAGCTTGCTTTGTCCTAATCTTTCCATTTGATTAACATGCTTAGTGGACGTTGAGCTGGTAGATTTGATCAGGTGTACTTACCAGAAGCTTTAATTAATAAGTTAATTCATGTGCAGACATTATATACATATAAATGACTAAATTATGTACTGAAGAGTAAAGTTTTTACTGCTATTACCATGAATGCAAAATAAAAGTAAGGCAACCAAACATATCCACGTATATCAATCCTGTCCCCCCATCCTGTCCACCGAACCCTCTTCAGCTGTGAGGTGTTGAGTTATGCTTTGCTTATATATATATATATATATATATATATATATATATTATATATATATATATATATATATATATAAAATCACACGTTATTTATATATATATACAGTGTATCACAAAAGTGAGTACACCCCTCACATTTCTGCAGATATTTAAGTATATCTTTTCATGGGACAACACTGACAAAATGACACTTTGACACAATGAAAAGTAGTCTGTGTGCAGCTTATATAACAGTGTAAATTTATTCTTCCCTCAAAATAACTCAAAATACAGCCATTAATGTCTAAACCATCGGCAACAAAAGTGAGTACACCCCTAAGAGACTACACCCCTAAATGTCCAAATTGAGCACTGCTTGTCATTTTCCCTCCAAAATGTCATGTGACTCGTTAGTGTTACTAGGTCTCAGGTGTGCATAGGGAGCAGGTGTGTTCAATTTAGTAGTACAGCTCTCACACTCTCTCATACTGGTCACTGAAAGTTCCAACATGGCACCTCATGGCAAAGAACTCTCTGAGGATCTTAAAAGACGCATTGTTGCGCTACATGAAGATGGCCAAGGCTACAAGAAGATTGCCAACACCCTGAAACTGAGCTGCAGCACAGTGGCCAAGATCATCCAGCGTTTTAAAAGAGCAGGGTCCACTCAGAACAGACCTCGTGTTGGTCGTCCAAAGAAGCTGAGTGCACGTGCTCAGCGTCACATCCAGCTGCTGTCTTTGAAAGATAGGCGCAGGAGTGCTGTCAGCATTGCTGCAGAGATTGAAAAGGTGGGGGGTCAGCCTGTCAGTGCTCAGACCATACGCCGCACACTACATCAAATTGGTCTGCATGGCTGTCACCCCAGAAGGAAGCCTCTTCTGAAGTCTCTACACAAGAAAGCTCGCAAACAGTTTGCTGAAGACATGTCAACAAAGGACATGGATTACTGGAACCATGTCCTATGGTCTGATGAGACCAAGATTAATTTGTTTGGTTCAGATGGTCTCAAGCATGTGTGGCGGCAATCAGGTGAGGAGTACAAAGATAAGTGTGTCATGCCTACAGTCAAGCATGGTGGTGGGAATGCCATGGTCTGGGGCTGCATGAGTGCAGCAGGTGTTGGGGAGTTACATTTCATTGAGGGACACATGAACTCCAATATGTACTGTGAAATACTGAGCAGAGCATGATCCCCTCCCTCCGGAAACTGGGTCGCAGGGCAGTGTTCCAGCATGATAATGACCCCAAACACACCTCTAAGACGACCACTGCTTTATTGAAGAGGCTGAAGGTAAAGGTGATGGACTGGCCAAGCATGTTTCCAGACCTAAACCCAATAGAACATCTTTGGGGCATCCTCAAGCGGAAGGTGGAGGAACGCAAAGTCTCGAATATCCGCCAGCTCCGTGATGTCGTCATGGAGGAGTGGAAAAGCATTCCAGTGGCAACCTGTGAAGCTCTGGTAAACTCCATGCCCAGGAGAGTTAAGGCAGTTCTGGGAAATAATGGTGGCCACACAAAATATTGACACTTCAGGAACTTTCACTAAGGGGTGTACTCACTTTTGTTGCCGGTGGTTTAGACATCAATGGCTGTATATTGAGTTATTTTGAGGGAAGAATAAATTTACACTGTTATATAAGCTGCACACAGACTACTTTTCATTGTGTCAAAGTGTCATTTTGTCAGTGTTGTCCCATGAAAAGATATACTTAAATATCTGCAGAAATGTGAGGGGTGTACTCACTTTTGTGATACACTGTATATATACATATACACATGACCCTGAAAAGGTCGACAGGGCATACACACATACATTGTCTTTGGACTGCGAGAGGAAACTGGAGCTCCTGGAGGAAACCCACGCAGAGGGCTGGGGCCGCTCCAGAGAGACTGAGTTACACCGAGTTGGTGGGCCAAAAAACAAAATTGTATAATCTATATATATTTTGGTCAGCAGGGCTTAAATAAATCCTTAAATAAATAAAGGGCTTGCTCATAATAAATCCTCCTTTCACTTCAGCAGTTTCTAAATCTACATATATTCTATGTCTGTAATATTTTATCCTTACATTCAGGCAGTGCACTGTGAGTTTTTATGACTGCTGTCTCTATCTCATGATGGTCTTGGAGATTTCTTATTAGAGAGCCTATAAAATAAATGAACCATCAAATACCCTGCAGTGTTGTGGTATTAGCTAGAACTTCAGTTAATTGTCCGTTTCGGCTAGTGCTGCGTCTTAATGGCACTAAAATTCTTAAATACTTTTGTATACCCATAGTTCTGTTGAGGCAAAATTATTTCCACATTACACATGACACTAGACTATGTCTGTGATTGTAGTCATATATTTCTTTAAAGGCTCTGATATTAGTCATTTATACAGAATGAAATTACTGGTCACATTTGTTTTTTTGTCAGTAAAATTCTGAAAGGCACACATTACATAATTTACCACTATATTTAGACTAAGTCCTGCCAGGTACATTGTATTGTACCCTTTCTGTAGTCTTCAAACATGTGGCTTCTTTTCACAGTGACAGTGATGTGAGTTTATTTGCTTCATTAAGTATATAAACCAGGGTTAAGTTCAACAAAAGCTTCTTTCAGTTCCTCTACAGAAGCACTGGTGGACAGACATTTCGACGTGCTATTATCTTAGTTATAAAAAGCTGATTTTTGAAGAAGGCCGCTCTTTGTTCTCAATAGGACTTATTTCCCCCGTGCATGATTTATTTTGCTTCTATTCATTTCTACTATTTCTGTATTATCCTTGATGCAGTGCAGCTTCCTTTTTGTACTCCAGGGGAAGTGCTTACAGAGTTAAACACTGCAGTCTTCTGAAAAGTTCAGCATCTGGGTCTGAAACGTGCACACTTTGCCTTTATATAACAAGAGAGCTTCCTGTAAATGATTATTTCCTTGGCATGTACCCGTGCACCTGCAGCTTCTGTTCTCTGTCATGGTTGAGCTGGGAGATAAAAGAACGGATTAGCGTCTAAAATCAGTTTAGACTATTTAAACAGAAGGACTGTGGTGTAAGGACGGTCTTGCACATTGATGGGTAGAGCTGGTATCTTTTTAAAAAGAACCCTAATGATTGCTGATTGGGCACAGCACGGTGGCTCGGTGAGTATCACTGTCACCTCACAGCAAGAAGATCCTGGATTTGATTCCGAGGTGGTAGCGGTTAGAGTCCTTTCTTGGTTTGGCAATATGCCAAGTTCAACAGAAACCAAAATGAATCCAGCCCTTATTGAGAAATCCGTATTTGACATATTTAAGATGCTTCGAACCTTGTTTCATTGTTTTCATGTTTCGCCAGGCTGTATTAAATGTCTTTCCTTGTACGGAGAGGATTCCTCAGCTTGCTCATTGTCTGGTTGATGCTTTGGCATCTTAGTTTTAAAAATAATTGCTGTGTTTAAAATACAGAGATAACTTCCTAGAAAAAGTACAACTCTAAGTTCAAATGGTTAAACTTACATCCACGTCCATCTATAAGCTACTCAGCTTTCATCTTGGTAAAAAATGCAATCGTTTGTTCTGCCTTTAAGGAGAAACCTAATGGGTTGTCAGTCATTCAGGTGTGAAAGTATGCATGAAGAATTCAGTTCATGTGACACTAAGTAATGCGGTCTGGGATTCACCGAAATTACCACTGACAGGCTAAACAGCTTCAGTTTTCAACATTTTAACAACTGCTTGTAATGTCAAGTACATGGAACAGTTGTCTGTATGCCAAGGTAGGTAAAAACCCAATCTGTCATCTTATTTATATAATATGAATTAATGGCAAGCATTACAATGCAAAAACTCATGAATAAAACAGCAGAACAATGTCCTTTACAAATGTATGTAAACATTTGACTTCAACCGTGTATCCAGACCACACACATTCAATGCTGTAACACTAAACATGTACTAGCATGCACCGGGACTCTGATGTAGCATTACTCATCTACCTGTATTGCAGGTTACGCCGTCTAGCCAAACAGGATTTATTTCATTTGTGGGATTATATCAGCAGCACTGACATCGGTAGCAAACAGTTTAATCTCTGTAGGAAAACAATATGGGAGATTACAAGAGCTGGCTGATTTTTCTGTTGCTTTATGGCTTTGGGTACAATGAGGGGTCAGAAGAGTTTGAGTCTGATTGTGAAATTATTGTAACATTTGTTGTGATGACATCATGCACTTGGCTTGGGCTTTATAAGTGTGACCAAATTTAGAAAATCCATGTTATCCTGGCGTGATTTCACAATAGTCTAAAGAGCATCTTGTGAGGTTATGGAAGTGCTCAGTGAGGTCAAGTGAAGGTGGAAGACTGTGGAGTCCATAGCAGTAGGTATTCCTTGTTTTTTGCTCGTGGTAGTTATTATAGCTATAAAGCTTTTAGATTTAATTATATTAAAACCAAGAAATGTAGTCTTTGATTTTTGGCCCCCAGAGTATTTATATTAGACTACACGGCAAACCAGATTTCATTTTCTTACATTAAATTTTTGACCAAATTTCAGCACATGGTCACCTTTACTCATGTAGCCAGCTTAGTTTGGTAATGGTAACAACAAAGCCTCGTCTACATTAAGTAGTTCAGATAATATAAGAATCAACCAGTTAGCTTGTTACCAACATGGATATTCCACATTGGATTGTGCTTTACATGCAGTGACTGATGGATGAAGAGAATGGACCGAGCCATGTTTGTTGGTGTTGTAAACCCCAGGTACTACAACAGGTTTTCCTTTCTGTCACTGCTACTGTCAACATCACAAATATCTGACCCCAAGGAGTCATGTGTTCAAGGAGTCATTTTATTTTATTTTATCTATGCATTTCTTCCCTTTTTTACCCAATTTATCATAGCCAGCATAACTGGAGACCCTGGTCGTGTCCGAGACGCCCAGCCGACCGGTAGCAGAGCTGAGATTCGAACTCGAAGAGTTTAAAATCCCGCTGTGCCACCTGGGCACCTAAGGAATCATTTTTACTGGATTCTGATCTGACCTGTCCGAATTGAAACCACAGAAGTCTAAATAATCAGAAAATCTGTCCAGCTCAACTCAGATCTGAGCTGTCTGTCTGAACCCGGTCTAGGTCGCATTACGTGATGTTTTTTGTTGAGTAATTTATCCAGGCAGCGAGTGTCTGTCTCAGGGATTGCAGTTGCATGAGCGCTGACTTGTGCTGCGATTTCATTCATGCCAGAACAATAAGGACGGCAGATTGGAATCACTTCATAAGAGCAAAACAGGGCTTTGTGTTTCCTAATCTCTCCAGAAAGTGACGTGTTATGTCTTCACTGAACTGACAGTCCTATTGAACATCTTTGATGTGAATCGCTTTCTTGACCAACATTAGTGTCTAGCCATACAAATATGTTTATGACTGAATGGGCACAAATTCCCACAGGCATACTTCAATGTCATGTGAGAAGCCCTCACAGAAGAGTGGCTGTTTTATAGCTAAAAAGATCACATAGAGGTCACTTCATTTTAATACCATTTGTTTTTTAAATAGAATGTCCAGCAAGGTCATGGTCAGGTGTCCAAATATTTTAGCCATTGTCCTGTTGACACTTCTAGGTGTGAGTTATCCAATTTGCCAGTCCTGGGGATGGCATATTGCAGTAGCAGTAAGGAGAAACCCCATCCAACCTTCCCTCACTCAGACATTACATGGAATTGTGTCGGTTGGATGCCCGGTCAGGTGGGTAGCACTGCTGAGAATCCAACTCAAGACTTCAAACTCTTCACAATGGTGTGCTAAGGTATTATAAGCCACAGCACCACCCAGATTTGTAAAATTCTTACTTCATGCTGGTGTGTCATGATGTCGAGTAGAAGAAAAGTGATTTAGGTACACGTCTTTGTTTTAAGTAAACAGAAAACTTTACCTGTAATGTTTACCTGTAATGTTTACCTGTAATGTTTACCTGGCTGTTGCTTGCGGTTTCATCAGTCTCTGTTTCAACTAACAGCAGGACGGCATGTAACCTTCCAGATTGTTTGCATTCTCTTCATTTCAGTGTGCCGTTTAAAAACACGAAAATCAGTTTTATTTTGACAGTTTCACTGGATGTTGTTATTTCAAATTTTATCTGCTTTGACAGATCATAACTCACAGAGGATGTGTGTGTGTGTGTGTGTGGGAGCTTCCATGTAGGCAGATGATGACTAAGCGCACAAACACATGCCAATGCCACATAACAGCCCTTTCGTTTCCATCAGGAACATGTTACTATGACAACATAGGCATAAGTGCATATGTGTGAATACGTTCATGCCTGTGATGTGAATATTACAGCGCGGGCATCTCTGTTGGTCTAGGTATGTCACGACTCAACTTCTACTTACTCATTTGCAGGCCTGTCGTCATTCAGATTTACAACCTTCACCTGAACTCAGGGATGTCCTTGGTTTCTGTGCTATTGATTGATTTTGAACTTGAGTAGGCATGTAGGTGGTTGGGAAGGAGAAACATTGTGACTGGGACACAGACAAGGCAAGTAAAACATATTCCCTGATTTGTAGGGATTATGGGTGGAGCATCGTACAAGCGATCTGGGGGCCTGGGTTCAGACCTCGCCTCCGCTCTGATAACTGTCTGTTCAGGGTTTGGAATGTACTCATCATGTCCATATGGGTTTCCAGTTTTAAATTATCTCTAGGTGTGAGTTATTGAGTGAGTCATTGTGAAATGCTCTGTGAAAAATTGACATCCAGTCCAGACTGTAGTGTTGCCTCACGGCCAGTGTTTCCAGGGAAGCTCTAGATGCTCTGTGATTCTCATATTGTTTATAAAAAGAATGTATATTAATTTAATTTAAAATAACTTATGGACTTTTTGCAGCATCCCTTTGTTGTCACCATTACAAATTTCAACAGATCACGTCATAAAAAAAACTGAAAACATGGCATAGTCAGCGCTTGAACTTCTGGTGAAGGTCGAATACATTTCTGCGCCAGAAAAACTGGTATACCAGTATAATACTTGGTAGGTCCCCCACGGAAGCATAAGACTGCCGAAATACGGGGCATTGACTCCACAAGCTTGTGGAAATATTCTGTAAGCAATGAACACCATACTTTCTGCAAAACGGTCCACAATTCTGTTGTTCCACAGTGTATTGCATGGCATCCCAAATGTGTTCAGTAACGTTGAGATCTGGTAACCTAGGTGGGAATGGCAAAACCACAAACTAGGTGAGTGTTTTTTTCATCATAACTTGGCATTCCTATAGATGTGTGTGATGGCGCATTGTCTTGTTGGTAGGGGACAAACCCTTTAGAATGAATGCAGAACATGAATGTGTGTAACATATAGCGTTCACCCGGCAGAGACATTTGTGTATGTACCAGGGGTCTCATGAAATGTCAGCTAAACAAACCCCATACCATTATGGAGCCACCACCAGCTGCTACAGTCCCCTGTTGAACCAGCACTATAGACAGGTAGGTAGGTAGGTAGGTTGATAGACAGACAGATATAGTATAGAAAGTGGCTGTGCATTGTAATAAGTACCATGCACATAAATTATTAAGCGTGTCAGATGTATGCAATGCGTGTAGATGCTTAGATAGGGTGACAGTGTGTAGTGATGTGTACAAAGCTCAAGTAATGCCTATAATAGTTGCAAAAATAAAAATAGCCTTGAGAACAACATTTTGAGAAAAGCTGCAGTGAAAGCACAAAATGTAGCCTGGAAAATAAAAAAATTGAGACTTAATAATGCACTCAGTGCTTTGTTATTTATTTTGCCATTTCATTATAGTCTCACAGCAGTGATAGAGGTAACAATACCACTTTCAGCTCAGGTGTAGCTCAGACAGAGCCTGTGGGAACCTGCGATGCTCCGTATTGTGTCAGGTTAGGTTAAAGAAGACATGAAGGTATGCGTGTGATGGCAGTTATTGTGCGCTCAGCCGGAGGGGTGACAGGCTGGTATGCGCTGGAGATTTCATGGCTAATGGACTGTACAGAAGTGCTGAGCTTAATGCATGCTGTAAGGTTCAGATGGCTTTCATGCCAGGATCTTAAAGCCACAGCGATACATCACAGCCAGTCCGTGATACATCACTGGGAATGTAAAATATGAACATGAACTATTATACACACTATTAGATGTTGTTTCGCAGACACACATGGTTACATAATCTCTCAGTGGGTGTCTGTGTCTTGGGGGATCAAATGACACCCAGTGGAAAGAGTACAAACATGATCCATTTGTTACAGGGCGATGTTAAAGAGTTCGCAATGAATACGATTACACACACACACACACACACACACACACACACACACACAGCAGTGCCAGGACCAAACATGTACAGTAATTAAGTTTGTCACGGACGTATCTCTGGTTTCTGTGTCATTAAGATCCATGTCAGATAATTCTGAAGCAATTACAATGAATTTTTGCCTGCCATGCTATGATAATTGCTATAGCTAATGGCTATGCACACTACAGTGCCTCTTGAACACAATAAACATTTCATTTAGCCAAGAGAACTGAAAGACACCGTGTGGCCAACAGTATTTGGACACGCACAATTTAATTATTACAAACAAACCAGGGTCAATATGATGATGCTTGTCTCCTATTGCTGCTGTGATATGTAGATTTTAGTGATTTGGGAAGCCTTTCCACTAGATTTTGGAACATGGCTGTGTATCCCAGCTTGTTTGGAAGCTGGGTTCAGAGCACAGAGTCAGCCGTTGTGCGGCATCCCTGGAGCAGACAGGGTTAAGATCCTTGCTCAAGAGACATAACAGTGGCTGCATAGCAGCATAGTAGAACGTGGATTTGAACCAGCAATCTTCAGATTGATAGTCAAAAGCTCTACCCACTAGGCTACCACTGTCCCATGTCCCATAACCTAACATAATTACAAATGTTGAATAAACAAGATATATATTTTACAATAAATATTACAATAAATGATAACTGATAATATATATATATATATATATATATATATATATATATATATACTGTATATATATATATATATATATATATATATATATATATATATATATATATATATATATATATATATATATATATATATATATATATATGATATATGATAATATATGTTAATTGAAAGGTTGAGAGTTTAAATCCCAGCTCTGCAATGCAGCCACTGTTGGGCCCTTGAGCAAGGCTTAACCATGTCTGCTCCAGGGGCTCTCTTACCCCAGCTTCCAAACAAGTTGGGATATGCAAGGGAAAGAATTCTGTTGTACTGTACATCTGTATATGTATAAATGACAAATAAAGGCTTTCCATTCCATTCCAAAAACTATAATAAATGTAGTTTTATTATAAACTACAATATATAACAACTACAATACATGGCTGAATCGATTAACTTATCAAGAACATTTACAGCGGTGGAGCACTTACTCTCTGTACGGACTTGTCAAGTTCTTCCATACCAACAAATAGACAAAAAAAGGCTTTATTGACCTTTCTTCGTCCATGAAACAGAAAATAGCCTTCCTCAAACAGTTGGCACTAATTTGGAAGCAGTGTTTTATAAACTATAATTATATGCTGCAGCATTTCCATTCAGACAAACTAAAGGGGCCCGGCCCAAACCAGAACATTATTTCCCATGCACTATCATTACTGCTGCCACAGGGCAATCAGGCAAGAAGGACTATTTTGTCTTTTTTTGAAAGCAAATGTGTCCTGTCAGTCTGTTTGCTGCTCCAGAGTCCAATAGGTCCAGAGTCCACTTGATGATCTTAGGCCTGCTCAACCGTGGGAACTCAAACTGTGGCACGCCCAACAAACAGTTTTTGTCCTTATGTTGCTTTTAGAGGATGTTTAAAGTTCAGGAATGAGGCTTGCTATAAAGGATTGACATGCTTGTCATTATGCATGCATCAGCATTCTTCTTTTGCTATGAGATCTACTTTTCATGCTTGAGCTGCTGTTGCTTTAAGACGACTCCAGCATTAAGTAAAGAAGCTGTAAATTTTTTTATTCAGTTTCTGTGGGATTTGCTGTCAGGCTAGATAGTGAGTGACAAAAAACATTACACTATTTTTGTAGTCAAGTTTTCTCTACCATAACAAAGAGCTACCAGAAAGTGAGTCAGCTGTAATGATGCGTTATGAACATTAAAAATGTTGCCTGGCAGCATCAGGAAGGCACAGTACCCAAATATGGCAACAACTATTCTTCTGCTTTTTCTGGCATTAGAATATAAAGTTTTACAGCTGACCTATTTGAAAATTTGAAAAAGATTTTCTCAATAAGTATATGTTATTAATTTTGAAGGAGGATGTGCTGACGTCAAACCTTCCCTAATAAATCCTCTGAATGGACAGGTCAAGAGAGCCAAATAGTCGAGTGTTTACTGAAATACTGATAAGATTAGCGTGCAGGTTGGAAGGCACAGTAATAGTTTTCGGTCAAAACAACCTGGATGTGTATCTTTCAAAAGTTTAGCTTCATTAGGGTGGACAGAAAAAAGAAATCATGACCACGATTTAATAGTCTGTTGATACATACGTGCCAAACAAAAGGTGAAATATTTCAGATGCATGGCATGTTCCAGAAGGGCGGCATTTAATCCGAATAGGTGGAGCGCATTCTGTCTTCATTTTTTACTAATGTGGACATGAAACGGCATTCTGGACATTGTGGGAAGGAGTCTGATGTTTCTTCAGAACCATGGTTACTACAACCAAAACAAGAAGTAGCATGAAAAAATAATAAAATAAAAAAGGAAAAAAGGCTATGTGATTTTGGCTATGTCATCCAAAATACTTTAGAAAATTGTAAATATGCTCAAATTAATTTAAAATGTAGAATTATTAGAAATATTATTATTTAAACTTTTTTTTAATTCTGCATTTAAATTTTAAATGTATATATATATATATATATATATATATATATATATATATATATACTGTATATATATATATATATATATATATATATATAAATGTATATGTATATAAATAAAACACAAAAAATGAATAGTAAAAATAAACAATAATCAACTAAAATGAAATTTTGGACTCTTGCATAAACTATGCATAAATTTATTTGAAAAAAATAAAATCTATAATATATTAAAATTAAATTATAAATAAAACCAAAAGAAAAAGAAAAATGTTTTTACAAAGCTTACAAAAATACAATAAGAAGTAGAATGTTTGTCTTAGTTCTTGAAAGAAATTATTACAATTATTAAAAGTGACAGTAACGCAATTGAATTTTAAATATATATATAACTTATAGCTGGAATCATAATCAAATAAATAGGTAATTAAGTACAATTAAATTATTTTTAATAATAATAAATATTTTTAATAATTAATACATAATTTTAATAGCATATTTCATTTTTATAATACTTATTTTTAATACCTTTATCATATTTTCAGGCTCAAATAATGTCTATGTCTGTGACAGACGTTTGTGAACCAGGCATAACTATGTTTTGTGTAACTGATGAGAAAGACCCAGTTACCAGACACTTGTCTTCCTCACCTGGCCGTATGAGTCTGGCTCCATGCAAACCTTTATGTTACGTTTGAAACAACATGGTTTTGGCCTGCATTATTAATTAGGCTAAGAAACCTAGGTGTAAATACTTGACACACATTGTGCAATCTTGTATCATCCGCCGCCTGGCCTCACGTTCATTGGCCATATCTTTTCTGTGCTGTTTTTCTCTAACTCGATCCCAGCAGCACGACTGCGCACAGGGAGTCAAAGTCATTATCAGCGAGCCTCCCGGTGAACCGAATTCAGAGCTCAGGTTAATGGGAGGTTACACAGATAACACACGTTTATTGCTGCTCTCTTGCTTTCACTACTTCAGTACCTCTTAAAAAACATGCCACACTGGAGTTTGTCTTCCGCGCTGGAGAGCATTGGAGCGATAATAGGCTAAACAGATTAGAAAGCTAGTTTGCTACTTGAAAGATTATCTCCACTTTGATAGGAACAGCATGTACACTTGTTGACATTTCACTAAAGCTGATGCATTAATCAGGACTTGAAGTTATAAAGGCACTGTTACGTTTTATCCGTGGGCATGGAGTCAAGACAGAGCTCTGCACACGTGTAGCACAGGGTTTGTAACTCGTTCATGTACTGCCTTTTTTACCACAGTTTTGTCCTGGTCAGGGTCACAGTCGGTCAGATTTATGGGGGGTGAGGGTGTTGGGATGCACAAGCTCTGTCCAGTTGTTTTCCAATCAATAACAGATTAGTCACTGACAGCACTGAGATCCACCTCCACTGAGATCTCCGGCCTTGCTTAATAACACTCATATTGCATAACGATGTTTTGTTAATACTGATGGAATGAAGATGTCATGGTGATGTGTGGTAAACAGTGCAGAGACCTAAATTAAAATGTGAAATGGTACCAGAAACTATAAGATCATATTATTATTCAAGAGAATGAGATATATTTATGCTCCATAGTCCCATTATAGTGTGCTTTACTTTATTCCAGTGGATTCTTTGCATTGCACAGAGTGATTTTAGTCTTGTATGTACTGATCAGCCATGAAAAATCATACAGAACCATACAGCGCTGGATGAGCTTTGGCGGTTCTTGTGCTGACCTGGTATAAGCTACACCTACCATACAGAAAAACTTATACGTATAAAATTATCGCTACCCATAAACCCATCTACTGCTCTGTCCACTTAGTCACACTTAGTACCACATTAATCAATCAAATGAGACCCCGTAGAACCCCCACTAACCAGATGTTTGGGCTGTAGACCATTCTCATGGTAAAAACATGGTACTGTGTGTTGTATGTTTCTAAATGTAGCAAGTACAGCAGTGTTTTGGGGATTTGTAAACACCTCAGTATCAATGCTTGAAGAGAATGGTGTTCCAAACATATGCACCAAACTAATAAAGCCAATAGTGTCATGAATGTGATCATAAATGTCTATTGTTGAAAACAGTCCAATAGTAAAAATCCCAATAACACTGCTGTACCTGATGCATTCACACAAAAACAACACATGCTGCATGTTGTTACCATGTTAGTGTAAGCGCAGTGCATTTCTTTGTCCATTTTCTAAATATCATCTGGGGGTCCTGTGGGGGTAACTTTTGACTGTCAAATGTACAGAGCAACAGATGGGCCACAGTCAGTAATTGTATACTCATATAAAATAATAAATAAGTACTATATATGTACCACCAGGACATGCTTACAATTTGACTTCTGAACTAAATATAGTAGTTTTCATTCTGCCGTGGGCTTAAAACAACATAAGATCATTCAGTCAAACCACTATTTTGCAAGCTAACCCTGTTATTTCATAAAACGTGGACACCACAAAGCTGCTAATTACATTTTGTGTTCTCTTATCCCGGCCCTGGCAGCCAAGCACAACACTGCATTAGTGCTCGTGGCTTCTGTAATTTTAAGCCTCTGCAAAAATTGGAGGGCTGTCATAGTCATCGATAGTTGGCATGGAGCAGGATGGTATTTCAGCACTGGCTCTGGGTTTTAGAGTGCTGTGTGCTGCTATGTGCAATATTCTAGAGTGGGAAATCAATAATAATAAAGGTTTCCAGTTTGGGATACAGAGCCTTTTATGTATTTCATTCAGAACTCATAACTCAAGTGCATGTTTAGCTCGGGTATGTAGGTTCCAGTGAGAATCCCAAATAAAAACATTGTGTCTGTAAACAGGATTATTATTCAAATTTTACCTCAGAGGTTTTTGTAATACGTATCACAATCAGTTACACTTCACTAGAAATAAAATGCCCATGACCTTGTGACCTGCCCATGAGCTTGTTGGACATCCTAGTCAAAACTATGGGCACTGATGTTGAGTTGCCCCACTTTTGTGGCTATAACAGCTACTACTCTTCAGAAGGCATTTGGCCATTTTTATCCAATCAGTAAATACAGCTTTGGTGAGGTCAGTCATTACAACTGGACAAAAACCCCTCAAATGTGTTTACTAGGTTTAAGGTCAGGGCCTGTGCAGGTCACAGTGGCACGGTGGCTCGGTGGGTAGCACTCTCGCCTCACAGCAAGAAGGTCCTGGGTTCGATTTCCAGGTGGAGATTGCATGTTCTGTCTGTGTGGGTTTCCTTTGACAGTGTGAAGACATGCAGTCAGGTTAATTGGAGATACTAAAATTGAATGTGTGTGTGTGCTTGCTATGTGTTTCCTACTTTTCGCCCAGTGAATTGTACCCACTGCAACCTTAAATAGGATAAAGCAGTGGTAAAACAGACAATGAATGAATGAATGAATGAATGAATGATTATATACACGTTAATCACAGATGTGGCTAAAAAACCCTTTAACTGAATCATTAGAGGTTGTTTTTACGTGTTTCTACATTTTCTACATTTGTAAACCTTCCTTTGACTTTAATTATGGGTTCATATACGTATAAGAATCACTGTTGCTTGGACACAAAGTATATAACAGCAGAAATTTGTGGGTGAGAAGTGGGCTAGAAAGATGAGTCAGGAGGGACTGGACTGTCCTCCCACACTGGATTAATGTAGTGCATTTAATAAAGCATAGTGATGGATAGAAGACATTTTTTATGCATTACTTAGCATTTTCATTACGGCTGATGAATTACGATCACCTCCAAAGCACAACAATATACACTGATGAGCCGATAATCAGATAAAATCTTGCAGTTTCAATTGAATAAAAAAATCATCAAAAGTATTCCTTTCTTCTTTTTGTCTTTCACAGTTTTCATCTGCAGCTTCATGGTGGCGGCCCCCATTTTTGGTTACCTAGGCGACCGATTCAACAGGAAGGTCATTCTAAGCTGTGGCATTTTCTTTTGGTCGGCTGTGACGCTGCTGAGCTCCTTCATCACCAAAGAGGTAAGAACCTGCCTTCTCTTGACTACAAGTTGACTAAGCGTAGCATTATAACAGGATTTAGATGACATTGAGATATGATGACTATAAGTTGGTCAGCGGTTAAGGTACTGGTAAGGTACTAGAAATCAGAAGGTTGATGGTTCAAGCCCCACTCTTGCCAAGTCGCCACTGTTGGGCTCCTGAGCAAGACCCCTAAGCCTCAATTGCTCAAATTGTATTCAGTTATGAGTTGCATTGATTAAAATTAAGATTTTCTTAAATGTAAATGCTGCAGATGTAAATGTCAATCTAAATGTATGTATATTGGTTTTCAAAAAACAGGACACTGAGGGGAAGATGGGCAGCGTGAGGCAGACAAAAGCCCAGTTAGGGGGTAAAGGGGTTCAAGTAACTGATGGCACTGTGGCAATTTATATGAATGTGGCTGGTTGTGGTAGAAGGGTGGACCTGGACATGGAATTTGTTCCAAAAGTTAAATTATTATTAAAGTATAATAATATTAATACACTTAATGACAGTGGATTTGCCCCATTCAGCATATTTCATCTAAATCTCTCGCCTTATGTAACCTAGTCTTGCCACCTAATTGGATATTGCGTCAGTGAATGGTTGGGTTGAGCTTTAATTTGAGATCTAATGAAATAAAAAAAGGTAAAGTGGTATGATGCCGTTTATCTGACCAGAGATCAGCCAGTGAACAGCTGATAAGTGGTTTTCACCAGAGCTTAAATGTGCAAGTGTCCACATTCACATTCCACAGTGCTTTTCTCATTATGATTCAGGGAAACGAGCAGGCAGTGTAAGCTAAGCTACGAGAGATTTTATTTGATTATCACCATCTGGCATTGATTGGAGGCACTTGCAAGTCGAACAGGATTGAGAAGAGCTCACATTAGCAGGCTTTGTGTGTTGTAAGTGTGACCCTGTCTCCAGGGAGGGCATGGAGACTCAGATTGAGAGTGATCGCTAATTAAGTGGCTACGATAATGAAGACATGGCAAAAAAGTGACAGGTGAGGAATGTTTGCTGGGGCCTTAAGTAAAAAAATACTGTAGGTATTTTTTGTAATAGCTTATAGACGTGTGTGGATGATCTTTAGAAGGTCTGCTAGCTGTGTGTGTGTAAATTCATGCAATTATTTTATCTGGGGTGGGACTGAAGCCATTTTACCTGAAGTCATTTACCCTGAAAAACTGCATTTAATACTTTGAATTCATTGTTAGTAGCCATTATTCATCATACCAACTATTAAAACAGATCCATTATAAGTTCTTTTATACTGAGATTTTATTGTCTGTATAGACGGCGCTCGGGTGGGAAAGCGGTAAAGTATGCTACCCAGCTGTAGCTGAGATCTGGGGATCCAGGGTTTGAATCTCAGCAGTGCCATTGGCTGGTTGGTTGATTGGCTAATGTCCGAGGGTGGTTAAAAGAGCCTAGCTATTGAGAGGCACCAAGCCTGAATAAGAATAGGAGGGTTGCATCAGGTGGGGCATCCGACGTAAAAACTATGACAGATCTGGTCTGCGGACCAGATCCACTGTGGCTAAACCTAAAAATACGGAGCAGCCAAAAAATGTTCTGTATAGTGAGATGTAACCCAAAAACCATATAAACTGTGGTAAATGAGAAGCTGTGGCTGTCCAGGCTTTCTGCTGGGGCCCTATTACCTGGCAACAGGAGAGTACCAAGAGGTTGTTTGGTATTAACAAATACACAGAACTAAGAATACTATTGTATCAAAATGTAAAAATTGGATTAATGGATTCCTGGTACTCTGTTATTCGGTTAAACCCTGAATTTAATTCCTTCACATGTATCATAAAAACCCTCTGCAAATCATTTCTGGCAAGGCAAGACTCCTGCCTTCGTCTTGAACATGGCTGTTTATTACCTTACCCTGACCTCCTGCCCTAGAGCTGATGAATTCATTTCCAAAGACTCCCTCAGACCTCCAAGGTGCCAACACGTCGAACATGATTGTTCATGCCTGGGAGATTTTGTATCTGTGGGACGGTCAATTCACTAGACTTTAACAGACTGACACGTCCAAAATAGGTTTTCCTGATTTTAATTAAAATATTTCTTTTGGTTAAATTGAACAATTTCTATTTCACTGATTTAGCATCAACATGTACAATTTTTATTGACAAAGACTTGATTGAAACAGCTGGAGGGTTGAATATTTATTATGCACATCAAGCATAATATTAATATATAAATATTTTTCCAAGGTGAACTTCAAGGTCATTTTTTAATTTTACAGTTTAGTTACTGTACATCAAAAATGAGAACTATAATTAAGTTAGCATGTCCTCACTGAGTCATGTCAGATTAAAAATAGGTCAGTTCTATTTAGATTATGCAGAAGTAATATTGGAGAAGTTACACTATACGACCAAAAGTATTTGGACCTCTGACTGTAAGCTTGTTGGACATATTATTTAAAAAATGGTATTAAAATAGAATGACCTCTATCTGATCTTTTCATCTATAACAACAGACAGAAGGCTTCTTACATGACTTAAAAGTATGTCCATGGGAATTTGTGCCCATTTTAATTAAAAGATCATTTGTATGGCTTGGCTGTTTAGAGTTTAAGGTGATTAAAGTCACGGCTCTGTGCAGGCCACTGGAGTTTATTTAAAATCAAGCTTTACTTCATATCCTTATACACAGGAACGGGCCTTCCCTAAACTGTTGTTGCAAAGTTTGAAGCATATATTATTATATGTAATTGATTTATTACACTTGTTAACAATTGTTGTGGCTGAAACACAGGGGAATTCAATGCAATGATGTACATGAAAGAGAAGATCAGTAATTTATAGAAACCTTATATTAATGTTTCTCATTATATGTATTCTCATTATATATATAGTTTGAGGAAGGCCCTTTCCTGTTCCAACAGGACCCTGCCCCTGTATATAGTATGGAGGCAGTAAAGACATGGTTTAAGAGTTGAGAGTTGGTGTTTAGGGAATCCAATGCTCAGCACAGAGCCTTAACCTGAACCCCACTGGACACCTTTGGGATGAATTGGAACATTGATCGTAAGACAGGCATCGTAAGACATCTCTCAATAGCTCTTTGGACAAATTATTGTGAAAAGCCTTCACAGATGAGTGGAGTGGAGTCTGTTATAGCCTTAAAGATGGGATAAGTCTTTGGTAATGACCAAGGTTTTGGACTGGTATTTCCAACCAGCTTACGGTCAGTTTTGCACATGTGTTTGTCCATGCTGTGTATGTGTGTGGCTTAAGAGCTATAATTCCAGAGCAACAGTTTCAGCATCAGCTAGTAATCAAATTAACGCTGGAACGGGAGAATACCTGCTGTTCTAAACACAAAGCCAGAAAAGAAGTGTTAGATAGCTTGTAGTTAAGCAGATGTGATAATGAAGATGCAGGGCTTGTTTATTTCCAGTAGCACCTATAGGATTTTCAGTTGCACCTATAGGAACCCATTATATAGCAAAGGAGGCTGTTATTACCCAGCTGGGCTCCCTCTGTCTTGTCACATACATCAGAGTAATTCCCTCCAACTGCTGGGAATTACGTAACACCCGACAGTAGATGCACATTCCCCCTCATCCCCTTTTTCCCTGTACTGAGAGAAACTGGCAGCTGGAAGGCTATCAGGTGGGCCGAGGTTTGAAAATGTTTGAGAGAAAAGAGGGATGTCCGGTGATTAAATAGAAATTTAGGTCTGGGGAGAGAACAATACCAGACATCCTTCTTTTCAGAAGGAGAAATAGCATTATAGCATGCTCACAAATTTATTCATGCATGAGCAAATGTGTAGCCACTCACCCTCTCTCTCTCTCTCTCACTCACACACACACACACTCACACACTCCTGAATTGCCATTAATAGAATTGCTATCGACTGACTTGAGGTGCAGTACGTGCTGAACCAGACATGATCTGTCTCATTCAGTTCTTAGGAATATATATACATATCAGTGAATGCGAAACATAAAAAATATAAAACCATTACTGCAGTATTTTACTTTAAGAGGAACTTAGCAATTAATTAGTCTCGTACTAATTGCTTGAATTGCTTTTCACTAATTTGTCCATTCAGGGTGGCACAGTGGCTCGGTGGGTAGCCCTGTCGCCTCACAGCAAGAAGGTCCTGGGTTCAATCCCCAGGCGGGACAGTCCAGGTCCTTTCTGTGCAGAGTTTACATGTTCTCCCCTTGTCTGCATGGGTTTCCTCCGGGAGCTCCAGTTTCCTCCCACAGTCCAAAAACATGCAGTCAGGTTAATTGGAGACACTGAATTGCCCTATAGGTGAATAGGTGTGTGTATGTGTGTGTGTGTGTGTGTGTGTGTGTGTGTGTGTGTGTGTGTGTGTGTGTGTGTATGTGTGTCTGCCCTGTGATGGACTGGCACCCCGTCCAGGGTGTTACTGTGTGCCTTGCACCCATTGAAAAGCTGGGATAGGCTCCAGCAAAGTTTTAATAGTTTAAGTTATGTATTTCAGATTAGATCAGGCCTTTGGTCTCTGTTCTGGTGGAGTCTGTTCAGGAGTATTTTTGTTGAGCTAAATACATTTTAAAATATCTTGCCTGACACTGCTGAGACTCTGCTGTGTACAGGAATACTGCTCAAGGGCTCCCAATGCAGCCCCTAGCTTGTAAATGGGACCATTTATCAATATTTTACTGTCAGAATTGTAGGTGGTATTTCTCACATTATGGGAGAACCTTCATTTTTAAAGCTACACATATTCCCTGTAGCTTTTAAAAGGTTAGGCATCCTACAGTGGGCATAATAAACATGTTTTTCTGAGCACGGTGGACATAAGAGAACTGATAGAGAGTATCAGAAACAAAGAGAAATGAAAATACAACAGTGTGTAGCAACAGGAACTAAAATATAAAGTAAAGTGAACTAAAGTAGAACAAGTAAGTAGAGTAAGAGACGGCAGTGTGTGTTGAGAATTTATAACTAGCTGGTTTTTTATATTTATATTGATTAATTTTGTCACTCGCATAGGGTCCAGTGGAATGTTTTGGGTTTTTGTATTTCAATATTTTTAATTACATTTATATTTAATTGTATCATTATAATATAATGAGCAATACAAATGAGGAATACAATTTCAGTAAAAACTTGAATATTTTAGAACATTTAAGAATTTTTTTAGCATTTGGCACAGTTCATTTAAACAAATCAATTTTCTTTAGATTTTATATGTATTGTTTTTATTGAATAGAAAAAAATATCTGTTGGATTTTATCTGCTTAGAGGCTAATTTACTTCAATGCAATTGTAAATACATCTATACATTTGCATTTATTCTTAATTTCAAATATAGCCAAACCAAACAGTACAAAATACTAGTAGATTGTTTAAAGATAAAAATGTTGATTATATGATTTGTAATGAAAAGCATTACATTCCCTTGTTAGGAAGGGCTGTCTGCAGCTTCCTTCCTCTTTCTCTAATCATCAAACCCACAGTCCTGGGTCAGAGAGCATTACCCACATGTCTCTGTGTTTTTTGTTTTTTTAATGTAAACGTATGATTCTACTTTGAGATTTCCAGAATTCAATACCTATTGTCTTAACCACATCTCTTTAAAGATATATAGTCCATTAGCAGATAACTGATTTGAAAGGTCATCTGGTATGTGACTGCTGCTTTGATTTTTTTTCATTCTGTGTATTCTTGGGAAATCCACACCCAGCAGTTATGTTGCTGTCACTTGAAGAGGACAGATTTATGGAGGATTGCTGCTGAATAAACAGAAAGGTCTTCTGGGCAAGGGAGGGTGTAGGGATTTATTTTAAAGGCAGAAAATATTCTCACTGTGTCACTGTTATCTAACATCAGACATTATATTTTTATATAGTTTCACAGAAATTGCATACGCTATGTGTAACAGGCTTTATATATCTGAAGTTAAAACTTATATTTATGTATGTATGTATGTATATATATATATATATATATATATATATATATATATATATATATATATATATATACATACATACATACATAAATATAAATTTTTATGTATGTATGTATTAAAATATGCATACGTATATAAATATAAATGTGAACCATAGATAATGTTGGCTGAATGCCAATCTACACTGCTGCTGATGCTACTGGTTTACTACTTTACTTCCTTTTTTTATCACATGGTCTGTTTCTTTTCTCAGTATTACTGGCTGTTTGTGCTGTCAAGAGGCTTGGTGGGCATTGGTGAGTCCAGCTACTCCTCCATTTCCCCTACCATCATTGGAGACCTGTTCACCAACAACAAGAGGACCATGATGCTCTCGGTCTTCTACCTGGCCATCCCACTGGGAAGGTAATCCCCTATTTATATCCCTACGTGCTAGAATATAAATAAAAAATAATAATTAATGCAGATAATTACAATGTCTGCACAAAGCACAAGCATTACCCAAACAGTCATCCATGAATTTCCACTCTGCTGTGGTAAACATAAAAAGGCCAGATTTTCTAAGAATATACACAAATAAAACTGATAAAAACCATAAATCAGGAATCAACCCTAAAACATCTACACGTATGTAACGTCCATATTTACTGCTTGAACAACAATGAACAGTTTTGAAACAACCTAATCTGCGGCAAACCTGTCTGGAAAAGGAAGCAAGAATGTATTATGCTACTATAGTGAGGAGGATGGTTAGAGAGGCAAAAATTTCTCCAACTATCAGGGTTAGATTTTAGCATTTTATGATTGTTTGTTTGTTTATTAGGATTTTAACGTCATGTTTTACACTTTGGTTACATTCATGACAGAACAGGTAGTTACTCATTACACAAGGTTCATCAGTTCACAAGGTTATATCGCCACCGTGCCGCCCCAGCATTTTATGAACATGGTAGCATTATTTTTTTTTCTTTTCTCTCAGCTTGCTAACAGTGAGTGAGTAAGTGAGGCCTCTCAACTATGATGAAAATTGAACACGAGCAGGAGCATTATGTTTACTATAAAAACAAAAAGGATGTTAAGAAGCTCAGTTGTTTCTAAAATGTCAGAGAGAGACAAGAGCTTGAAGTATCCAGTGACAAGGCCGAACAGTCCACAGCAGATAACAGTTGGTGGTGTCATTACGACAAATGTCCTCTCATGTAATCAAACGTCTGTGTTGCTGCGATTAGCACTTATAAAAGGACACAATGTTTCTGGAGATTGGAGGGTGACTGCCGTACATCAACATGTGCTAATTTGATGACATGCTGCAGAAAAGAAATATTTTTACCACAGAGCAGTTTGCCAATTAACAATTTGGACCATTATGGTGATGCAAAGCTGTTCCTTCGTATGGATTAATTTTGTGGTTTATGGTTAAAATGGTTAATCAATAAACCTCATCAGTTTGAGAAAACAAATGAGTCCATAAAAACATTTTCAAACCGAACAGCACTGCTTTCAGGATTTGCAGAGTGTCTTGCAACAGAATAAAACACCGTTTAAATTATTAAATTATGACACTGGAAGGTCACGTAATAAAAAACACATTAAGGAAAACTTAAGAATATAAGATTATTATGACTCAGCATGGACTTCATTGTACCTTTAAATTCTTCTTTTATTCTTCACACACTTTTAATCTGTTCCAGGCTATTTTGAAAGCAGACAGGCTTTTTATCAGGAGCGCAGTCGCAGCTCAGTAAAGGTCAGATTCTAACAATCGAGCCAAGAGACGCACAGACCTTATTGTACAGTCGATGCGATGGAAGATAGGAAGAACCTAAAAATATACACTGACATTCTGTAAAATACATGCATTTATAGCAGCCTAATGTTTAGTCACTGTTTTTGACAGAGAAAAATGTAAAGTAGCCGCAGTGTTTTAGCCTTTAGATCTACAGAATTGGTCTTTTCCAAGTAGTGTAGAAGTGGGAGGTTCAGGTCTTACATGAAATGACCTAGTCCTAAAAGTGGTCGACTAGTTGAGTGTTATAATGTAATCAATCAAATTTCAAATAAGAATGAATCATACGAACTAATTTAACACAGGACCCAATTTCAACACTTTAAGACCATTGCATAGACACCTGGCCAGTCAATAACACTGAGATTTGAACCCAGATCTCAGTGGGTGTGAGCTAGCATTGTAGACCACTGCGCCACCCCAGTGCAAGAGAAAATGTTGTTAATTTTAATAACGGCTCCTACAGGGCTCACACTTGAAAAGTGTTAGCCTTAATGTACAGGACACTGCAAGTTTAATCCTTGATGATACCACAGCCTTCCAAGCCAGGAGTCCAAGCAAGCATTACTGGCCCTGCTGTAATTTTAAGATTCATGTCATGTTCACTATCATTCAGACTGACATTAACAATTGTCAGTACCTGGGAGCTAATGCAAGACAGGAAAAGTACAGGTGATTGCTGGCTTTATCTGTCTCAAAAGAATAAGTTTGCCCTCTTACTCACAGGTTGGTAGCTTTTTTATAAGTCCATTTAGATGTCAATAGAAGAGAAAGTCAGAGGGGAGGATTGCAGGGCTTAGAGGTCCAGACCTAACAAGGCATTCAGTGATGAAAACAATAAGATCCAACGATTGGGACTCCGAACCCAGTCGCCTCACTTCCTGAAAGGCTGATTGTTTATGTGCAGCCAGGTTATGACTGTTTCCAGGATGTAAACTCGAACTAGAGTTTAAACACTTGCAGGAAATGGATTTCCCCTGTTGGAAAAGAAAACTTCAACGCTGCCAATAACTCAGAATTGTGCAGTCTGGTGCTTTATTGGCTGGATAAGTGTGGGTAATTGTACACAAGGAGGCTTACCTGTACTAGGCTTAATTGTTTGCCATGTGCCTGGGAAAACAGGAAGCAGGTATGAACTGGAATGTTCCGACCGAATGGAATAAGAAAAACATTGTGAAAGGTTAAGAAATAATGACGGACAATTATTATAATTAGGTAAGCCATCATGTTGCCAGTAATTTAATACAATATATCAGGGTTGTTTTCATAGTAGGGTGGTTATTGAGCTAAGAATTGTTCCTTCTCTTATTTTCTTTATATAGTATTCTAAAAGGGGAAGGACAAGTAGAATAAAGTACTATAAATAAAAAGTGCAACCCTGGCATATATATTCAACAACATAAGTTTCACTTCTGACAGATTGAATAATTATCCCTGAAATTAACCTTATGGCCACCTATTAGCATTTAACAGTAATTACAGCTTTTCTTTAGTCATAATGAAAACCAACCAGACCACTGATAAAGGTTTAGAAGATGACCAACTCAAACAGCAGTAATAGATGAGCGATCATCTCTGACTTTACATCTACAAGGTGGACCAACTGTGTAGGAGTGTCTAATAGAGTGGACAGTGAGTGGACACGGTATTTAAGAACTCCAGCAGCGCTGCTGTGTCTGATCCACTCATACCAGCACAACACACACTAACACACCACCACCATGTCAGTGTCACTGCAGTGCTGAGAATGATCCACCACCTAAATAATACCTACTCTGTGGTGGTCCTGTGGGGGTCCTGACCATTGAAGAACAGAGTGAAAGTAGGCTAAAAAAGTATTTTAAAACCAGACAGAAAAGTTTTATTTGATGTGATTATCTTTCTGATAGTCTATAAAGTTGCTATGTGTAACCTAAGCAAACATTAGAAATGTTTGTTTTGATTTGCAGCAAAGGTATCAGCAGCCCATAAAACAGTCACGACCCAGTAACGATCATAATCATTATAACCATAAATTGTTGTGTCCTTGGTAACACACTGGTAATATTTTGATAGACACTATTCACCCTTTCAGAAGCAGTTAGTCATTTCTGCTCTTTTACTGTTTGTAAAACTCTTTTCACACAATATGAGGCAAAGTCCAAAGAAATCAGTGAGCAGATAAGAGTTAGGAGGAATATGAATGAGAAAATGAGTCACGGCTCGAGGAAACAAGGTCAATTGAGCTTGGCAGGAAGGGTTTGAAGAGTGATGGGCAAACGTACATGGGATTGTATTTAGATACAGTACATACTACAAATACCACAAATCTATCAAACTAATTATAAAAGATTACCTTATATTGTTTGAAAACAGTCCTCAAGTTCACATTCATTAAGTTGTGAACTGAACACGTGTTCAGGAAACTTTAACATCTGAAGTTGAGTTAAAACACCCAGTAGAGAAATGAAAATGTCTTATTTGGGAGAAATAGGAATAAAGATGTTTATACATTAATATATGTCTAAGGTCTATCTAATACCCTAGTTTGCCACCTGTATAACCACTACTACAGTAGAGAATACTTTAATTAATTTGCACATCTATATAGGTTGTACTTTTGGGTGGAGGCACCCATGGAGAAATGTGCTGAATATAGAAATACAGATTGACCAAGTTTACTGCCAGCCGAAACATGAATCATTACCAGTGTAAAGTAACAGAAAATAAGGAAAAAACTCTCAGGGGATGTGACTCTGCTAAAGGTGATCAGTGCTGCAAAGCTATTATGAGTACCATTAGTATGCTCAGTGTCTGATCTGAGAACAGCCTGTTCTCCCAGCGCATGAATTTTTCACTTAGCGTGACTCTAGTCATCTGGGACAGCGAGGGAATGGAGAATATGACAGCAATGACAAGAGAGGAATAAGAAATAGCTGATAAATGGCAAAGGGTCAGGAATAAAGATCTTTTATTAAAACGATAGAATTAGAATGACTTGATTGCTTCAGATCTTGTTGATAATGTATATAAATACAGTGGATGTCAAAAATGTACATACAATTGTACAGGGTATGTCATGGCAGTCTTGAGATTTTAATAGATTCTGCAACTGTTTTAGATCTGTGCTTATCAAACTATTTGTGTGATGATTTGGATGGATGTTTTAGATCATTTTCCTCCAGGAGATCCAACCATGGCACATTTTGGTTTAAATATCCTGGTCTTTAGAAAAAAAACAGCCTCTAAACCTCATAGATCCTCATCAATACTTAACAATACTTAAGGGATTTTTTACAACTTATTTAATGCTAAATGCAAAATGAAATAAATGTTAAAGAAAGACAAGACTTTCTTTATTTCTTTTTGGATGTCTTAGAAATAGTTAGGTGGCAGGTAAGTTGTATTTACCTGTACTTTAATTAAATTTGTGAGCCCACAATGCTATAATCCTTTGTAATTTTACAATTACATTCAAACCTGGTTAAGTTATTGTCTCTCTTACCATCCTCCTCATTGTGTTTTGGACAAAATATACATATGTTCTTTGTTATTGCCCTAACACTTTACATTTATGAAGGTAAACACACTTAAACCTTATTAGATTTCTATAGTAAATCATCTAATTACATTTTATTGGAATTTTTGGGGATTTATTGGGATTTTATTTGGATTTATTGGAATTTTGTTGGGATTTTATTGGGATTTATTGGGATTTTTATTGCTAGTTTGCTTAATCTTAAAAAGACAGTTTAAACAGGAATACGAACTTTTGATCAAACTTATGTGGGCATACAAGTAAAATTAGCATTGGGATTTGGAAGGATTAAGCCTGCACAAGCTGTACCCAAGATAAGCTCATCGGCTTTATATCAAAAGTAAAAAAAATTATAAGAATTATACTTTTACTGAATTTCAAGTGTCTAAAAGACCAAAATTGAAGAAGACAGCAATGATGAATACAGATGTAGGTCCCATAGGGAGTTTTAATAATGATGTTTTCCTCTTTATTTGTCTAGTGGTCTTGGCTACATCCTGGGATCCAGTGCAAAAGATGTTGCACAGGACTGGCACTGGGCTCTGAGGGTAAGAACCATCCATCCTTGAAGACTTTATATATGTTTACTGCTGTGCTTCTTGCATGGACTAACAAGATCAAATCTTCATCCTAATACTATACTAAGGTCTTAGCGCTCTCTTCTACCTGCATATAGACTTTCACTAGTCTCTCAGATTAAGCAGGGACATACAAAGGCACATTTGTTTTAGGGTATTTCCTAGTTTTGGTAATATATCAGAGCCCAGTTTGAAGTCACCACCCTGAATACCTTCAGTGTTTTGCTAAGAGCCGGACTTGAGTACAAAAAAGTGGTCATTGTCTGCATTAAAGAGGGCTGAACAGAGAATGGGGAGCCTGGATAGACAGGCTGGTGAAACCAGAGAAAGTAAACCCAAATAGAATATTGTAAAGACAAGAGGCCCCGGTGGAAATGCCTAAAATTCTTCTCCTTTCACAAATTTCATTACCCCTTTCCACCCAGCTAAGTGGGCCTCCATTTTTCTCTTCAGTTTCCATAAACTTTTAACAGGTGAATGCTTAAAGTTCACAGGTGTGGTTCATTACAGGCTCCTATTGTAGAGCAGTGATTGGGTATAATGGTTATAGCTGTAACCTCAGTCTGTGGTCTTTTCTTAAAAAGAGGGTACATAGTAGTAACACCCCTTTTTCGCATGACGGATATATGAGCCCTGGAAAACCGCTGTAACATTTTTCCAAAAGCGCTTGTCTGAGCAGAAGTGCACAGTAGCATTGTTCAAAAAAAATCACCTGCCAAACAGAAGACTGAAGACAAACGGGGGAGGCCTGTTAATCATCAGCCAGTCGAAAAAATAACAATCAGACAAGAGAGGGGCTCCCAACCAGCCATATCCTGCTTCAGAGGGGAAAAACATTTTGTACTTCTTTCCACTTGTTTTTGCACCACTCCTAAACTCCGGCTTTCCTTTTTTGGTGAAAAAGCAGGTGGAGAAATAATAAAAAAAAAAGTTAGAATTGTTTTTGGAGAGTAGCCGACTTTACCTGCCGAGAAACACAAAGGAGTCGTGGCGGCTACATTGTTTTGAATTAACTTTCACAGGCGGGGAACGGAAAGTGGAATCTGGACCCATGACCTTTTCTTAAAGTTTGTTTCTTCAATTTTGTTATGTTCTGGTTGTAGTTTGAAGGTTTGAAGTATTTTTAGAACTAGCATAGAAAGGTAAAAGCTAACAGTTATGGTTGCTCCTAGTTCTTCTCAAGGTTTCTCCTGAAATGTCCAAATCTGGGAACATTTTATATAGAAAATATTGTTTTTGAGCTGAAAAAGTTCTGACCCCCATCCATTATGTCTTAATTTATCTTACATTCATTGACCAATCAACATTTAGCAGACGTTTTTATCCAAAGCAACTTACAGTACTGTGACAGTATATTGTCTAAGCAATTGAGGGTTAAGGGCCTTGCTCAAGGGCCCAACAGTGGCAACTACTACTACGCTACAACTGCCCTACAACTGCCCATTTGGATTGTTTTCACTAGAACTGTGCCATCTGTTTATTTGTCTAAGCTAAAAAGACAATTGAGGACTTTCTGGACGAGAAAATGCTAAGTGGATTTGGTTTTTAGAAGTGGTAACATTCTGACCAACGTGATACTTCCCATTAATGGAGCTTCTTATTGCTAATCTCACCTACAGTATATTAGCTTATTTGGGCTCTAGACTTTCCTCTATATAAAGCTAATTTACTGCAATGTCTATTAAAAGCACAAGCCATTAAACATTGAACTGAATTTAATTCTTTTTAAGCTTTTTCTCCCGACGCGCGTCACACTTTCTCTCTACTAATGCCGACCCCCGCTAATTTAAGGAGAACAAAGCTAACCCACGCCCCCTCCAACATGTGGGCAGCAGCCGTATGCATTTTGTCACCCAAACTAGGCGAGTGCATATATGCAAATCAGCCTGGTGTATGGAGAGACACACCCTGATCTGCACTCTTTCCATCAATCAGCCAGCAGAGGTCGAGGAGTTCCTATCCGGCTTAATACCCCACCCCTATATGAACAACAGGCCAATCGTTGTTCATGTGGCTGCTCATGTGACTCGATACGATGTATTCGAAATCCCAGCTCTGGTGCGCTAGCGTGTGTTTTTACTGCTGTGCCACCTGAGCGGCGTTTATATCAGCTTTTTGATAGCTTAGTGGTGGTTCGTTTCCGCCATGTAACCACACTTCCTGAAGGTAATTAGCAGAAAGCAAATAGTCTGAAGTGTCAGATGTAGTTTGTGTGATTTGTTACAGCTTTAGTAAACAGACCTTAATTTCAGGCGGATTTTGAGCGCAAATCTTGGGCACATCATGCTGCGCCTTCTCACCTTTCATTTTATTTACATTCAGCCCTTGTGGTTCAAGAGGACTTAGAACAGGAGTCTGTGATGTGGTCGGTTACAGACGGAAGCCAAAGTCTGAAATAATAAGGAAGTGAGAGTAAAGCAAAGAGCTCCTCTCGGTTCGTACGGGGTGTTCCAGTCGAGGGCTAACAACCCAAAACTCAGGTTACGGAACAGACCCCTGAGGCATTCTGCACTGGGAGCTCAGCTCATTGCTGGAAACGGCAGCGGTCGACTGGATGACTCTCACTCTTATGCAAATTCATAATGCAGCAGCTGTGAACTGAGAGTAAACACACACACACACACACACACATGCAAACCTGCCCAGGAACAGAGCTGATTATTACAGTAGCGTAAAGGATTCACAAGAAGATTCCATCTGGCAGACAGAATTGGTTTGGCTTTTATAAAGGATGAACCTCTCTGCGGTACCTTCCTGTGGATAAGCGGACGCACACACACAAATACACACTGTGAATGACAAGAAAGGAGATAACTATAGCCTGGTGGACTGCAGACTATACGGATCCCATACAGAGAAGAGAGAGAGATGTGAAATTAAATAAAAGCTTTTAATAGAGTCAGCAGAATAGAATCCCACACATCATCATAAAAATAACAGAACTCCAGAAAAGTGAATCTTACTGCATTATGATTAACAATACAACACCACCAATGCTATTCTACCACTATACTATGCTCGAGTGGGTTTCAGGGGACCTAGATGTGCCATGTTTCTCTTTTTCTGTGTACTTTTGTTGTGTCTCACCACCCAAAAAATGCAAAAGTGCTGCTTTATGATGATGGTACCCTCTCCAGGGTGCACCTATTTTTTGTACTGCATTTTTAACTAAAGCACTGTCCTTTTTTTAAGGTGTCTCCAATGCTGGGCATGACTACCAGTCTACTCATCCTGCTGTTCATTCCCGATCCCAAGAGAGGTACCAATGATCAGCCGACCGGCCCCATGAAGACCCGCACATCATGGATCTGCGACATGAAAGCGCTCGGCAAAAAGTAATTGCTGATTTTTTTTCCCTGAAGTGAAAATGAGATCAGGATAGGAAGTTAAGATCAGGATGTAAAACGTGTAATGTGACACATTTCTGTCGATCTGTCGAACCCTGAATGTGTCTTAATTAAATTAGAAGATTAAAAAGTAAAGTGTGATTACAAACATACAGTTTCATGAAAATCTGTTTAATTGTTTGCTGTTTTGTTTGTTTCTTTCCAGTCGTAGTTATATGTTCTCATCTTTCGGATCGTCTGCCGTGTCGTTTGCGACGGGGGCGTTCGGGATGTGGATCCCTCAGTATCTGTTCAGAGCTCAGGTGGTGCAGAAAACTGCAGAGAGTTGCATCACTCAGCCCTGCAGCAGCAAAGACAGGTACATCACATACCCCCCACTCATGTAAACCCACACACACACACACCTACGCACACAGGGCAAATCATACCAGAACTCACACCAAACATTTCTAATATGTAGTATTTTTTTGCTCATATAGGTGATTATGTAACAAGGGGCAGTTATAATCATGTTTATTAAAGTCATGTGACTTTATAAAATAATATGTGCGCAGGAGCACAGCTGGTAGAGTGGGTGGTGCACAGCAGGGTCCCAAGGTCCATGGGTTCAGTCCTTGCAATTAGTCACTGTTTGTAAAGGAGCCTTGCATGTTCTTTGCATGGTTTTATGAAACTTTCTTCAGGGAACTTGAATTACCTCTGACCTTTTAAAAACATGCAGAAGGTGGATTGGCTATTCTTAAAAAGCAAGTATATAAATAAATACCCAAGTGAATATAGAAGTAAGTGGATACTCGAATCTTGTAAGTAAGTGAATCAGTAGAATTAATTAACAATAGCAATAATGACAGCTTTACCCTGGTCAGGGTCACAATGGGTTTGATTCATTGGGTGAAAGTAAGGACATACCCTGGACAGGTCACCAGTTTATCCCAGGGCACACACACACACACACCTACACTTAGGCCAATTTTAGTATCTCCAGTTGGCCTGACTACATGTCTTTGGACTGTGGGAGGAAACCGGAGCTCCCGGAGTAAACCCATATGCACACAGGGAGAACATGCAAACTCAACACAGAAAGGACCCTTGGAATCAAACCGACAACTTTATCCACTGTGTCACAGTGCCGCCCATAATAATTACCAATGAAACACTATTAAAGAATAAATAAACAGTATTAAATTGACGCTATAAAACATTCAGGTACATTTTTGTAAGAGTCACCTGATTTTACTGCAACCAGCCTACACTACAATCTTATTACCATGTTGTCTCTGTCTGTACAGTCTGATATTTGGAGCCATCACGTGTGTGACTGGTCTGCTCGGCGTCGTGATCGGTGCAGCTACAACACGTTTCTGCCGACAGAAGACGGAAAGAGCCGACCCACTAGTGTGTGCTGTTAGCATGCTGGGTTCGGCCATTTTTATCTGTCTCATCTTCGTCGTGGCCAAGAAGAGCATTGTAGGAGCATACGTAAGTGTACTCGGAGCTGATTGATTTTTGTTTGATTTTTTTAGATACGTCAGCCAGTTATAGGCCAGTAGGGCAGTGATAGCTCAGTGGTTAAGGTACTGGACTAGTAAACAGAAGGTTGCCGGTTCAAGACCCGCCACCACCAAGTTGCCACTGTTGGGTCCTTGAGCAAGGCCCTTAACCCTCAATTGCTCATTGTGTTCAGCTCATTGTGTAAGTCGCTTTGGATAAAAGCATCTGCTAAATGCTGAAAATGTAAATGAAAATGAGTTATTTCCATCAATGAAATCTAATTGTAAATTCTAGAAATGAAATTGAATTATATAACACTGCAAAACATTAAACCAGAGGAGGTCAGTTGGTTTATTAATAATTGTGCAGCATGTTTAATAACAACTTATTCTATAATTCATCATAATTCATAATAATGGGGCATGTAGAGGAGTCACACATGCTGTTATGCTAGTTTTTAAAGGTGTTAAGTGAAAAAATGCTAGGCAATAATGTGGACATATGACAGCTTATTGGACAGTAATGTAACCATGATACACTCTGTAGTCAAAAGTATATGGACACCCCACAATTATTTGGTTCGGTTTTAAACAGTTCTGTTTTAAACACATGTATAAAATCAGTTCTGTAAAATAAACAATACTCTTCCAGCTTTGTGTCGATAGTTTGGGGAAGGCCTATTTCTGTTTCAGCATAGAAATCCAGTGGCCCACACAGGGCTTTGACCTCGACCCCATTCAACACCATTGGGATGAATTGGAATGGTGCTGGTGATGATTTGTACTAGATTGTGTAATCCAAGACAACACACATTCTTACAAACACAGTGATAAGGGCAGTGGTAGCTCAACAGGACTATTGATCGAGAGGTTGCAGGTTCAAACTTCTTCTTCCAAATCCAAGTTGCCACTGACCCTAAAGCAAAACCCATTAATTGCTTGCTTGGCATTCGGTCACAGATGTAAGTTGCTTTGGATAGAAGAGTCTGCTAATGCCTTGAGTGTACAACACACTTCAAACTTCATATTAATGCCTGTGGTTTGGGTGAGGTGTCCTCATACTTTTGGCCATATAGTGCTGTCAGAATGTCAACTAGAAACAGGACTGCATTAGTGGTGGATGTGGAGTCAGTTATAATATGACAAACGTAGAGAAATAGACCCCTGTAAGTAGGGCATTTGAATAAAGAGATGGAAACAGCCTTCATCCTCTAACAGGAATCCAGCTGAGATTACAGCATCAGTCTGTCTGTCTGTGTCTTAACTATAGCACAGGCATAAAATCACACCCATCCACACGCTGCTTCCTGTCGTCACTTATTTCAACTCAGCAGCTCTGTAAAGCTGCAGTCAGACCTCCGCATCTGTCGCATTCCAGTACAATCTTGTGTCACCAAACTAACCTATGTTTACTCGATTTTACAAACACCAATCATTCCTGACTGTCGCCAACAGTGTCTGGGGTTCACAGATGAGCCATGCCATGCTTATGAAATTTGATACTGGAATTCAATGTTAAGCAACTGAAGATCCAGACTTGCTGCAAGAGCTTTTTTCTTTTTCTACTGGGACTTAAACTGAGACGTCTTTTGAAATATCAGAACTTATTACAAAGAATCCGAGGTTAGTTCTAGGTGATGGGGAATAGCGGATAGTCCAGCTCTGTTTTATAGTCTGGGAAAAACAGAATCGACTCAATTGCCTCAAAATTGAGAGTTCCACTTCCAAATATGCAGCCACAATGTAATAACATGTTTTCTTCTTCCAGAGGTTTTATGTGGTGGATGAGGAAAGCTAATTTTATCTATGACCTACAATAAGCTGAGAGTACGTTCTCTGAATAAAGATAATGAATTTGACATATTCTCCCTCTTCTCTTCTTGTAGATCTGTATCTTCATAGGAGAAACACTGCTGTTCTTGAACTGGGCCATAACTGCAGACATTTTAATGGTATGTACCACAAGCGTGCATTTAACTACTGGCAACTCTCTCAAGACTGTAAGAAGGACTTACCAGTGTGTGGACAATATGTTGCTTTCCACAGTACAGCACAATACTAGCGAATTAGAAGCATGCCATAAATAGGGGTGTGTGGGTGCAGGATTATATTATGGTTTATATTTATATTAATTCCTTGCTTCTGAGTTAGACTTACTCACCTGAAATGTCAGAACTTCAGCTGTACATGGATTAATGAGATGATCAGCTGACCTTCTCACCCGGCACCCTTTATTACTTTACATCCTCACAAATCCCGTTCTCTTTCTTTTTCTCTGCAGTACGTTGTCATACCAACCAGACGAGCCACTGCAGTTGCCTTTCAGGGCTTTACTACTCATTTACTAGGGGATGCCGGGAGTCCGTATTTAATAGGCCTGGTAAGAAGTTATCGCTCACATACATAACACTCACACACAGTACCATGTGCTGAAATGCCAGTGATTTTTCAGTGCTTATTTCAGTCCTGTTTAACACATACTCAGTAGGATATTGCGTTTTCACTGTGCAACAGGCTTACAAAAAGCTCTGTAATAAACTAAGTTGGATCAAGTGTGTAAAAGTGGGAAAATCCTGATAATATGCTGGGCAATACTCACAGATTGGATTTGGAAAGCAATTCACATTGAAAGACAGTTTTTAATGACTGAATGACTTTGTAGATGCCTGACTATTATATAAATTAATATTCTATTCCTTACATTAAATGAATTATGTGAAGAATATACCACATTTAAATAGTTACACCAGCAAAGTAAGAGCATACAACCATGACTACACTGAAAGAAAGAAAGAAAGAAAGAAAGAAAGAAAGAAAGAAAGAAAGAAAGAAAGAAAGAAAGAAAGAAAGAAAGAAAGAAAGAAAGAAAGAAAGAAAGAAAGAAGTGTGAATGAATTTCCAGAAGTTTGCTCAGCCCTCTGACGTCTCAGAAAGACAAAGCAAGCATCAAACACATTTGTCTGGAGTTGGGTAAAGGAACCAATGTACAGTAAATACAAGGTTGCTCAACAGAAGCACGTCCCCAAGAGGACCATTTAAATCCCACTATTGTACATGCCATTTACTGGCACATTTAAGAACATAAACAAACAGAGTTATTTCCTTTAGCCCCTTGGACCACCTCTTTCAGACAATAGGACAATGTCTTATGCCCAATAACATGATGTTTCACTGTTATCAAATATAAAAGGTGTTCTGTAAAGAATGTTCTACGTCAAACACCAAAATGTGGAAGGAAGAAAAAGCCAATGTCAATGAGCCTGATTCTTCCCTGATGTTTCTGGTGTTCTGATGAAGAATGAAGTTGACGAGGTTAAACAGGATCTTGACAGGTTCATAACCTCGCCATGCATGCTGCTGACCTGAGAGCTAACCACTGGCTCAGACCTATTGTTCAGATTAGTGCCTGCTGGCTTGATGTTCCTTCCCTGATAGGAACATGTACTTGCAAACTTGATATAAGCACAACACAGAATATGTTCTCTAAATATGTATTTATGAAGCACAAGATTACCATTATTAACAAAAACTGTACTTATATAGTTCTCTCATTATTTAAACTCAACCCACTTCCACACAAACCCAAAGGTAAAAAATTAATGTTGGAATTACACCACTGTGCGAGCCTAAGGTGGATCTCGGTTTAACCAGGCTGGAATTATCTTATTCTTATGCAATGAGCCATTGTTTATTACACTATAAAGAGCAGCTAGTTTTTAAATTACAGTGTATGTTGCCAAAACAAGTAGATTCATTTAGAAAATGACATTAATCAGGTAAGGAGTTTATCAAAGTACACTTCTGTTCAAGCACAAATGATAAATGAGCTACATAAAATGAGGGCTCTTATCAAAGCCCCAAATTATTTAGGGCCTTCCTGTGCCTGTAAAGCTTGACAATGATAAAAGCGGTAAAAATAAGAAATAGTAAAGCTACACTAATTAGAACAGATCTGTTACGTCAGTTAAACTTGACACAGGCAAATGTATTATTAAACATTATTATTATTACAATTTCAGCCATTATTATATTACGTTACTATGTAATTCCATTACATATTATTGTGACATTTTCATTACAGTCTCAGAAAACCCAAACACTGCCTCAGCAGTCATTAGGTCCAATTACTATTAACATTGATGGATTGTGACACATTTCCCTCTGCTAAAAGGAAAATAAAACATTTAAATCCATCTAAAATTGTACAAATTAAATTAATAATTTAAAAGGGACTAGTTTTAAGGAGAAATTTGCATATGATGTGATTGCACATGAACACAGAACTACAGGTAAATAAGTGAATATATTATATATATATTAAAATCCTTTTTTTATGTGTATAAGGGCAGTTTCTACAGCTTTTTTTGGTAAGCAAAAATCCATTCATTTGATGGACTACAACAACTGGCCATAGGCTTCAAGTAAACATTTCTTCTTTAAAATAAAGAAAATGATTGGTAAATAATGTTGGTGCTGAATAGTGATTGAAAGGTTGAAAAATATTTGAGAATTCTTGTAAGGTCTTGTTAGGTCTGGCCTCAAACACTAGGTCAAGTCCAAGTACAGTCTAGATTTCATCCCACCAACCTAATACATTCCAGTGAACTCCGCTGTCTTAGCAGGCGAGTTTTCTGGAGCTGTAAGTGACATCAAACTTCCCATGCTGGCGTATCTGTGTTTCTGGCTACCACTTAGCTGGGTTGACCAATGCTTCCAGTAAATTCTCTTCATTTCTCTGAGATAAGCGTTTCTATTTAGGACTGATGATATATGAAGGAAGCTTTGTACATATCAGCATCGGCAGTAGCCAGACAGACTGCGTCAAATGTGACTCGGCTTTTTCACGCCAGTGTTTTGCAGAGTGGTGTGAAGATTATGGTGACGCACGTAACCCACAAAATGTCCTTCAGGGTTAAAAAAATGAAAATGCTGAAATGTAGAAATCTTGGTTGAAAACCATGTTGATGTGAAGAATTCTTTACAGCCGTATATTAATACTCCAAGACAGATAGACAGTTTAAATAAATGTACAATATTTATATACATAATTAAGGTCCAATTTGTCTGAATCAATACAATATTTGTATTTTTTTTTCATTATGAAATCAGCATTTTGGTATTTTATAGCAGTCTGTTGGTCTTTTTACCAGCAGTGTGGTGTTTTAATATCAGTATTGTACAGTTAAAATTGTTGCAAAAATACATTAGAATTTTTCTCCACTGTGTCATAGTTAAACAAATAGAATCAAATCAGCATTTGCTAAATGGTGCTTGGACCCTAATGGTTGTGGTTTTTAGCTGTATTGCTTTTCTCCCTTCTGTGCTAAAATAAAATGGTCAGGAATGACTAAACCCTGCAGAAATACCAAACTGCCCACTTGAAGAACAAAACTGGAACAGCATAGACACTGAAATGCCTGATTTCACAGTGAAATGTTAATATAAGCAAATCTGCATCATTTCTCATTTAAAATACAAGGTTATGGGTGAGTGGCTAAAAAAAGTATTTCCAGATTGTGGGTGGCAATGCCGTTATGCAAGCTATCAAGAACAATCTACAAAAAATCACATTATTTTAATATAATTAGACATGCACGACAAAACTTCAGCTTTTTCCTCTAATGAGCGAAAGAAGTAACAGCTCATGTGATTTGGCAGTGTATCTCAGCCACACACACTTACTTTTAAGCGCATATTAAAGTTTACTCGTCAGCAGAGTGTGAGCGCACCTATTTCCAGCAGTTGTTTCCAGCTCATAGTAGATTTCTGCTTCCGCTGATGTGAGTGGATTAGCCACGGCTTGCTAAGGTGAGAAGGGAATGTTTTCATAACCTTCTTTAACATTATTTAAATGTTCTTACAAAACGTGAAGCAAGCATTATGTTAATAAAACATTAATATAATTCAATTAAAACATCCTTAAAGCACACAGTGACCACTGCAAATAAATCAAATTGGAAGAAATATAAAACATAAAAAACTGGACACATTGAACAGTGTCAATTGTTTAGATCATTTAAAACTGAAACATTCCAAGAACCTCTTGCAAGCATTTTTATAATCAGTAAAAAGTTTTATAAATATTAAGATAACTGGACATGTTCATTTTCCCATATCCTAAAATGCATGTTCTTGAAATGTGTATTTGTTATCTGTGAGAGTACCACTCCTTAATATAGGTTTGTTTATAAAATATATAAACGGTTTATGTATGGGTAGGCATCTCTGGTTAATATCCTATTGTATACATATGCAATTTAGCTGTATTTCACAACATTAGCGTGATCTAGATATGTCAGATGATGTATTGTATATTAAACTTAAATATTCCTCTTTCCACTGTAGGTGGAAATTAGATGAGCTACAAATGTAAATCTTTTGATTTTAAATAGATAGATCACTGACAGGAGCTTGAATAGGTAATTCAGCCTACAATCAATAGCCTAATCTTGTTTAAGTGACCTGATTATTGATTTATTGATTTGGAACATTATCATATTGTTGGCTTTTAGCTTAAGCCAAGTGAGCTGCTTTGCTTAAAGTACAACTGAACTAGTAAACGAACACCCCTTGGGGGCCTATTTTAAACCCAGTCTAAGGCTAAATGTTTGATACTATTTGTGAAATATTTCTTACATTTTACATAGTTTTTTGAAAAATGAATGCAAACCTGCTGAGTGTCATGGTCATTCCTCCACAGTAACCTGACCTTAACCCTACTGAGCATTGATGGGGCACTTCAAGAGAATGCCAAGCATTTCATAGCTTTACATGTACAAATACCAATTACTAAGAAACTCTGTTCAGTAACGTTTCCCTCAAATTGTTATGCTGTTAAATACGTTCCCATTCATTCATTCATTGCCTGTTTTACCACTGCTTTATTCAGGTTAGAGTCACGGTGGGTGACATTTTACAGACATGTTCCCAAACCCATTAGCACTGGAAAAAGCTAAGATTACTTGATTAATGTTATTAGAAAAAGACTTTTATGTAACATAGCATAAATATAAGTTTGATCTTTGGGTCAGAGACAATAAAGTTTATGTTTTGTGCATGTGAATTAATGATTACTTTTAAGCATTCTTAGGACTAATCATTCAATTATACTAATGTTTTGATGTTTTAGCAAATATCTTGTCAACTTGCTATTAGAATAGCAGGAAAACATGGATATGTTTCTAAATTGCATATTAATGTATAATTTAGTGGTATTTTAATTAGGGTTAAAAGGGGGCTAGACATTTCTTGTCCATTTTTAATCAATGTAAACAACTTTGGTTCAAAATGACCTGTTCACTGGTATTTTACATAATTATTAACACGGTTCAGTCCTTAAAAGCCCTTTCTGGGAACTGTCATCAAGAGTAAATGGCAATATTTCCAGCCTCTCCATTGTTCACTGAAGTATGTGTTTTTCTGTGTGTTCCTAAGATATCAGACGCGCTGCAGGAGACCTACACTACGTCAGTGCTGTGGCAGTTCCTGAGTTTAGGCTATGCCCTCATGCTCTGCCCCTTCGTAATTGTCCTCGGTGGAATGTTCTTCCTCGCTACTGCTCTCTTTTACCTTGATGACCGGAACAAAGCAGAGAATCAGTGAGTGGCTTTACTTTGAGTCATCATGCGTGCATTGATACAAACATTTAATGAAAGCTGATGCTTCATACACACATTTACCTCCCACTGACTGATCGATTTTATCAAAGTCTTGAAGAACGTGGTCTTTTTTTCATTCTCAGCACATAAGGGGGGTCTAGTGATATGACTGTTGCTATGGCGATTATGAAATTTGCAGTACTTGTGCACTTGTGGATGGCTTCAGGTTGCAGCGCAAAGCCGTAAGGATGAACAAGTAAAACAGGGGATGAGGGAAAGCTACAACTCTCTATCTAAATTGATGATCTGCCTAAAAGCAGGGGTGTCCAAACTTTACTTGTTGGGGGCCAGATGGAGTAAAAAAAAATGCAAACACGGCCCACAGACTGTTTTGACCACTGAAACAGAGGTTATCAGCAGTAGTTGTAACATTAATCCGTCATCCTAATTATAATATGTTTTTATGGGGGGGGGGGGGGAATGTTTTTAGATAACAATTACTGAAGATGGTTTTGCAAATGTTTATAAGTCTTTTGATAGTGTACTCTGACCCCTTTAAAAATGCTCTGGCGCACCCTGCTCTAGATCAAGCTAATGTACACACTGAAGTAAAATGGTGCATTACAAAAATACGTATCCACCAGATATGGAAGCATCCCTGTTCCTTAAAAGGCAAAGACAAACAGAATTACAGAACCATGAGTGTGAGCCATTTTTCTTTCTATTATCAAGTCAACTTCCTGTGTTTGCTTCCACTCAAAAATGACTTCCTTCCAGTCTGGCGGGGGACGTTTTTAGGTGGGGCAGCAGTCTTAATGACTGTGGTCATCTTTGAGCTCTCTCAAGGCTAAAACTTGTTATTCTCCCATGATGAGATTGTGGCACTTGGACTTTAATCAGAAAGTAAAGCAACATGTGATGTTTACTTCATATGAATAAACCATTTATCCAGTTAATCAGTAATGTCATAGCCAATTCCTTAGTGTTATATTTACTGGGGTTTATATGTCACCTTTAAACTAGAGTGTAAAAATGTTTTTTAACCTTAAAAAAGAGAACTTTTGTGACTTTTTTGTAAATTCAAGTGAATGTTTTATGCAACAATTCAATAATACAAACGAGCTAGATGTTTGTAAGAGAGGTCTCCAAACCTAATTTGAAGAAAGCATTTTGTTACATCTAGCCAAGTAGTAACAAATACGACTAAAATTTTAGGAAGAATCGGCCAAGCAGTTTCTTAGTTTCTTAGATCAAAATATCTGGAAGAATGGGGGGGTTGTGGTTTAGAATCCAGAACCTTTTTAGAGGATTCACTAACAAAAATAAGTAATGGACATACAAGTTATTAGAGAATATCTACACAGCATGCAAAACATGCTATTATTATCAATATTATTAACATAATAGATAGATGTTACTTTCTCATTATTTATTTTAGTTATTTATTTATAAGGTCTTTGGTTTTGTAGTTTCAGTTTTCTAGTGCTCACTTTCAATTTAATCCTTAATGTAAATGTTTAAATTCTGAACGTTTCCAATTTTAAACTTTTAATAAACATTTGTCATATATATATATATATATATATATATATATATACAGTGTATCACAAAAGTGAGTACACCCCTCACATTTCTGCAGATATTTAAGTATATCTTTTCATGGGACAACACTGACAAAATGACACTTTGACACAATGAAAAGTAGTCTGTGTGCAGCTTATATAACAGTGTAAATTTATTCTTCCCTCAAAATAACTCAATATACAGCCATTAATGTCTAAACCACCGGCAACAAAAGTGAGTACACCCCTAAGAGACTACACCCCTAAATGTCCAAATTGAGCACTGCTTGTCATTTTCCCTCCAAAATGTCATGTGATTTGTTAGTGTTACTAGGTCTCAGGTGTGCATAGGGAGCAGGTGTGTTCAATTTAGTAGTACAGCTCTCACACTCTCTCATACTGGTCACTGAAAGTTCCAACATGGCACCTCATGGCAAAGAACTCTCTGAGGATCTTAAAAGACGAATTGTTGTGCTACATGAAGATGGCCAAGGCTACAAGAAGATTGCCAACACCCTGAAACTGAGCTGCAGCACAGTGGCCAAGATCATCCAGCGTTTTAAAAGAGCAGGGTCCACTCAGAACAGACCTCGCGTTGGTCGTCCAAAGAAGCTGAGTGCACGTGCTCAGCGTCACATCCAACTGCTGTCTTTGAAAGATAGGCGCAGGAGTGCTGTCAGCATTGCTGCAGAGATTGAAAAGGTGAGGGGTCAGCCTGTCAGTGCTCAGACCATACGCCGCACACTACATCAAATTGGTCTGCATTGCTGTCACCCCAGAAGGAAGCCTCTTCTGAAGTCTCTACACAAGAAAGCCCGCAAACAGTTTGCTGAAGACATGTCAACAAAGGACATGGATTACTGGAACCATGTCCTATGGTCTGATGAGACCAAGATTAATTTGTTTGGTTCAGATGGTCTCAAGCATGTGTGGCGGCAATCAGGTGAGGAGTACAAAGATAAGTGTGTCATGCCTACAGTCAAGCATGGTGGTGGGAATGCCATGGTCTGGGGCTGC
The DNA here is from genome assembly GCF_030014385.1 of Trichomycterus rosablanca. Taxonomy (NCBI): domain Eukaryota; kingdom Metazoa; phylum Chordata; class Actinopteri; order Siluriformes; family Trichomycteridae; genus Trichomycterus; species Trichomycterus rosablanca. Next base: position 12,810,206 of record NC_086013.1, read on the forward strand.
ATGAGTGCAGCAGGTGTTGGGGAGTTACATTTCATTGAGGGACACATGAACTCCAATATGTACTGTGAAATACTGAAGCAGAGCATGATCCCCTCCCTCCGGAAACTGGGTCGCAGGGCAGTGTTCCAGCATGATAATGACCCCAAACACACCTCTAAGACGACCACTGCTTTATTGAAGAGGCTGAGGGTAAAGGTTATGGACTGGCCAAGCATGTCTCCAGACCTAAACCCAATAGAACATCTTTGGGGCATCCTCAAGCGGAAGGTGGAGGAGCGCAAAGTCTCGAATATCCGCCGGCTCCGTGATGTCGTCATGGAGGAGTGGAAAAGCATTCCAGTGGCAACCTGTGAAGCTCTGGTAAACTCCATGCCCAGGAGAGTTAAGGCAGTTCTGGGAAATAATGATGGCCACACAAAATATTGACACTTCAGGAACTTTCACTAAGGGGTGTACTCACTTTTGTTGGCGGTGGTTTAGACATTAATGGCTGTATATTGAGTTATTTTGAGGGAAGAATAAATTTACACTGTTATATAAGCTGCACACAGACTACTTTTCATTGTGTCAAAGTGTCATTTTGTCAGTGTTGTCCCATGAAAAGATATACTTAAATATCTGCAGAAATGTGAGGGGTGTACTCACTTTTGTGATACACTGTACCTGTATATATATTCTTAAAGGGTAGATTTTGCACATTTCTGTGCAGCACGTCTCTATCTGATAAACCTCTTCGTAATCCTGCAGTGAGTAAACACAGGAAATGTGCTGAGCTTGATTTTCATCTCTTAAGATCATTCATGGCATCTGTCAGAAAATTGATGCTGTTTTTCTGTGGGCCGAAATCATTTTTCTCGTATTACAGTGGAAACTGAAGCATCTCCAACTAGTCCTCAGCAGCACATGTTTAATTATTTATGAAGTTGTCAGTTTTAGGTCATAAACTGGCCAATGTAATGCATTTAACATACACATTAATGCACAGTATATGACTTGACATAATAACATGGTCTCAGAATGCCAGATAACATTCTCATATCTGTGGCCGGAGTATTACCACATTATTGGACTCTGCTGCTTTGCATCCTGTAAACTAACCACATTCAGGAACAGATAGTACAGGAAGCCTGATACAGAGCATTGAGCATGGAACGCTTCTTGAGAACTGGAGTTTTTACTGCTCCAGAAGAACTTGCTGATTATGAGTGTAAACACACAATTGTGGTAGTTTTTACATGAAACACCAAAATAGAATGCATTGTTAGTGCAGTTAGACTATGGAATGTGATTAGTCCTGAGAAGTAGGACCTGATCCCTAATATTTTTGTTATCATCATCTGGGGAAAAGTCCTGCTAAAGTTGAAGTTGGCTATAAATTGCATTAAAATCAAGAGCAGCTACCCACACAGACCTTTTAAAACAACCTAAATCTTTAAAAAAAAGTGTTATTTTTCTTTGGGCACCACATTTATACTAGATTTGGTCATGCCCTAGCTCTTGTAGGACTTTTTCCCACTCATCTTACAGCCAACATCCAGTATTTGTTATAATTAGACTTAATGCTAAGCAAGGGTGTAAATGTTTTAGGACACAACCACTGTAGAAAAAAACAGAAGTACATAAATATCTGCAACACATTTAATAAACTGGGTCAGCGTTAGACATATCACTTATCTAGCAGCGCAATTTTTTTCTTCCTTAGCAAAGCATGATGTGTTTTACAAAATGATTCTTTGTAAGAGTGCTGACTTACAGCAGATTAAGGGTCTTGCTCAAGGGGCCAACAGTGGCAACCTGGCAGTGGTGGGGCCTGAACTAGCGACCTTTCAACTAGTCTAGTACCTTAACCGCTAGGCTACAACTGCCCACTCAAACCCATTCCTGTCCCTACACACCCCCATCCATTTCTAAAAACACAAGAAGCAGAACAAACAGCCTTCACTCGCATGATGCCATCTATTCCTGGAGCTCACACAGTGACTTATTAGTTCTTAGCTGTGTTCGCTTTTTTTAGCTGAGAGGAAGCCATTTATAGAACAGACTAAGACGTTGCTCACAGATGCACTCACACTTATACAGACGGGTATAAAGCTCATCTGTCTTGTCGGCTTTGTTGCCATGACATTTTTAAGCTGAGTGCCCAAAGGGGCATGTTGTAGATATGGGCACTATGGACTGAAACACGTGCCCCAAGCAGAGCAGTGGCAAAGTGACTGGCATTAAATGTGCTTGCATAAGCGTTAAGCTCTCAGAGACAGAGAGAAACAAGAATAGTCTGAGTTATCATGGTACAAACATGATGTGTTTGTAAGGTATTTTTGAATAGTTCTATGAGACTGACCAGCTCTGTTTGTACTCACATTATGAAATAATTAAATGTTAACCTAAGAATGATACAATATTCTCTAAGTACTTTTTTCAGCATTGCCCACCAGTAATCACATTGTGCATTGATGATCTCCATATCCAAGCATAACAATGAAGAAAAAATGTAATATGGTTGAAAAGTTCTCTGCTATATCTAATCACATTTCCTTTTTTGTTGTTGTTGTTTTTCTCTAGTGTGAATCAGCTTTCCCGGTCACCGTCCACAGTGAAGGTAAGCCCAGATGCATTTTACCTGCAATATTGTTACAGATATGTCACCTTTAAATTTTAAGGTATTTTGTAATCAAATCTCAGTGACATTTTGCTTACTGGTGTTTTGATGATTTTTTCTGAGATCTCTGAGATCACAAAAAAATTGCAGAGATTGATCACCTGTTATTATAGAAGGACCAGAGCTTCACACAGAGTCATTGGACATATTATACATACTATATAAATAAGCATAATCTTAAAACATTAGTGCTATCAAAAAATGTGTTCACATTTATTGTATAAAAAACTGTTTATAATCTGTTCATAGCAATTACTGGATGCCTGTTTGTTTAAGAGTCAGTTAGTGCAGTGTAGGGGTGACAGAGAAGGAACAGTGAATCTGCACGGGATATAAAATTGTATGGGATATAAATTACTTGTCAAATGTAAAGATTTGGTTTTGGGTTGTAAGAAGCAAGAACTTTTAAATGCTATATAATGTAATAGAGTCTAAATGTAATTGAAGGTAATTGTGGTGTAAATGTAGGAATTCTTTCAGGTGGTAGGGATGGAGGACAGTATATAACAGTATGTACTGTTTAGGATAGTGGAATAGAATGTAGTATAGTGTGGTATAATGGATTGTAGTGCAGTACAGTTGAGTGTTGTAATCTTCGACACATATTGTAATGTACAGTGGTTTGGTACAGTGTAGTAGAGTATACTACATTTTTATGCACTTTACTGTGTTTATTTATATTGCATTTTAGAATTATATAGTTTGGTGTAGTATATTATCAGTATAATAAAGATTATGGCAGGCTATAATATGGTATAATACAAGTAATGTCAAGTGTGGTGCAGTGTTGTGACAACGCACTGTGTATGTTGTGTGTATGTTGTGTGTATATACTATATACAGGGCTGATATATTAGACGCACCATAAGTGCACACTGCTCCCCTTCCTCCCACTCTTATCAGCTTTATACACTCACACTTCACTCGTGCCAGAGCGTGTAATTACCACAGCTCTGCTTTTCCACAATAAAAAGACTGAAGAAAATAGAGGAAAGAAAACAAAACATATTGCAGATAGGCAGCAGGCCAAACCCTCACAATAGATTTGGGTGTACCCAACTCGAACTAACAAGATCAGTGAGAGTGATGCGGGTGCTTTATAAATGAGTTCTCCACTTAATGTTGTTGTGACTCTGTAACGTTAATCATGCCAAGCAGCAGCAGAACATTCCTGCTGTTGTTTTTGGACTTGTATTTGCTGAGCGGACTCAGACAAGTTAATGAAATAAAGACAGAGAATTTAAAAATATCTGTGCACAACTCATTATTGTTGTGCATATATAAAGACATATATGTACCTTCAGCCTGACCTGTTTTACTTAAATTGGCCAGTCCTGGTCTACATTAATAGTATTTGAACTTATTTAACCTTAAGCATAATTAACTCATTAAAAATAGATTTATAATAACAATGGTTACTTGGCTAGTAGGGAAAGTAACTCTGGTAGACATGGATTAAAAAAGTAGAATTATTTTTAATTATAGTAGTATTCCTTATTAATATAGAACCTATCATACATATAATACAACTTAAAACATTAAATAATGGAAACCATGAATTAAAATGTCAACAAAGTTTGAGCGGGTTACATCAGAGCTGACATTTCGAACTCATTGGTTCGAAACTCGATTGGCTGTTGTTCATACTGGGTGGGAACCGGATAGGGATCTTATAACTGATGCAATTACAACCTCTGTTGAGTCGAGGAATAATGCGTTGATCAGGGTGTGACTCTCCATACACAAAGCTGATCCGCATATGAACTCACCTTGTGCAGGTGAAAAGATGCAGTCCGCTACTACACACGTCGGAGGGGGTGTGTGTCAGTCTAAATCGCTCTCCTAAATCTGGGCGGGGATCAGCATCAGTAGAGAGAAAGCGTAATGCAATTAGGTAATTGAATACGCTAAAAGTAATAACATTACCTGTCTAGTCTACAATTGTAAATCATTCCACTTCTTTGCTGAATAATCACAAAAGGCTGCCAAATAATACCAACAGTAAGGTCCTATAATATAAGCAAACAAACTAACACTTGGAAACCAGTGTTGAGAGCTGGTTGTGTGTGTAATGTCAGCATGACCCACAAGCAATAGAAAACAGATGGCACAATGGCTTCGAAGTGATAATTACACAAGAACATCCTGTTGGGAAGCCACTCGCCCGCTCACGTACTCACACTTTTTCTTTTTCTACAGGTCACTAAGTAAAAGAAGGCCTGCTGTGGGAGGATGACGAGTGAGCTGAGGAGTGGGCGACGGGAGGAAAAGAGGAAAATAGAACTAGAGTAGCTGACCCACTTGACCCGTATGCTGCATATCATCTTCACCACCATCAACCATCTTTACTGCTATTCTTTTCGAATCTTTCATTTGAAGGCTGAACTTGTCCTACTGAGAAACTTCCAGGAATAATCCAATCCCATCAACAAGTCGAAGGCAAGTCAGACATTCGGCAGCTGGTGGGCAGCTCTCGTTTAATGTACAGTGGAGTGTTTAAAGGCCAGTAAGTTTTAGAGGGTTTGGGGAGGGGATTAATAGTACCATACTACTGAATTATGATGACCTGTCACGCTGCCTGTCAACCTGCACCAAGTGCCATAGCATCACATTCCTGTCCTTGTCCAGAACTGGCCAAGCCTTCATCCAACTAAGTTCACTGAATGTAAATATGGAAATGAAGGAATCAGTGACCTTGAAGTCATGGTGGATGAGTGGCTCTGTGGTTGCCCTGCCTTAATAATGCTGGCATGGGCAGAAAGTCTGGTTCCTGGTCATTTTCTTTCTTTTCTTTGCTTGTTTTCTTAGACTGGAGTTATAATTGATGTGTAAATATGCATACATGGATGCATACATTTGATATATGAGCAGGATATTTGTACACTTAGACAATTAAAAGCAAATGCTACCCCGTACAGTCCAAGATTGAGAGGGCGTGCATGATAGTGGGTGGGTATTGGTAATACTGACAATTTAGAGAATATTTATAAAGAAAATGAGCAGCATTACTTACCATATTCTGTTGTATTAAATTGTATGTCTAATTAGTACACAACTAGATTTAGTATATAGTATGTAGTTTGGGATGCAGCAACTATTTTAGGACACACTTGTTATTGTAGAGCAGCATTAATACAAGTGCCAAAAGCTAATTATATTCATCTAAGCTGTTCAAATAACACAGTATGAGGTTTTTTTTTTTAAGTGTAAATGCAATATTAGATACAATTTGAAATACAGCTCACAAGTGCAGTACTGCCTTTATACACACATTTATAACTCCAGCCTATCATCTCACTTTTCTTAGCACTTACTGATTTATTGCAGTGCCAGTTTATGATGCAATCAGCTTCTATAATCAGCTGAAATATTTCTATGCTATACGTTTATAAATATGAAACCTGAGATTTTATAGGGTTGCTGGGTGAAAACTACACGTAGAGAAACACTGGAGTGTAAATATGAGTATAAATATCTTTTCTAACTTAAAGCCTAAAACTTTTTTTTATTTAGATTTTCTACCACAGTTTTCCAAATCATGAAGAGTTTTTTTTTTTTTTTCTTAAACGGCTCATTTTAAGTAAATGGAACAATTACGCCTCAAATATCAAGCCAAGGAGAGAAAACAACAAAGAAAAAAAAGAAAGAAAATCACATTTACAAGCGGCCGACTGTAAGAATAACTACATTTGTGTGAGTTCTTGTAGTCGCTCAGTCAGAAGTTCGCTTTTTTTAAAAGGAAAAGAAAACCTGAACAGATTTATTTCAGTCGTTGTTAAACAGCTACTAAAATCCATCCACGAAAGAAAAAAGTTGTTTTATTAAATGCTAGGAGCATCCAGGACAGCAAGATCATTCTAAGATAGCTGTAACTGTGGCAAAGAAAGTATTATGAGGTTGTAATTTTTTTAAATAGTTCTTTTAATGAGTATAAAGCTTATTAAAATTAGTTTTAGAGATTTGATTAAAATTTTTGGTAGCACCCTGAAAACACTGCATCATAATGCTTATATAACCATGTTATAACTTGTCATGGCAGGTGTATACGCTACCATCACCTTATATCCTCTGATATAACAGTGTTATGATAACCTACATTACATGTTATTTTTTCAGTGTATCGTAATGACAGTTTAACATCTGCTGTGACATGTTTATGACAAGGTGATGTCTGCTTTATAAGGAAGGGTTTTATGTTAAAAATGCTAAAAAGACATAAATTCTTAAATTCTTTGTAAACATTAGACAAAGCACTTTGCTTTTAAAGACAAAAAGAGAAATATAGGAGGGAAATATAGGAAAATACTCAAAAGTAGGCCTTGTTTACTGATTTATTGTAAAAAAAATATATATATTATTGCTGTTTCACACAATTTAGATATTTTCACAATAAATTGGAATTTTAACTAACATTAAAGACTCTACTTTCATGCAGGCACAAGCACAGATTTTTGGTGTAATTCTGCTTCATTGATAATTTTGTTGGATGTAGGTCAACTTTTCACATTTGTAAATTTTTTTTCAATTATGGATTATAGATAAATGTTCTTTTCGCCGGTCGATAGCACAGCTGAGATTCAAACTCGGATTTCAGCAGGGGTAGGCTAGCACATTAAAAACACGTCAGGAGTTGTGACATTTGAAATGTGCCTGTCAAGTAATATCTGCCATCCCAAAATGGTCTAAATGTACTTACTTTAAAATAAATCACTACAAGGCCACCTTACCCACATCCCTGCTGGCCTTAAAGTTCTTTTTGAATATAAAATAAAAAAAAGTATGTAGAAGTCAAATGTACTCATTTATTCTTATGACAATGACACTGCTTAAGTTACAATTACGACATTCACAAAAATACTAATACTTTTTACCTGCCACACCTACCTGACCAAGTCTGTGATTTTACACCTTATTATTATGTTTGTGCTGTGATCATAAAATAGAGCCGCACTAGTTTTTGTTACAGAAAACCTTCTTTCACCAAATGGAAATCTACAAAGCCGTAAAGTAGAGGCAGGCAGAGGTTCCAGCTTTTTTACATGGAAAAGATGCACCTTGCATTTGCATTGAAGTGTCATTTGTTTAGGAACAGGTTGAAAAAAGCTTTTGTAGTGTGATGGTGTGAGTCATCAGTGGGACCGGGGGGATGCCACCATTCTTTACCCGTTTCATTCTGAGAGCTTTTGTCACGCCAGGTGAAAAGCTGAATGTGATTCTGTCCAATTCAGTGTGTTTACACATGCACATTTATTTGAATTCATTTGAAGCTTTTTTGTATTATTGGTCTTTGGATGTCTTCTTGTTTTTGCAAATGTTAGTTTTATATACATGGACGCTATAAGATGGACAATTATGCAGTGATTTTAATATATTGTAAACTAGCTTTGATTCAATGTATTTATTTTTTGTTTGTATGTTAGCATTTTATGAAAATTTACAAAGGGAAACATAAGCTTCTGAATATTATGAACAACTTAATTGTTTTTAGACTTTTATATGTTTTTATTCATATGGAATCCTGGGTCTTCATTTATTAATTGTGCATTTACACACATCTGTATGTAAATTTTACTTTCACTTTACTTTACTATCACCTTGAGTCCATGTGGGACTACTGGGTCTGTCTTATCTTTCTAAAAAGCTTCTAACTATTTGGACTGTCTACTCTCAATTGCCCCTAGGTGTGAATGTGAATGTGTGAGTGTATCTACATCATGCACCCAATGTTCCTGAGAAAGGCTTTACATTTACATTTACATTTTCAGCATTTAGCAGACGCTTTTATCCAAAGCGACTTACACAGTGAGCGGAACACAATGAGCAATTAAGGGTTAAGGGCCTTGCTCAGGGACCCAACGGTGGCAACTTGGTGGTGGCGGGGCTTGAACCGGCAACCTTCTGTTTACTAGTCCAGTACCTTAACCACTGAGCTATCACTGGCCCTAAACAAAGCTTAAACAAAGCATCAATCAAAACAAGCTGAGGTTTAGTTATTAATGCTAAATGAATAAATCACTGAATGCATGACCCCTCTTGAACCAACATGATCACCTAGGGCTTTATGTTCTACCACTAGGTAAAATGAAATGTATGTATAGTCAGAAAAGAGATAGATTTGTGCAAACACATCAAAAATAAATGAAGGCCCTGGATAGTTCATCATCTTAAAGAATTGTACACATACGTACACCAAACAGCCCATCACACATTTATAGTACTACATAAGTTCTACATAAACAGGTATTCCAGACCAATGAAATGTCACTTTTGTTATTTTTTTTTTTTTAGTATTTTGCACAACCGGATATATTCAGGGTTTGCTTTGTTTTCCAACTCATAGTCTATACACTGGCATTTAAAGTGCTATAGGGACTGTACCTATATCTACTTATGTTTCATACTCAAGCTACATGCTGGCTTTTTTTTGTTTTGTTTTGTTAATTTTTGAATTAAATGAACTACAGGCTTAGGAATTGTAATGCCAAATTTAAATCACCGTCAACAACATTTTTGCAAGATTGCTTTAATCAAAAAATTAACATGTTGATGGTGTGGAATGAGAATGTCTTCTTTCTTGTCATACAAGAGTTCTGTATAAAGCAAACTGTTTCTGATGTCCAGCAGAAACCATAAAGGGAATTTTATTTTTAAGAGCAAGTGTGGTTATAGAGAACAAATATTGTCCAAAAAAGCATTATTATAATTATTATTATTACTCTCTAGGATTTTACTGTGATGCCCAACTGGGAGTAATATGAGATGTAAACTTATATGTCATTAAATGAAATAAACCTATTTAATCAAACATGTCATGTTTCAAGTGTCTTATTTCAGTTTTTAGGTGTTTTGCTTGCTATTTGTCAAAGTTCCGCAGCTCTAGAACTGCCCTGGTCACAATATTTTGGGAGCAACAAGAGCTTAGCCAACTAAGATAATTACACATATGCAATAACACATATTACTCCAATCATGTTCCTTGGAAAACTTATTGCCTCTCTACCCACCCCCCTAGCTGTACACTGAGGCAAAATACACATTGTTTTACATACATACATAATTTTACATTAAGTCCTAATTATTCCCCTATAGATATTTTAGAGCAGATGTCTGATATATGTTGGTCAACACCTTTTGTGACATTTTACTTGTGTTCATTTACCATTTACATTGACAGCATTTAGCAGATGTTTTTGTATGAGATGGCTTACAATTGGGAGGGTTAAGGGCCTTGCTCAGGGGCCAACAGTGGCAACAGTGGTGGTGGGGCTTCAACTGCTGAGCCAGCACTGCCTTACAGAAACGGTACTTACATTTACATTTGGTGGCGTTTCGCAGCCCTTTTTATCCAATCTGACCTACAATTATGACCTCTGAGCCACCACATGCAATCACTAATCTACCTAATGTTAAAGAATGACTAAAAGAATTGGGTCTATGTGTTACATGGTAATTGTTTATTTAGAAAGATTATTTGGGTTTGGATTATGAGGGCAGTTGTAGCTCAGCAGTTAATGTACTAGACTAGTAATCATAAGGTAGCCAGTTCAAGCCACACCATCACCAAGTTGGGCCCTTGAGCAAACCCTTTAACAATCAATTGCTCAAACTGTGTTCAGTCATAATTGTAATTTGCTTTGGATAAAAGGTGTCTGCTAAATGCTGCAAATGCAAATGCAAATGTAAATGGATTTAGTGAATTACATGGTGACTGTATATGGGCTCAAAAATAAAAGACCACTTTCAATAATCTTTGGTGGGACACCCACCTAGAGGTCTAGACAGAAATGATACATGAATGAATGAGCTCTAATGTCGATTACCTGAGCAGGAAGAATGGGGACTTTCATAGACTCAGAACAGAAGACTTTCTCTTCTTTATTTCTCTACATGAGAAGGAGGGAGGTGGCAAAGAGTGAAAGAGTCTGGATTTAGGGGCTTGAATGAAACCCTACATTGTGGGGAGAGTTATTCTGAACCTTAGTTGCCCATCGAGTTGCTGTTACCCTAGAAAGAAAATATTCAGCTGCAACCCTCAAATAAGGTCGACAGTGTAGTTAAAACACACACACACACACACACACATATTTACAAAACCTGCACAAAAATACAAGTTTGTTACTGTGTATGGAAGAAACAGAACTTCTTGTGCCAGCCTACCAGCAAAATGCCCAAGCTACCATCTCATACCCATCACATAAGAAAAAAAAACACCTGCCAAGGTGAAACATGTTAACCTCAAAATTATTCATGACAGTAAAACAAAGTGAGAAATATCTCCTCGGCAAAAAAGACCTCATGACCTCCAAAACGCAGCTAAGCTGCTGCAGATAATTACGTTTCTCCAGGTCAGTTAAGCCCCCTTCATGCTACCGAGACAAGATATTACAAGTACAGATTACAGTTAGCTGTCATTTTTCAGCTTTGGGTCTTTCACACATGCAGCCTTCACACAAAAATTTATAGAAACCAAAGCCTTGAGTTTTAATGTTCATGTGATTCAGATCAAAATTTAGTCGAGCTTTAAGGCTCCATTGGAGCAGTGATTTCTTTTAATAGTACAATTTCCAGACCAAGAAAATGTTACTTTTTATTTAAGAATCTGCACAACCAGATATACTCATGGTTTGCTTAAATAACAAGGTGAATTATCGAATTAACCTTTTATTTCATTTGTTTGTATAAACTATTTATTATTACAGCGTTACGATTTAGAAGGGGGCTATTACTTTTTCACACCACTGTACGTAGGATTAATAGGTAAATGATCCATACAGTCTATAAAAATGATGCTTTTCCATCATTCACAGGAGATCAAGGATAAGAAAGAGATTTAAACACAATGATTAAATGAATTACCCACATGGGGGCATGAAAAGGTGAAAGGGGCGCGCTTTCAAAGTCAACACACCAAAGCACGAACCGGACAGGAAATACCAGGGTGTAGTCAGGAAGACATGATTCCCTAAAGTCAGCTAGAAATTCCACATGCTTTTCCCCTGTAAAAAAGGTCTAATGAAATAATACATAGCAGTTAATTTAGGTGCAACCTTAACCTTAAATAACCAAAATTAGCTTTGGGGTGAACGATACTCTCTGTATCTTCTGTGTAATATTTTCCATTAATGGCTGTTACAACAGAATGCTCGTCTTTCATGCTGGTTTGTCAGTGTGAGCATTGTTATACGATTGTATGACAGCATCTGTTCTCACAATTTGAATCTTTTTTGTTTAGAAACTGTATGACTGTAGAGTCAGCCAGTGTTTTCAGACCTAAATTTAGCTGTTTTTTTGAAGTTGCAGGATTATATGATGCTAGTTTAACAGAAAACTGACTAATGAATAGTTCCAACACAAACAGAAAGTTCAAAGATTTTGCTCAAAACCTTTTAACAAATTGCACAGATGGACTAAAGTATAAACAGGAAAGCTCTTCCACTAATCACAGTAATGAAAACCCAGAAAAAACACTTGAAAAGAGGGTTGAAATACAACCTGGTCAGCTAAAAGGACACAATTAAACCTGCTAGCACTTATTATTACTTAGAATGACAGCACTCTTTAAGACTACTTAAAAGTCTTTAGATGTTCGGACACCTGTAGATTTCCTCCCTCAAAATCACAAGTCCCTGTACAGGATCTACTTAAGAGAAAAAAGGGGCGATGTGACATCAGTCAAATGTAAATTAGCATACCAAGCCAGGGATTAGATGTCACTGTGGAAAGAAGACTGAAACAGAAATAACACAGCGCCTACGCTGCGGTGTTTACAGTGTAAACAGAAGTAAAACCAGCACAGTTTGTGAAAAGGAATTTCATTTATTTAAGGAATCAAAGTTATCAAACGCGCATGTTTTCTTGGTGAGAAAATAAATGCCTTCAACTATTTAATAAATACTAATCAACCAACCAACCAACCAGTTTGGCAAATATAAGTTAGTTAACAGGATTATCAAACTGAACACAGATTGTTATCATCTATCTCTATAAAAATACAATCCTACTTAAACCTATTCATTACAGTTAAGTTACCTTAAAGCCTGTACAGTAACATTATACCACAATCTAAACAAATACGAAGAGCTGAGAAATTAAGATTGTTTAAATGTCTCAGTGTAAAAAGGCTTAGAAAGCCAATTCTAGGTGTCCAGGACTCCAATGAACCACATTAGATAATGGATAAATGGATGGATGGATGGATGGATGGAAGGACGGATGGACAGACGGACAGACAGACAGATAGAGAAGAGGGTTGAAATACAACCTTGTCTGCTAAAAGGACACAATTAAACCTGCTAGCACTTATTATTACTTAGAATGACAGCACTATTTAAGACTACTTAAAAGTCTTTAGATGTTTGGACACCTGTAGAGTTCCTCCCTGTACAGGATCTACTGAGAAAAGAGTGTTGATGTGACATCAGTCAATTGTAAATTAGGATACTAAGCCAAAGTGGAGCCAAGTGGTGAATCACTCAGCCTAAAGACTAAGCGACTCATACAGGTAGTCAATAAATACCCTAGAAATACATCTTTAGAACAGTAAATGATTTAGGCCTTAGCAAAGGGACAATGTTCATGACTCTATAATACAAAACAGACTACAAAATAGGATTCATTAAAGTGTAGCAAGAAGCAAACTATTTGTAATCAAGAGAAACACTGATACTCATGTGACGCGCTAAAGTCCCATGCATGATTCAACCTTTTGGGATGATGATCTGTGGAATGACAAAAATTTTATACTTTTTGGACCAAGGTCTTTTGATGTCTGACCAAGGATGAATGCAGCATTGCATTTAATAGTAAAAGGATTGTACCAAGAATCAACTTCAAATGCTGTCATAGCTGTGCGATCCAGTTTGTTTCCTCCCTAATGAGTTTTTCTTCACACATCTGACAAATTCTCCAGACTTTAATCTCGTCAGAGCGACAAGACTTACCACGATTCTGACCAGGATGACCAGGGTTGCTAAAAAATTGTTTGTCCAAATTGTACATCTTCATTGGTGCCATACAGATGAGCATGCCAGCATCTATTTTTTCACTTGCAGTGTTTACCTTGCCTTACCACAAACTTGAAAGCTTTGGATTCCAAATTAAACTAAATACAGATGCAGAAAAAATGCTAAAAATTGCAGTGGTGCCCTGACACTTCGGTGGTACACTCCAGTCCCTCCAGTTTTCCAATGTGGGTTACATGAGGTGAGAAGAGAATGGAAATAGTCACACCGCAGCCTGAAAACCTTTTTGTCGGTGCTGTGGATCAGACTGAAGGTCGAATTATGAATAAATCTTTTCAGGCATATTTCAAAACTCTGTACTATTTGAATTCATTTCAATTTTGCACTGACAGTTTTCAGAGTGTGTGAAATTGCGGCACAGATTCAGCATAATAATCATTCAGAAAGTGAGTGAAAAGACAAGAGTGAAACATTCTACAGCTCTATTCCTGCCATTTCTAAAAGACCCGGAGACTAATTTACACCCCGTTTTTTAAAATCCGTTTAGGACAACAGAATGCTGTAGCTTTCTATAAAGAAATGGTTTTTCATGACGTCTTTATTTAACAATCTGTATGCAGTTGAAATCAAATGTGCACGTGTAAGGGTTACCAAATCTCAAGTTCATTGTGTGTTTCTTGAAATAGATACACATAAACATGGTTTATTAATTTGGTGGCATAAAAAGTTATATAATGTCACTTAATTGCAAAGCTTGCTAGACTTTGCACCGTGGCACCCATGTTCCAACAACCTCTGATCCATGGCAGGCTTGTTTTTTTTTTTACACCTGACAATATGGACACGTTTCCTATCAGCTTGATGTAATAATTTGGGTTTTCAGAATAGACCATGGATCCACCAGCAAATAGGTTATTTAAAGATGAATGAGTGTCCTGGGGATGTGGGTACCTACACTGTCTATAAGGAGCTGTAAGGTGTGTACATGTGGGTTTCCTTTGAGGACACTGGTTTATTTCTGCATTTGGAAACATGCAGACAGTGAACTGGCTACTTTAAATAGCCCTAGGTGTGTGAGTGAATGGATGAGAGTGCCATGTACTGCAGTGTAGTGTGCTCTGTATTTTTGGTTGTACCAGACCCATCACAACCCTGATCAGGATAAACTAAGGAGAAATAAATGAGTTTGACTAATTTAATCATCAGCAATGCATAAATGAATGAGTTATTCATTTTAATAATTATGCTAACACTTAACCTGCCACAGTGAAGTGAATGATTAGCAGTGGGATTTAAGCTCAATAGCTAGGTTAAGCTAATGGCCTAAATGGCTTTTTCAGGCTGGTGCTTGTTCAGCAGGTTTTGTTCTTCAATCATACACTAGAAGCACCAGTAATTTCACTAATGAGCTTCTGCTTTACCAGGGGTTGAAGTGCAGGATCTGTTGGGCTTTTTTGTTCTGTCCATTAATTTTGACTGCTGATTTCTATCATTTCAAAGACTGGCAGGAGCTCAGAGGAAAGATAGCTGTCTCTGTAGAGCCTCGGACTCTGTAACAGGGAGAAAAGAAATGATGTGGGCCACCAACTTTCAACCAATCGTGACATAAAGGAAGTCTATTTCATGTCCATGGTGCAGCCTGTTTGTACAAGTTCATGTTAAATTTGGATCAATTCAGTTTGACTCCTATTGTGCTTTTAATAATAGACTTAAATCTACTTTATAGACTTTACTTTATAGGCTGGCAGAAGCCATAACAAACAAGCCTGAGGCAACAGCAGCGAAGAAAAAACTAAGAAACGTAGAGAGAGTAAATCTTGAGGGGAACCAGGCTTAAAGCAGTACTTTAACAGTACTATATCAGTAATGTATTTTACTTAAAAAATATATAAACTACATTACAAACTCTTCTTTTGGAAGAACTGGGACATTTTGTAAAATGCATTAAAACAAAATATGTGATTTGTATATTCTCTTGAACGTTTGCAAATTAACAGTTTTTAAAAAAATATAAATCAATTTAAAATTTGATGCCTCCAACACACTTAAATAGATTTGGGACAGAGGTGTGTTAACCACTGAGCATACTCGTTGATGCAGTTTCGCAAGTGGGATTTTTACCCATTATTGCGGACGGCACGGTGGCTAAGTGGGTAGCACTGTCGTCTCACAGCAAAAAGGTCCTGGATTTGATCCCCAGGTGGGGCGGTCAGTGTCCTTTCTGTGTGGAGTTTGCATGTTCTCCCCTTGTCTTCATGGGTTTCCTCCCACAGTCCAAAGATACGCACTCAGGTTAACTGGAGATACTAAATTGTCCCTGACTGTATTCGATATAACCTTGTAAATGAATCTTGTGTAATTAGTAACTACCGTTTTTGTCATGAATGTAACCAAAGAGTAAAACATGACGTTAAAATCCTAATAAAACAAAACAAACCCATTATTGCTTAATATTTGACTTCCCTTGTGTAAGTCCATGATTATCGTTGTATAATTTCCTCTTTATTGAGTTTTAATTCTCTTAAGTTTTCTGATTTTTAATAATCAAATGACTTTGTTAATATTTAAGATGTTTGCTTGATCAGTTTTGCATGAGTTTTCAGCGTTACTACAAGTATCATCCGTAAATACCAACCGATTGCCAATGAACCCAGATTGTATTTGTAGTTGTCCAAAGGATTTGGCTTAAATTTCTTTGGCCACTGCTTGTGAAACATTTGGATGTCCTCCCTGTGTCTATTTGAGTTTCCTCAGTGTATCCCGGCATCCTCCCACTTCCCAAAATCATGCAGAATGTGGATTGAGTACTCTAAGTTTTCACTAGATGTGAAAAAGTAAATATGTGGCCCAAAATTCAGTCTATTGGCACCCTGTCCAGGGTCCAGTCCTGCCCTGTGCCCATTGTGCACAGCCAGTAACAAAGAGCTCCAGGTCATTCCAGAGGGTTCACAAACCTTTTCTGTACTATTCCAGTAGCCACATCTAAAGTGAAGATGCAGTTAAAACCACACAAGTACAAATGTGGTCACATGGCATTTTTCTGTTTGACCGTATGTTTGGACTTAAACAGCCACAAGTCTCCACACAGACTTCTGTAACGTGATCCTACAGGCACATTTGGTTTAAGCACCGGTCTCACACACTTGGCTCATACACCTTCCTCATGCCCATCCATCTTCTTATCGAAGCAGCTTTGCTTTCTGCATTTTCCTTTAATCAATTTTCCTGTTTCTCATTAAACTGTTTTGTTTCACATAGATCAATTTTTGCTTCAGATCTAAAGACTGGCTTTGATTCACTCTACAAGCATCCAGTCCTACCTTTCACGGTCATTACTCTTCCTGAACTCTTTTTGGACTTGGATTAATACCACAACACCAGAAAGAGAAATGCCTCATTTTAGAGCCAAGCCAAAAGCTCCCTCAGTGACAGTTTTTTGTTTTCTTTTGTGAGGAACAGAAGAACACTGCTGCTGTGTATGTGGGTTTTATTGGCTCTGACTGCCATTAATGGGAGTTTTCACATAGACCTAATGCACATAAATCATTCAACTTCTTTTTTATCTGTCTTTGTGATGGGGCTGGAGTCAAGAATATTTTCTTCAAACTAAAATAAGACCACAAGTAGCCAAAATTGTGCCAAACTGAGACAAAGTCGTATAGTATTTTTACTGTTCCTGGTAAAAATGTTAACATAATCATACTGTAAATACACAAATTGGAATAATTCTTATTTAAAAGAGCAATGTATAAAAATCAATGTATAATCCCTGTTTCTGGAAAAATTTAGATATATTGAAAATTGCAATAAAATCAATCATCTATAATTTGTTTCGTTCTCTTGAACCTTTATCTAACTGACAAAGAAAATGTGATGCCTAAAACACACTAAGTTAAACCATTATAAAACATCACACACTAAAAGCAGATAAAATTTTATACAAAAATAGTATAACTGGTATTAAACATAGACCAACCAAAGCACCTTATGCCAAACGTCATGAGAGAATTGTTAATATGGTCAAAGTTAACATCAAAATGTAGTCTTTTACTATCTACTGTACATAATATTGTAAAAAGAGTTAGCAAATTCTGATAAATCACAGTACGTGTAAGGCAAAGCTAGAACCCACTGTTGATTCTGCATGGTCTTTGTGCCCTTAGACAGTACTACATAAGAAACCATCATGCTACTTTTATAAATATAGCCACATGGGCTTGGTGGTACTTTGGAAAACTGTTCCAAGCAATTGCAAAAGAAAGCCATACATCAATTCTCTGCTGAAATGCTGCCAAGTTTTTTGGGCCGGAACTCATCTCGGATGGACTGAAGGAGTGGAAACGTGAGTTGTGGTCAAATTAGGCTATGTTTCAGCTTGTTTTGGGGGAGAAAAGGAAGTCAGGTGGTTCAGCAGTCTAATGCGCCTCCTCGTCACTTTAACAGAGACTCCTGCTGAGTGGTTAAGGCACCAACATATTTTTTAATATCACAATTTTCTAGTAAATATTTGAAAAGCTTTGGACATACAGTGAGGAAGAAATAATTGAAATGGACAATGTGAGACAATGATGTCTGCAGTTATATTAGAGGACAGCCTACTTTTTGTAGGCACTAAACCTTGATGGACGGTAAATCATTTTACCAGGCTAATTTATCCATCATCTTCACTTGAGTGGAGAATAAGGAACAAAGTTAAGACAAGAGAGCATGCTTGGCATCCATAAAAAAATCCAGTTAAACAATTATTGTGTCGATACTGCTTCCAATGGCACTTTGAACGTTATCTGTGAGAGCTATAGATGGACAAATGACATGACCAAGGTTTCTGTTGACTAGTTAATTATATACAAGTAGCTGTTACTGTATATTCTTCACTGCAAATTCCTATATGCAGTAATGAAGTTGGAGACCAGGTTATTTGTGTAGTACTTCAATTTGTGGCTGGAAACATAAATTCTTTTGACCTCTCAAACCACAGGAACACTGCTAAAGATTTCCAATGATTAATCAAGCCAGTTTACTCAACAGATAAATGCCACTGTTTAAATCCTTCCTCTTGGACATCTATTTGGACATGATCTATTTGTTAACATACACTGGGGTCATGTATCTTTGAGCCCCATGAATCCTAACCTCTGAACCTTAACCTCATTGATTCAGATGGAGACTGGTGCATTCTGTGTACCAACCAATAAAAAGCACAGTTACCAAAACACAGTGCTCAGTGAAGATTTTTTTCCCTTTAAATCAGTCAGATGATGCAAGAATGTAGCAACTGAGAAAAATAAAACTGCAGTCCACATTATGGCTGAACCACATTCTTCCAGAGACAGACTCAAAGAGACGATACATATATCTCTAATAATTCATTTGACGCATTGAGTTCATGCATGATCTTATTTAAAACAAATAAAGTAAGAGACTTCTAGCAAATTACTGTGCTGTGCTCATCACACAACTATATAAGATCTTTTAGAAAGCATCACCATCACAGGTCCAACAGTATTCTTATTAAATCCTGATTTGGGTGCTTAGGTGGCACAGAGATCTAATCAAATCTTAGCAGTGCTATTGGTTGGCCAAGTGCCAAATGCCGCCCTGTTTAGGGTATTCCTGCCTTGTACCTGGCGTTTCCTGGTGAAACTGGACTTGTTGTGACCCTGAGCACGATAAAGCAGTTCAACCAATTTTCCTACCAATCTTATCGCATCAAATGACCCAAATGCATTTCGCTTTGGCTTTACTGCTGCTGACTTCCACTCTGACTGAGGAGAGCCGTGAAGTTCTAATCTCAGATCTGCTACTAGCAGACTACGTAGACGCCAACACGGACAATGACTGGCTCATTAACCTGGTTGGATGCCAGTAAGAAATACTTTAAAGAAATACTAACTGATGCAATTACGACCTCTGCTGATTGATCGATGGTGCCTGACGTGTGCAGTAGCCGACTGCGTATTTTCACCTGCACGCCTTGTTCATAGGGGGCTTGGTTTCAAGTATGGACAGTCGTGCACTGATCTCTATTATCCCCGGTCTCTGTGCAGGCATCATCGATCAACCAGCAGAGGTCGTAATTGGATCAATTATGAGGAATTCCCTCCGGCATCCAACCTGATGAACGAGCCAATCATTGTCCATGTAGGTGCCAAGTCTGCTGGTAGCAGAGCTGAGATTCAAACTTGTGAGCTCCAGATGTGTTTTACAGCTTCAACATTTATATTCCTTTAAATTTCATTCCCATTCGTATTACTAAATTATAGTACATTAATGAGCATTTCTCTATTTTTCCAGTTTGTGCATTAAAGATGCAGCAGGCTGGAGCGTGCTGGGTAAATGAACCCGCAGATGACCAGCAGTAACCAGGCAGATCTGTAGGATACTGATGCCAGGGTATCACAAAACAGGCAAACAGAGGAAGAGCAGTGGGTGCCAGCAAGATGGACGCTATAGATAACTTAAACCACTGTTTCAATCCTCTATGAGAATGAATAAGCAACTGTCAGCTCAAGCTGATCTTTCTTCATGCTTTAAGCCTGCGTGAAGACATTTTGCACTTCGCCGTATTAATGAGCTTTCGGGAGTGAAAAAAAAAACTGGGTCAAGATAGTGGGACCGCTGGAAAGATTCAGACTGTGACCTAAAAATTCTACCCAGGCAGAAACCTCATGCTCAGGCATTGTAACAAATGGGTCACATTTTAGTCTAATATCAGTGTCCAAGCTTCCCAGAGAGGAACTGAAACATCATTCAGTAGATCTCTGAAGTTCTTTCATTCATTTACAGCCGTTCACTCAGGCATGTTAATGACCAGGTTTGAGTTACAGTTCTTATCATTGGGACTCTGCAGGGGGACAGAGAGGAGCAGACAGATTCTCGTACAGATTCTCCAGTTTCCAGAAACTAACAATGCTCTCTTAGCACTGGCTGCACATAAGCCATATTAGTGCTATAAAGGCTGAAATTCAGGAACCGTAAGCGATTAGGGGGGCATTGCTTTCTAGTCTTGCCCCTGATTGTACAAGACTGAATGTTCATTTGTGGTTTACCTGTTATGGGCCTTTCTTCTCTATTTAACAGTCATCTGGCTTTTTGTTCATGCTGGTTCTTTTTTAACACACAGTCTCTGGAAATGTAGTTGGCTGAAACATTGGCTTTGTAACCTGCTACCCTGTACGTCTCATATTCAGATAAAATATTTTGTTTGTTCAAAGCCAATGTTATATTTCTTGTATTTCTGTGACATCAAACCCAGTGTAACTCTGGCCAAGAGTTTGTTAAAGTAAATATATAAATAAATAAACTATGCAAATAAGGGCATGGGGCAGCACAGTGGCACAGCAAGTGTTGTGAGTGCAGCACATAGCCAGGGTCCTTTTAATCCCATCCCCAATAACTGTCTCGGCCTTAATTCTTTGTATCAATGTATTTTCCCACCTTCCAGAAACATACAGAGGGTGGATTGGCTCCTCTCAAGCATGCAGTAAGGTAAACAGGTGACGACCTGCTTTGAACCCAGTGTTTCTAGGTGATGTTGAAATGGGTTTAAGTTTCCAAACGGGTCTTAAAACATATAGAAGATTGATGAGTTACTGTACATTGTGCCAGGGTCACTACATATCCCATGATGGTGCCTTAATCAAGGTGTATTCCCACCTTAATACTCACTGTTTTCGAGTGCAACTGGACTCTTGGCAAACTTTATTATTACAAAGGAAACACAAATGGGCTACCAAGTTTCCTCTAGTGGTCACCAAACCTACATTTAAAGGAAACCATTAGACCTCAATAAGTCAATGACTACAGCATGAAATATTTAAGTTCATTTACATCAACCGCTTCATCCGGGTCAGGGTCACTGCAGGTCTGGGAACATCCTGGACAGTACACCTATCCATCGCAGGGTCTTGGCCACCCCGCTCTCAGACATAGCCAATCAAGTCTGTGTAGACACCCGAGAGGCCGATAGCACCACTGAAAGTCAAACCCGGATCTCAGAGATGGTGATGTTGTAATAGACCACTGTGCCACCCAGGCAGCCCATTACAGAATATAATAATTTATATTATGATAATGATTTATTTTATGCATTTTTTCATACACCATTTTTCAAAGGTAATGTAGTTGTCAGAACTAAAGAAATAAAAAAAATAGATATTTTAAGCAAAAAGAAATTTGCCTTTAAGTGGAAAAGCAATAAACTGGTGGCCCTGGACATAAAGAGGGTTGAGAAAGCCTGTGCTAACAGACTCAACATTGCAAAGGTTCTATATATTCTGCATGGGTTTGCACACATGGGAAACCAAATGCTAACAAGTATTTTTATTTTAGTGAGATCCTGCAGCCTTGTGTGAAAGATTTGAATGATTACTGACCGCCAGTCCTGAAATGTGCTTATCTTTCCAAGCTGTGCGCAAACACATATTTCCTATTTCAGTGACGCTCTGGAGCATCAAATGAAAGACCTCTGTGATTACTGACCAGCAGGGCTGAAGAGTCAGACGTTGTGGTTGACGGGATCTAAAAGGGAGACAGTTTGGGTGGGTCAGACGCCACCTAAAATCTCTGAACACAAAACAGAAATAAAACCTGCAAAAGTCAACAATCCATTCAGTGAAGCATTCAGTACAGTAACCTATTTACTTACTCTTTTAAAGCTAATGCATTCAAGTCAATTCACCTTTGTGTGGTTTGAAGAGGTTGGAAGAAACCAAAGGACCCAGAAAAACAGAAACGGTGACTTGAAGGCAGTTCGAACTCCTGTGCCAGCCTATAAAAATATCTCTGAGCCCAAAATGAGTAGGGAAAAAAACTTTCATTTTAGAGAGTCACCGTGCAACTGGAGCATTTTACCATCTTTGGTAACTGACGAATGACGAAAATCCCAAACTTCACACATTAAGTTGTGCAGCACCTACACTACAAGCTGTGCCATTATGACAACCCTTTCTAATAAGTGTTTTATCCATGGTGTGGTTGGCAGAAAGCGTTTCTAATTGCTGATGGTTCATATCATGGATAACAGTGCATGACCATCCGTACGCAATACTGCTCTCTGCGAGACTCCGTCTCTGACAGGTGAAAAGAAGCGGTGACAGCACACATGCTGGAGCCGGAACATGGTATGCGATCCACCTTGGCCTGGGGTAGGTTTCTGCAGAGGTGGAGAAAGTTTCTGATTGGCAAATTAGATACAACTAGATTGGGAGGAAAATGGGAATATAAATAAATAAAATATTTTTAACATGTATTTGCCTGGTAAGAATGGAAAATGTACACCCATGGACTGGCACCCTCTGGCACCTCAGTCTGTATTTTCTTTTGCACCCAGCGCTGCCAGAAGGCTCTAGACTTGTTTGACCAAAATAAATTGGTTACGGACAGGAAAAAAAAATGCTATTAAAAGGCATACTGGAATAAAAATGAGGATACACTGCCACCTGGTGTGAACTGGAAGTATTGCAGCTCATTTGGGGGGGGGGGGGGGGGGGGGGGGTTGTTTTTTATTACGAACAAGATATACTTTATTACCGCGTCGGCCTGATCAGTGTCGCGGTGGGCCCACTATCACTCAGAAACATTGCTCACAAGACAGGTATATACATTGGATTTCAGTCTATTAATAGGCATGACGTTTAATCACCAGATTTTCACATCACTGTTGAGATCATTAAGTGAAGTAGATTCCATTCACTTTATTCCTCTCAGAGCTAAAGTATGTGGACACTCATTCCAAAGGAACTGGACAGGATTGAGGTCAGAAGTCTTACGTCAAACCTGGCAAACTATTTCTTTATAGACATAGATCAGTCATGAGCATGGGGACCACTGGCATGCAGATACAGGAAAGAGTTATTCCTAAAAAGCTGGAGGATCACAATCTATGTAATGTTGTTTGCAAGAGCAGTGTTGTATCATTATTCCTCCCTCACCAAACTTTATAAGACATTGTGCATTCAGACAAACAGCATTATCCTAGCATCATTAAACTCTCGCTACAAGAGAGAATGCATTTGCGCTGTTCCAAGGGGTTCCCCCACTGTGTCTGTACACTCTGTACTCTTGAACTTGGAATGGTAGCATCCTATGACAATGTGACATTAAAAACTCTTTTGTATGAACCTTTCGATCATGTGATCCCCTTATTCCAAAGTGTTGATATGATGTGAGTTTTTAAGACTAAACAATTCACACAAGCACCTTTTTTAAAAAGCATCTTTGATTTATTGTTTTTATGCAAAAGTAACACCATAAGAGAGATAAGTCCAACTCTCAAAACATTTAAGTGTAGGGCCAACACAGAACACATCCTTAAATGGAAACAGTATGTATTTCTAACAAATAAACAATATGCATGAATGCACAAAAGTATCGCGACATAGAGAGGGAATGCACTTCAGTCATAAAGACTCAGTTCACAAGAATTAAGGAAACATCACAGGTATGTAGCACAACACAAAGCTGATCATCTCTCTTTTCTTAGGACGTTTCCATCTGAATCGATTCTATAAAAACAATAAAACAGATGTGAAGATAATTAATTTGACTCAGTTATTAGTTACAGCATGAAATGTTGATGTGTGATATTAAAGTTTTTCACTGTGTATATAATCAAAGTGCCCATGCTAACTCCTGTTCACTGTAAAAGGCACCTCCAATGGGCACAGAGGTATCAGAACTGGTCATGGGTGCAATAAAAGAAGGTTGAGCGGTTCAACAAACTGCTTTCTCTGAGATCATGTGGACGACTGGGCACACGTGCATTTTACCCACAGAAGAGACGGCACCCGAACACACTGTAGGACGACCCATGTCGTAATGTACGAAAATTCAACGATCTCATAAAACTGATGAATTTTGTGTAACTACCTGTTCTGTCATGAATGTAACCAAAGTGTATAAAACATGACATTAAAAATCCTAATAAATATATAACTTCTAAAGATATCTTGTCCATGACTGAGTCCATGTCTCAGTGAGCTGGCAGTCCCAACACTGGTTCATGTAATTTTGATGTATGAAACAAAACGATTTGAACTAGGTGTTTAGAAGATTATATTATATTTTGTTAGGATTTGAACGTCATGTTTTACACACGTTGGTTACATAACGCTTTGGCTCATGTAATTCTGATAATGATGTATAAAACAAGCAGGAATAAACTAGGTCTTCATAAGAGGGAAGAAACTTTGACTCACGTGTATCATTGAAAAGGAAGGAGTCCTGGTACTCCTTCATGTATTGTGATGAGCGAGACTCATCCAGGAAGAGAGAATACACACGTTTAATGTCCTCCACCTGGACCTCAGTGCCCTGAAGAAGACACGTTACATAGATAAAGATGCAACTGAGAATTTATCTATTGAAGATTTTGAATTACTGTTCCAGGAACTTGGATGAATTTACCATAAATAGAGAACTATAGAGGTAGAACTGGACAAGAAGAAGGCGACATATGGTCAGTGAATTGTTTTACAAAGCTGACCCTTAATAAAGAAAGCAATATATACAGCTGCAGGCTGTGCTGCCATTTGTTTCTTTATCATTTAATAAGCATCAATAAATGGTTCCAGGAGCTATATGTGTAAATCAAAAAAAAAAAAAATTTCTATTAGCAATAAAAAAAAGAGGGATTTTAAAAAAAGAGGAATTTTAAAGAGAGATGCTAATTTATAGAAAAGAATAGCAGGCTGTATGAATTGCTGTTAACACTACGGCTGTTTAAGTCAATGATGGAGTGGACGAGTATTAAATTAGATTTTTTTATTTGACAAAGCCAAAATAAGAACTTAGAACGCTGGTAAGATTTTCTCCCAGCAATAAGATCAAATAGTTTAACTGCTGCGCAGTGTGTAGTGTGAAGCATAGTTGCAGGAAAAACATTTAAAATTAGCAAAAATATACAGAGCACTAGACTTTATGTTAGTGTAGGAATTAAGGGAAGCACAAAATCACTAACGCACAACCTCCCACAATTCCAAGTGTGCATTTCTGTGGTCGTTACCCTGCGTTTGCGGCACACCAGGCCGGCAGTGCTGATGAGCTGGATGGCGTAGCGGAGCGATGTCTCTTGACCTATACGAGTCAGCACCGTATGGGCTTCCTCACTCAGCTCCACATCCTCTTCCTCACATCTGATAAACAAACATCACATGATCACAAATTCATCATATACTGGATTAAAGTCCTTTTGAGTATGAGCTGCGATAAGTACCACCAATAAATCTATCAGAAGGAAAAATCCAAGCACAGTCTGTAGAAATTCTGACAGTGTAGTTCACAGGTGGGGATTAGATGTCTCACCGGATCTTGAGGATCTGCCTGGTTTCCTTCTCAGTGTAGGGAGACGTAGCAATGATCAGCAGTCGATCCAGCATGTCTATAGGAATACCATGAGGACTCTTGTAGTTGGTGCCTCTGATTCTGAAAAACAGAATCCAAACATATTCTAGATAAAAGCTGCACAATACAATAATGATTTAAACAATTCCTGAGCATTTCCACACCTTGTGATGCCGCGGTTGGTGGCCATGATGAGGACAGGTGAAAGATCACTTTCCAAGGCTCGGTTTAGGAACGAGAAACATTCAATGTCCAACATGTGGACTTCATCTATAAACAGGACCTTTGGGGAGGAATAGTACAATTAACATTACAAAAACATTACAGTTGCTCACTCATTAACATTAATTACTGTTAAATTTGCAGTGCTGAGAATGGTTCAACACCCTTCGTCTTTCACGTATGTCAACAAATATGACTGATTAATGCCTGACCCCAGGAATGATCTCTGCCTTTCCCTCCTCTCTCCACTCCGAAACTTTGGCATTGATCTGCTCTCGCACCTCTGACTTAATCTCTCCTGTGTCTCCTGTACAGCAGGCAATTACAAATGACAAAGTCAAATTTAACCTCCTGTTAAAACAATGGCTTTATTTTGTAGCATGGTTGATGTTTTGGAAAGATGGCAGACCTGAGAACAGAGCCAGGAAACCCTGCGTGCGACTGTTGATCACGTCAATCTCGTGAAGTGAGACGGTGTGAACGACCTCCTTACGTTTCTGCAACTCCCCCTCTGGACACTGCACAAACTGTGTCTGAAACAACCACAAGCAGAAATAAGGTCACAATTCAAACCAAACACCCTCACCTAAAGACTCTCTACTTGCTCACACTTGATTTAAAAACTCGTTCTTAGAATCAATTCGGCATTTGACATTGGGAGTCAAAATGAGAGGAGGTCCACCTTTTGGGATCTGCCAACTGGGAAAAGTCACTGTTAAAGTTGGTTATGAACACTGCTCCTCTGTTAACCCCTTCCAGACTGTAAATGCACATAAACTACATATAGCCTAGTTCATGTAGTTCATGTGCATTTACAATCCGGAAAAGTTTAATCAATCACACGTTTTCTTTAAAAGCATACATTATACATTACAACATTACAACATTTTCCACTCATATAACAGTCTAATTTGATTTCTCCAGTGTGCAATCATTCCTGTGGGTAAGGAACTAGTACTTTAACTTAAATCTGATTGGACAAGTTAAACATTTTCCAGAGAAGAGCCTATGAGAATCTCAGCATATTCCAGTGCATTATTGTAGACTGTAACATTAACACAGCTTACCTGCGCCCCCATGGCATCATAATCACGAGCTCTGGTAAAAGACCGGCCAAGCTTGCTGATCTTCCCTGTGGCTTTATCAATAGTGATCACGTCCCTGAACAGACCAGAAAGCTCATATTAGATGTGCTAGAAACTAAACATATTCTTTTTACAATGTAGGTTCTCAACTCCAGCATAATTTACAAGTTATGCATGAATTTTATTTATTTTATTGTATTAGAACATTAATGTCATGTTTTCACACTTTGGTTACATTCATGACAGGACAGGCAGTTACCGGTTACACAAGATTCATCAGTTTTAATGTCAAACACAGTCATGGACAATTGTGCATCTCCAATTCACCTCACTTGCATATCTTTGGACTGTGGGAGGAAACCAGAGCTACTGGAGGAAACTCACACAGACAAGGGGAGAACATGCAATTGTATGATTGTAATGATTATACTAATGATTGTACTAAGCACTGTTAATAAGTTGTGCAGTGTAGTTCATATTCTTAATAGATTCTGAGGTGTGTGTGTGTGTGTGGGCAGGTGTGATAAGGGTGGCAATATTAATAAATATCAGAACCCCACTAAGAAGGGAAACATAACATCCTAATGATATAAATAGCTTTTAATATTTCTGTGCCCTCAGATGTTTGTTTTTAAGTAAAGGGATATGTGAATAATGGTCTGAACACTACTAATATCACAACGTGTAAATTAATGTGTTTAATTAATTGTAGAGAAAGAGTGAGCTGTACTGTGTCTATCGTGCTTTTGCTTACCCAGCTTGAACCTTCTCTTTAGTGAGGCTTTCAATCATTTTATTGCCCAGATCATAGATGGTCTCCATTTCTGTCGTCTTCAGAGTCAGCTTGCCCACTTTTGCACCCTGAACATGAAACAAAAAATGTAATTGCTGTAATATTTACAATAAGGTGTCATCCATTACTTACATGGATCAGGTGTAGCTTAAAACACCATGTATGAGCTAATTCCAAAAAGGAACTACGTACCGTTCCTGTGGCAGGTCTGTCGATCTGAATCTCCACCACCTCTCCCTCAATAATCTCTGTTTCCTCTCTGTATAAACAACAAATAGACATGATCACTCAACATGCAAACATCTGGCTCATGGCTACACGATGGCAGTTATAGCAAAATATCTACTGGAAAGCATTGCTTACAAATACAGCCCAGCCATGCTGGTAAATTCAATGTAAACCAGAGTCTGGCTTACTGCAGGCATACTTACTTGATTCGAACTCCAATGGCTTTGCGGAAAGCCTGGCTGAGAGCCTCGGTCTTGCTCATCTCTAATGAAAAGATCTCACTTCCAGCCAGAGCAGTGAATGGTGTATCAGGACCAAGTGACTGAGCGATACCTGCCAGAACAAACACACATTGGTAAAGGATTTAAGTACTTCGAAATATATGACCTTCATTATATTTACAAGTTATTTATACAGGGACCAATTATCATCCAAGTCATTTTAGTAATTAAGCATATTATAATGTTGAATTGTCATATAAGAAGTCATATTTAATAATTCAAAGAACAAGCTGTACCCATAGCAATGGCAGTTTTGCCTGTCCCAGGTTGGCCAGCAATAAGCACCGCACGCCCAGCTATATGCCCATCTTTAATAATCTCCAAGATCAAACCAGCTGCCCGCCGAGCTGCCAGCTGACCCACCATGCCCTGAGACACCTACAAGACATACAGGAGTCACACACATTTAAATCATCATAAATCTGGCATGATTGTTGTGGATTATTTATTTTGTTAAAGTACACGTCATGGAAAACTGCAGTTTATGAAGTCTTACCTGTCGTGGTTCCAAAGCATCATCCAGTCCAAGTCCTCGGATGTGTGAGTGTGCACCTGAAAGACAAAATTAATTAATATTTAAATAGAAAATCATTTTATATTTGGAACATATATACCATAAACTGTAGTCATGACATTGACGTTAAATGACTAGAGAGGTCATAGACTGATCTGTATATTGGCATGGGCCACCATCTAAAAAAGCTCATGCTCATGGATCAAGTCCTGGCCACAACCCCATTAAATGCCTTTGGGATAAATTAAAATATCAACTGGAAACCAGAGCCTTTGGTCTATCAGTGACTGATGTCATAAGTACTTTTTTTTTTTACTGAATAGACCCAAATTTTCACAACACACACATTTTAAAAAGTTTTCTCAAAAAAGTAGACACTCACCTATTCTCTCTATCCTGGTGAGGTCACGCACCTCTGGGACCTTCGTGGTTGACATCTTTTACAAAAAAGAAGGCAGACAGATGTTATTAACTTAATAACATTGTTAAGGAATTACATGATATTTATAATACGGTTTTCCCTGAATCTTTGTGGCTTACTGCTTGCCGATGAATACAAACAAGCTCAGAATATAATTTTTAAAGGTGCATTTGGGGAAAAACACAAAAGATGTGTGAACACAACACAGAGAATAGCCTGGACCAGTGTTGTTTTCTTAGTTGTACAATACATTGTACTGTGTTTCTCAGACATATTCAGATAATTTGTACTAGAAACTTTAATGTTGATGATTGCGGACAATGTGGCCTCCATTAATGTCTACATCAAACATCAGAACAGTAAAAGAAAAATCTGATCTGTTGGTACACAACCACCTTTGGAGTTACAGAGATGATGTGGGGAAAAACATCCAGTAAAAAACAGTTCAGCAGCCAGAAAATTGTTGACATGAATGGTCAGATAAGAATGGCCTGAGTAATGAACTGAGAGGAAGGCTAACGTTGCAAAAGGGGTGGGCGGTCGACTGGACTTTACTGCCAGCTTATGCTGTCTTTTCAAGGCACCTGCACTAGTGATGGATGAATGCAGGGGGCATAGCATGTCTGTCTGTGCATGAAACCTCTCTCTGTTAGGCTCTGCCACAGGCAGGTAAAAAGATGAGGCCAAAAACTGTATGCTTGACGAAAGGGACGCATAACAGTCTCAACTCCTCCTTGGCACAAGTGGCAGGAGAATCGCAATAGAAGAATTAAAACCAGTTTATGTATAAATTACATACACACAACAGCATACAAGTGGGAAAACTATACTGGATTAAAAGAGAGATCACACATCACTCTAAACAATAATAACAGTTTAACACAAACCCATGGTTACACGTTGTCATAGCGACCCGAAAGCCACAACAGAAGTTCCTAATATGCAACTTACCTTAACCTTTATAACCTTTATATCGCAACGTGCCGACTAAACAGAATATTCTAAACAAAATGCACTTGTGAATGAAACTCTTAATAACGATCACGTTTTACTTTAACATTTCTGCAACTGTAGTAGTTCTCACAGTTTCTATAGCTTGCCGGTTAGCTAACCTTATTAGCATGTTAGCAAGTAAAAAGAGTCAGCAGTGCTGGGTTGTTAAGAAATCTAGATAAATAAAGTGATACACTCACACAATTCACATGTCAGTAAATCAAAAGAGAACACAAGCTGAACAGAAACGTTGAGAAAGTTTTATTAATCCGCAGTGAGAGACGTGCTACATAAAGCTAAAAGCGTAGCTAACGAACTGCATGTAATACATATATAACACTTCAAGACTAGTCGTAAAAATACATCGGTACAATGACATTATCACTACCTCAATCTTTAGGGCTGCAAATCTAAAAATGAATTAAAGCTTATAAATAAATCAGCATGATTCCTCTCACCTGAGCTGCCATGTTTCCTAAAGCGCGGCGCTTGTTTCTGAATCGAAGCGCAAGCGAAATACAGCCGACTAGCAACCAAAACCCAGCAAACAGGTTCCTACCGCCGTTAAACCCTTAAATTAATGGTTTTCAAAGTCGGGTCTGTTTCTAAAAGCACCCTGTATTTATAACTCTATCATATTAATATTGTAATATTTGTAAATAGCTGCTCTCAGTAGGGTTGTAGATAAATTCAGATGTTTAAAGCGGTCCGATTTCTTGTTTCTGGTGCTTTAATTTCTCACAACTTTATTATCACTGCGTATTACCACCAAGCGGTTAACTCATACCATAACTCATACGTGTTTGCCGGGTGATTTAATATGTAAATTTTAAACAGAGACCGAATATGTTTCTCCGTGTTCATTTAA
Organism: Trichomycterus rosablanca; assembly: GCF_030014385.1. Taxonomy (NCBI): domain Eukaryota; kingdom Metazoa; phylum Chordata; class Actinopteri; order Siluriformes; family Trichomycteridae; genus Trichomycterus; species Trichomycterus rosablanca. The sequence continues at coordinate 12,841,573 of NC_086013.1, forward strand.
ATGTAAAAATAGATGCTTATCTGTTTACATTTATAAGCACAAAGTCAAAAGAAAAGAGCACCTATTCATCAAAACACAAACTCGCGAAACAAGAGCCTCACTGCGCATGCGCCGATTTACGTAACCGACCTCTGCGTAGATTGCGGAAAGTGCGTAAGGTGCGTTCGTGCTTTACGTACAAATAATTTACACCATAATTTCCATAAAAATGCCCTATTTCTGTATGTGCAGTGCAAATTATTCTGAAACTTTTACTCTTTTGTCAGAGAAGAACGAAAAAATATTAATTAGATCTTAGATAAAGTTTAATCAGAGAGATACATATACGCTTCTGTTAGCTGTAAAACTGGAATCAAGGACACAAAACCATGGACTAACATTAAATGTGGTTTGCATTATTTATTTTTCTGACAATAATAAGAACTACATATTGTATATATTTATAGGCTTATATGCCAGTGTAAATAGCTGTGAATGTCGGTGTGATTTCTGCCTCATTGGTATGATGCACTTTTAATAATACCCTTTATTTAGTCAAATAATACAATACACGATTACACTTTGTGGCAACATTTCCCTGCAGTGCTTTACTTTCTCACAACGTTACCATGATGGCGTATCACCACCAAGCGGTTAATTAATATCATGTAGTTGTGCTTACCGGGCGAATATATGTGTCCTTGTTCATTTAAAATAAAAAAATAGATGCTTATCTGTTTACATTTATAAGCACAAAGTCAAAAGAAAGGAGCACTTATTCATCAAAACAAACACACCGAACGAGAGCCTCACTGCGCATGCTCCGATTCACGAACCTGACTTACGTACCTGGTGTGGTTCGTGAATTTGCGTAAGGTGCGCAAAGTGCGTAAGGGGCGTTCAGTATATTTTACAATATCAATTCCATTAAATTGCCCTGAGCTAGGTGGGAATACCCTGGACAGGGTCCCAAACCAGGGCTTTGGCCACTGGTCTGTCTAAATTGATAGTGTTTTGTGCAAAAACTACTGCTGGATGCCCCTAGCTTGAGATATTATTAGCCCTCCCTTTTTTGTTTTGTGTTCTCACCCATTTGCAGCCAGTAGATGGCATTCTTGTTTGTTAATACACCTCGGTGCGTTCACAAAGTTGTTTTACTCTTGGAGGACATTTACTTATAATTCTTTTAAATAGTAAGTAGATATTTTCTACAAACCTCATTTCCAGAAAAGGGACTTTTTTGTAAAACGCAATAAAGAGAAGAATCTGTGGTTTGTTTATTCTCTGGAATCTTTATTTAACTGATAAAAAAAGAAAGAAAAGTTTTCTAATGCTTTCATTGATCAACTTTATTGTATTTTGTAAATACATTTAGAGTTTTATGCCCGCAACACACTCCAAAATGTTGGGACAGAGGCATGTTTACCCCTGTGTTCCATCACCTTTCCTATTAATGAGACTTTTTAACGGTTTGGAAACTGAGAACACTAATTGTTGTAGTTTTGCAAGTGGAATTTTTGTCTTACTTCCTACTTGATACAAGACTTTAGTTGCTCAGGGGTCTGTGGTGTTTATATTTACAAACTACAATAAAGTTGATCAGTGAAAACATTGGAAATCTTTTCTTTCTCCTTCTGATAGAAACTAACTGATCCTAACTGCAAAGCTAGTGAGTGGAATATGTGTATTTAAAATGTATACATCAGTATTTTGGAGGGGGGGGGGGGGTGAGCATAATTGAATATTATCTTGGATATTACTACAGCCTTGTATCAATGCAGTTAGATGTGTTTACTTGTACCTGCTTCAGTAGTTAATGCAAATACAAATCAGTGGAGAACCAGTCATTTCAGATTGAATTTTTATTGTCTTTATTTGTGCATACAAATCAGTGTTGTGTTAATATATACAGTATACAGATCATCATCTTTGTTAACAAAGAAAAAAAAATTTCAATAAAAAAATATTTTGTTCAATAAAATGATTTTAATTAAGTTTGTTATTCTATCAAGAACATACATATTACATTTATTGGAGAATTAAATGTAATGCAATATATTCCGTATAATAATATAATAAAAATCCTCAATAATGTGAGGCCAACAATGTCACTTATTTAATGGCCCATGATATCACACTGTAAATAACTTAATTACAGGAAAAATACAGACCCAAAAAATCTGTTTTAAACTTTTACATGTACATGTTACATGTACATGTACAAAACACAGCTAACCAAGTAGACTATGCAGCAAAACTAAAGCTGACAGATACAGATGGCAGACTCATACCACACCCAGAAGCCAGGATAAACAGGCTCAGCAAAGGAGGCTTTAAACTGGTGTATAAGTGACATGGTTTCAGCCACGCTATAGAAGGACAGAGTGCCAGAATCATAGTCCAAGAAAACCCCAATACGAGAAGAGTAGGGTGCATTGATCTCCACCTGATCTTTGCTGTGGCGAGCCGAGTAGCTGGAATCAGAGCAAAAAAGGCTCCAGGATTTACGGTTGTAGCCAATGCGGGCTGAATCCCCATAGCCAGTTCTCTTGATGCCTTTGTATGTGATGCCAAGGGAGACACCCTCTCCGCTCCAATCCACTTCCCAGTAGTATGCACCACTGGACAGGGCTTCCTTGCACAGCACCTGAGGGAGGCAGTCAAACCTATTTGGGCTCTCGAGGTAGGACTGGGGGTCTCTTTTCAGTGCAGCTTTCCTGTTGCTTCTCGAGAGGTAGAGCTGTTTGTACGCTGTGTTTGGGTCGAGAGTTAGCTGGCAGGCATCTGTTTAACAGGGCAGAAAACATCAAAGAGAGAGTTAATCATTGTTAGACATGCCTGAGTAACTTGTATTAATGGTACATATTTCCTCAAGCTACAACAAAGACAGACATATGAAATCCAACAAATGAGAACACCCTTTAAAGAAATATTCCAGGGTTTTTTAGACCAATCTACCACATCTGTAGCATGCAGCTATTACCACACAGTGTAACTGTCATATTAAACTGTATACAAAAAACAGAACACTGAAATAATGCTACTAGAAATGTACTTTTACAAATGTGTAGTTTTAGCTTTGAAAAACGAGACTACACGTGGACCACTATTTGAGGTTATACACTACATATACTAAACCTTATACAGGAATATTTACGTTTTTGGTCAGATCAGCCTATTTAGAAAGAACATTGAGCAGGTGGGCCAACACTTTACTCACCTTCTCCTAAAAAATATCAGATACGTAGTTTTACTAACCATGTTTTTTAATGTTTTTTTGTCTAGGCTAACATCAAAATCCCAGAATATTTAGCAAATCCTCAACGTAAGATCCTTCACAGCCAAGTTGGTTGAATGAAAACACATGGACTATTGTTTGTTTATTAGGATTTTAACATCATGTTTTACCCTCTTTGGTTACATTCCTGACAGAAACGGTAGTTACTCATTACATAAGATTCATCAGTTCACAAGGTTATATCGAACACAGTCATGGACAATTTAGTATCTCCAATTCACCTCACTTGCATGTCTTTGAAAGAACCCAGACCGCCCCACCTGAGGATCAAACCCCTTCTTGCTCTAAGGCGACAGTGCTACCCACCGAGCCACCATCCCTGGACTATTGAGACTGACACCAATCTCACCCAGTCAAACATGCTCATCATACTGATTTTGTTTGAAGCAATTTCTGGGAGACATTTTACCATACCTCTTTAAAGTGTAAAAGCTCTGCATTACTTCTGGATATCTTTAGCAACACATTCTTTTATGTCTGTCTTATCCTAATAGCTTTATGTGCATAACATTCATTTATTTCAAGCCTTACAGACAGAATTCAACATCTGTCCAGAGGCTTCTATTAATATTAAGTTGCAAATAGTCGCGATTTCTGTTATTTTTCAGTTTGATTATTTTGTCTGTGGTAATTACTCACATGCACCAGATGGGCTGGTTAGAGACAAAGGTTAAAAAACACCAAAGTATGTCTAATAGACTCTAACAGACCTTAAATGACATAATAGACCCTAAAGGTGAGGTGAAGAGCAGGGCTTCTTAAAATAGGAATGCTGACCTGGAATCAGTATTGTTGTTGTTTTTTTTACCAGTTTAGAGGAGAAGAGTGGTGAATGGACAAATGGGCAAAAGCTGTTTTATGGTGGTCAGCACTTCTATATAAGGTGGTTAATGAGTAGAGACCCAACATGCAATAAAATAGAGTCTGCCCACCTCATTGGCTCTCAGAGTTGGTTGTACATAAGAAGGTTGCGGCTGTCTGAGGAACCATTTGATCGCCTTTGATCTAGAGGGCCGAGAGTGGCAGTACACAATTCAGACTGACTCCACACCCATGCACTTACATCAGAAATTCAATGACTTGTGCTACTTACCTGTATGTACAATGTTCAAACCTTCAAGGTGTTAATCTAACTAAAAGCTGGCCTGATTACTGGTGCTAGCTGGTAAAATTATTCATATTTTTATTTGTAGCGTTTGAAATATAATGCTATGAAGTAAGGAGAGTACAGTGGTGACTCCAATTATGACGACTAATCAAGGCGTAACAAGTCAAGCCAAGTAAAATTTGTTTTTATAGTGCTTTTTTTACAATGGACATTGTTTCAAAGCAACTTTACAGATTCTAGATGAAACGTTGAGCGTGTTTTTTGTAGCCCTGGCCTTATTGTACATTTCAGTTAGACAGGAACAACAAACCTTTCGGCTAAGCAGTTCCAGCTGGAGAAGAACAACAAACAGTTTGGAAGAACTTCCATGCAAATAAAAGTATGATGCTTTCCTTTCTGAGTGGAGTCACAATAAGCACCAAGCTCCAGGGAAAACATGGTGCGGTGAACTTTTAAACATACATCAGCAAAAAGGAAAAATAGAAAGGAATCCAGGCCAGGTTTGCTCACAAATTTTTCACACCAGTTCTTGGAATTTTCTCCCTCCTTTAACAAACCATACACCCACTTGCCCAACAAGTTCTTTCAGTCCGTTAAGGCACAAATCCTGTATCTAAGGAATGCTGCAGGACTACTCCCACAACAATCAGCCTAGGACTGGGCCAAATGCCAGCACGTCTCTTAGCTTTGTTGAAGATATAATTAGGTAGCCTATGTAATATCTTGCATGAATGCTGTACACATCTCTTTTACCCACTGACCTGTTTTGTGTAAATATGTGTAGTATAAGAAGCCTAAATACGTTTCTTAAAACTTACATTTGAGAAATTCGTCCCTGGTGCGAGGTGCCTGGCTGCGAGGCGCTGAACTTAGGGTCCTCTGCACCTTAGACACGTCAACTTCATCAGCTAGAGACAAAACATAGAGTAAGTGCAAAGGAAACGGGACAGTGACCATGATTATCTCATGTAAAACACTAATTTTGTAAAGGAATGGATGATTAAAGCCTAAAAACAATTGAAGCAAAAGGCAAAACTAATTAATTCTGCCCAACTTTTGACTTCAACTGTGTGTAGACATCAAAAGGCCATTTAAAAGAGTTCTGGGTACTTTCTGTTAATAAAAGCCTGTGCTGTCCAGTAATTGCCAAGTAATTCAAGAAAACAGTAATTTGCTACACTTTATGAGCTATTCAGTTGACTGGAAAATAACATAAAATCATTTATATTAATATACACACTATATAGACAAAAGTTTTGGGACACCCTTTCTTATTATTGAATTCATGTGTTTCAGCCACAACAATCTCTAACTAGTTTAATAAATCAGCTCTATAAAGAAAATAATGTGCTTCCAACTTTGCAGCAACCGTTTAGGAAAGAACCTTTCCTGTTCCAGCATGACTGTGCCCCTGTGCACAAAGCAAGCTCTATAAAGACATGACAATAAGCTTGGTTTAAAGAAACTCCAGCCGCCTACACAGAGCCCTGACCTCAGCCCCACTGAACAGCTCTGGAATGAACTGGGCACAAATTCCCACTTCTCAGAACAGTTGCTGTTGTTCTAGCTGAGAAGATGACATAGAGGTCAGTCTATTTTAATACCATTTGTTTTTGAAATGGGACGTCCAGCAAGCTCATGGTCAGGTGTCCAAATAAATTTGGTCATATTGTGTGTTTATTAACAGCATCTTCAAATCAGGTCTGGAGACCAAGATAATCTAATTCAGACAAACTCACCCTTGATAGACTTCCTCCCCTTTCGATCATCTAGTTGACAGAAAGGCATTTTGTTCACTGAAAAGGAAATGAGAGACATTAATAAATGAGTACTATGCTAGAAAAGAAGATACAGTGTTTTTATTAATATTACAGTATATAAATATGGGTCCATTTCTCATTTCTCAGTATTTTTGTTGTGTCAAAATACCTGGTAAACAAATTAAATAATATGAAATATAATTAAATAAAAAGAAGTAATCAATGCCACCTTTAAATAAAGTATTAGTGCTGTAACTGACCTGTGGTGGCCACTTTGACCAGCTCCTCATTGCCATACTCGTTCAGATGCTGCTTCAGCTCAGAAACAGCCTTAGTGACCGAGCCGAAGGAGAAGTATGGGTTGACGCTGACCGTGGGCAGCTCTTCAGCATCTGTCTGAGCATCAATCATGTGATAACTCTACAAAAAAAAGAGACCACATAATTATCAGCTGAAATATTAGGACCACCAAATCCAAGATTAGATCAGGATTTGATCAGGACAGAGACCAGAGAGCCAAATTATTATGGCCAGATGACTGACTGGATTGAAGTATCTCCAAAGCAGCAAATGGTGCTCATAGACGGCCTTTAGATTACCCACTGACTGTGGTACGAGGAGGAACAAGCCACAATGCAATGGAAGACAGCCGACTGGTCCTGTTCACCAAGATCATCTAGACGGCCGGGCATGTGTGCATATTTTACCCATACAGAAGCTACCAGCTAAAGGACCTGCTGGTAAATGTACTCGTACCAGATACCACAGAGGTCCTTTGATTGTCTTCTGGAGTCTATGTCTTGGCGGGTCAGAGCTGTTTTGACAACATATTAGGCGGGTGGTCCAAACGTTTTGGCTCATTAATGTGTGTACATTTCAGATGTTTATTTAAACTTGTATGTAATGAGTCTTTCAATCCTCTCTGTAACATGGAGTTTAAATCTCAGCTCTGCTATCAGCTGGCCTAAACAGACACACGATTGGCTTTCGAGGAAGGGACAATGGCTGGGTGGCTGATCACGGATGGCAGTGCATGGCTCTCCACAAGCACTACTGTACCCCCACTCCACCATCCCCCAGCAGGTAAAAAGAAGTGATTGCGTGTGTGTTTAAGGGGACGCTTGACAGCCTCAGCAACTCCTCAATCGTCTATGGGGGTGCCGGCACCAATAAGAGAGAGATAAGCTCCAACTGGTCACAACTTGGTAGAAACTTCTATATTGTTTGTGGCTTGGTGTCCTGATTATTTACATTAGCTTTTGCATTTTCTCCCAATTTAGTCATTTCCACTTCCCTATTATAATTCCTCTGCAGTTTGCACCACGCCCACACGAATTGGGTTTCTCCTCTATCCAACCTTTCCTACCTCACACGGCCAAGGTGGTAGCATTGCTCAAACCTTCCACAGTGATGAGCTAGCCTGCTAGTCTGCTGATTCACCAGAGCAAAACATGGCCTCCTAGTTCTTATCAATATTCATAAATGACATCAGCTGGTGACTTCTCTGTGCCAGTTTCCTTCATTTAAATGTATTTTTTATTAAGCAAAAACAGGAGACCATGTTCTTTTTCATTATGGACAAACAGGAGACTATGTTCTAGCACAAGCTTCTTCATTGCGAATCACATAGACGTTACACAGGGCCTATATTACACCTGGATGAAGTGAATGTGGTCCTCGGTGCGTGACAGCTGAGTTAGCTCGTTGTCTCTCCTCTTTAGGTCGGTGATCTCTTGGCTCAGACGGTCCATGTGGCTCTCGGCGGTATTAAGCGCCGATTTCTTATTGGATGAAATCAGTTTAGCCATTTCCTGCTGCATCCTCTCAATGCTGTGGAGCATGTCTCCAAAAAGTTTCTCGCTCTCCTGCAGTGCCCTCGTCGCTGAGTTCTGAAGAGAAAACATTCAATTATCATTTATTATGTACAGTAACTGCTATTGTATACAAATTTGTTGTGCTATTTGTTGAGCAAATGACAGAAGAAAATCTGGATTAATTTAATGTAGATTTAATGTAGATTATAAGTTTAAGATCCATGGTTTATAACAAGATGGCACAGCGGGAGTGGGGTTGATGCCACACATCAATGTGGGTCCTGGAAATCTGTGTTTGAGCCCTATTTTTTAAAGAGATACATTTGTTCTTTCAGTGCCTGTGTTTAGTTTCCTTTAAGTACTTTAATTTGCCAACATGAAGCTGGACTTGCTGCTCTAAATTGCCCCTAAGTATTAAGGTTTCAATCCACCTCTAAGCATTATGCATTTCCTTATATACTCACAATTCTTGGTCACTGTGGTCAGTAGTTTGGCTTTTCTAAATGGCTTAATTTCATTTAAAAAATCATGCTTTACCTTCAGTGCTTCCACAGCTTGCTTCAACTCGTCCATCTGTTTCACTCTGTCGTGGATCTTCTCCTGGATCTCGGCTTGTGTGGCACCCAGACGTTGCTATAAAGAGATGCACCGCAACGTGATGAATTTGCAATTCAAATGAATTGAAGTCATTTTATACAAAGTCTTTATTATAGTACAGTACATCTAACGTATTTATTTACTATGTTGGAAAAAACTGAGCACAAGGCAGGAAAACATTCTGTGCAGGGTTCTAAATGAGGTCCTGGATAAAACCCAATAAGAAAAGCTGAGAAAGAGAGTCATTTTCGGGGTGAGGGTTGCAAAATTAATTATTTATTGAGTTTTCTTTCATTACTTGGTTATCCAGTTCACAGACGTGGTGCCACTGAGAACACTGGGCATAACTGCATGGTTTTTTTGAGTCTTTATAGGGGGCCACTGAGGCCAAATTTACCACTAACAAAAATCAGCAAGCCATAACATTAGTGCTTTAATAGACACCATCTGAAATCAAATTCCAGTTCTTGCATACAGGTGGGTGATAAAATACCTGTTTATTTATCCACTTGTTATTTTATCAGGGGGTTCAAACTAACTCAAATATTTGGGGATTCTTAAAACATGATAAACTTCTCACAGATGACTGGAGGAAACGTTTGCACCCCCCAGTATGTAAAGGTCCAAACAGATTCTACACAAATTTGACTCACACATTGTACAGGGTTGACGCTACAACCTACAGCACTATTAAAATACTACTTGCATGTTGACTTGCCACCATTAAATTAATCCCAGACTGAAATGTTCTGCTTAGCACAACACATTCACATACACTCTTTTTATTTATAAAATAATAACAGGGATCCATGTGGGGTAACTGGAGTGCACTTTGAAAAGAAACAATAGAGGAATTCTGCCATGAAAAACAGTTAGAACCTTCCCACACTAGTAATTCTGCACAGACGACTTCTTTATCCTATTCCGGGTGGAGATCGCTCAAACATTGAAATGTTTGTTTTAGAAGATAGCCTATGGGTTGTTATTTTATATTCAATGAATTTCCTTGTGAGAGCTACTACATTAACATCATTGTGCAGTAATAAGGGTGAAAGACCAGTTTGATGGGGGGAAATGAAATACAAACCTACACTTTATAGTTAAAGTATTATGTTCAGGTGTTTAAGGCACACCTGTTGCTTACAGGTATAAAATGCAAGTATGTAAAATAATGTAGTATGCCTCCAAACTACGTGGCAACAGTTTGGTGAAGACCCTTCCCCACCGAGTGTCCCTGTGCATAAAGCAATATCAATTAAAGTGGTTTGATGAGTTTGGTGTGAAAAAACTCAATTGGCCTGCTCATAGCTCTGACCTTAATCCCACTAAACACCTAAATCATAAGGAAATCCTTAACAGAAGAGTGGAGACTGTTAATGCCACATTTAACAGATGGGCTAAATCCATTTTTTCATGGTTTTGAAATGGGATCTCCAACAAGATCATGGTCAGGTGTCATATAGTTAAAGTTATATATTGTTTATATATTGTTCCACTACCGTCAGCCAAGAACAGCAGTGGCTACAGTGGGCATAGGTTTTGCAAAACTGGACAACTGAAGATTGGAAAATTTGGATTAATCAATTGATCAAATGAAAAACAAGGAGCAACATGTTCTTGTCCGACAAGAAAAAAACCCAATTGGTCTTTTATGGTCTTTTTTGGTCACCTCAAGGTTTGATGTGTTAAGCCTTCGGCGATGCTTTTCAGATCACCACAGTTATATAACAGGGTAATTTAGTAACTATAGCCTTGCTATTAGCTTGAAGTAGTCTGGCCATCCCTTTTCTGTCCTCTTTCACAGATATTCCTTCCTACAGAACTGCTGCTTACTGGATGTTTTCTTACATACACATTAAACCATGGCTTTATGGCCTATTTATTATGCATATTGGCTCAGATATTTTCCCAAATTGTTGCCACAAAGTTGTATGCATGTAATTTATTTAGTATAATTGATTTTATACACCAGTTAGGAAGGTCCACATACTTTTGGCTACATATTGTACATGGTATAATGGATCATTAACTGAAAACAAACAGACCATTACTGATGACTTCTCTCTCTCACTTCACACTTACCTGCATCTCGTTCCGTTCCTGTTCAGCCGACACCATGTCATGGCCCTTGTGCTCCTTCACGGTGCATAACACACAGATACACATCTGATCGGTGCGGCAGTAAAGCTCCAATCCCTTCTGGTGCTGAGGGCAAATCTGCCGATCCAGATGCCCGATCTCGTCCACCAGCTTGTGCCTCTTGAACGTAGCAGACTCATAGTGGGGCTTTAGATGCTTCTCGCAGTACGAAGCTAGGCACATGAGGCAAGACTTGACAGCTTTAAGCTTCTTTCCAATGCAGATGTCACACGCCACATCTCTTGCTCCGGCATAGTTGTAATCTGGAGATGGAGGGGCCGGAGGGGCGGCTTCGGAAAGCTTAACGGCGGACAAACTCCTTGAGGTCTGCAGGCGACGTGGTGCAGGCCTCTTGTTGTAGCTGACCCTGCACTGTGGGCACAGGTACTGACCCGTATGGTCTGCATGGTCCCAATAGGTTCTGAGGCAAATGGAGCAGAAAATGTGGCCACAAGGAATGGACACAGGGTCCCTGAGGTCTTCTTTGCAGAGAAAGCAGATGTCCTGGTCGAACGACATGACCACTGATTAACTGAGAGGAACGGATCGTGACCTGTGTGCCTTTGTGACAGAGTTCGGCCAAAGTGAGACGAAGGCAACACAGAAGTTTTTTATATAGTCAACAGGCAGGTAAAGTGGGAGGACAAACTGGTTGAGCAGAAACTAGTACAACGTGAAGGGGAGTGGCAGGGAGTGCGGCCAGGCATCAATCAAAGAATAGTATGAAGGAAAGGTGAAAAGAATGAATGAAATCTATGATAGCAAGTTTCAGTGTGCCTTGTGAAGTATGTGTTTCTACCAGCGCTACATTTGCATCATCTGTATGACATTTTTATAAACAAGCCACACATCCAGCTATTGTTACGAGTTTATGTAGCTGTGGCACAGGTATGAATAAAATGCCACATTAAATATCCCACATGGTTTCTGTCTGTCCAAGGGTAACACAGATTACAAATTCTACTGATACATTTGAAGTCACATGTATGTGAGCTTAATAGACATCGTAATCCAAAACTTAAAAAATTAATAACAAGTTGGGCACCCCCTTTGTAGTCTCCACTTTTTTGTAAAGGTATTTACAGGATTTCAGATTGTGTTTGTGAGAATATGTGCCCGTTTAGATTAGTAAAGAGCCTGTGTAAGGTCTGCTACTGATGCTGAATAAGAAAACCTGGCTCACAATCAACATTTCAATTCATCCCAAAGGTGTCAGGTCAGGAGGTCAGGAGGTCAGGGCTCTGTGTAGGGCACTGGAGTTCCTCTATACCAACCTGAAACTGAAGGCCCAAACTGTTGACAATATAATTGATTTTATAAACCTGTCAGCACTGGGTGTGGCTGAAACACCAGAACAAATTAGTTAGGATAAGTGTCCACTTATGGTCCACAAACTGACCATATTATACCATAGATATATTTGTCATAATAGTCTCTGGATGTCAGTGGTTTCTGCTGTTTTCATCTGGGACTGCTTTAGTCTAAAATTATTTAATGAATTTAAATTATTTTAAACATTTGGGTTGTTATAGATTGACATACCTATAACAACAAAGTTCTATTATGCCATTAAACCTGTGACATGGTCTCTAATTTCTATTTTTATTGTTTACAATTTTATTGGTTATAATTTTTCTACAGCTGGTGGTTTTTCCATACCCATATATGTGGTGCTAATTTGACTACATCCATTAGATTAAACAACAAGCATTGTGATGAAAAAGGGAACCAGTTAGGACTGTCAATTGGAGCCATTTCAAGCAACGTCAGCTCCTCATGTTGTTTGGAAAAAAAAATACATGGAAGAGCATACATGAAACACAAACTGTCAACAAAGGTTTAAAGAAATTGTGCTTGGAACTGAAGCCCCCCTTCCCCCAAAAAAACAAGTCTGCCATAATTTTGAGGCTGCTCAAACACATATAACACTGTTTGCAGTCAAGCATAAAGTATGTATTTATCCTTTACAGTGCATAGATTTATTAAAGATTCTGGGAACCCAGAAAAAAAAACATTGCATTAAGAGCAAAGACAAAATCACTACTGAAAGTCTGTGACCTTTGATTCCTTACACGGTCCTGCATTACAAAGCAGCATGCTTATGTGATGAATATCAACACATGGGCTCAGAAATAGTATGACAAACTGTTGTCAGTAAACACTGTTCATAGCTGCATTTACAGATGTACTCTGGACATCCAAAAACATCTCAGTCAAGAAATGCTGCTGACTTGCTGGATTGATATATTATGTATTCAGTAAATCATTATTGTAGCAGTATTTACTAAACCATCTGGACAAAAATCTATTCATCAGGAGTTTCATGAATTAGGTATCCATGGCCAAGGACCCCAGCAATGGCATAATGGATTAAAGCACACCACCACTGGACTCAAGCAGTGAAAAAATATTCTCTTTAGGGAATCATTATGTATTTGGGATTGACATGCGTGGAGGAATGATACTTGTTAACACAGTGTCAGGTGTTAGGTTTGGTGGAGGAGGCATAATGATGAGGTGTTGTTTGTTTTGGTATGGACTGGGACCCTTAGTTCCAGTAAAAGGAATGTTAATGCTATAGTATACAATTGCATTCTAACCATTTTTATGCCATCTTTGTGGGGGAGTTTGGAGAAGGCCCCAATGCACAAAGTTAGTCCACTGAGTAATAGTTTGCTGTTTTTGGTATAAAACTAAGGCTTCAGTTACAAATACCTTGGAAGAATGACTGCAGTCCAGAAAATTTCATGTTTTGCATACATATGTATTGACGTCTGTACATTTGCTCTTAATAATAAGTGAGTTTTTGGTAAAACAGGTTTTTCTGTTCTTCTCTCAGTACAGGAATATGTGTCAAGATTCTTGCATGTGAACATCACCCATTTTGTGCACATTTACTTGATATTAATTATGTTTAAAACGTGCTTTTCCACCTGTGAGCTGTGCCCCCCTGGTGGGTCTTGGTGGTACTGCATGCCCTAATGCGTTTTGATGTGTACACTTGAAAAGTGGGCTTCCGATTTGGCAAGGTAGTGGGTCTTCTGATGTCCATGTTCATAGTTGTTTGTACCTTGATTTTCTGGTATTATTTTTGACTATTTTTGTGGAAAAGAAGCGTACCCAAGACTAGATCTTGACTTCGTGTTGAATCAGAGTATTCTAAGATACTAAGTACTAAGATAATACTGGAGATAAATAAATAGTGCAGGTCTGTTGGTTTGTTACTTTCAGTGTGCAAATTTGCATTAATTGAGTCATAATTATTAGATTTTAGGTGTGTAATAGCTAACCAATAACAACACTGACTACATTTTGTAATTGGTATTTTTATTGTTATTGTAATTGGTATTTTGTAATTGGGCAGTTGTAGCCTAGTGTTTAAGATACACAACTAGTAATCAAAGGTTTGCTGGTTTAAGCCCCACCACTGCCAGTTTACCACTGTTGGACCCTTGAGCAAGGCACTTAACCCTCAATTGCTTAGACAATATACTGTCACAGAACTGTGTCACTTTGGATAAAAGCGTCTGCTAAATGCTGCAAATGTAAATGTAGTGCTAAACAAACTGGTATCAATAATCAGATCTGGTATTGTCATCAGTTGGGTGGGCTACGTGTTGCAAAAGGTTGTACTCATGTGCTGAAGTATTTCCTTTGACAATATGACTAATTAGTGTTGCTGTCCTAATGCTTCCTCCCCCACTGACCACAACAAGTAGAGATTTTGTTAAGATATGACCTCACTGCTGCACTATCTGTGGGAGTTGCATTCTCAAGGGGCCCCTGTGCTAAAATCGTGTCTTAATCCAAAGCATCATGGTTTACTTTGGGGGTTTCTGTGATGGATATCCATTTAGTATGTGACCTTTTAATGCATGTCACCCTAGAAAGAATTTACTTAATAAACTCAAGCTATTGCATGGCTGTAACTGGTCAAGAGATCCAAGTTTGAATCTTAATTGTTCTATCAACTGGCTAGGCGGTGATATGGACCTGCATGCACTGCATTGCACACTTTTTTCCAATATTATTAGTTTCTCTAACTTATGGTTCCATCTGCCAATCAGCATTTATAACAAGATAATTCTAAATTCAGTGTCTCCAAGATAAGCTCTATTTTTTCACCCTTAATAGATAAAGTCGAAAATGAAAAAGCAGTTGTATTCTTTTTTATTAAATAATATTAAGCATAAATAAATAAAAGGGTAAATAAATGTCAAAGGGTCCAACTTTAGTGGACCTTTTGTCCAGTAAACTTTGCCCTATCCATTCTTCCACACCTTTCCCCAACTATGCCCAACCTCTACTTCCACTCCTTTTTTAAGAATTTTTATTACTTCCAAATGTGGCTCCAGTGAAAACTCTTATGAATCCTATCTAACTATTTTGGTAAATATTCAGAGCTGATTTTTTTTTTAGCTGGGAAACATTTCAGAGAGCACAACAAACTCATCCCCTGCTTATAGACCATGATGGGTTATTGAGTTTCTGTACAGGGTCTCAACGCAGGGCACAGAATGTGTCAAGAATGTACCTTGGCCTGATAAGCCAGATAACTACAATTCAGAGAAGAGAGGCCTGGAAAGAGATGTTTTCACCATGTGAAAAGGAGGATTATGTGTTTTTTTTGCCTAGGGGAGTCTAAAGCATAGTGCAGGTCTGTATGATATCAGCACGACATGCCATAAACTCCTAATCTTACTCCTGTACCACAGATTTAAGTGCTGTTAACTATAAACCAGGAGTGTGTAAAATATCATAGCAATGACTGAGATTTCTGCTAAATCACATCAGCATAAAGCACTATGGTTAGAATGAAAAATTTACATTTACGAAACAGTATAGAAGAATTAACTTAACCATACATATGTACAGAGTCATAAATGTTAAGTAATACTGTAAATTACAAAGCTCTTACTGCCTTCGTCAAATATTTATGAAAGCATTTGTGGCCTCTTTGATTTATTGCTGCCAAGCCCTCCACAATCATGTGAAGCGGAGTGATAAAACACAGTTCTACTCTGATAAAGCGCAATCACTTTCTGCAAATACAGACATTCTTCTGAATACTGCAATGCTTTTTTAGAAGAATATTTATGAATATGCAAATATATACAGTATATATATACACTCATAAATATAAGCATTGTACATAAGTAGCAATAGCATACAGGTAAAAGCCAGCCTGCTAGTGGCTAAATGTACTTGTATTGTTCATGGGTATAAATGACTTACATTTTGGCATTATCAGATAGGAGTTGCCCCAAAATAGCTATTCTTATGGCAGATTGTCATAATCCACGGGTGTTATTTAAAACCATTGACTCTGTTCTTAAGGCCCCTCAGCCCATCTGTTCAGAAGCATCCCCTGAAATGTGTGATAACTTTCTGCACTTTTTTATTGACAAGATTGTCGCAGCACGAGCTCCTACCACAGCTCCTGCCTTCGACCCCTCTGACTCTGTCCCTTGCCTGACTGTGTTTGATAGTTTTGAGCCGGTGACTCTGTCGCACTTGGAGGATGTGGTAGGCCATTTAAAGCCTTCTGGTTCTCCCTGTGACGATATGCCTCCTCACTTTTTTAAAGAGATTTTTCATAGTATAGGGCAACAGGTTCTGGCCATTATTAACAGGAGTCTATCCTCTGGTGTTGTTCCTGTGAGTTTTAAACATGCTGTAGTGCAACCCCTGCTTAAGAAACCTGGCCTTGACCACACGGTATTGGCTAATTATAGGCCTATTTCCAAGCTGCCCTTTATTTCAAAGATCTTGGAGAAAGTTGTTTATGCTCAGCTGAAAGTTTTTCTGGATGAGCATAATATCCTGGAGGTCTTTCAGTCTGGTTTTAAAACCCTGCACAGCACAGAGTCAGCGTTGCTTAGGGTTTTCAATGACATCCTCCTGGCCAATGATTCTGGTGACCATGTGATCCTTGTCCTGTTGGATCTAACCGCGGCTTTTGACACGGTAGATCATAACATTTTAGTCTCCCGGTTGCAGCACCTAGTGGGCATTTGTGGTAGTGCTTTGGAATGGTTTAGGTCCTATCTGACGGACAGAACTTTGTGTGTGAGTTTTGCTGGTTCAGACTCCTCCCCAGCTCCCCTGCCGTATGGGGTTCCACAGGGCTCAATTTTAGGACCCCTCCTCTTCTCACTTTATCTGCTTCCACTGGGCTCCATTTTGAGAAAGCATGGCATCTCATTTCATTGCTACGCTGATGACAGTCAGATATATGTCCCGCTGAAGAAGAAAGATGCTTTCTCTATTAAGCCACTTCTGTTATGTCTTAATGACATTAAAGCCTGGATGGCCTTAAATTTTCTGAATTTCAATGAAAAGAAAACAGAAGTGATGGTGTTTGGTCCCAGTGGTTCCTGTGAAGCCCCTCCTGTTGATTTGGGCCCTGGCTGGCAAAGGTGAAGTCAATCCTTTCACATGAGCACTTTCAAACAGTGATCCATGCCTTCATCACATCTCGGCTGGACTACTGTAATGCACTTTATTTTGGAGTCAGCCAGTCCTCCCTCAAACGTCTCCAGTTAGTGCAAAATGCTGCGGCCCGACTTTTAATGGGATCACGTAAGAGAGAGCATATAACCCCCATTCTGGCCTCCCTCCATTGGCTGCCCGTGCATTTCAGAGTACATTTTAAGATTCTGTTGTTTGTTTTTAAATCTTTAAATGGACTTGCCCCGCCTTACCTCGCTGAACTGCTCCATCCCCACACTTCTGCTCGGTGCCTCAGGTCAGCTGATCAGCTGCTCCTGGAGGTACCAAGGTCAAAGCGTAAGCTCAGAGGGGATAGAGCTTTTTCAATCGCTGCCCCTAAATTATGGAACAACCTACCACTCCATATTAGACAGGCCTCTTCACTGGCTATTTTTAAAACTAGTCTTAAAACCCATTTTTATTCCTTGGCTTTCAATCCAGCATGAGACTTCTCATTGTTTCTAGTGTTTGTTTTATGTTTTATAATTATCTATGTACAGCACTTTGTCACAGCTGTTGTTGTTTTTAAAGTGCTCTATAAATAAAGTTGACTTGACTTATATCTGTTTAAAATTACTAATTGCTGTTCTGCAAATGTGATGGAAAAGGTTTGCTTTGCTTTTAAGCTGCTCTCTAGAATCCATACAAATCTGTACCAAGTCAAGGATGTCATACATTTCGGTACTTTATTACATAATAAAACAGGCATGTCACTGACTAGTTCCTTGTTGTGCAATCAGTTGGGTAGCTCGTATGTTTGTTGTTGGTCAGCACGTAGCAGTTTCATGTACGAAAAGCTTAAGCTATATTGTAAATGCACGTCGAATCAGATGCTACGTGAAAACTTTGGGCACAGGGCTGGAATACAACCTGGATGGGGAAGCAATCAATCACAGAGCAAACTTACACATTTACTTACTCACTCACACCTAGGAGCAAATGAAAGGTTTTCATGACCCATGTTGCTGTGCTGTGTACTACCATGCACCACTGTGGTACCCAAAAAGTACCTTGGGTAACTAGATAGTCAGCTTTAAACTGTACACTCTTAAAAAGATTGTACTTTCCACAAGTATGCAAATGCTTCAAACTACACAAGATCAGTTTTAATCAAGTTCCAAAACGTGTCAAACACAATGCATACCGCAATGCAAGAGCAAGCTGCATTCTTATCGTTGCAGCAAGGAGTGATGAAGCAATCCATCACAGTGCATCACACTCTCACCCATTCAGTCACTCACACCTTGGGGCAGTTTACTATAGTATATTTACCTACTGGCATGTTTTAGGGAAGTGAAATTAAACCAGTTTCACTGATGTGTTTAGGTTTAATTAAAGTCCCTAGGAACTTAGCCATGCCATCCTTTGTGTAATTAATATAAACTGCCCCACCCAAAATACAAACACCATATAGTCAACAAACAATATGTTATTTCCAGAAACTTAAACACATACAGAAATGTGCTTAATAAAGTATCACAATTCTATTTTTAAAACCCACTAAACTGCAGGCAGCATTTTTGAAATGGTCTCTTTGTCTCTGCTGATTGCAGTGTAACTGGAACTGCTTCTCTTGTTACTGCAACACCTTCAGACTGCAGTGGAGGTTACTACACCGTGAGAACATGATCCGGCTCTTTATCTTTTCCCTTTTTTGGCAGGCCCCAACAGCCTTGCATCTAATCTACTGTAGCTGTGAAAATGACTGAACTGTGTGGTGTACACTCCTGGGCGAGATAAGTGGGCCAAATCCAAAAGAGCACAAAGTTTTTAAGAAAAAAAGAGTCAGAACATATTTTTAAATAGGCATACTTGTGTTAGTTTTATATCAAACATATATCTTGATATGAATTTAACTTTGCATATAAAAATTCTGTAATCTATGTAGTTCAGTGCAGGAGGGTGGCACTGTGGCTCAGTGGGTAGCACTGTCGCCTTGTCTTGTCGGTAGCAAGAAGGTCCTGGGTTTTATTCCCAGGTGGAGTGATTTGGATTGTTTTTGTGTGGAGTTTGCATGTTCTTCCCATGTCCGCATGGATTTCCTACGGGTGTTCCAGTTTTCTCCCACAGTCCAACACAGTCCAAAGACATGCAGTCAGGTTATTTGGAGATACAAAATTGCCCTAGTGGTCTGTGTGTGTGTGTGTGTGTTTGCCATGTGATGGAGTGGTGACTTGTCCAGCGTGTTTCCTACCTTTCGCCTAGTGAAATGCACCCACCGTGACCCTGACCACAATAATGAGGTGGTTAAACAGACAATGAATTAATGAATGAGTTTACAGCAGCAACAAGCAGTGGTAAAGAAATGGTGACAGAGATCACAGGAATGCATTTTCCTAATTCTTGCTCATTTTGTGACAAATGATATGTTGTTAGAACCAGTAAAAGGAATTTTGGGTTCGGCTCATTTTTATTTGCCCAGATGTGTAGTTTCAACTTCAGGGTTGGGCAGTTTTATTCTTAACACAAGAGTTTAGAATATGTAATAAAGTGCTTCTAGTTTAACGTGGGCTTTTTATGTTAAGATGATAATAAAACGAGCTGGAGACTTTTCTGTGCCAGTATAATAATCTTAGCTTGTGTAGTAGGGAAAAGTGTTTTGCATTGAAACCACACCTCTAACAACAGGGTATAGCTCTATCCATGTCTGTATTCTGTTTTCCTGTTACAGGAT